>NC_089490.1:109920731-110596561 GCF_036850765.1 Saccopteryx bilineata
TGTTTATTCCTAAGTATTTTATTTTTTTTTGTTGCAATTGTGAAGGGGATTATTCTTTTGAGTTCGTTCTCAGTTGTTTCATTGTTGGCATATAGAAAGGCTATTGACTTCTATATGTTAATTTTGTATCCTGCGACCTTACTGTATTGGCTTATTGTTTCTAGTAGTCGTTTTGTGGATTCTTTGGGGTTTTCGATGTATAGGATCATATCATCTGCAAAAAGTGATATCTTTACTTCTTCTTTTCCGATATGGATGCCTTTTATTTCTTTGTCTTGTCTGATTGCTCTGGCTAGAACCTCTAGTACCACATTAAATAACAGGGGAGAGAGTGGACACCCCTGTCTTCTTCCTGATTTAAGGGGGAAAGCCTTCAGTTTAGTGCCATTTAATATATGATGTTAGCTGATGGTTTATCATATATGGCCTTTATCATGTTGAGGTATTTTCCTTCTATACCCATTTTGTTGAGAGTCTTAAACATAAAATTGTGTTGTATTTTATAGAAAGCCTTTTCTGCGTCTATTGATAAGATCATGTGGTTTTTGTTCTTTGTTTTGTTGATATGGTGTATTACGTTAACCGTTTTACAGATGTTGAACCATCCTTGAGATTCTGGGATGAATCCCACTTGATCATGATGTATTATTTTTTTAATATGTTGTTGTATTCGATTTGCTAGTATTTTGTTTAGTATTTTAGCATCTGTATTCATTAGAGATATTGGTCTGTAGTTTTCTTTCTTTATGCCATCCTTGCCTGGTTTTGGTATGAGGGTTATGTTGGCCTCATAAAATGTGTTTGGAAGTATTGCTTCTTCTTCAATTTTTTGGAAGACTGAGTAGAATAGGAACCAAATCTTCTTTGAATTTTGATAAAATTCGCTGGTATAGCCGTCAGGGCCTGGACTTTTATTTTTGGGGAGGCTTTTAATGGTTTTTTCTATTTCTGCTCTACTGATAGGTCTGTTTAGGCTTTCTGCTTCTTCTTGACTCAGTCTAGGAAGGTTGTATTGTTCTAGGAATTTATCCATTTCTTCTAGGTTGTTGAATTTAATGGCATAAAGTTTTTCATAGTATTCTACAATAATTCTTTGTATATCTACGGTGTCCGTGGTGATTTCTCCTCTTTCATTTTGGATTTTGTTTATATGAGTTCTTTCTCTTTTTTCCTTGGTAAGTCTTGCCAAGGGCTTGTCAATTTTGTTGATCTTTTCAAAGAACCAGCTCCTTGTTCTATTAATTTTTTCTATAGTTTTACTGTTCTCTAATTCATTTATTTCTGCTCTGATTTTTATTATCTCTTTTCTTTGGCTGGTTTTGGGTTGTCTTTGTTCTTCTTTTTCTAGTTCCTTAAGGTGTGAAGTTAAGTGGTTCACTTGGGCTCTCTCTTGTTTGTTCATATATGCCTGAAGTGATATGAACTTCCCTCTTATCACTGCTTTTGCTGCATCCCATAGATTCTGATATGTCATATTGTCATTTTCATTAATCTGTATATATCTTTTGATCTCTGCACTTATTTCTTCTTTGACCTATTCATTTTTTAAAAGTTTGTTGTTTAGTTTCCACATTTTTGTGGGATTTTTTTCCTCCTTTTTGCAGTTGAATTCTAGTTTCAAGGCTTTATGATCAGAAAATATACTTGGTACAACTTCAATTTTTCTGAATTTGCTGATGTTGTTTTTGTGGCCCAACATATGGTCAATTCTTGAGAATGATCCATGTACACTGGAAAAAAATGTATACTCAGTCACTTTGGGATGACATGTCCTGTAGATGTCTATCATATCCAGGTGCTCTAGTGTTTTGTTTAAGGCCACTATGTCTTTGTTGATTCTCTGTTTGGATGACCGATCTAGAGCCATCAGCGGTGTATTGAGGTCTCCAAGTATGATTGTATTTTTGTCAGTTTTTGTTTTAAGGTCAATAAGTAGCTGTCTTATATATTTTGGTGCTCCTTGGTTTGGTGCATATATATTAAGAATTGTTTTTTCTTCTTGATTCAGTGTCCCCTTAGCCATTATGAAGTGGCCATTTTTGTCTGTGAGTACTTTTATTGTCTTGTAGTCAGCATTATTCGATACGAGTATTGGTACGCCTGCTTTTTTTTGGATGTTATTTGCTTGGAGTATTGTTTTCCAGCCTTTCACTTTGAATTTGTTTTTATCCTTGTTACTTAGATGAGTTTCCTGTAGGCAGTATACAGTTGGATTTTCTTTTTTAATCCATTCTGCTACTCTGTGTCTTTTTATTGGTGAGTTTAATCCGTTTACATTTAGTGTAATTATTGACACTTGTGAGTTCCCTATTGCCATTTTATATCTTGCTATCTGTAAGTTTTGTGTCTTATTTGATCCTTCTCTTTCATTTTTCTATCTTTTGTTTTTATTTGGTTGTGTTCCATACATCTTTCCTCTGTTGCTATCTTTTTTATCACATGTGCTTCTGTGGTGTTTTTTTCAATGGTGGTTACCTTTAAGTAATGAAAAGGGTTCCTACCCTGTTCATTGTAGTGACTATTTTGTGAGTACTTTTGCACTCCATCGTCCTTTGCTACTGTTAATCTCCATCCTCTCCCCCCTTTCTTTTTGTTGTTGTCACAGTTTAAATTTGGTTTTATTGTGTTCTTCTTGGAGATTTCACTTGTGGCTTCATTTTTTTTTGTTCTTTGTATCTGATTGGAGAACCCCCTTTAGCAATTTCTGGAGTGGGGTTTTTTTTATGATAAATTCCCTCATCTTTTCTGTATCTGTGAATGTTTTTATTTCTCCTTCATATTTGAAGGATAGCTTTGATGGTTATAGTATTCGTGGCTGAAAGTTCTTCTCTTTCAGGACTTTAAATATTGGGGTCCACTCTTCTAGCTTGTAGAGTTTCTGCTGAGAAATCTGATGATAATCTAATGGGCCTTCCTTTATATGTTGTATTCTTCTTTTCCCTGGCTGCCTTGAGAATTTTTTCTTTGCCGTTGGTTTGTGCCAATTTCATTATGATGTGCCTTGGAGTAGGTTTGTTGGGGTTAATAAAACTCGGAGTTCTGTGTGCTTCATGAATTTGAGGCTTTAGTTCTTTCCACAGGCTAGAGAAGTTCTCATCTATTATTTGTTTGAGTATGTTCTCCATTCCATTTTCTCTCTCTTCTCCCTCTGATATACCTATTATTCTTATGTTATTCTTTCTGATGGAGTCAGACAATTCTTGTAGGGCTATCTCATTTTTTTTTAATTTCTGGGTCTCTGTCTTCCTCTCTCTGTTGTGCCTCAAGTTGCTTGTCTTCTATTTCACTAATCCTCTCTTCTATCTGGTCTGTTCTATTAGCCAAGCTTGTTACCTCGTTTTTCAGCTTGTGAATTGAGTTTTTCATCTCTGTTTGATTTGTTTTTATAGTTTCAATTTCCTTGGACATATATTCTTTGTGTTCATTGAGTTGTTTTCTGAGCTCCCTAAATTGCCTTTCTGTGTTTTCTTGTATATCTCGGAGGATTTTTAGGATTTCTATCTTGAATTCTCTGTCATTTAGCTCCAAGGTTTCCAATATATTAAATTTTTTCTCCATCGATTTTTCCTCATCTATCTGTGTTACCTCTCTTTCTTTTGTATCCATGATATTCGATTTTCTCTTCCTTAATGGCATCCGAGGGTGATTTTGTTGATAGTATTAATGAGATTTAATAAAAAATAAAAAGTTAAAAAAACAAAAAATCAAAAAAGTTGTTTTTTTTAAAAAAAATTAATAATGAAATAAAGAAAAATAAAATAAAATAAAAATTTAAAAAAGGAAATTATTCCCCCCTCCTTTTTTCCTCTCCTCTCCTCTCCCCTCTTTCTTGAGAAAATCTTGTGGTGAACTGTGAATTATATTGTATTTAATAGAACAAACAATGCCTGTAATGGAGAGCCTGAATTGGGGAAAAGTAATAAAGGGGCAAGAAAAAAATAATAAAAAAAATAAAAAATAAAAAAGGGGGGGTATGGACCCACAAAAAGCAAATAATGTAAAAATTTGGATCAAGAATAAAATGATTTGCATTTAGGTGTTGGTTGACTAAGAGTTATGATGAGAGGAGTAAGAGGGAAACAGGAAAATGGGTGGACCAATTAAAAAATTACTATTTTATTTAGTGGAACAAGAGCTTGATAAAATGGAGAGCCAGGGATGGGAGCACTGCTAGTGAGTTAAAAAGGTGAAGTAAAAAAACCCCAAAATTCCACAAACATTAGTTTGAGTCCCAGATAAAATAATTTGTTTGTTATTGAGGTTTGAATGAGAGGAGACGTAAAGGAGAAAGGAAGAAACTATTATAGAGGGAGAAAAGAAAGAGAGAGAGAGAAAAAATAGAGGGAACCACTAAAAGAAGAAAAAAAAAGAGGAGAGAGAGAGAGAGAGAGAGAGAGAGAGAGAGAGTTAAGGGTTTTGGAGTGCAACCCTCATAGAGAGAAAGGAAGAGGAAAGAAAAGATAATGGGAGATGTAACACTTATGGGTAATGTAGTTCAAGGAGAGGAGAGAGTAAGACCGGCAGAGAGTTAAACGACCAAATTGGAGGAGGAAAAAAAGAAAAAAGAAAAAAAATCAAGGATAAAGATAAGAGAAACAAACGAACAAATATAATAAAATGGGATAGGTTATAAAGTCTGCGGATTATTCTGATTTTGAAAGGTTATCTTCTTGCTTTTTCTTTTCTCTCCCTCTTCCTGGTCAGTGACTCTGTACCCCGGGTTCTGCCCCTTTGGCACGCTCAGGTAGAGGTTTGCAGTTGATAAGTCTCTATGGCGATGTCATGTATTGTGCTTCAGTCTCGTTGGCAGTCGAGGCTCATTAGCATTTATAGGCTCCAACAGTGAGAGAGTCCGTGTTCATGGAGCCTCTCTCCTAGTCTTTTTTTCCTGAATTAGTAGCCTGATAATCCAGCTATGGGGTTGCTGCTGCCTCTGCCTGAATAGTAAGAGGCTCAAAGAGCTGGCAACTCCCCACTCTATTCCCACTCAGCACAGGGCTCTGGGTAAGGCTCAGTCAGTCAGAGCCGCTAGCATAATCAGCCGGGGCTTCCACCTACTCAAAGACCTCTGGCTCTGCCACTCTGTCCGGTAACATGGGCAGGCACCCACTCCCGGGGCGCTTGGAGGAAACTCTTGTTCACTATCTGCGTGCGCAGACCAGGATGTTTGACCGGAAGTCTCGCCCTCTGAGTGAACCCCCCCGCCCGCACTGAAAAGTTCCAGTGTTGGAATTGGCTCTCGCTCCATCCCCGTGTGTGGCTTTTTCAAGGCGCTGGGGCGGCCTGAGACTCTGCCCTCGGCCCACATAAAGGGCCCCGACTCTGCCCCTCCGTGGGACAACACGAGCTCCCACTCCTGAGGTGCTGGGAGGAGTCTCCTGCCCACTCTCCATGTGCGCAGACCAGTATGTGAGGCCGGAGTCTTGCCCTCTGAGTGAAACCTCCTGCCCACACTGAAAAGTTCCAGTGTTGGAATTAGCTCTCGCTCCCTCCCCGTGTGCGGCTCTCCCAGGGTGCTGGGGCGGCCCGGAGGCTTTCAGCCCACACAAAAGCCTCTGACTCTGCCTCTCTGTGGAGTAACACGGGCGCACCCTCCCGGGGCTTTGGAAGGAATCTCTCGCCCACTATGCGCCGACCAGGGGATCAGGTAAAATGGCTGCCCAGCCTGTCTTTCTTTGTCTGGGTTTGGTGCGAATGTTAGCTGTATTGCCCGGGTTATCACAGGAACAGTTTTCCCTCGGCTTGGATATCCGTGCCACAGCCAGGTTCGGCCGTTTGTGCCGTGGCCTGGAACAATTCACCCCCTTTGCCCTCCTTAGTTTCTATATGCTCAGTTTCCAGTGATAACTGCCTTGTTTAGGTTAGTGAGGAAGGCGGAGCATTTCTTACTCCCTATTTCCTTCGGGGTTTGGTTATATATTTAGCCAATTTTTCGCTCGATCATACCTTTGGGTGTATTGCGAAACATCTGGAGGTTCCAAGGATAGGTTTTTCTGTTTCTGGTTGAAGATCTTGTTGAGGTTTGGGGGAGATTTATCAGTATCGCTTCCTACCCCACCATTACTCTGACGTCATTCCATTTCATGAGTTTTAAGAACATATAACTTTAATGCTGTATATCTGATGCTAATATAAAATGATATTGAATATCCACTGTAAAAAAGAACTTTTATAATATGATTTTTTATCATTTTCTTTTCCAAATGAGAAGAGGGGAAATAGATTCCAAATCATGCTCTGACAGGGATCCATCTGGGGCCAATGCTCTACTCATCTGGGACCATGCTTGCAACTGAGCTATTTTTAGCACCTGAGGCAGAGGCTCCATAAAACCATCCTCAGAACCCAGATTGATGTGCTCGAACCAATTGAGCCATGGTTGTGGTAAGAAAAGAAAGAGAAAGAAATAAAATAAGTATTTCTGATGTAAACCAAGAAACATTAAAATATAAGATTTAAGGAAGTAATAAATGATGCATGAAAACATTTTGAACAAAGTATTGAGGAGTTAGGAGTACCATCTGTCAAAGGGAATTGCAATTTCATTGGGATACATTTGGCATGTTATATTTAGATAAAGATACTAAGTTGGTGTGAAAACCAGCAATGTTGACAAATTTGCTCCTAACTATCACAAAATATCTGTCTTTCTTATTGTTCCAAGAAGATTCTTCATCTCCCATATCTTGCTTATTATTTCTCTTTTTGCTACTTATGCTGAATATCTGTAAAGGGTAGAGAGGTTCAGTCACTGTGATGCTGCTTGTCAGAGTCATTTTCCATCAGAGACACAACTGTTGAGATGAACAAGGATTTAAAATATATACACAAGTCACCATTTCCCCAACACTGTCCCAAAAAGTCTGATTATTTTTGAATGAAAATACTGGCTTTGATTTATTAGTTACCCATTCAGACTTATCCTTCTGATCATTTAGTTTAGTGACTTCTCCTCAGAAGTATGATGATATCTATCTCTCCATAATGATAACTGGTACTTTAAATTTGAGAAATATGTTTTCTATCATGATATAATACTTCCATTGATTTGTTAAGTAATTTAGTTAAAATACAAATTGAATTTGTATTTTATTGAAATTATGTAAGGAGCAATGTGGCTATACAAAGTATATGGGTATTTTATATTTTGGCTTCTAGAATTTCCGTAACTCATACATATGGTCATAACTGCTAATATGCTACTCTTCTCCACATGATCCCATGGCTGTTGTTATAGTTTAGATGATGTTTTTGGTGAACATACATTTATTCCCTCTGACAGTTCAGAGAAAAGTACACTTTGAAGACAATAAGGTTGGCTATGTGTCCTGTTTTGAAAATATAATGTAATTGTGAAAGTAACAGTTTATGAGTTTTGAGCAAAAGCATCGAGAAACACATTTTTGCTAGACCCTCTGAGAGTGGATAATCACTGCAATGAGAAAGTCATTTGCCAGCTAGCCCACTGTTTAAAGAACAAAATATATGGAAAAGACCTTAACTGAATCTGTGGTTTGCAGCTAAGCACACATTTGCCAGCTTTTTCAACTGAAAGTCAACCAAACGCAAAAGGGAATGAGAAATAATTGAATGAAATAAATGTTTGTTCTTAAATGTCAATGTAACTGCTGTTTGAAACTCAACTCCATAAATTACATACATCTACACAGTACAGATTATAAGAAAATAATGTTGAATTTTGACATATTGCTTTTATGTGAATATAAATAATAACTATAGAGAATTGTAGAGACTACACCTATATTCAAAGAGATAAATGTATATGACAATTATTTAACTTTGCAAATAAAGCGCACCCAGATATAATTGAATTATGGTGAAAGTATCTTTGAATGACTGTTAAATTATTAAAGTTTATCCCAATTCTCAGTAACTGACAGTTTTACTCATGTGAATATTTTTTTAATTTTTTATTCTTTTTATTATTGAATAATTTATTTATTCTATGAAAGTATGCTCTTAAGAATAGTAATTAAGAGTATCAAAAGGGGGAGGCAGATAATTTAATAAACAAAGTACTTCCAAAGCATCTAAACTCCAGAAGAGGAAAACATGAACATATAAATAAATTGAAAGAACACTGATTATTTCCCATGAAATCACTAGTTTCTATCAAAAATGAATCTAATCATTGATAATGCACAAAAATAGATTCTGAAAATGTATATATTGGATCCATTCTTTGAGAATATGAAACATATTAAAATAGCTTTTATAGAGAAACCTTGGTTTGTTGCATGATAACCTTGATTGCGAATTAAAAATTTAGTACTCTCAGAGTCTGGATGGTTCGCTAAGTGGTAGAGTGTTGGCCTGGCTTGTGGAAGTCCTGGGTTCGATTCCCGGCCAGGACACACAGGAGAAGTGCTCATTTGCTTCTCCACCTTTCCCCCTCTCCTTTTTCTCTATCTCTCTCTTCTTCTCCCGCAGCCAAGGCTCCATTGGAGCAAAGTTGGCCTAGGTGCTGAGGATGGCACAATGGCTTCCTCCTAACATGCTAGAATGGCTCCAGTTTCAACGAAGCAGCGGCCCAGATGGATAGAGCATTGCCCCCTAGTGGGCATGCTGGATATATCCCGGTCTGCCACATGTGGGAGTCTATCTGCCTCCCAGGTTCTCACTCCAGAAAAATACAAAAAAAATAATAAAAAAATTTAATACTCTCAGCTCCAATTCTATCTTCATTGCCCTTTCAGAGACAATTGTGCTAGATCCCATAACCTTTTTTTTGTCAGCTCATTTGATATTTTGCCAAGAAAGGCAAGGGAGAGAAACACGAAAGAAAGGGCTTTTCTTCCTGCTTTCACAATGTTTTCTCTTGTGTGGCTACAGTGGGGTGGTGGACAGCTGCATGCATGCAGGCAGTGCTTGTGGTATCCACCCCTCACAAAGCTTCTGCAGCTAGTCAGATTCAGTGTTCCTTTTCCTCCAGACCTTGCCGTCTGACATTGGCAGGGAGCTCTTCCTGCTTGTCAGCACAGCTTGAGATCCATCTTCTCCAATATCGGCTGCAGACTTGGAACTGCTCCAAGAAAACAGTCTGCTGTATAGTTTTCCGTAGTGAACTGTCTTCCGTGAAGTCTAACACTCATGCTGAAGAAGTGGACCTGTGTTCCATGTGATTCCACCCTTTGTACTCTTATTTAACCCTATGGTATATTTTATAATTATCTTTTATGTCCTCTTTGTAGGCTATCCCCAACAAAGAGTTAATAGTTCTTTAAATCAAATATCTCATGGTTTCTCTCTCCTGAGTCGACTGATTTATATACTTTGCTGCTTTAGAATGTTCAGTCCTCATTTTCAACACATAAAAGCTAAGACCAATCAATTAACTTAAAGGTATATGTGATATTGTTCACTTTATTACAGACTAACATAAAAGTTCTTGATATTATAATTCATAATTATTTTTACATGATTTATTTTCATTTCTAGCAGATTTAGAAATATATAACATATAACTGGATAAATATTATTTAAAATTAATATAGATATAGATTTAAAAGCATTTTATGATACCAAGGGTAAAGTATCAGATAAACAGTACACTTTAAGTGACTACGATGTTTCAAAGTAGATTTATTTTCAGTAATATTGTAGCACTGTGGTGAGTGATGTTGATCACCGGGACGCTCTGCACGGGTCAGAGCACCTTCCTATTAATATTGCTGTGAACCTGAAAATGGTCTCAAAATGGTCTTAGAAATAGTTTTACCTACATAAATGCATAGTGTATGAAGAAACTAAAACTGTGGTAGTTAGTGATAGTGAGAATATCATTATACCAAATTTAGGTAATCTAACGTGCTTGGTGCTTACAAACATATGTTCCTTTTTCTGAACAGGGTTTATAAGAGAGCATGGGTCTCTGAAATGTCACATATGTACAATTCTTGTTCAAATGTGAAGTTTTTGAGAATCTGAAATACAGAGATAATATATAATTAATCTGGTAACATATAACTTAATATTGTATTGAATAAATAATTTCTTTAGAGTAATAATTACATATGTAAATATATATAATTAATCTGGTAACATATAACTTAACATTGTATTGAATAAATAATTTCTTTAGAGTAATAATTACATATGTAAATATATATAATTAATCTGGTAACATATAACTTAATATTGTATTGAATAAATAATTTATTTAGAGTAATAATTACATATGTAAATCTGAATATTTCTCTACAAAAAAAGCTTAGTTTATTTATATAAATTTTCACACATTGCTCTTTTTTTCTAAGATTAATTCCTAACCTAGCAAGCATGAAGGCATAAAATATATAAATCTCAAGAAACTTACAGTTTGGAAGAGAAAGTTGAGCCATTTGGCTGTAGCCACAAATTATTATTGTTTCTGTGGGAGAGTTCAATCCATGGAAATATATTGAAAATGCTCAAAAAATTCTATGAGAAAACAAATTTTATGAGAAATTAAGTAAACACTTGCATACAGATTTGAATTTGGAAACACGAAGTAAGCCTGCAGATGGAGGAGGAGGAGGAGGAATCTCACAAGGTCAGGGTGACTGCCAAACAAACTGCACACAGTCCACCAGCATCCGGTGAAATTAGTAAGAGAGAGAGAAAAAAAAAGAAATCAACCCACATCTGATGAAATTGGTGACTTATCAATCAAGTTTTACACTCCCTGAATTGTTGGTGACCCACCCAGCTGACCCAGTATATCCAACATCCAGATGTTCACAAGTTTTGTTGCAATACAGAGGACCCTAAATCAACATGGCACACCACAAGATTTAAGTGAACTGAGTCAACAGCTGTCACATAAGCAGCAGTATCCTAACCAACTTTCCATAGAAACAGATAAGTACATTATAGACTCATAGAGTTTGGACCTCTGCCCACCACCCCTATTAAACAGAAAATACAGGATGATTGGTTAGTGGCTGAGATCACATCACTGTAAAACATTCCATAGGTCAAGAATAAGCTGCTGAAAAAAGAGAAGCTGGTTGTTGCTTGAGTGGGAGCCTGTTTCAGAGAATCTGGTATTTTCCTGAGGAGAGCTCAAACATAGGAATCTTGTATCCTGGGAAAGCCACACTCATCCTGAAATGCAGGTGCAGGATGAGAAAATGACAGAGAATGACCTTTGCTTTATTCAAGAGAGAGTCTTCTGTTAGGCAACTTGAAACTGACATTATGGATGTTAATGAACTATTTAAAAATTTGGGAATGACAATTTATGATCAAGGAGATATGACAGCATAGAAACCAAAGTTGAAAATGTAGGGGTGCATGTCCAACAAGCCAACCAACAACTGTCAAGGGCTGCAAATATCAGAGAAAAGTTTCCTGAATGTAGTTGTGAGATGCACAAGCCATTAAAAAAATACAAGTTAACAATGAAAAACCAAACAAAACTTTTAACCTTTGCATTTAATGACTATATTATAATTATTTGTCCTCTGGGTTTTAATTGTACGTAAAATTTTAAATGTGGTTTTTACTTATATTAAACAGTGAGAATGACTTCAGAAACTAATAAATTTTCCTCAGAACAAAGGCCAAATTAGTATTTTCAGCTACCTTATTATTATTATTTTTTTTGTATTTTTCGGAAGCTGGAAACGGGGAGAGACAGTCAGACTCCCGCATGCGCGGGACCCGGATCCACCCAGCACGCCCACCAGGGGATGACGCTCTGCCCACCAGGGGGCGATGCTCTGCCCCTCCGGGGCGTCGGTCTGTTGCGACCAGAGCCACTCTAGCGCCTGGGGCAGAGGCCAAGGAGCCATCCCCAGCGCCCGGGCCATCTTTGCTCCAATGGATCCTTGGCTGCGGGAGGGGAAGAGAGAGACAGAGAGGAAGGAGAGGGGAAGGGGTGGGGAAGCAGATGGGCGCTTCTCCTGTGTGCCCTGGCTGGGAATTGAACCCGGGACCCCTTGCACGCCAGGCCGACGCTCTACCACTGAGCCAACCGGCCAGGGCCTCAGCTACCTTATTTTCAATATCAACTTTTAAAAAAAACTTTTTTGGTAGTTGGCTAAGATTTAGTTTTGGTTTTGAGTATACAGCATGTTGAATAGATGTTTGTATAACCTGAGAGGTGCTCACACCAGTAAGTCTGGTGTGCATCAAACACCATGCATGGTTTTTAAAATATTGTTCACTATCTTTTTTATGTTATGATTTGCATTGTCTTGACTGTTTTCAAACTGGCAATTTAAACACAACTTTTGAATAAAAGTTTCAAAACCTAAAAGCTACAATTTGTTCTTCACTAATCATTCTGTATCATTCTTTATTAAACAAAGAATTAAGTATTTTCCAATTAACTCAATTATCTTTTTTAAAAAAATTTTGTTTTAATGATCTGTTCATCATACTGTAGAAAGTATTATCTTTGTTTATATATTGTATTTAATTATATTTTTATTAGCAGTTTGATAATAGATAATATTTTAATGGCAAGCTATAAGACTTCAAAAGGGAACAAATAAATATTAAGTAACTATGTAAATTGTGTATTTGCAATTAAAATATTTAGAATTAAGTAAACTTAAGAATGAGAAAAGCAAATAAAGTTAATTCTCCCTAAGTTATAGTCTTTCAATTGGACACATCAAGAAAATATATTGGTATGATTAAGTGAAGGGGACAAATGGACAAAATGAACAATTTCATAGTTCTGATGAAAGACTAACAATAACTTATGATTATTTATTATTAGAAAAACTGCTAGGGATTCAAGCAAGAATAGAGCAAATTTGTGTCTTCTTGTCTAGGATGCTCCCATGTCTCTCTCAATCCCCATCTGAGCTCACTGAGTAAGAATTATAATTTTTAATTATAACTTTAATTCTAATTTTATTTATAATTTGGGAAAGCTGTAAATATTAATGGTGTTATAGTCACAGGGGCAGACTTGGTTGGCAGTGGGAGGGGTTGTTAAATTGTCCACTACTTTTTTAGCTCAGAGTGCTATATGCAGTACATAGTAAATGAGAACCACCTGTTTCCTAGTCCAAGGTTGTGCTCTCCATGGTGTCAGGCATAGTGTCAGCCATAAATATAACCAGAAGGTACCAGAAATGAGAGTACAATAAGAGAGATGACATCAGCTCTCTACATATGCTCATCTGAAAGAAAAGTGTGCATATGTGTAGAAGAAACTAAGATGGTTCAGTTAAAAAGAGCCAAGAAGACTTTAAAAACTAATTTCATTGTTTTAGCACTTCCCTATACAAACACACACATAAGTGCATCAAATAGCAAAGGGCTGAAGCCATACTGACTTTAGGAGGTATAGAATACATTTTAAAAATCATTGGTTGTCCAGTTATGCTTATACATGGGGCATCCCAGGTAAGCCAAATTAAAAATAAATAAATTAACTACAAGAATCCCAGGTAAACTGGATTAAAAAAATAATAAACAATGATAATTAAAAAAAAAACTGAATAAGTATAATCTCAAAAGAGATAATTCTCAGTAAAAGTTTAATCAAGTTACAAAAATAAATCTAAGGAAGATGTAGATTGCATGTTTACTATACTATATTATTAAAAATATATACTCATAAAATATTAGAACATGCAAAGTAATTGAAAAAAATGCTCCATACTCAGGGGGGAAAATTTGTCAATAAAATAAATTTTATTGGGATAAGATATTGGGTTTATTTAAAAAATATTTTAAAGAAATTATTATAAATATGTATTTATGTATTAAAAACTATGTTCATATAACTATATAAAAATCTGATAGCGATGAGAACAACTAGAGAACTAAAACCTATACAAAAGAATCAAGTAAAATTTCTCAGTTGGAAAATACATAGAAATATTTACTATATGTACATAAGTTTTGTGATTCAGAAGAAAAAAATGATGAAATTAAAGATGGAATAATAGAATGACTAATTCCTGAGGAAATAGAAAAAAAGAGGAAAATTAGTGGAGCCTCAGAGACCTTTTAGAACAGTATCAGGAAAATCATCATTGGTGTAAATATTGTATGAGAATATAGAGGGAGACAGAAAAATAATTTTTGAGACACAATGAATGAACAATGTCTTAAGTTTTATGTTAAAAATGTATAAACCTATGCATATTAATATTTTTATAAAGAAGATCATCTGTTATAAATTATATATATCAATCAAACTATGGTATAAGAAAATGTAATCTTTACTTTTACCACATAGCAACACAAATATAGTGTCACAAAAATATAAATTTGAAAGTTATAGCCCTGGCCGGTTGGCTCAGCGGTAGAGTATCGGCCTAGCGTGTGGAGGACCCAGGTTCGATTCCCGGCCAGGGCACACAGGAGAAGCGCCCATTTGCTTCTCCACCTCTCCGCCGCGCTTTCCTCTCTGTCTCTCTCTTCCCCTCCCGCAGCCAAGGCTCCACTGGAGCAAAAGATGGCCCGGGCGCTGGGGATGGCTCTGTGGCCTCTGCCTCAGGCGCTAGAGTGGCTCTGGTCGCAACATGGCGACGCCCAGGATGGGCAGAGCATCGCCCCCTGGTGGGCAGAGCGTCGCCCCTGGTGGGCGTGCCGGGTGGATCCCGGTCGGGCACATGCGGGAGTCTGTCTGACTGTCTCTCCCTGTTTCCAGCTTCAGAAAAATGAAAAAAAAAAAAAAAAGAAAGTTATTCAATAAAGAGAAAATATAAACCCTAAGAGCAAGGTAGGAAATTATCTTCATGAACTTTAGTTAAGTTAACCTTTGAAATAGGTCCAAAGTAGTCATGAACACCCCAAATAAGATATTGGACTATGGCAACATTAATATATTTTAGTTATTAAAAGATACCAATATAAGAATAAAAATGTAACTAACAGTCAAATGAGCTATTCCCATCTTATAATTTCAAAATAAAAAGCTTGTACACAAAATAGGAAGGAAATGATAGGCCACATACAGGAGAAATGGTTGAGAGACATGAACAGTCACTTCTCATTCTCACAGTAGAGATTTTCATAATGATGAGTGCTGAGAAAAGTGTGTTCAATCTATCAGTAATCAGGAAAATGCCTATTGGTGTGATAATAATACTTTTGTAAAATGATCAGAACTTATAGCATTAAAATTTCTGAGAATAAATCATAAAACTATTGGATGAAATGTGCATTTACACAATTAACTAAAAATGATGGGATAACCTAATATATTTAGCATATACATATATTTATGGGAATACAATTTTTCTGAGCATAGAAAAAAATAAATTATAATTGTATACATATACAACTATAATAATATAATTTTATTTAGTAATTATTTTTATATTATTAAAATATAATTTTATACTATATAAATAAGACATGTGACATTTATATATAGTGTAAATTATTTAAAATACAATATTTGTAAAAAAGACATATGCATGAATTTTTATAAAATAATTATTCATAATGCCACACATTAAAAAACAATTATATTCTGAGTAGAATAGATTAAAACGTCATGTGTATACAACACAGCGGTGAAAATTAACAACTAAAGATAAATGCAGTATTATGGACAAAATGCAAAAATATCATAAGGGGAGTAGAAGAAGACACATAAAATGTATAATGAATCATTTCCATTATATAAAGTTCAAAATAAAACAAATAGTTTGTAATAAAACAATCAGAACCATGCCTAAGTGAGGAGGGAGAGAAGCTATGAGAGAGTGCACAGGAGCGGGGCCACCACGGACTGGCCACTTCTGCTTCATGATCTGATTTGTAATTACATTGAGCTTTGCTGTTTGTAATTAATCTGCACAATCATGATATCTTTATTTTCCATGAGGTATTGCAAAACTAAGTAGCAATGTTTATGTCAGAAAAAAATATTTATAGAAGCATGGTTGTCTCTGAAAAGCAAGAATAGAAAATTATCAAATGAGTATTAATGGCATAAAATATGAATAAAATATAGAGACAATGTAGTATTAGCTGCCTTTAAAAGAAATGAACTACAAATATATACAAAATAGGAATGAATTCTACAAATATGGTGTAAATTAAGCTGCTAAGTAAAATGTTGGAAACATTTAAAAACTTACCACTTCCTCTTCACTATCTATGTAGAGCAGGCTAGAGTTCTTGGAAGCACAGGCCGTCAGACTCTCAGTCCAGGCCTTTCTTTCAGTACTAATGTAATAGCAGTTGTTGGAAAATAGTAACCACTCCTTTGTATATCGACCACAGTGACATGCTGAAGAAAGATCATGAATATTATTCAAAAATACTTCAAAATAGAAAAAACTAAATTAATTTGCATACATATAGACACATTCCTGCAGAACATATGTATACACTCTCATCTGCTGGCCCATATAAAAGCAAACACACTCACATGCACACACAGAGAAGGGTCAGCCTCTCTTTGTCTAATCTATGTGCCCATATGAAGCAAACACACACACAAAAATATCCACTCTATACATATCTTGAATGTCAATGAACAAAACCACTTTTGTAGAATACAAAAATTATCTGAATGTATTGGCAACAATGGTTATGACGATTTTAAATAAATGTTTCCTCATATTGTTGCATAAGAAAACACTTTTCTATACTCACTAATTATGAACATTTATTGCCCAATATTATAACTAATGATCCCTCCCCCAAACTGTGATTTTTTTTACTTCTTTATGTCAGATAAAAAGTATGAACTGTACTAATATCACAACTTACAAAATACTGTTGTCCCTATCTGGTTCTTGGTTGTCAAGGAAGAATTATTCTTCTGGTTTCCATTAGCTAAAAAAAAAAATTCTTATTAAAAAAATATTGATCTAAATAAAATGATAACTCTTTTTTTTCTACATTGAAATATGGTGTTTTGTTTATACAAAAAATTAATGAAGCAATGGTAATTTATAAGGAAAATAATACAAATTTAATTAATAATATTTTCTTTTCCATTACCACATTATAGAACTATCATGTCATTTATTAATAATGCCAAATAATGTAACTTGCACTAATGCTGTCTTTATAGAATTGATATTCTTATAGTCATTCATTTTTGTTTTCCCAATTAAATAACATTCTTTATATTGTTTCCTTTGTTACATGAAAAGATATAGGTTTTTTTCCCTGGCATTTAATGTTATCTAAACATGTACTCAAACAATATAAAGACAATAAAAATTACTCAAAATAATATAGTTAGAATTTAATTTTTATGATATAAAAATATATGGTGTATCTATATGTATTATATATATAAATATATATATCTTACTATATTTGAATTTGATTATTTTTAATAATAACATCTAGTAACACATAGAAGATAGACAAATTCAATATCAAGTGAAAATATTCGTTCAATATGATGCATTATTTTTCAAGGAATTTTAAAAATGGATAGAATTATTAACTGACATTAATTAAAGAAAATGTTTGAATCTCTAAAAATGAAACACTTATTTTTAGATGAAAACTTGAATATATATAGAGAAAAGAGAAATTGTATGAAATAAATTATGTGAATATATCTCTGTAGCTATTGAGTTGATAAAATATTAATGATAATGTTTTAAATTTAAAAAAATACTTGTATTAGAAATCAAGAGAAGGAATGTGGCATAAGTAGTAGATAAAAGTAGATGGTTGGTCTATTTTTGAGAGTATAAGTATATTAATTCCTAGAATTAAAGAGTAAAGAATGCATGCAATTAAATGCAGGCAACTAATAAAAGAATATTTAAAGTATATGGAATTAACAACTTTTATAGATAGAAGTGAGAATAAAAATATTTATTATGAAAGATAAGAAAGACTTCAAATAAATAATACTGTTTATCCTAATTAAATGATAACTACATAATACTTAATAATTGACTATAACAAAGGTAACCAACTTTTTTACAATGAAAAAGAGGACAAAAATAAATAGAAGAAAACAATATCGGGATGTCAGAGTAATGGCGGGGTAGGAAGCGATACTGATAAATCTCCCCCAAAACTCAACAAGATCTTCAACCAGAAACAGAAAAACCTATCCTTGGAGCCTCCAGATGTTTCACAATACACCCGAAGGTATGGTTGAGCGAAAAATTGGCTAAATATATAACCAAACCCCGAAGGAAAGAGGGAGTAAGAAATGCTCCGCCTTCCTCACTAACCTAAACAGGGCGGCTTTCTCTGGGATCTGTGAATATAGAAACTGAGGTGGGCAAAGGAGCTGAATAGATCCAGGCCGGGGTACAAACGGCCGAACCAGGCTGTGGCACGGAGATCCAAGCCGAGGAAAAACTTCCTATGGCAACCCGGGCAATACAAGCTAATACTCGCGCCAAACCCAGACAAAGAAAGACAAGCAGGGCAGCCATTTTCCCCGATCCCCTGGTCGGCGGGAGCAGATAGTGGGCGAGAGATTCCTTCCAAAGCCCCGGGAGTGGGTGCCCGTGTTGTCCCACAGAGAGGCAGAGTCAGAGGCCTTTGTGTGGGCCAAAAGTGGAATCTCTGGGCAGCCCCAGCACCCTGGGAAAGCCGTGCATGGGAGGGAGCGAGAACTAATTCCAACGGTGGAACTTTTCCATGCGGGAGGGGGTTTCACTCAGAGGGAAACGCGACTGGCCTGATATCCTGGTCTGCGCGTGCAGATAGTGAGCGAGAGATTCCTCTGAGTGCCTTGGCAGTGTGCACGCATGTTATTGCACAGAGGGGCAGAGTCAGGGGCCTTTGTGTGGGCCAAAGCAGAATCTCGGGCCGTCCCAGCACCTTGCAAAAGCTGCACATGGGGACGGAGCGAGAGCCAATTCCAACTCTGGAACTTTTCCATGCGGTTGGGGGTTCCACTCAGAGCGTGAGACTGTCGGCTGGATATCCTGGTCTGCGCGTGCAGATAGTGAATGGGAGTTTCCTCCAAGCGCCCCGGGAGTGGGCACCTGCCTGTGTTACCGGACAGAGTGGCAGAGCCAGAGGTCTTTGAGTGGGCAGAAACCCTGCCTGATTATGCTAGCAGCTCTGACTGACTGAGCCTTACCCAGAGCCCTGTGCTGAGTGGAAATAGAGTGAGGAGTTGCCAGCTCTTTGAGCCTCTTACTATCCAGGCAGAGGCAGAGGCAGCAGCAACCCCATAGCTGGATTATCAGGCTACTAATTGAGGAAGGAAAGACTAGGAGAAAGGCTCCAGGAACACGGTCTCTCTCACTGTCAGACCCTATAAATGCTAATGAGCCTTGACTGCCAACGAGACTAAAGCACAATACATGACATCGCCATAGACACTTATCAACTGCAAACCTCTACCTGAGCATGCCAAAGGGGCAGAACCTGGGGTACAGAGTCACCGACCAGGAAGAGGGAGAGAAAAGAAAAAGCAAGAAGATAACCTCTCAAAATCAGGAATAATCTGCAGACTTTATAACCTATCCCATTTTATTCTTTATTAAATCTCATTAATACTATCAACAAAACCACCCTTAGATGCCATTAAGGAAGAGAAAATCAAATATCATGGATACAAAAGAAAGAGAGGTAACACAGATAGATGAGGAAAAATCTATGGAGAAAAAATTTAATATATTGGAAACCTTGGAGCTAAATGACAGAGAATTCAAGATAGAAATCCTAAAAATCCTCCGAGATATACAAGAAAACACAGAAAGGCAATTTAGGGATTTCAGAAAACAACTCAATGAACACAAAGAATATATGTCCAAGGAAATTGAAACTATAAAAACAAATTAAACAGAGATGAAAAACTCAATTCATGAGCTGAAAAACGAAGTAACAAGCTTAGCTAATAGAACAGGTCAGATAGAAGAGAGGATTAGTGAAATAGAAGACAAGCAACTTGAGGCACAACAGAGAGAAGAAGAAAGAGACTCAAAAATTAAAAAAAATGAGATGGCCCTACAAGAATTATCTGACTCCATCAAAAAGAATAACATAAGAATAATAGGTATATCAGAGGGAGAAGAGAGAGAAAATGGAATGGAGAACACACTCAAATAATAGATGAGAACTTCTCTAGCCTGTGGAAAGAACTAAAGCCTCAAGTTCAAGAAGCAAACAGAACTCCGAGTTTTCTTAACCCCAACAAACCTACTCCAAGGCATATCATAATGAAATTGGCACAAGCCAACAGCAAAGAAAAAATTCTCAAGGCAGGCAGGGAAAAGAAGAATACAACATATAAAGGAAGGCCCATTAGATTATCATCAGATTTCTCAGCAGAAACTCTACAAGCTAGAAGAGAGTGGACCCCAATATTTAAAGTCCTGAAAACAATATCATAAATAAAAAAACTGTATTTATTGCAACAATAATACATCATAATATGATAAATGCATAATAAAAACATTTGTAATATTTTATATTGCAGTTATGCTTACATGTGTATTAATTTTTAACAATTGTAAAAAAGTACTCATTTTTATCTAAATGAGTACTTTTCCATTGAATAAATATTTTTTATCAATCTATCATCTTGTAACAGTATATTGGAAGTATCTGAACAAAAAATATTCTTCATATTGAATTTTATGGCAAGTGCTGCAGCTAGAATATCAATATTCTATCCCGATTTCTCAGTTGTCCAAAAATCATTAGTAATTAAAAAAACTCTTTCCACTGTTGCATTAGTTCTAGGGCAGCACAGTATAAATTGAACAAGAATAAATAAATTTTCACATGTAATATGTTCATTTTTGAAATGGCTGAATATTTCCACTCATCTTTTATCAATTTCAATGTGTTCATTTTCCCATTGTATTAATTTTTCAGAATTTAAATATACATTCAGTCTTCTAATTTCTTCAAAGAGACAATTATTGCCTATTTTTATGTCTGGCATTTTTTAGATAAAAACTAAGACAAGATTTAATATCTGTCCAATATACTTGTGATGAAGTAAAAAAAACCATTGAAAATTGTTATTTCCCATGATGTTTGTTTCAGACCATTCTTCGATATATTGGAAACATGTCTGGTAAAACTTCTGCACTTCTTTGATAAACTTTTCTGTTATGCCAGGATTTGATTCCTCTGACAATTTTCTTTTTATAATTAAAGGAAGAAATTTTTTTTAAAATGAGATTTATATTGAAGAATAAAGTTATTCAAAATAAGACTAACTTCCATAGCTGAAATGTATTCACCTTCAATCTTTTGAATCATTTTGTGAAAAATAAATGCTTAATTATGTACAAAATACAATTTTATTATTGTATTTAAGAACAATTCCAGGATTTTAGGACATTTATCTAAACTTAAAAAATATGAGTGGAGAGGCTCAAATAATTGTAGAACACACTCTATAGCAGGTGTTAGAGCAAGCCATCTTTTGAATATCCTAAAAGTTTTTTGTATTCAACATCTGCTTCTTCACAAAATTGATTTAAAGTAGCAACATAAATGATAAAATGACTAAAATGCAAATAAATTGTAGTTATTATCACTTCTACATCAATTGGCATGGCACATGACTCTGTGTTGATTGCATTTGAAAAAATATGTGCAATCCTAGTATTTCCTTTTGGAGTAACTCTTGTAATTTTACATACGCATTATTCATCCTTTTGCATCTTCGCCCACCAAAATTTGTATTTGTATTATCAGCCATTAATGCAACAACTTTGGACTTCAAATTGTTTTCATTTATTACTCTGTATAGATGGTTTGACAAAATTTCAGAAGTTTCACCCTCAATGGATTCTAAGTTTAAAATTTTTACTTGAATGACCTTGGTAACATTAAAATATCTTACTATTATTGGATATAATTTAATTTTATTATGATGCATCAAATAAAATCATTATATGCTGCATTTTCCATGTCCCTTGTAAGTATTTTGTAACAGTAATTCTTAAATACTAATTTCAAAATAGCTTTGCATTTTGTCCTGGCACATGAAAATTTTGCATAGTGAAAATTTTTAAATAATTTAGGTGTACAACCTATACTATGAAAACTTTGATTGTGAATTATGGTAAGAAATACAAATGTTTCTTCCATTGCAGCCAACTGTTTTTCATCTTTAGAAGAATTTGAAGTTTTAAAAAAAACTTGTTACTTTACAATTGGAAGCTGATGCATCTAATGATTGCTTATGTTTGTTGGTGGTCAAGTGTTTTGTTATTGCTGCTCTGCCCCAACTGCAATCAAAACTCTCCACTGCAAATATTGCAGAAAACAATGGTATCTTTCTTTGATATGAGAAATGGAAATTCCTTTTTTAATTTATCATTGAAATGGCATTTTCTCTTTTTTCATTTCTCCATCCCTTAAATGAAATAAAAATTAAAAATAAAATACAGAGCTACACAAACAATGCAAGCACATTAGGAACTGAAAATGTTACATTATGGTAGGTGAATTTTCTGGAAGCTAAATGAATAAAACTAAATATCAAACAAAACCACTAATTTGGAGTGATATTCGGATGTATGTATCATTTTCTAATTAAAAATGTCTCTTTTATGCAGCTACTTAATCAAAATGCATTATTAATAGATATGGCTTGAGGTTAGATTTCCACTTTATAACTCAAATTTTGGGAAAATACTTGTAAATAAAATTATATTTATTTGGAAATTATTAAATAGATAATGAATTAAAAATGTGAATTGTGCTTACTTGTCTATGATTGAATATTCACTGAGAAAGAAATAATCATGAGTCTACAATGTTGTTTGTGCCATGTCATGTTTCAGTAAGAAGTACACAAAGCCATTTGTGCACTCGGTATATCATGCGCTCTCTCAAGGTTTCCCGTGTGGAGCGCGTGCATTTCATAATCGTGTCTCACCGCACTGTACTGATCCTTGACAAATCATCATGTTAAATAGAAATATGTCACATAACATGCAATGGATTGACTCTGCATAGATCGAATATGGACATTTACAGATTAGTCTTCCAATATCAAAAGAGAGGACATGTAGAAGGACTCTTTTTGAGGGAGAACAGAACTTACAAAAGGGGGACTGTCCTCCCTAATGGAGGATGATTGGTCACCTTATTATAACTGTATATTTACACAAATACATAAAATATTTAAATCACACTTATATGTTAATTTAATTATATTAAAAATATACAGAATAAGCTTTTATTTATGTATTTATTTGTAAAAGATTTTATTTATTCTTTTTAGAAAGGAGAAAGAGAGAAAGAAGAAAGGATAGGGGAAAAGCAGGAAACATCAACTCCCATAGGTGCCTTGATAAGGCAAGCCCAGGGTCTAGAAATGGTGACATCAATGTTCCAGATCCATACTTTATCCACTGTGCCACCACATGTCAGGTCTAACAATGTTTTTATTTTAAATTTGTTTGTATCTAATAATAAAAGTTCAACATATATAGGGCCCTGGCCGCTTGGCTCAATGGTAGAGTGTCGGCCAGGTGTGCGGGAGTCCGGGGTTTGATTCCCGGCCAGGGCACACAGGGGAAGCACCCATTTGCTTCTCCACCCCTCCCCCTCTCCTTCCTTTTTGTCTCTCTCTTCCCCTCCTGCAGCCAAGGCTCTATTGGAGCAAAGTTGGCCCAGGCACTGAGGATAGCTCCATGGCCTCAGGCACTAGAATGGCTCTGGTTGCAACAGAGCAATGCCCTAGATGGGCAGAGCATCGCCCCCTGGTGGTCATGTTGGGTGGATCCCGGCCGGGCACAGTCTATCTGACTGCCTACCCATTTCCAACTTCAGAAAAATACCAAAAAAAAAAAAAAAAAAGTTCAGCATATATAAAAAAGTGAAGAAGAAATAATTGTAAATGGGAATATAAATAATTTTTTCACTACTTACCAAAGAGTTGGGTATATAAAAAATACTATAGAAGGTTTTAAACAAATAACCAATACACACACAGTATATAAATGCATAGAATACTCTTATTTTTTCTTTACATTATTTTATTTTGAGACAGAGACAGAGAGATGGACAGATAGGTGCAGACAGACAGGAAGGGAGAGAGATGAGAAGCATCAGTTCTTCATTGTGGCACTTTAGTTGTTCATTGATTGCTTTCTCATATGTGCCTTGACCCAGGGCCTACAGCAGATTGAGTGACCCTTTGCTCAAGCCAGCATCCTTGAGCTCAATCTGGTGAGCCTTTCTCAAACCAGATGAGCTCATGCTCATGCTGGTGACTTCAGGGTTTATGATCTCTGCATCAGAGTCCGATGCTCTATTCACTGCACCACTACCTGGTCAAGCTAATGTTTTTTATTTGTTGATTTTTAGAGAGAAGAGAGAGAGAAGCAGCAGGAAGTATTAACTCATAGTAGTTGCTTCCTGTATGGGCCTTGACCAGGCAAGCCCAGGGTTTTAAACTGATGACCTCAGCATTCCAGGTTGATATTTTAATCACTGCACCACCAGAGGTCAGAAAATATTTTTAAAAAATGCTCTATATAGGGTGAAGCAAAGGCTGGTTTATAGTTGTGAGTAGGTAAAACACAGAAATTATATTTTATTAATATTTATTAATTATTATATTATTTTCCATATAAACAACTGTAAGCCTATCTTTGCCCCACCCTGTAAATTCATATTATCAAGAATGTTACTACAAAATATATAGAACTGTGGTGTCACTGCAGTAGCCACTCATCAAATTTGACAAGTGAGCACAAGAAATGTAGATATTCAAATTTAAATTTTAATAATTAAAAATAAATAAAATTTTAGGAGAGCTTTTTCTGTCACACTGGCTACATTTAAATAGAAATGTAGAACTTTTACTGATTCACAGAAAATTCTGTAGTAGTTTATAAAAATAAAAGTCAATAACACCAAATTTAAAAATTCTTACATGATTTTAAAATCAGTAATAACTTTCTAAATAATATAACAATTCAAGAAGTGATTGCAATGAATGATCAAAATTTTTATGTGAACTATAAAGCAAAAGTTTGTCTTATGAAATATTGATTGCTTTAAATAGTATACATCTTACTAAATAGAAAAAAACCCAAGCATGCATCTCAGGAAACTAAAAATAGTAAAACCAAAATTATGAGAAATTAAATTCAAATTAAGAAGGAAATCATGCCAGAAATTCAAAATCAAGACAAAAATCAGGCTCTGGCTGGTTGGCTCAGTAGTGGAGTGTCAGCCCAGCTTGTGGATATCCTGAGTTTGATTTCTGGTGGGGCACACAGGAGAAGCAACCATCTGCTTCTCCACCCTTTCTCTTCTCCCTTCTCTCTATCTATCTCTTCACCTCCCACAGCCAAGTCTTCATTGGTGCAAGTTGGCCTTGGAATTGAGGATGGCTCCATGACTTCCACCTAGAACCTAGAATGGCTCTCATTGCAATGGAGCAATGGCCCCAGATGGGAAGAACATTGCCTTCTAGTGGGCTTGCTGGGTAGATTCTGGTCATGCACATGCAGGAATCTGTGTCTCTGCCTCCTTTTATCTCATTTCAGAAAAATAAAAAAAAGAAAAGACAAATTAAAAATTACAGTAGAGAGGATCAACAAAGTAAAAGTTATTCTCATTAAAAATAATAAAATTGACAAATGACTTGTAAAAATTGAAAAGAAACAATCTTTTATATCTAGAGTAAATATGCAAATAGCTTTATTTACAGCTATTAAGCAGATATTAAGGCACATTATTAATACATTTTAATATCTATATTAAATAGAAAATTATGGAAATACAGTGCAACAAATAGGAACCTTAAAAAATCTAGCATGTATTACAGGAATTGAGTTTATTTTACAAACTTACCTACAAAAGTATTTTTCAAGGTCTGATGGTATCAGCAGTAAAAAATAACTATAACTATAAATTCTGAGACTAATGAAAGATACAAAGAGAACTCTGAAAGAATGAAAGAGAAAGGAAACATGGTTTGGTTCTTCAGGATTAAGGAGGGTATCTTATATCCTCACCCAACAAAAGAAAGTAGCTTAGGCCTGAGCTTTCCAATACTCAACCTAGCAAAAGGAGGTGGCTCAAGGAAATGATCTAGGCACCCTACAAGGGTGATCCATCAAGACACATGGTAGCAAAAGCAATCAGAGAAAGTGCTTCTCCTAAGAGAAACCAAGGAAGGTAATTAGGGGTGGAACTCACAAAAGGGATCCTATCACTAAAATTAATGGGCCCAGCTAGGTCTTTATCCCTGAAGGCATGACATACACACACCCCCATTGAGAGATATCAGATAGAATGGATTAAAATGTTACATCCACATAACTCAACAAAGAAAATTAAACTGCAGATAAATGCAATGTAGATGAAATGCAACAATATTATATGAGAGTGAAATGAGACATAAAGGAAAAAGTATACTGCATATTTTTATTTATGTGAGGTTAAAAAACACAAAGGGACTATATTATTAAAAGTCAGCACAGTGGTAAGTGATGAGGAAGGAGGCGTGATGAGAGGAGGACCGAGGAAAGAATACACAGGGAGCTGGCTGTGGAGGACAGGAAACTCTTATCTGTGACTAGATTTGTCATTGGATTGTCTCATTCCTCTTGTAATCTTTCTGCCCAATTATGGTACATGTAGTTTTCTTATCAAAAGGTAAAATTATATAGGAAAGTTTATTTTGAAACAAAGCATTTATAGAAGCACAATTTTTCTATGAAAAGCAAAACTAAAATGAGCAAATGTGCATCAGTGATATAAAATATAGACTATTGTCGGGAATTATCCATCTAACCTAAAACCCTCTATGACTTTTATTGGGGAACTTCAGTTAAAAGTCCTGACTGAAATCTCTTGGATACAAACACCAAGAAACTTTGTGCAGACACAAAGGAATGCATGTGGACTGGGTTTCAGAAAATTAACCCAGAGGTTCTAGATTGCCCCTTCCTTTGTGCTTGCTAATTAACAAAAGAAAAAGAATGTACTGACCCAAATTAGCCCTTTCTCTATGTCAGCAAAATAGCCACTAGTCATTCTTTCCCCTTATCACCTGATTTTCCTCCCTTGTAATCCTGTTACCCCTGTTCTGCTTCTGATCAATAAAAGCTAAGAAAGAAGGTAATCCAGGAGGTCTTCTTTGTTTCCCTTGGCAGGCCTTCCTTTCTTCCTCTTGATGTAAGTTTGTGTCTTGAGTAGGTTTTTCCCACATGGCACTGGTAGTTTCCAGTGGGCAGGAGTATGACAGAATGCTATAAAATTGAAAAGACAGTAGCCACAGCCATCATCACAACCGCTTGACCCATAACAGGTTCGCATAGAATTTGGACAGATGGTAATGAAACAATGGAGCCAAGAACTGGTGGGCCATTAACTTTAATCCTAGCTTGTACCCGGTGGGCAAGAAATACACACAATGGAAAAAACTGCCCTTTCCATTCAGGGCGCCCAAAGCCACTGACTTATTCGATTTTTCCTAGGATCAAAGGTTTCTACCTCACCAGCCTTATTCACCTGTTTCCCATCTCCTTCTCTCAGCACAAACTCTGCACAAACTGGCTTCTCCCTCAGCACTCCACCATCTTGGCTGGTTCTCCTGGCCTCCTCCATGTGGCCTTTGTCTGCTGTCTCCTCTAATGGTAATCTCAGGAACCGAGAGAGCAAGATTCCGGTTTGCCCCACTTTATAGTGTAGAAATTAAAACCTTTAATCCAATATACAAATAAGAAAGTCTCTGATACAAAGTCACTTATCTGAGATATAATGGGATTTCTCATAAGAGTGAACCACCCCACATCATGCAATCAATCAAAGGTGTGGGGAAAAGCTTAGTCTTAAAACTAAGCCTTAGGCCAGTGATGGGCAATCTTTGGAGCTTGGTGTGTCAAAATTCGCCAAAAAACCGAGCATAACTCGGGTGGTGTGTCACTTCGAGAAAAACAGCCTAACCGGAAGTCCCAGAACTAGATGCTCTGTGCCGGAGTTCTGTTGTTTTGGCCTACAGACCTCCGGCACAGAGTGTCTACACTACAGCAAATGTTTTATCCTCAGCTAGTGTACCTGGTCGTGCAGGAGCTGAGGATGAAACATCCTTTTCGGCATATGGCCCCAAACTTCTCTGGTAATGTCTGAATTCAGCCACATGTCATTGAAAATGGCTGTGCATGTCAGTGCTAACACACATGTCATAGGTTCACCATCATGGCCTTAGGCTATAACCACCCTGCCTGCTTACAGCCTGTTCCCCACACCCAATGCAAACTATAAGCAAGCAAACATATATCATATTTAAAAACTTATTTGACCAAAAAAAAATCAAACACTGAAATAGTACAATGACATTAAATAAGGAAAATTATGCACAAAATATGAATAAATTCTACAAATATATAGACTGAAACAAGAGTAGAAAAAAGTATATTGATCATCATTGTATTGAAGGAGGAGAAGCCAAAATAATGCACAGGAGAAAAGGGCCTATAATGTCTGGGGTCTTATGCCCCAGCCTGTGACCTCAGTGTTCAGGACTGAAGGAACAAGATTAGACAGAAAAGTTTAAAAAATATCAAAATACAGTTGTAAACCTTGTTTGTTATCAGTTCCTTGAAATGAACTTGCAGCTCATTTCAAGAAGAATGAGTAATAGGATTATTAAGGACAGATCTTCTGGCCACCTCTTTCTTTCCCCTCCCTAAGACACTAAAGTCAAGTAGGCCTGCAAACAAAGAAGTCATAGAAATTAGGCATTTGTCACATGAAAGCTAAAGCTGTAAAGGTATATGAGATGTAAGAAATCTAACTTTGAGGAGTGTTGGTCAAACAAGTTTGTAAATTGATATGTTTGCTTGCATATAGTTTGCATTGCATGTGGGGGACAGGCTGTAAGCAGGCTGGGTTGTTATAGCCTGAGGCTTAGTTTTAAGCTAAGCTTTTCCCTACACCCTTGACTGTTGCATGATGTGGGTGGTGCACTCTCATGAGGAATCCAATTATGCCTCAGATAAGTGACTTTGTATCAGAGACTTCCTTGTTTGTGTATTGGATTAAAAGGTTTTGATTTCTATACTATAAAGTGGGGCAGACCAGGAGCCTGCTCTCTCTCGGTTTCTGAGATTAGCATTAGAGGAGAGAGCAGAGAAAGAAGAGCAGAAAAAGGCCACATGGAAGAGGACAGGAGAAGCAGCCAAGGTGGTGGAATGCTGAGTGAGAAGCCTGTTTGTGCAGAGTTTGTGCAGGGAGAAGAAAGGAGATGGGAAACAGAGGTGAGTAAGTCTGGTGAGCTAGAAACCTTTGATTCTAGGAAACTTGAATAAGTCAGTAGCTTTGTGAGCACTGAATGAGTGGGTTTTGGAGCCCATTGTGTTTTTACTTGCCGGCTGGTTGCAAGCTAGGATTAAACTAATGACCCACCAGTTCTTGGCTCTGTTGTTTCATTACTATCTGTTCGAATACTATGCAAACCTGCATAGGCCAGGTGGCTGTGATGGTGGCCATGGCTACTGGCCTTACAGGGAGCATGTGTTTTTTTGCTGCTTTGGGGGTCATGCAGCTCCACTGGCTAAATAAATTCTATATGTTTTATCAAGCTTTCTGGGCATTTTTGTCCTCCTTTGATTCCTGTGACAGTGTCAATTCAAGTGAACAAGAAATTCTTACACTTGGGCAATTTTGAAGGTGGTTTATCTAATTACACTTTCAGAATATGGAGACTTTGAACTTGTAATGTGTCATCTAGTTTGTCCATTGGTAAGTGCCTCTGAGAAACATTTTCATATTCTAAAAGATTTCTGAATCAAAAGACTTGACCTCCTATACTGTTAACTTACTTCCATCTTAAAAACACAGACACTAAAAACATAAACCTTGTTAACAGTGTCTTAGATGTTTAAGTTCTACTCTTAGACAAGGTAGCTAAATACGGGTGTTGGTCAAATAAGTTTGTAAATATGATATATATGTTTGCTCGCTTATAGTTTACATTGGATGTGGAGGACAGGCTGTAAGCAGGCCAGGTCATTATAGCCTAAGACTTAGTTTTAAGACTAAGCTTTTCCCCGTACCCTTGACTGTTACATGATGTGGGGTGGTACACTCTCATGAGGAATCCCATTATGCCTCAGATAAGTGACTTTTTATCAGAGACTTTCTTGTTTGTATATTGGATTAAAGGTTTTGATTTGTACACTATAAAATGGGGCAGACCAGGAGCCTGCTCTCTCTCGGTTTCTGAGAGTAGCATTAGAGGAGAGAGCAGAGAAAGGAGAGCAGAGAAAAGCCACGTGGAAGAGGCCAGGAGAAGCAGCCAAGATGGTGGAGTGCTGAGAGAGAAGCCAGTTTGTGCAGAGTTTGTGCAGAGAGAAGGAGAGGAAAAACAGAGGTGAATAGGACTGGTGAGGTTAGAAACCTTTGATTCTAGGAAACTCAGATAAGTTAGTGGCTTTGGGGGCCCTGAATGGAAAGGGAAGTGTTTTCCCACTGTATGTTTTTACTTGCCCACTGGGTGCAAGCTAGGATTATAGCTAATGGCTCATCAGTTCTTGGCTTCACTGTTTCATTACCGTCTGTCTGAATCCAATGCGAACCTGCATGGGCCAGGCGGCTGTGATGATGGCCGTGGCTACTGGCTTTACAATGGGCATCACATAATTTTATTTACACTCTAATTATGTATTTTTTATTATAATGTAAAAATCTAAAATTATAATTCACAAAACAATAGGTACTTAATGGTATTTATCACTAATATTCTGAAGAAGTACTATATTTTCAACTTACTATAACTGTCATAAATATTAACTCTCAAATGTATCTTTTCAATCTCCCTGTCTTAGTTTTTTAAATTTCTTCAATTAATTTTGTTATTTTTATATAAGAAATTTATATTTCTCCTTATAAAAATAAATATTCTGTGAAAGATAAAACATTAAGCAACATTGATTTATACCATAATGTAAAAGATTAAAATATTAAATTACTACTCATTATTATTCATTAACTCATCTTGTATTTTTAGTTGTATGTATTTTAATAAAAATGACTGTTATAAATGACAAAAGCCTTAGTCTAAGTATGTAGGAGAAAAACTGTATATTTTTAAAAATTTTATATAACCAAAACTGGGGAGGGCAGAAAAGATAGACTTCAAAACACAAATTAAATAACACATTAATATCAGAAGAAATAAAATGTTAAATATAAATTATCTTTCATGTTTATTGAAACATTCTTCACCATAATTCAGGCATGAGAGCAACCTAAGTGTCTTCAGTGGGTGAATGAATAAAAAAAATGCTACACACACATAACACGCCCATACACAATGGACTATTTTTAAGCCATGAGAAAAAGAAATCCATGTTATATGTTACCAGCATGAATTTGAAGCATGTTGTTGAGTGAAATAAGTTAGCTGGAGAAGTACAAATACTGCATAGTATTATTTATATGTAGAATATAAAAATATCACATTCATAGAAAAATAATCATCAAAGGCTGGAAGTAAAAAAAATATGAGCTGGTTGGTAAAAGGGTAGAAACTTCCAGTTATAAGATGAATGAGACCTCAGTATCTAATGTGTTACATGGTGACTGTAGTCAATACACTATATTGTGTAATTGAAATTTACTAAGAAATATGTAAGGTATTTTTCCCTGCCAAGGAAGAAGGAAAGGCATAACCATGCAGTGTGGAATAGCAAAAGCTTTATTTAGTACAACACATCCTGCCCAATGAGGTTCTCTGTTCCGGGGGACAGGGGCCAGAGAAGTCTCATGGAGGAAACTGCATGGGGAAAATTTAAAGGGATTGTTTAGAGTGGTAGAGGTAATATGAGGTGGGAAAATTTCACTGGCTGACAGATGGTCTCTCTTTTCCAAAGGACTCCTGGAAAGTTTCTTTCTTTTTTTTTTTTTAATAAATAAATTTTTTATTTTAATGGGGTGACATCAATAAATCAGGGTACATATATTCATAGAAAACATTTCCAGGTTATCTTGTCATTCAGTTCTGCTGCATACCCATCACCAAAAGAGAGATCGTCCTCCTTCACCCTCTATCCAGTTTTTTTGTACCCCTCCCCCTCCCCTTCCCCCTCTCTCTCCTTCCCTCCCCCCACCCCCCTGTAACCACCACACTCCTGTCCATGTCTCTTAGTCTTGCTTTTATATCCCACCAATGTATGGAATCCTGCAGTTCTTGTTTTTTTCTGATTCGCTTATTTCACTCTGCATAATGTTATCAAGATTCCACCATTCTGCTGTAAGTGATCCGATGTCACCATTTCTTCTAGCTGAGTAGTATACCATGGTGTATATGTGCCCCATCTTCTTTATCCAGTCTTCTATTTTTTTACAGTGCTTAAAAGCCTTTAAGCAAACTCTTGGCCAATTCAGCAAGAATCCATAAAAGAGTAGTGTCCTTAACATGTTCACCAAGCCCAAGTTGGCCCCATCACCATGCCAAATCCCTGAGAAATGCAACCCAACCACAGTTCAGTCTGTTAGGAGTTGTCACAGGGATCAGGAGTCCAGGAAAAGTCCACACAGGAAAAGTCCGCATGGCGCTGGAATTGTTGTCACCGTTCTATACTTTGCAGCTCATGTCCAAGTCCCAATGACAGCTGCTTCTAGCTGGTAATGATTCAGGTAGACTGGAAAAGCCATTTGCAGCATGCATGGATATGGAGCTTCTGTTCTCTGCCTGGAGGGTTGAGACCAGGTTGCTTTTCCCTGGAGCTCTGCGACTGTGGCATGGTAAAGAGAACCTTGGGATACACTAAGCTGGGTGGCAAAGGTAAATTCATAATACAGGTTGGCAAAAGGGGGAAGGAGAGCTCTACATTAGGAGTAGGTCCCAGCCTGAAATATGAGTGGGGCATTGAGGTAGGAGGGATAAAGGAAACACTATATACTAAGCAAAGCAGCAGAAAATAGGACTATCAACATCCACAACAGAGATCTTTGAGGGAAGAATAAAAAACCTGACTATTCAGGCAAAACATAGTTAAGTGGCCCTTGTGCAAATGAGATCAGTTTACCTGCTTCTTGGAAGAAATACCCTAGGCTCGTCCACAGTGTCATAGATGGGGCCGACGGCCCTGGGCACCTTCAGCCTTCAGTGGCAAACCCCAGCTTTCTGGGCAAGGTTAGGTCATAAGTGGCTATAGCAGGGCTGGAAGAGACTGAACCCTCCCTTAGAGGAGCGAGGGGGAAGCCTACCTTCCAGTGTCTCTGTTTCCTCACAGCAGAGGCATGTAAGCCTGGCAGGCTTTAGCTCAATGACCTTCCTTCTGGAAAGTTTCTTTTGGTGCGCATGGGTGTGGGCAGTTTCAGCTGAAGTTCCTGGGTCTGGTTCTTCACGTGTCCTTCCCCCATTGCTCACCAACCTCACATTTCAACCTTTTATATTAGATAGGGGCACCACTGTTCATCTGGCTATTTCCTGCTGTATAGGGGTGCCATGGGCAGGGGAGGTTGAAAGGTGGTTGCTTTGAGAGGAGTCACATATATGGGTGCAGGAATATCTGACCGTGTCTTGAAAAACCTCATGGATGCAGTTCTGTAAGAATTTTAAAAAAGAGGAGCAAGTATGAGTAATCTACTGATAATTAGAGGAGGACCTAGGATAGGGGCAGCCCAGGTAAGGATGAGTGGCTGACATCAGGAGTTAAGCAGGTTGTAGGAGGAGATATTCTTGCTCACTTTCTCTTGTAAATGGGGAGGACATTGATGTTTTCTTCCATCAGGCCAGTCTCATTGAACAACATTGCTTCCTGTTTTAGCTCACTCTGGTGGCAGGGTCCTGGTGGGAGGAACAGGAGCCACAGGGGGATCTGCAGGGCTCAACCTTTAGGTGAGCCAGAGATGTGTAGGGCCCAGAGGTTCTGACTGCCAGCAGTCCTGCATGGGGGCAGGCTTGAGGCGAGAGACATGGTTAGAAATGAGGGTAGGCCCTGGCCGGTTTGCTCAGTGGTAGAGAGTCAGCCTGGCATGCGGGAGTCCCTGGTTTGATTCCTGGCCAGGGCACATAGCAGAAACGCCTATCTGCTTCTCCACCCCCCTCTCCTTCCTCTCTGTCTCTCTCTTCCCCTCCCACAGCCAAGACTCCATTGGAGCAAAGTTGGCCTGGGCGCTGAGGATGGCTCTATGTCCTCTGCCTCAGGCACTAGAATGGCTCTGGTAGCAACAGAGCAATGCCCCAGATGGGCAGAACATCGCCCCCCTGGTGGGCATGCCGGGTGGATCCTGGCCAGGTGCATGTGGGAGTCTGTCTGATCGCCTCCCCGTTTCCAACTTCAGAAAAATACAAAAAAAAAAAAAAAAGAAAAAAAAAAAGAAATGAGGGTAGTATTGATTATAAGGGAGTTCTTGGTAGTGAGGAAGCTCCTTTCTTTTCAGAGGGCATAACTAAGGAGTGCAAAAACGGGATTCCATCCAAATTGCGTGTCAGGGTGGCATGCAAAGGAGAAAAGAAGGGGTCCCATTAACTCCTATAACTGAAACTTTTGATGGAACTAGAAGTCTAGAGTGTGATGGCAATACAGAGAAGGTAGCCCTTGTGTCCACAAGAAATGAGATGAACTTATCTGCTAGTTGCAGCATTACACTGGGCTCTGTGAAGGTGATGGCGTTCTTCGAGTCTGGGCTGTGTCAGTCATCCATGAGGCCTAGGAGTTCGAGCGGAGGGCTGGCCTGGCTGGCTTGGCCTCCCATTTGGGTGGCTTATCCTCCACATAGAGGCATTGAAAAAATGCCTGTTGCCCGAAAGGGGCAATTGCTCCTCCAGTGATCGAGCTGCTTGCAGTTAGGGCAGGGCTTAGTGGGCAGCTGCGGATAGGGGCACTGTCAGGCCCAGTGACCCTCCTTGCCACATTTAAAGCAAGCTCCTGGAGGGGTTCCTCTTTGTGGCCCAGACTTGGGTCGGGCACCTCCTGTGCCTTGCCCCTGTTGCTCTGCCAGTTGATAGGTTTAGATTCCTGTGCCTCTATGGTAGCCCTCAGTCCTTGGAGGGATCAAGGCCACAAGAGCTTGGGTTTGGAGCGCTACCTTCTGCTGCATGCAGGCCTGGTGAAGAGCCTCAGCCTTTTCCTACTAGCTGTGATCATTAAAAACTTTAAATGCCATGTTCACCAGGTCTTGGATAGGGATATGGGGGTTGAGAATAAGAGGAGGGGGGCTCCTGGGGAGCCCGGCACCCAGATCCAGCCAGAAATGCTGGAGTCAGAGGAAGGACAGGACTAGACCTTCTTGCAGGAGATTGGGGTTGGGCCGTGGGGTCAGGAGCCCTACAAACTGGTGTGTGGGCCAGTGCCTGGCAGAGGAGGAGCTTAAGAACACAGTGGAGAAGGGAGGGGCCCCTGGCCGGCAGAAGAAGAGAAAGAGGGACTGGTATTTGCAGGTGAATGAGAAACAGGATTCTGCAAATGACATGCAGGGGGCTCCTGGAGGGAAGAGACCTGAGCAAAAGAGATCCGCAGAGGGACTAGAGAGGGGTCTTGAGAGAGGGATTCTCCCGAGGGTCATGCAGGAGGGGGAGAGAGTTGGGGGTTGGCAGAGGAAATATCAGGAGCACAGGGTTTAGATGAGGTTTCTCTGGTCAAAAAGGGCCTGCACCATGTAGCAGGCAGCACAAAGATTAGGATGGGAGGGCAAATACTAGAAGCCCTGAATGTAAGGGATCTCTAACCAGTTCTCAGTTCTTTTGGTGATAGTTAAATTGGTGAGGATGTTAAAATCGAAAGTCCTTTCAGGAGGCCACCTGGTCTGGTTATACAGTGGGTTCTGTGGCCTGGCCACAGTGGAGGAAAAGAACAGTTTCTTCTTCTTTAGGGAGGGAGAGATTTTGGATGAGGCACCCCAGGAGTGTTTTTAGATAGGTTTAGATTCCTGTGCCTCTATGGTGGCCCTCAGTCCTTGGAGGGACCAGAGATGAGAATTGGAATCCCGCAACTCAATTTCTGGCCACCAGATGGTTAGGTAGAATGGGAGTGTCTGAGATGTCTCCATGGGCACACATGCACTCAGAATGGATAAGAGGTCCCTGATGCAGCTGCGATTACAGACAGGGAGTCTCGGTGGAAAGAACTGAGGGGAGGCTGGAAGCAGGGGACTTACCACACGTGTGCCAAGTGGGTGGAAGGTCAGAGGTCCTAGTTCTTTCTTGGAGGGGAAGGGGAGAGGAGCGACCCCAGCAGGCTCTAACTCCTCCTGGGTTTTGGCACCAAATGTAAGGTATTTTTCCCCTCAGAGGAAGAAGGAAGGGCATAACCACAAAGCGTGGAACAGCAAAAGCTTTATTTAGTACAGCACATCCCGCCTGACAAGGTTCTCTGGTTCAGAGAAATCTCATGGAGGAAACCATGTGGGGAAAATTTTAAAGGATCGTTTAGGGTGGTTGAGGTAATATGATGTGGCAAAATTTCACTGGCTGACAGATGATTGCTCTTTTCCAAAGGATTCCTGGGAAGATTTTTTTGGCACACATGGGTGTGGGCTGTTCCAGCTGAAGTTTCTGGGTCTGGTTCCTCATGTGACCTTCCCCCATTGCCCACTGACCTTACAAAATATAATTTAAATGTTCTAATTTAAGGGAATAAAAGTAATAAAATAAATTATAGACTGTAAAATCTCAATTGATGTGCAACCTTGTTGAATATGAAAATAATATTTCAAAAATTAGTAGTTATGAAATTGTCATGGAAATCTAAACCACAGAGAATCTATAGTCAACATCATTGAAATAAATAAATACAGTGGTACCTTGAGATACAAATTTAATTTGTTCTGTAACTGAGCTCTTAAGTCAGTCAACTTGTATATCAAGCTGCCAATATGGACCCATGTGCCAATTCACCAACTAGTGGCAGCTTCTTGAATCATGACTCATATCTCGGAATTTTGCTCATATCTAGAACAAAAATAAGGACCGAGTTGCAGCTCGTATCTTAAAAAATTCATATGTTGGTCTGTTTATATCTCAAGGTCCCATTGTATGGTGCTAGATGGGATCATTTTTTAATCATATAAATGTCTAATCACTATGACATACACCTGGAAAATACAAAAATAATATCCAATGTCAAGTGTAATTAAAAAAATAAACAGGGCCCTGGCCGGTTGGCTCAGCGGTAGAGCGTCGGCCTAGCGTGCGGAGGACCCGGGTTCGATTTCCGGCCAGGGCACACAGAAGCACCCATTTGCTTCTCCACCCCTCCGCCGCGCTTTCCTCTCTGTCTCTCTCTTCCCCTCCCGCAGCCAAGGCTCCATTGGAGCAAAGATGGCCCGGGCGCTGGGGATGGCTCTGTGGCCTCTGCCTCAGGCGCTAGAGTGGCTCTGGTCGCAATATGGCGACGCCCAGGATGGGCAGAGCATCGCCCCCTGGTGGGCAGAGCGTCGCCCCATGGTGGGTGTGCCGGGTGGATCCCGGTCGGGCGCATGCGGGAGTCTGTCTGACTGTCTCTCCCTGTTTCCAGCTCCAGAAATAAAAGAAAAAAAAAAAAGAGAAAAAAAAAAAGAAAAAAAAAATAAACAAATAAAATTAAATTGTATTTGCAAAAAATAAAAGAAAGAATTCTATAATATGGTTTTATCCCAATCTCTAAGTGCAATTTTTGAAAGCCCTGTGAACAATGTTACTACTTATTATCTGTTACATTCTGAGAAGTATAATGAAGGTTAAAAAATTGTAGGGTGAAAGTGTGGTCATAAAATATGCACTTCATTAACACAGAAAAAGAGAAAAACTAATTAAAACAACTTTGAGAATAAGATATGTTTATTCATTTGAAATTAAAAAAGCAAAGTTTTCTTATTTTGAAAGAAAAGGCTAAATTATTTAAAGTTTTGAGCTTAATTTTTATGCCATCAGTTTTTACTTTTTCTAACTAATAAAATGAAGAAATGTGCTAATGGCATCAAGGAAATTATTTCCATTTCAGTATTAGAGAGAAACAATAATATGACTGATATTTTTACTATGTAATCATTTGGCTTACCTGTGTAAATTAGTCTAAAATAAATTATACTGGAAATACTCACTCAAAAAATTATCTAGTCTCAGGTATCACACATATTGCCATCTTTGTGTAGTTAATTTTTTCTCTCTGTTTTTTCATTCTGTTGCTAGGCTGTCAGAATCAGTAAATGTATAGAATACTGAAAATGTGGCCTTTTAACCTCTGAAGCATAAATAGGTGATAAATCACCATTTAGTCTAGTCTCTCTACTTCTTATGGGGCTAGTAGAAAAGTATCTTTTAAACAAATTTTAGAATTAACAGGTGCTGAATATTCTGAAGAAACTATAAAAAGAGTACTTGGTCATCTTAAGTAGATAATAAAAAACACATTGTCAACTATATAAATTGACAATTTCTAATCTGAAATTGATGTTGATTAAGGAAATCACAGTATACATAAGAAAGCTGCAGTTTTTGTGTTAACCATGAAACAACCAGATAACCTATGAGCAGATGAGATCCTGCAATTTTGCATTATCAAATACCCTTTAGATTGAAAAATTTCTCACCATTTTATAGTAGAAAATCCAGTTAACTGGTCTCTATTACCATTTATCTTTTGTGATATTTCTACATATTAATTTGTGTCATTTAAATTTTATGCATTCCGTTTAATGACATCTGAAAAAATGGAAGAGTTTAAATTGTGGAAAGAATAAAAAATGCAATGTTGGTAATATTAATGAATTGAAGAGTCACACAAAATGTGACATATCTGTACCTGTGTAGGAGGTAATTATTCTAAAATGACTGTCATTATTCTCTAATAAAACCAGTTTATTTTTTTTTGGTTGTTACAATTTAAAGTGTCAACAATGTTGAAATACTTGTAATGTACACCAAACTAAATATTATTTCCATTTTCAGTGATACCCAAGCAAAAGCTATGGACATTAACTTGTTTTTAGTCATTTTCTAGTATCACATGCCCACACTCCTTCACAACCCAAATTAATGTCATATTTTCCTGAAAATAAGACAGTGTCATATATTAGTTTTTGCTTCTAAAGATGCGCTATGTCTTATTTTCAGGGAATGTCTTATTTTTCCATGAATAAAAATTCATATGTATTGTTGAACAAAAAATCAATATTTATTAATATATTGTAGTCATGTCATCACAAACATCAGCAAAACCAGCCAAACTGAATTCCATCAAGAATTTCTTGTGATTCTATTTCCAGGTACAACAATCTACCCCATTTTCCCCAAAATAAGATGGTGTCTTATATTAATTTTTTCTCCTAAAGATGTACTAGGTCTTATTTTTAGGGGAAGCCTTATATTTCTAAGCTTGAAAAAAATTGCACTAGATCTTATTTTTGGGGGATGTCTTATTTTAGGGAGAAAGGGTGTTTACTAGAGCCAGTGAATATGAACTTAATTGGATATAGGGCTTGGTTAATGTAATCAAGTTAATATGAGGTAATGTTGGTATAAAATAGGTCTTAATTAATACATATGATGTCTTATAAGAAGAGAGACATTTAGAATGGAGACACACAGAGAGAAGCATGAAATAACAGAGGCAGAGATTGGAGTAATGTGTCTGTAAGACAAGGGATGGCAGGGACTCTGGGCTACACCCAAAACTAAGAGAAATGTGTGGTACAGTCTCCCTTAGAGTCTTTAAAGGAAGGTAGCCTTGTTGTCACCTTGATTTCAGACTTCAAGCCTGCAGAACTGTGATAGAATAAATCTTTCTGGTGTAAGCCCCAAAACATTAACATATATGCAGTTAGGACATAATAAATGTGGCACGAAGAGGTTTTGAACAAAAAAACAAAAATTTAGGCTCTGGCTGGCTGGCTCAGTGGTAGAGCATCAGCCCAGCATGTGGACATTCTAGATTTGATTCCTGGTTAGGGCAAACAGGAGAAGCGACCATCTGCTTCTCCTCCCCTCCCTCTTCTCTCTCTCTTCCTCTTTTGCAGCCATGGCTCAAATGATTTGAACACAAAGGCCCCGGGCTTTGAAGGTAGCTTCATTAAGCCTCTGCCTTGGGCCCTAAACATAGAGCCTGAGTTGTAAGCATCAGCCCCACAGGAGGGTAGCCTGGTGGATCCTGGATAGGGCATTATGTGGTAGTCTGTGTCTCTGTCTCTGCTCTTCTCACTTAAAAAAAGAAATTGGTAGTACCATCTGTGAGAGGGAAATGCAATGCCATTAGGAATATTCTATTTGGACAAAGACATGAACTTGGCTTGAAAACTAGCAATGTCAACAAATTTGCCCCTAAACATTACAAAATATCAAATCCTTATGGTGTCAACAAGATTCTTCATCTCCCATACCTTGTTTCTTATTTCCCTTTTTATTACTTATGCTGAATATCTATGAAGGGTAGAGAAGTTCAGACAAACACTTCAGTCACTATGATCCTGCTTGTTAGAGTTGTTTTATATAAGAGAAGTAGCTGTTGAGATGAACAGGGATTTACTATACACACAAATGTCACCATTTCTCCAACACTGTCCCAGAAAGACTGATTATTTTTATTTGAAAATACTGAGTTTGACAAATTAATTACCTGTTCAGACTTATCTTTTTGATCATTTAGTTTGGAGACCTCTCTTTGAAAGTTTGATAATTTCTATTTGTTTCTCCATAGTGGTAACTGGTACAATTATGAAAAATTATTTCCATCATGAAATAGTATTTCTATTAATTTGTTAATAAATATAGTTAAAATACAAAGAACCTTATGTCTGGCAATATTGCAATTATGCAAGGAACCATGTGGTTGTACAAAGTATGCAGATATTTTATATTCTGGCTTCTGGGATCTCCATAACTGCTACAGGTAGACATGCTGCTGGTACACTACTCTTTTCTCCATATGTTGGTATGACTATTATTGTACTTTAGATAATCTGTCAGTGGATCTACATTTCTTCCCTCTGACTACTATAAGAAGAGTATTCTTTGTAGACAATTAATGAAGTGGGCCATGTGACTTGTTTTGATAATATAATGTGATTGGAAAAGTAACAGTTTATGAATTTTGAGCACAAGTATTAAGAAACACATTTTTGTTTGAAACACTGAGAGTTGCTAATCACTGCTAAGAGAAGGTCATATACCAGGTAACCCACTGTTTGAAGAATAAAATTTATAAAAATCATCTGAACTGAATCTATGGTCTGGAGCTAAGCCCATATATGCTTGGCCTTATGAACTAAAAGCCAACCAAGCCACAAATGGGTAAATAAAAAATAAATGAATGAAATAAACATTTGTTTTCAAAAGTCAATGCAACTGTGTTGTTTTAACACAACATAAGCAATTAGATACAGCTGTAAGGTATATGTTATATGAAAATAAATTTGGGAAGGAGACAAGATGGCCACAGAGTAGTTGGACATTCCAATTCCCACATCCAAGAACCAAAGTAGATTACAACATAATTTTGAGAACAGTCATCTTAAAAGACCAACTTTGGACTAAACTAAGAAAATTCTACAGTCAAAGAACCCACATTGAGACTGGTAGGAAAGGCAGAGATGCTGAAAGGGCTGCTCTGCTCCCAAGAGTGAATGGTGGGAAGGATTGCCTGGCAAGTTGTGGATTGTGGGTCCTCAGCCCCAGAACTAGAGTCCCATCCCAGAGCCCTGGAGCCTGGAAGGGGGGAACGGACTGTACTTGGCTGAGAAAGGATCCTAGATACTGTTTAAGAGGAGACAGAACTCTCGGACCCTGGCTCTGTATTAAAGGGACCACATGGAGAGCCTAGCTCACAGCAACCTTCCTGGGGCTCCAGGAGTGGGGAGCACTGGAAGGGCTGGAGTTGTCAGGGAAATTTGGTTCAAAGGCACAGGGGAGACAATTTGAGGAATGGACAACCTAATCCCTGGGTTGAATCACTTCCCAAATCTAAAGTGAATATTTGTTCTTGGAGCAGCAACACCAGCAAAGGGAAGAAATTACCCCACTCACTGGAGGTTCTCTTGCTCCAGTCAGAACAAGAAGGTACTTAGAGGTAGGCAGCATGTTAGGGACACAGGTAGGGAGTGCTGAGGTCTGAACATCCTTCCACACACACACTGCTGAGTACTTGCCAGGGGCAGACAGGCCGGTGGCAACGGGGAGTGGCTGCAGGAGCCAGGGCAGTCAAAAGAAGCACATGTGGGCCTTGCCACTAAGGCGGAAGTTGTGGCAGCCGCTATGGAGGTCAAAACGAGTGCTCAAGCCTGCCCATGGCACAAGCCCGGGCTACGGTAGAGGCAGTCCAAGTGGGCATGTGTGGGCCTGCCAGCAGACACGGGACCATAGCAGGCTGCTGCAGAAGTCTGAGTTTGCATGAAATCCTGCCTGTGGCATGAGCCCACCCTTGGCAGCAACTAGGGCCTGGGAGAACTCAGAGGTGGTTTGAGTAGCCATGAGCGGGCCAGCCAAGGGCAGTGGAAGCCACAGCAGCTGCAGAGGTGGCCTGGCACTGGCAATGCCCAAATGCTTGAGGCAGAAACAGTGGTGGCAGGGGGCTGTCAGAATGACCACACATTGGGAGCACAGAGGCTACACCCACTGAACCCTTGTGACCACATGCTTCTGAGTGCTGAAAAAGAAAAAGAAAACAAAATAAAATAAATAAAAAGTCTAGGTAGAATAACACCTAAGGCTAAAGCACAAACCACATCCAATACTGTACCTAATCACTGAATTAAAGTACTGAGCCCAACAAGTAGCCAGCAATAAGAGGCAGCAGAAAGCGGATCTCAGGGAACTTGAACTTTTAAAGGAACTTACCCCAGACCAAAAGTAGATAAAAACTAGCCTAGAGGCCCTGGCCGGTTGGCTCAATGGTAGAGTGTCGGCCTGGTGTGCAGGGGACCTGGGTTCGATTCCCGGCCAGGGCACATAGGAGAAGCGTCCATTTGCTTCTCCACCCCCGCCACCCCTTCCTTCCTCTCTGTCTCTCTCTTCCCCTCCCGCAGCCAAGGTTCCATTGGAGCAAAGATGGCCTGGGTGCTGGGGATGGCTCCTTGGCCTCTGCCCCAGGCGCTAGAGTGGCTCTGGTCACAGCAGAGCGACGCCCTGGAGGGGCAGAGCATCGCCCCCTGGTGGGCAGATCATCGCCCCCTGGTGGGGCAGAGCGTTGCCCCTGGTGGGTGTGCTGGGTGGATCCCTGTCGGGCGCATGCGGGAGTCTGTCTGACTGTCTCTCCCCATTTCCAGCTTCAGAAAAATACAAAAATACAAAAAAAACCCCCAAAAAACAAACAAAACAAAACAAAAAAAACTAGCCTAGAAATGCAGCTGATATTTACAATGGCACCTGGGCCTAGCAGAGGCAACCACAAGATCTGGATTGTCAGTAGTTCCAAAAAGGTTGATGAAAGCCAGTCATAGGCAGAGACCCCCACTGACCTGTGCCAGGACCTGGCCAAGTAGGTCCAGGGCAGGCACATCCAGCAGCCAGACATGGAGAGCATCAGTTCAGAACCTAAAAACTCTTGTTATAGTGGTAGTTTAAGGAAGGGCTCCTCACAGCTGACCCAGCTAAGACATAGAAAATGCCAACACAAATAGCAAAAATAATAATGATAGCAATAAGTATCCCACAGTAGATTACAAACAACAGCTGATGCCAACCCAAGAAGACCTAGAAACAACACAACTGAAAATTGGAGGCAGACAGTACCAACCCTAGACTCAGTTAGCTACACAAACAATACACCCAAAGGAAGGGTGCATACACAGACAAAATGGGAAGACAAAGAAATGCAATCCAAATGAATCAACAAGAGACATCCCCAGAAAAAGAACTGAGTGAGATCAAAATAACCAAATGACAGGATGCAGAGTTTAAAATAATGATTGTTAGGATGCTCAAAGACCTTAGAGCAACAATGAATGGACATAATGAACAACTAAACAAAGAGATAACAAGCATCAAAAAAGACATTGAAATCATAAAAAATAACCAGTCAGAAATGACAAATACAATATCAAAAATGAAGAATACACTAGAAGGAATTAAAAGCAGGTTGGATAAAGCAGAGAATCAAATCAGCAATTTAGAAGACAAGATAAATGAAAACATGGAAGCAAAGCAGCAAAAAGAAAAGAGTATCAAAAAGTCTGAGAAAACTCTAAGAGAGCTCTGTGACAACATGAAGGAAAATAGCATCTGCATCATAGGGGTTCCGAAGGAGAAGAGAAAGAAAAAGGGATATAGACCTGAATGAAGAAATCATAGCTGAAAACCACCCTACATTGATGCAGGAAAAAGTCACACAAGTTTCAGAAGCACAGAGATTCCCACTAAAGAGGAACCCAAAGAAACCTACACCAAGACACATCATAATTAAAATATCAAAGCTAAGATAAAGAAAGAATACTAACAGCTGCAAGAGAAAAGCAATCACCTAAAAAGAACCCCCATAAGAATGACATCTGACCTCTCAACAAAAACACTTGAAGCCTCAAGGGAATAGCAAGAAATATTCAAAGTAATGCAGAACAATAGCCTAAAATCAAGACTTCTTTATCCAGCAAGGTTATCATTTAAAGTTTAAGGAGAAATAAAAAGCTTCCCTGACAAAAAAAAATACAAAAATAAAAAAAAACAAAACTCAAGGAATTCATTACAAACAAACCAATGCTGCAAAAAATGTTAAGAGGCCTGTTGTAAACAGAACAAAGGGGGGGAAATCTAGTAAAATAAAAATGTAGATTTAAAGATTAAAGTGTCAATAAACAACTACATGTCAATAATAACTTTAAATGTAAATAGATTAAATACTCCAATCAAAAGACATAAGGTAGCAGCATGGATAAGAAAACAGGACCCATACATATGCTGTCTACAAGAGACTCACCTCAAAACAAAAGATACACATAGACTGCAAGTATAAGATTGGGAAAAAATATTTCATATTTCCATTAAAAAATATTTAATGGAAATTAAAAAAAGGCTGGGGTAGCAATACTTATATCTGATATAATAGACTTTAAAACAAAGGCTATAGTAAGAGATAAAGAAGTTCATTATGTAATGATTAGAGGAGACATTCAACAGAAAGAGATAACCATTTTAAAAATCTATGCACCTAATATAATGCACCTAAATATATAAAGCAGACTTTGATGGACATAAAGGACAAGATTAACAGCAATACTATAATAGTAGGGGATTTCAATACCTCAATAACATCACTGGATAGATCATCAAGAAAGTAAATTCACAAAGAAACAGCAGTCTTAAAGGACACACTACATCAACTGGATTTAATAGATATCTTCAGAACCTTTCACCCTAAGGCAGCAGAACATACATTCTTTTCAAGTGCTTATGGTACATTTTCTAGGATAGACCAAATGTTAGGCATAAAATGCGTCTCAACAAATTTAAGAAGTTTGAAATCATAACAAGCATCTTCTCTGACCACAATGGCATAAAACTAGAAATTAACTATAACAGAAAAAATAATAAACACTCAAACATTTGGAAACTAAAGAGCATGTTATTAAATAACAAATGGGTCAACAATGAGATCAAGGAAGAAATAAAAAATTTCCTTGAAGCAAATGAAAATGAGCAAATAGCAACTCCAAATGTATAGGACACAGCAAAAGCAGAACTGAGAAGAAAGTTCAAAGCATTACAGCATACCTTTAGGAAAAGCTCAAATAAACAACTTGACCCTGCTACTAAAAGAACTAGAAAAATAACAGCAAGTAAAGCCCAGAGTAAGTAGAAGGAAGGAAATAATAAAGACCAGAGCAAAATTAAATGACATAGAGGCTAAAAAACAATACATAGGATCAATAAAACAAGAGCTGGTTCTTTTTTTTTTTTTTTGTATATTTCTGAAGTTGGAAACAGGGAGACAGTCAGACAGACTCCCACATGCGTCCTACTGGGATCCACCCGGCATGCCCACCAGGGGGCGATGCTCCGCCCATCTGGGTCGTTGCTCTGTTGCAACCAGGGCCATTCTAGCACCTGAGGCAGAGGTCATGGAGCCATCCTTAGCGCCCAGACAAACTTTGCTCCAATGGAGCCATGGCTGTGGGAGGGGAAGAGAGAGACAGAGAGTAAGGAGAGGGGGAGGGGTGGAGAAGCAGATTAGCGCTTCTCCTGTCTACCCTGGCCAGGAATCGAACCCGGGACTCCTGCACGCCAGGCCGATGCTCTACCACTGAGCCAACCGGCCAGGGCAAGAGCTGGTTCTTTAAAAAGGTAAACAAGATTGAGGAACCTTTATCCAGACTCACCAAGAAAAAAAAAGAGAGGACTCAAATAAATAAAATTATAAATGGGAGTGGAGAATTAACAACTGACACAGCAGAAATACAAAGGATTGTAAGAAAATACTATGAATAAGAACAGTATGCCAAAAAATTAGACAACCTAGGTGAGATGGACTAATTTCATTAAATATATAATCTTTCAAAAATCAATCTGGAAGAATCAGAAAACCTAAACAGACCGATTACACCAAATGAGATCGAAACAGTTATCAAAACCCCCCTGAGAAACAAAAGCCTTGGTACAGATGGCTTCACAGGCGAATATTACCAAATATTCAAAGAAGAACTAAGTCCTATCCTTCTCAAGCTACTGTAAAAAATTCAAAAGGAGGGAAGACTTCCAAACTCCTTTTATTAGGTGAGCATAATTCTGATTCCAAAACGAGGCAAAGACACTACAAAGAAAGAAAACTATAGGCCTATATCCCTGATGAACTTAGATGCTAAAATTCTCAACAAAATATTAGCAAACTGGATCCAGCAATACATAAAAAAATAATATATCATGATCAAGTGTGATTTATTCTGGGGAGGCAAGGCCGATACAATGTTCAATCAATGTAATTCATCAAATAAACAAAAGGAAGGAGAAAAACCATAGGATAATATTAATAGATGCAGAATAAGCATTTAATAAAATCCAGCACCCATTTATGATCAAAACTCTCAGCAAAGTGGGAATATAGGAAACATACCTCAACATGATAAAGGTCATCTAAGATAAACCCACAGCCAACATCATACTCAATGGGCAAAAATTAAAAGCAATCTTCTTAAGATCAGAAACAAAAAAGGGATGCTCCCTTTAACTACTCTTATTCAATACAGTTGTGGAAGTCCTAGCCACAGTAATCAGACAAGAAAAAGAAATAAAAGGCATCCAAATTGGAATAGAAGAAGTAAAATTATTATTATTTGCTGATGATATGACACTGTACATAGAAAACCCAAATGTCTCATTCAAAAAATTACTGGACTTGATAAGTGAATTCAGCAAGGTGGCAGGATATAAAATTAATATTCAGAAACAGAGGCATTTTATACACCAACAATGAACTGTCTGAAAGCTAACTTAAGAAAACAATCCCCTTCACTATTGCAACAACAAAAAAATAAAGTACTTAGAAATAAATATAAACTAGGAGGTTAAAGACTTGCACTATGAAAATGATAAAACATTGATAAAAGAAATAGAAGCATATACCATGTTCATGGATGGGAAGAATAAACATCATTAAAATGCCTATATTACCCAAAGCAATTTAGAAATTCAGTGCAATTTTTATTAAAATACCAATGACATACTTCAAAGATATAGAACAAATATTCCAAAAATAATATGGAACCAAAAAGGAACATAATAGCCTAGCAATCTTGAAAAATAAAAATAAAGTGGGTGGTATCACACTTCCTGATATCAAGTTATACTACTAGCCATTGTACTCAAAACAGCTTAGTACTGGCATAAGAACAGGCATATAGATCAATGGAACAGAACAGAGAACACAGAAATAAACTTATACCTTTATGGATAATTGATATTTGACAAAGGAGGTGAGTGCATACACTGGAGTAAAGACAGTCTCTTTAACAAATGGTGTTGGGAAAATTGAACAACTACCTGCAAAGAAATGAAACTAGATCACCAACTTACACCATTCACAAAAATAAACTCAAAATGGATAAAAGACTAAAATATAAATTGTGAAGTCATAAGCGTCTTAAGAAAACAGAGGCAGTAAGCTGTCTGATATCTCTTGCTACAATATATTTGCTGATTTAACTCCCCGGGCAAGTGAAATAAAAGATAGGATGAACAATTGGGACTATATCAAACTAAAAAGCTTTTGCACAGCTAAAGACAATAAGAACAGAATAAAAAGACAAACTACACAATGGAGAACATAATCAACAATATGTCTGATAAGGGTTTAATAACCGAAATTTATAAAGAACTTGTAAAACTCAACATCAGGAAGATAAACAATCCAATCAAAAAATGGGAAAAAGAAATGAATAGACACTTCTCCAAAGATGACATAGAGATGGCCAACAGACAGATGAAAAAATGTTCAACATCACTAATCATTAGAGAAATGCAAATTAAAACCACAATGAGATGCCATCTTATACCAGTCAGAATGGTGCTCATTAACAAAACAACACATAATAAGTGCTAGCAAGGATGTGGAGAAAAGTGAACCCTCCTGCACTGCTGGTGGGAATGCAGACTGGTGCAGCCACTGTGGAAAACAGTATGGAGATTCCTCAAAAAATTAAAAATGGAACTGCCTTTTGACCCAGCCATCCCACTTTTAGGAATATATCCCAAGAACACCACATCACTGATGCAAAAGAAGAAATGCACTCCCATGTTTATGGCAGCATTGTTTACAATAGCGAAGATCTGGAAACAGCCTGTGTCCATCAGTGGACGAGTGGATTAAAAAGCAGTGGTACATATACACAATGGAATACCATGAAGCCATGAAATAGAAGGAAATCCTACCTTTTGCGACAACATGTGTGGACCTGGAAACTGTTATGTTAAGTGAAATAAAACAGGCAGAGAAAGAAAAATATCATATGACCTCACTCATTTGAGGAATCCAATGAACAATGTAAACTGAGGAACGGAATTGAGACAGAGATGGGATCAAAGGAACCAGAGGGAAAGCGGACAGATGGAAAGGGGATAATAGGATGGGATAATCCTGGAGGGAATGGGTGAGGGCTTTGCCGGGAGGGGACAAGAGGGATGTTGAGGGGAACACGGAGGAGGGGGGATGCATTCAGGGGGACACTAGAATCTATGTAAACACAATAAATAAAAATCAATTAAAATAGTTCAAAATGTATTTATAATCAAATAATTTAAAATGAATACGGCTGTTTTCAATTGCAATAGAATTGTTATTGCAGTACTAGATGACATTTATTATGTACTTGGTTATAAACTGTTGTTTAACTATTTTGAACAGCTATTTAAGGAGGTACAGTATAGCTCTTTGATAAAAACTTATTTATATAAAGTTAGCTTCAGAAATCTAGACAGATTTCCAACACCTTATCCAAAGTGCTGCTCAGCACTCATCTGTCTTTTTCTACTATTTCAGTTAGAGGAAGTGTTGTAACGATGTCTAAGGCAGGTACAAAATATACATATTTCTGGGTTAATCAAGCTGAAATCAGGTGCTGCCCTGACCACAGAACACAAGACATTGAATTTTAACTTTCAGATATTGGGCCATCTTTACCTTACAAAAAAATCATGTTTAAAAAATTATAAGGATATTTACAATGAGCATGCGTAAATTTCATTTTAAAAAATCAAGGAATAGCCTGACTAGGCGGTGGCGCAGTGGATAGGACGTCAGACTGAGATGCAAAGGACCCGAGTTCAAGACCCTGAGGTTGTCAGCTTGAGCACGGGCTCATCTGGCTTGAGCAAAAAGCTCACCAACTTGGACCCAAGGTCGCTGGCTCAAGCAAGGAGTTACTCGGTCTGCTGAAGGACCACAGCCAAGGCACATATGAGAAAGCAGTCAATGAACAACTAAAGTGTTGCAATGTGCAAAGAAAAACTAATGACTGATGCTTCTAATCTCTCTCTGTTCCTGTCTGTCCCTGTCTATCCCTCTCTCTGACTCACTCTCTGTCTCTGTAAATAAATAAATAAATAAATAAATAAATAAAAACTAAATGAATGAACCATTTTTAAAATTTTATTTTAAAAATATATAGACCCAGGTATATCAATTTATTTATGAAGAAAAGGTCTTCTTTTTTTATATAATAATTTTATTTTTTTAATGGGGTGACATCAATAAATCAGGATACATATATTCAAAGATAACAAGTCCAGGTTATTTTGTCTTTCAATTATGTTGCATACCCATCACCCAAAGTCAGATTGTCCTCTGTCATCTTCTATCTAGTTTTCTTTGTGCCCCTCCCCCTCCCCTTTCCCTCTCCCTTTTCCCCCTCCCCCCGTAACCACCACACTCTTATCAGTGTCTCTTATGTCTCTTAGTTTCACTTATATGTCCCACCTACGTATGGAATAATGCAGTTCCTGGTTTTTTCTGATTTACTTATTTCACTTCGTATAATGTTATCAAGATCCCACCATTTTGCTGTAAATGATCCGATGTCATCATTTTTTTGGCTGAGTAATATTCCATAGTGTATATGTGCCACATCTTCTTTATCCAGTCATCTATTGACGGACATTTTGGTTGTTTCCATGTCCTGGACACTGTGAACAATGCTGCAATGAACATGGGGCTGCATGTGTCTTTACGTATCAATGTTTCTGAGGTTTTGGGGTATATACCCAGTAGAGGGATTGCTAGGTCATAAGGTAGTTCTATTTTCAGTTTTTTGAGGAACCACCATACTTTCTTCCATAATGGTTGTACTACTTTACATTCTCACCAACAGTGGATGAGGGTTCCTTTTTCTCCACAGCCTCTCCAACATTTGCTATTATCTGTCTTGTTAATAATAGCTAATCTAATAGATGTGAGGTGGTATCTCATTGCAGTTTTGATTTGCATTTCTCTAATAACTAAAGAAGATGAGCATCTTTTCATATATCTGTTGGCCATTTGTACTTCCTCCTGGGAGAAGTGTCTGTTCATGTCCTCTTCCCATTTTTTTATTGGATTGTTTGTTTGTTGTTGAGTTTTATGAGTTCTTTGTATATTTTGGATATTAGGCCCTTAGCTGTTGTTTGAAAATATCATTTCCCATTTAGTTGGCTTTCTGTTTATTTTGTTATCAGTTTCTCTTGCTGAGCAAATCTTCTTAGTCTGATGTAGTCCCATTCATTAATTTTTGCCTTCACTTCTCTTGCCATTGGAGTCAAATTCATAAAATGCTCTTTAAAACTCAGGTCCATGAGTTTAATACCTATGTCTTCTCCCATGTACTTAATTGTTTCAGGTCTTATGTTTAGATCTTTGATCCATTTTGAGTTAATTTTAGTACAGGGGGAGAGACTCTAGTCCAGTTTCATCCTTTTGCATGTGGCTTTCCAGTTTTCCCAGCACCATTTATTGAAGAGGCTTTCTTTTCTCCATTGTGTGTTGTTGGCCCCTTAATCAAAAATTATTTGACTATATATATGTGGTTTTATTTCTGGACTTTCTATTCTGTTCCATTGGTCTGAGTGTCTACTTTTCTGCCAATACCATGCTGTTTTGATTGTCGTGGCCCTGTAACAGAGTTTGAAGTCAGGTATTGTAATGCCCCCAGCTTCATTCTTTTTCTTTAGGATTGCTTTGTCTATTCGGGGTTTTTTATAATTCCATATAAATCTGATGATTTTTTGCTCTATTTCTTTAAAAAATGTTATTGGATGTTTGATGGGAATTGCATTAAATTTGTATATTGCTTTGGGTAATATGGCCATCTTTATTATAAATTTATTCTTCCTTTCCAAGAACAAGGAATATTCTTCCATCTCATTATATCTTTTTCAATTTCCCTTAACAATGGTTTATAGTTTTCATTATATAAGTCCTTTACATTCTTTGTTATGTTTATTCCTAAGTATTTTATTTTTTTTTGTTGCAATCGTGAAGGGGATTATTCTTTTGAATTCGTTCTCAGTTGTTTCATTATTGGCATATAGAAAGGCTATTGACTTCTGTATGTTAATTTTGTATCCTGTGACCTTACTGTATTGGCTTATTGTTTCTAGTAGTCTTTTTGTGGATTCTTTGGGGTTTTCGATGTATAGGATCATATCATCTGCAAAAAGTGATATCTTTACTTATTCTTTTCCGATATGGATGCCTTTTATTTCTTTGTCTTGTCTGATTGCTCTGGCTAGAACCTCTAGTACCACATTAAATAAGAGTGGAGAGAGTGGACAACCCTGCCTTGTTCCTGATTTAAGGGGGAAAGCCTTCAGTTTAGTGCCATTTAATATGATGTTAGCTGATGGTTTATCATATATGGCCTTTATCATGTTGAGATATTTTCCTTCTATACCCATTTTGTTGAGAGTCTTAAACATAAAATTGTGTTGTATTTTATCAAAAACCTTTTCTGCGTCTATTGATAAGATCATGTGGTTTTTGTTCTTTGTTTTGTTGATATGGTGTATTACGTTAACCGTTTTACGTATGTTGAACCATCCTTGAGATTCTGGGATGAATCCCACTTGATCATGATGTATTATTTTTTTAATATGTTGTTGTATTCAATTTGCTAGTATTTTGTTTAGTATTTTAGCATCTATATTCATTAGAGATATTGGTCTGTAGTTTTCATTTTTTGTGCATCCTTGCCTGGTTTTGGTATGAGGGTTATGTTGGCCTCATAAAATGTGTTTGGAAGTATTGCTTCTTCTTCAATTTTTTGGAAAACTGAGTAGAATAGGAACCAAGTCTTCTTTGAATGTTTGATAAAATTCACTGGTATAACCGTCAGGGCCTGGACTTTTATTTTTGGGGAGGTTTTTAATGGTTTTTTCTATTTCTTCTCTACTGATAGGTCTGTTTAGGCTTTCTGCTTCTTCTTGACTCAGTCTAGGAAGGTTGTATTGTTCTAGGAATTTATCCATTTTATCTAGGTTGTTGAATTTAGTGGCATAAAGTTTTTCATAGTATTCTACAATAATTCTTTGTATATCTACGGTGTTCGTGGTGATTTCTTCTCTTTCATTTCAGATTTTGTTTATATGAGTTTTTCCTCTTTTTTCCTTGGTAAGTCTTGCCAACAGTTTGTCAATTTTGTTGATCTTTTCAAAGAACCAGCTCTTTGTTGTATTTATTTTTTCTATAGTTTTACTGTTCTCTATTTCATTTATTTCTGCTCTGATTTTTATTATCTTTTTTCTTCGGCTGGTTTTGGGTTGTCTTTGTTCTTCTTTTTCTAGTTCCTTAAGGTGGGAAGTTAAGTGGTTCACTTGGGCTCTCTCTTGTTTGTTCATATATGCCTGAAGTGATATGAACTTCCCTCTTATCACTGCTTTTGCTGCATCCCATAGATTCTGATATGTCGTATTGTAATTTTCATTAGTCTGTATATATCTTTTGATCTCTGCACTTATTTCTTCTTTGACCCATTCATTTTTTAAAAGTATGTTGTTTAGTTTCCACATTTTTGTGGGATTTTTTCCCTCTGTTTTGCAGTTGAATTCTAGTTTCAAGGCTCTATGATCAGAAAATATGCTTGGTCCAACTTCGATTTTTCTGAATTTGCTGATGTTGTTTTTGTGGCCCAACATATGGTCAATTCTTGAGAATGATCCATGTATACTGGAGAAAAATGTATGCTCAGTCACTTTGGGATAAAATGTCCTGTAGATGTCTGTCATATCCAGGTGCTCTAGTGTTTTGTTTAAGGCCACTATATCTTTGTTGATTCTCTGTTTGGATGACCGATCTAGAGCTGTCAGCGGTGTATTGAGGTCTCCAAGTATGATTGTATTTTTGTCAGTTTTTGTTTTAAGGTCAATAAGTAGCTTTCTTATATATTTTGGTGCTCCTTGGTTTGGTGCATATATATTAAGAATTGTTATGTCTTCTTGATTCAGTGTCCCCTTAGCCATTATGAAATGGCCATTTTTGTCTCTGAGTACTTTTGTAGTCAGCATTATCCGATATGAGTATTGCTACGTCTGCTTTTTTTTGTATGTTATTTGCTTGGAGTATTGTTTTCCAGCCTTTCACTTTGAATTTGTTTTTATCCTTGTTACTTAGATGAGTTTCCTGTAGGCAGTACACAGTTGGATTTTCTTTTATAATCCATTCTGCTACTCTGTGTCTTTTTATTGGTGAGTTTAATCCATTTACATTTAGTGTAATTATTGACATTTGTGAGTTCCCTAATGCCATTTTATAGATTGCTTTCTGTTAGTTTTGTGTCTTGTTTGATCCTTCTCTTTCATTTTTCTATCTTTTGTTTTTATTTGGTTGTATTCCATGCATCTTTCCTCTTTTGCTATCTTTTTTATCTCATGTGCTTCTGTGGTGGTTTTTTCAATGGTGGTTACCTTTAAGTAATGAAAAGGGTTCCTACCCTGTTCATTGTAGCGCACTATTTTGTGAGTACTTTTGCACTCCATTGTCCTTTGCTACTGTTAATCTCCATCCTCTCCCCCCTTTCTTTTTGTTGTTGTCACAGTTTAAATTTGGTTTTATTGTGTTCTTCTTGGAGCTTTTACTTGTGGCTTTGTTTTTTTTCTGTTCTTTGTATCTGATTGGAGAACCCCCTTTAGTAATTCCTGGAGTGGGGGTTTTCTGATGATAAATTCCCTCATCTTTTCTGTATCTGTGAATGTTTTTATTTCTCCTTCATATTTGAAGGATAGCTTTGATGGGTATAGTATTCGTGGCTGAAAGTTACTCTCTTTCAGGACTTTAAATATTGGGGTCCACTCTCTTCTAGCTTGTAGAGTTTCTGCTGAGAAATCTGATGATAATCTAATGGGTCTTCCTTTATATGTTGTATTCTTCTTTTCCCTGGCTGCCTTGAGAATTTTTTCTTTGCCCTTGGTTTGTGCCAATTTCATTATGATGTGCCTTGGAGTAGGTTTGTTGGGGTTAAGAAAACTCTGAGTTCTGTTTGCTTCTTGAACTTGAAGCTTTAGTTCTTTCCACAAGCTTGGGAAGTTCTCATCTATTATTTGTTTGAGTATGTTCTCCATTCCATTTTCTCTCTCTTCTCCCTCTGATATACCTATTATTCTTATGTTATTCTTTTTGATGGAGTCAGACAATTCCTGAAGCGCTTTCTCATTTTTTTTTTAATTTTTGAGTCTCTTTCTTCTCTCTGTTGTGCCTCAAGTTGCTTGTCTTCTATTTCACTAATCCTCTCTTCTATCTCGCCTGTTCTATTAGCTAAGCTTGTTACCTTGTTTTCAGCTCGTGAATTGAGTTTTTCATCTCTGTTTGATTTGTTTTTATAGTTTCAATTTCCTTGGACATATATTCTTTGTGTTCATTGAGTTGTTTTCTGAGCTCCCTAAATTGCCTTTCTGTGTTTTCTTGTATATCTCTATGTATTTTTAGGATTTCTATCTTGAATTCTCTGTCATTTAGCTCCAAGGTTTCCAATATATTAAATTTTTTCTCCATAGATTTTTCCTCATCTATATGTGTTACCTCTCTTTCTTTTGTATTCATGATATTTGATTTTCTCTTCCTTAATGGCATCTGAGGGTGGTTTTGTTGATAATATTAATGAGATTTAATAAAGTATAAAAAGTTAAAAAAATATAAAATCGAAAAAAGTTGTGTTTTTTAAAATTAATAATGAAATAAAGAAAAATAAAATAAAATAAAAATTAAAAAAAAATTATTCCCCCCCTCTTTTTTTCCTCTCTTGTCCTCTCCCCTCTTTCTTGAGAAAATCTTGTGGTGAACTGTGAATTATACTGTATAATAGAACAAACAATGCTTGTAATGGAGGGCCTGAATTGGGGAATAGTAATAAAGGGGCAAAAATAAATAAATAAATAAATAAAAAAGGGGTGTATGGACCCACAAAAAGCAAATAATGAAAAAATTTGGATCAAGAATAAAATGATTTGCGTTTAGGTGTTGTTTGAGTAAGAGTTATGATGAGAGCAATAAGAGGGAAACAGGAAATGGGGGGACAAATTAAAAAATTACTATTGTATTTAGTGGAACAAGAGCTTCATACAATAGAGAGCCAGGGATGGGAGCACTGCTAGTGATTTAGAAAGGTGAAGTAAAACCCCCCAAAATGCCACAAACATAAGTGTGAGTCCCAGATAAGATAATTTGTTCGTTATTGAAGTTTGAATGAGAGGAGATGTAAAGGAGAAAGGAAGAAACTAATATAGAGGGAGAAAAGAAAGAGAGAGAGAGAGAAAAAAAGAGGGAACCACTAAAAGAAGAAAAAAGAAAAAAGAGGAGAGAGAGAGAGTTAAGGGTTTTGGAGTACAACCCTCATAGTGAGAAAGGAAGAGGAAAGAAAAGATAATAGGAGATGTAACACTTATGGGTAGTGTAGTTCAAGGAGAGGAGAGAGTAAGACCAGCAGAGAGTTAAATGACCAAATTGGAGGAGGAAGAAAAAAATCAAGGATGAAGATAAGAGAAACAAACGAACAAATATAATAAAATGGGATAGGTTATAAAGTCTGTGGATTATTCTTGATTTTGAGAGGTTATCTTCTTGCTTTTTCTTTTCTCTCCCTCTTCCTGGTTGGTGACTCTGTACCCCGGGTTCTGCCCCTTTGGTACGCTCAGGTAGAGGTTTGCAGTTGATAAGTCTCTATGGCGATGTCATGTATTGTTCTTTAGTCTTGTTGGCAGTCGAGGCTCATTAGCATTTATAGGCTCCGACAGTGAGAGAGTCTGTGTTCCTGGAGCCTCTCTCCTAGTCTTTCCTTCCTCAATTAATAGCCTGATAATCCAGCTATGCGGTTGCTGCTGCCTCTGCCTGGATAGTAAGAGGCTCAAAGAGCTGGCCACTCCCCACTCTATTCCCACTCAGCACAGGGCTCTGGGTAAGGCTCAGTCAGTCAGAGCTGCTAGCATAATCAGCAGGGGCTTCCTTCCACTCAAAGACCTCTGGCTCTGCCACTCTGTCTGGTAACTCGGGCATGCACCCACTCCCGGGGTGCTTGGAGGAAACTCTCGCTCACTATTTGTGCACGCAGACCAGGATGTCAAGCCAGAAGTCTCGCCCTCTGAGTGAAACCCCCTGCCCCCACTGAAAAGTTCCAGCGTTGGAATTGGCTTTGGCTCCATCCCCTTGTGCGGGTTTTTCAAGGCACTGGGGTGGCCTGAGATTTCACTTTCGGCCCACACAAAGGCCCCTTACTCTGCCCCTCTGTGGGATAACACGGGCTCCCACTCCTGAGGTGCTGGGAGGAGTCTCTTGCCCACTTTCTGTGCGCACAGACCAGGATGTCAGGCCGGAAATCTCACCCTCTGAGTGAAACCCCTCCCGCACATACAAGTTCCAGTGTTGGAATTATTTCTCGCTCCCTTCCCATGCACGGCTCCCTCAGGGCGCTGGGGCGGCCCAAGATTCCACTTTTTGGCCCACACAAAGGCCCCTGACTCTGCCCCTCTGTTGGATAACACAGGCAGGCAATGTAGAGGCACTCGGAGGAATCTCTCGCTCACTATCTGCATGCGCAGACCAGGATATCAGACCAGCGGCCTCACGCTCTGAGTGAAACGCCCTCCCGCATGGAAAAGTTTCAGCATTGGAATTAGTTCTCACTCCCTCCCCATGCGCGGCTCCCCCAGGGCACTGGGTCAGCCTGGAGATTCCACTTTCGGCCCACACAAATGCCTCTGACTCTGCCTCTCTGTCGGACAACACGGGCACACATTCCTGGGGCTTTGGAAGGAATCTCTCGCCCACTATCTGTGCGCGCCGACCAGGAGATCAGATAAAATGGCTGCCCAGCTTGTCTTTCTTTGTCTGGGTTTGGCACGAGTGTTAGCTGTATTGCCCGGGTTGTCACAGGAACAGTTTTTCCTCGGCTTGGATCTCCGTGCCACAGCCTGGTTCTATTCACCCCCTTTGCCCGCCTTAGTTTCTATATTCTCAGTTCCCAGTGAAAGCAGCACTGTTTAGGTTAGTGAGGAAGGCAGAGCATTTCTTACTCCCTATTTCCTTCAGGGTTTGGTTATATATTTAGCCAATTTTTCAATCGATCATACCTTCGGGTGTATTGCGAAACATCTGGAGGCTCCGAGGATAGGTTTTTCTGTTTCTGGTTGAAGATCTTGTTGAGTTTTGGGGGAGATTTATCAGTATCGCTTCCTACCCCGCCATTACTCTGACGTCATCTCAGTAAAGGTCTTCTATAAATTAAGTTCCATCAATTAGATAATAATGTAGAGTGTATAAACTTCATTTCTACCACACAGTATCCCGAATATGGCAATACAAAAATATAAATTTTCAATGTATTGTAGATCTAAATATAAAAATTAATAAAAAAAAAGATAAGCCTTAAAGAATAAGGTAGCGGATCATCTTCACAAGTTTTCACTAACTTCCAAAATACTTGAAAAAATCACTAACACCCAAAAATGAGATATTAGACTATAGTAACATTAATAAATTCTAGTCATTAAAATATTCCAATGTGAGAATAAAAATGTAAGTAACAGTCCAAAGAGCTATTTCCACCTTACAAATTCAAAAAAGTGTTCATATCCCAAATTTAACAATGTCTAGGAAAGAAAATAATAGACAACATACAGGAAAAATTGTCAAGAGACATGAACAAACACTTCTCATTCTCACAATAGAGAATTTCATAATAATTTCTGCCTAGAAAGATGTATTCAATCTGTCAATAATCAGGAAAATACCTATTACTGTCATAATAATACTTTCATATCATGATCAGAACTTATAGCAATAAAATTCATGATAGTACCAGGTTTTGGATCATGAAATTATTTGAAAAAATGTGTATTTATAAAAGACATAAGAAATTGCTATAATAATCCAGTAAATTTGGCATAAGCATATATTTATGACTGCACTTTCATTCTGAAGAATAGTGGAAAAATTATAATGATACAAATATACAATTATAATAATATAATTTTTTGTATATTATTATAAATATAATATTTATACTGTATAAATAGGATATGTTATATGAAACATTCTTATTATATATTATTATAAATGCAAGAAAATATTTGAAAAACTTCATGTACAAGAATTTTCATTAAATAACAATCTATAATACATTAAAAACAACAATATTCTAAATGGAATAAATTTAAAATGTAATCTATATGCTATATAGCGGTGAAAATGAACAAACTTCAAAAATGCATTAATATGGAAATTCTCACTGTGCATTAATGTCATAAAATATAATTAAAGTATAGAGTTAAACAATGAAATATTATCATCCTTTAAAATAAATAAACTACAAATATATACAAAAGTATGACTGAATTTTAAAATAAAAACTAAAATAATCTTCTTAATAAAATTTTGGAAACATTTAAAGTCTTAACATTTCTTTCTGCTGCTTTGTTTAATATATAGTGTTTCCTTTATTCCTCCTACCTCAATGCCCCACTCATATTTCAGGCTGGGACCTACTCCTAATTTAGAGCTCTCTTTCCCCCTTTTGCCAACTTCTATTATGAATTTACCTTTGCCACCCAGCTTAGTGTATCCCAAAGTTCTCTTTACCATGCCACAGTTGCAGAGCTCCAAGGAAAAGCACCCTGGTCTCATCTCTCCAGGCAGTGGAGAACAGAAGCTCCATCTCAACACATGCTGCAGATGGCTTTTCCAGTCTACCTGAATCATTACCAGCTAGAAGCAGTGGTCATTGGGATTTGGGTGTGAGCTCCAAAGTATAGAATTGTGACAACAATTCCAGTGCCATGCGGACTCTTCCTGGATATGGACTTTTCCTGGACTCCTGCTCCTTGCAACAGCTTCTAACGGACTGAACTGGGGTTGGGTTGCATTTGCAGGGATTTGAAATGGTGTTGGTGCCAACTTGGACTTGGTGAACATGTTAAGGACACTACTCTTTTATGGATTTTTGTTGTATTGGCCAAGAGTTGCTTAAAGGCTTTAATCACTGTAAAAAAGTAAATAAATAAAATAAAAAATATAGAAGACTGGATAAAGAAAGTAGTATACACTATGGTATACTACTCAGCCATAAGAAATGATGATATCGGATCATTTACAACAAAATCGTGGGATCTTGATAACATATACTGAGTAACATAAGTAAATCAGAAAAAATCAAGAACTGCATTATTCCATACATTAGTGGGACATAAAAACGAGACTAAGAGACACGGACAAGAGTGTGGTGGTTATGGGGGGGAGGGAAGGAGGGAGAAGGGAAGGGGGAGGGGGAGGGGCACAAAGAAAACTAGATAGAAGGTGACGGAGGACAATCTGACTTTGGGTGATGGGTATGCAACAGAATTAATGACAAGATAACCTGGACATGTTTTCTTTGAATATATGTACCCTGATTTATTGATGTCACCCCATTAAAATTAATAAAAATTTATTTATAAAAATCTTAACATTTCTTCTTTATTATCTATGTAGAGCAGGCTAGAGTTCTCAGAAGTACATGCCAAAATGGTCTCATTCTAGGCTTTTCTTAGAGTAGTAATATAATAAAAATTGTTGAAATATCGTAACCAGTTCTTTGGACAACAAACACAATGATATGCTGAAGAAAGATTATAAGTAATTATCCAAAATTTATTTGTACTTTTAGAAATAAAAATTAATTTACACAGGTATAGACACATTTATGCAGAACATATGTATACACTTTCAAAGGCTGATTTGTATAAAAGAAAACACACTCACAAGGAATAGTTAACCGTTTACTCCCTAATGTATGTGCCCGTACAAAGCAAACACAGAAATAAAAATATCCATTCTGTATGTGTCCTGAATTTCAATGAATGAAACTACTGTTGTAGAATGCCAATTTTTTTTGAGCAAATCAGCAACAATGGGTACGGTAATTTTAAATGAATATTTTTCATATTGTTGCATAAAAAGCACTGGTTTTACAACTCAGTATTTATAAACATTCATTGCCTAATATTATAAATTATGTCCCCCCAAAAGCTATCATTTATGATTACTTTATGTCAAATACAAAGTATAAACTACACTAATATTAGTACAGAGAAAATAACTATTTATTCAATACTTTTCTGGATCTTTATTGTCAAGGAAGGATCTTTCTCCTCCAGATTTTCATTAGCTGAAAAATAAAGTAATTTTTATGAAAAATTAATATTGATCTAAATAAATAATAATGCTTTTGTTTATTAATTTAAAATGTGGTTTATTGTCTAAGATTAGAATAATTTGGACTAAAATTGATTTTACCAAGAAATATTAATGAAGCAATAATAATTTAGGGTAAAAATATTTCAAAAACCCAGAGAATAAAACTTCACTTTCACTACAGCATTTAGATTAACCAATCTCAAGAATTCATATTTCTCAATAATGTGTTCAAAATCATGCCTTCAGTTAAAAATCAGAATATATGTATATGATATATGTGAACATATATGTACATGTATTTAAAAACTATTCTCTGAAATCATTCTGATATTTATACCTTGGATAAATTCAGTATAACCATTCTACACTTAGTCTATATGCATACTTTTTAATGAGACTTGTAGTCTATAATATTATGAAATATTTAGAGGCACTGATGGACATAAAAGTGAAAAGTTCCATATAATATTACAAAAATTTACTTACAAGGAATAACAGCTATTGTTACCACAATGCACATGAGGACTCCTAGGATCCCAGAAATGGAGGTGGGAATCGCCCTCTCTGGAGGTGATGGGGAATGTGCAGGAAGAGAAAGGAAGCACTGAGAAAGGAGAGGAGGAGACAATTGTTAGTTTACACAGAGAGAATCACATTCAGACACCGGACCTCAAACTCAAACCTACCACTGTACTCTTTCTTACAGAATATACCACTGCATTTTCAGAAAATATAATGCCCCATGAGTTATTGGTCAAAGACCACACCTTACAACAATACCTGCATAAAATTAGTCCTCATCTTTCATCTTGAATACCATATTACAACTTAAAGATGAAATATATGTGAGCTCCTTTCCTACTGTTCCCCCACATCACTGTACCCCATCTGCACATCCTAGAACATTTACAGTATGTCTGTTCAATATATTAACCTTCCAAGTCATGCTTGTCATTTCTTTAAAGACCCTATAAAGCATTTTGAAGATTTAACTCTGCATAGGTTATTTCCTACTTAGTTATAGAAAATGAGTTTTTAGTGCCCTTTAGTTTACTTGCTGTCTTCTTGACTCATTAATCAGATTCAGTTCTGCATAAGTTATTTCTTGGTTATTCATGTCTGCACCTGAGTAGTGTTGTGGGACTGTGTCCTAAGATAAGTGTACTTGTGAGTAATGATATATATAGTAACAAGATCCTCGTGTAGAAAAACTGTGTGGGATAGACTATATTACCATTCATTTTTCAGTTGAAGAATCTAAAATTCTGGTTTTAAGTTTCTTAAATCTGCCTGACCAGGTGGTGGCACAGTGGGTAGAGCGTTGGACTGACAAACAGAAGAACCAGGTTCCAAACCCCAAGGTCATGGCTTGAGTGTGGACTCACTGGCTTGAGCACGGGTTCATTGGCTTGAGTGTGGGATCATAGACATGACCCATGGTCACTGTCTTGAGCCCAAAGGTCACTGACTTGAAGCCCAAGGTTCCTGGTTGATCCCAAGGTCACTGGCTTGAGTAAGGGGTTGCTCACTCTGCAGTAACATCCAGTCAAGGCACATATGAGAAAGCAATTAATGAACAACTAATGTGCAGCAATGAAGAATTGATGCCTGTTATCTCTCTCCCTTCCTATCTGTCTGTCCCTATTCATCCCTTTCTCTGATTCTCTGTCTTTGAAAAAAAATTTTTTTTTAATTTTTAGACAAGTACCTTATGGTAGCTGTAACTCATAATATTTCTGCATTTGACAATATATTATTTGTTCGAGCAGTACAATGCAATAATTCAGTAATGAATAAAAAATATCATAAGTCATAACATCCTCATTAATTAAAATTGAAAGTACCATAGAATCCAGCATATATACTTTTTGGGTATACATTCAAAGAAAATGACACAATTATATTTGAAAAGATATGTGTACCTCCATGTTTATTGAAGCATAAGTCACCATATATAATGTATGAAAGCAACCCAAGTGTCTTCATGGGTAAGTGCATAAAAAATGATAAACATACACATAATGGATTATTATTCAGTCATGAGAAAAATAAATTTCTGTTATTTGTGTCAAGGAGGAACCTGAAGACATTTTGCTTAGTGAAATAAGTGAGACAGAGAAAGACAAGAACTGTATGATATCAGTTATATGTGGAATTTAAAACTATCAGATTGGTTGGAAAGCAGTTGCTGGGGGGCTGAGGGTGGAGAAAATAGGGGAGGCTGGTAATAGAGTCAATCTTTCAATTATAAGATAAATAAGGCCTAAGGATATAATGTATTACATAGTGACTACAGGTAATAATATTGTATTCTATAATTAAACTTTACTAAGAGATATAACTTTAATCTTTTCCCAAAAGGGGAAAAAAGTAACAAAATAAGTCCCAGATTATAAAAATTTCAATTGATAAGCAACCCTGCTGAATATGAAAAGTTCTAAATAATATTCTATAAATAGTTACAAAATTGTCATGGGAATATAAACCAAAGAGTTGTATGAATATATAACCACTATGCTGTATATCTGATACTAATATAAAATGATATTGAATATCTACTGTAAAAAATAAAATCTCATTTTCAAAAATTAAAAGAAATTCTATAATATGGTTTTATTTCATTTTCTCTTTTTTTCTTTTTTTCTAGATGAGAGGAGAGGAGGTAGACAGATTCCCACATGTTCCCCGACCGTGATCCAACGGCAACTCTTGTCTCAGGCTGATGCTGTACCTATCCGGGGCCATGCTTGCAACAGAGCTATTTTTAGTGCCTAAGGCCAAGGCTCCATGGAGCAATCCTCCGAACCCAGTCTGTTGCGCCCGAACCAATTAAGTTATGGTTGCAGGAAGGGAAGAAAGAGAAAGAAATAAAATAAATATTTCTGGTGTAAGCCAAGAAACATTAAAATATAAGATTTTAGGAAGTAATAAATGATGCATGAAAACATTTTGAACAAAGTATTGAGGGATTGAGAGTCTCATCTGTCAAAGGGAATTGCAATACTACTGGAATACAATCAGAATGTTATATTTGGATGAAAACATTAGGCTGGGTGTGAAAACCATCAATGTTAACAAATTTGCTCCTAATCATCACAAAATATAGTCTTTCTTATGGCTGCAAGGATATTCTCCATTTCCCATACCTTCTTTCTTATTTCTCTTTTTGTTACTTATGCTGAATATTTGTGAAGGGTAGAGAGGTTCAGACAAATACTTCAGTCACTATGATGCTGCTTGTCAGTCATTTTCTATCAGAGACAGTTATTGAGATGAACAAAGATTTAACTATATACACTAATTTTCCCAACACTGTCTCAGAAAGTCTGATTATTTTTATTTGAAAATACTGGCTTTGATTAATGAATTACCTGTTCAGACTTCTCCTGATCATTTAGTTTAGTGACTTCTCCTCAGAAATATGATGACTTCTGTTTGTCTCTCCATAATGATAATTGGTACTTTAAATTAGAGAAAAATGTTTTCCATCATGATATAATATTTCTATTGATTTGTTAAGTAATTTATTTAAAATACAAAGAAACATATCTAGCAATATTGAAATTATGTAAGGAGCAATGTGGCTATACAAAGCATGTGGGTATTTTATATTTTGGCTTCTAGAATTTCCATAACTCATACATATGGTCATAACTACTGGTATGCTACTCTTCCCCACATGATCCCCTGGGTATTATTAAAGTTTAGAATATTTTTTTTTTGGTGAACATACATTTATTCCCTCTGAAAATTCAGAGAAAAGTACACTTTGAAGACAATTAGTAAGGTTGGCCATGTGTCTTTTTTGAAAATAAAATGTGATTGTGAAGGTAACAATTTATGAGTTCCGAGTACATACATCAAAAAACACTAATCACTGCTATAAGAAGGTCCTGTGCCAGACAGAAGATTGTTCAGAGATTAAAGTATATAAAAAAGACCTGAACTGAATCTGTGGTTTGCAGCTAAGCACATATTTGCCCAACCTTGTTAAATGAAAACCAACCAAACCACAAATAAGAATAAAATATAATAGAATGAAATAAATGTTTAAATGTCATTGTAACTGTGTTGCCTGTAGCACAACTTCAGCAATTAGATACTGCTACAAAGTATGGATTGTAAGAAACAATGTTGAATATTGACATATTGCCTTTATGGGAATATAAATAATAACTATAGACAATATAGAAACTACATCTATATTCAAAGAGATAAATGTATATGACAATTTATTTTGCAAAGAATGCACACCCACATGTAATTGAATTATGGTAATAATATCTTTGAATGACTTTCAAATTATTAAAGTTAATCCCAAATTTTCAGTAACTGACAGTTTGACTCACAATATTTTATCCTTTTACTTTTTATTCTTTTCATTTTTGGTACTTTATCTATTACATCAAAGTTTGCTTTTAAGCATAGTCATTAAGAGCGTCAAGCAGGGAGGCAGAGAATTTAATAAACAAAAGTACTTCCAAAGTATCTAAACTCCAAAAGAGGAAAACATGAACATGTAAAAAATATCAAAAGACACTGATTATTTCCCAATGAAACCACTCATTTCTACCAAAAATGAATCTAATCATTGACAATGCTGCACGAAAATAGATTCCAAAAATGTTTATGTTGGTTCCATTCTTTGAGAAAGTGAGGCATATTAAAATAGCTTTTATATAGAAACCTTGGGTTGTTACATGATAACCTTGATTGCCAATTAAGAATATCCTATTCTCAGCTCCAATTCTATCTTCATTGCCCTTTCAGAGACAATGTCACCAGGTCTTATAACCTTTTTTCCTATCAGCTCACTTGATGTTTTGCCAATAAAAGGCAATGAAGAGAAACGTCAAAAAAGTGATCTCTTCTTCCTGCTTTCATAGTGTTTTCTCTCCTGTGGCTACAATGGGGTGGTGGACAGCTGCCATGCATGCAGGCAGTGCTTATGGTGTCCACACTCCCACATGTTTCTGCAGCTAGTCACAGTCAGTGTTCCCTCTCCTCCACCCCTGCCTGCAGACACTGGCAGGAGGTCTTCCTTCTTGTCAGCACAGCTTCAGAGCTTCAGATTCATCCTTTCCAATATAGGGCACAGACTTGGAACTGCTCCAAGAAAACAGGTCTACTGTATAGTTTTCCATAGTGAACTGTCTTCTGTGAAGTCTAACACCCAAGCTAAAGAAGTGGACCTGGCTTCCGTGTCATTCCACTCTTTGACTCTTTGTACTCTTCTTTGACCTGTGGTACATTTTATAATTTTCTTCTATGTCCTCTCTGTAGGTTATCCCCCAAAATAGTTAATACTTCTTCTTCTTTTTTTTTTGTATTTTTCTGAAGTTGGAAACGGGGAGGCAGTCAGACAGACTCCCGCTTGTGCCCGACTGGGATCCACCCAGCATGCCCACCAGGGGGCAATGCTCTGCCCATCTGGGGTGTTGCTCCATTGCAACCAGAGCCATTCTAGCGCCTGAGGCAGAGGCCATAGAGCCACCCCCAGTACCCGGGCCAACTTTGCTCCAATGGAGCCCTGGCTGCCAGAGGGGAAGAAAGAGACAGAGAGGAAGGAGAGGGGAAGGGTTGGAGAAGCAGATGGGCGCTTCTCCTGTGTGCCCTGGCCGGGAATCAAATCCGGGACTCCTGCATGCCAGGCCAATGCTCTACCACTGAGCCAACCAGCCAGGGCCAGTTAATACTTCTTTAAATCAAATATCTCATGGTTTCTCTCCGGACATGACAGATTTATACACATTATCACTTTAAAATGTTCGTCCTCATTTTCAACACATAAGGGTTAGGTCAAATTAATTAATTTTGAAATATGTGTGATATTATTCAGTTTATTGTAAACTAAGAAATAAAAGTTCTTGATGTTATAATGCATAATTTATACATGATTAATTTTACTTTTTAGCAGAAGTTTTAGAAAGGTATAACATGTACCAGGATAGATATATTTTTTAAAGTAATATAAATATTGATTTAAAAATATTCTACAATCTCAAGGGTGAAGAATCAGACAAACTATGAGCTTTAAATGTTATGGTGTTTCAAAATAGATTCATTCTCAATAGCAAATGTACCACTCTGGTGAGTGATGCTGATAACAGGGAGGCTCTGCCTGTGTGGTGACGGGGAACACAGGAAATCACAGTAGCTTCTTTTAGTTTTGTTGTGAACCTGAAAATCATCTCAAAGTGATGACCTAAAAATAGTTTTACAAATGTAATCACATAGTTTTTGAAGAAACTAACACTGCTATTCAGAGCTGGTGAGAATATCATTGTACCAACTTTACGTAATCTAACGTGCTTGGTGCTTACAAACATATGTTCCTTTCTCTGAACAGGGTATAGAAGAGAGCATGGGTCTTTGAAATCCCACATATATACAATTCTTGTTCAAATGTGAATTTTTTGAGAATCTGAAATACAGAGATAATATATCATTAATCTGGTAAAATATAACTTAATATTGTAATTAATCAAGTTTATTTAGAGCAATAGTTACATATCTAAATCTGAATATTTTTCATAATTTCTTTACAGAAAAGCTTAGTTTATTTCCATAATTTTTCACACATCATTTTTTTCTTTCTCAGATTAACTCCTAACCTAGGAAGCATGGAGGCATAAAATATATGAGTGTCAAGAAACTTACAGTTTGGAAGAGGAAGTTGAGCCATTTGCCTGTACCCATAAATTATTATTGTTTCTGTGGGAGAATCCAAGCCATGGTGATATTTTGAAAATGTTCAGAAAATTCTATGAGAAAACAAATTTTATGAGAAATTAAGTAAATGCTTGCATACAGATTTGAATTTGGAAACACAAAGTAAGCCTGCAGATGGAGGAGGAGGAGGAATCCCACGAGGTCAGGGTGACTGCTAAACAAACTGCACACAGCCCACCAGCATCTGATGAAATTAGTAAGAAAAAAATGATAATCAACCCACATCTGATGAGCTGGTGACTTATCAAATCATCCAAGTGTTACATCCAAGAATTTTTGGTGACCCACCCAGATCGCCCATCATATCCAATATCCAGATGATCACACAATGTTTTGTAGAAATACAGAGAACTCTGAAGCAACATGTGACACCTTAAGATTCAAGTGAATTGAGTCAACAGCTGTCACATAAGCATCAGTATCCCAAGCAACTTGCCAAAGAAACAGATAAATACATTAAAAAGTTTGGACCTCTGTCCACCACCCTCATTAAACAGCATCAAAGGAAAATACAGAATGATCACTTACTGGCTGAGATCACATCCCTGATAAACTTTCCAGAGGTCCAGAATAAACTGCTGAAAAAAGAAAAACTGATTGTTTCTTGAAGGGGAGCCAGTTCCAGAGTATCTGGTGATTTTCCTGAGGAGAGCTCAAACATAGGAATCTTGTATCCTGGGAAAGCACACTCATCCTGAAATGCAGGTACAGGATGAGGAAATGATAAAGGATGTGTTCTGCCTTGATAAAGAGATGTTCTGCTATTAGGCAGCTTGAAGCTGATATTATGGATATCAATGAACCATTTAAAAATTTGGGAATGGCAACTTATGATGAATGAGATATGATTGCATAGAAGCCAAACTCAAAATAGGGATGCATGTCCACCAAGCCAACCAGCAACTGTCAAGGGCTGCGAATATCAGAGAAAAGTTTCCTGCATGTAGCTGTGAGATGCACAAGCTGTTAAACTGATATGGAAATCAACAACGGGGTTAATGAAGAAAAACTGAACAAAACTCTTAACTTTTGCATTTTAAATGACTATATTATATTTATTTTTATTCTGGGTTTTAACTTTTTTAAAACTTTTGAGTGCAGTTTTGGAAATATTAAACAATGAGAATGATTTCAGAAATTAATAAATTTATGTCAGAAGAAAATGGCCAAATTAGTATTTTCAGAGAACTTATTTTGAAGATCAACTTATTAAAAAAATTCTTTTTTGTACAGGTAGCTTAAATTTTGTTTTGCTTTTTGGTGTGCGGCATGTTGAATGGATATTCATATAACTTGAGAAGTGTTCACACCAATAAGTCTAGTGCCCACTGCATACCATTAATGATTATTAGAATATTGTTCACTATCTTCTCTGTGTTGTGCTTTCCATTGTTGTGACTGTTTTTGTAACTGGCAATTTAAACACAACTTTTGAGTAAAAGTTTCAAAACCTAAAAGCTTTAATCTGTTCTTCACTTTCATACATTCTGTACCATTCTTCATTAAATAAAGAATTAGATATTTTCCAATTAACTCATTTATCTCTTTAAAACAATTTTGTTTTAATGCACTATTCTGAATACTGTAAAATGAATTATCTTTTTTTATATTTCGTATTTAATAATATTCTTACTAGCAATTTGATAGCGCAAGTAATATTTTAATGGCAAGCTATAAGACTTCAAATGGAATAAATAAAATATTAAGTAACTATGAAATTGTGTATTTGCAATAAAAATAAAGATAATTTTAAGAATGAGAAAAGCAAATAAAGTTAATTCTTTCTACTTTGTAGTCTTTCAGTTTACAATATATTTTTACACATTGGACATATTAAGAAAATATATTGGTTTGATTAAGTGAAGCAGACAAATGGACAAAATTAACAATTTCACAGCTCTGATGAAATACTAACAATAACCTATGATTATATTATTGGAAAAGCAGTTAGGAATTCAAGTAAGATTAGAGCCAATTTGCAATATCTTGTCTAGGACTGCACCCATGTTTCTTCCATCCTCATCTCAGCTCATTGAGTAAGAATAAGAATTTTTACAATTTTGGGAAAGCTGGAAATATTAATGGTATTGCTGTCACAGGGAAAACTTGATTAGCAGTGGAAAGGGTTACAAAATTGCCCACTACTTTTCAGCTCAGAGTGCTGTATACACTAGGTAATAAAAGAGGAAAACCATCTGTTTCCTAGTCCAAGGTTGTGCTCTCCATGGTGTCAGGCATAGTGTCAGCCATAAATATAACAGGAAGGTACTAGAAATGAGAGTAAAGAGAGATGACATCAGCTTGCTACATGTGTTCAGCTGAAAGAAAAAATGTGTGCATGTATAGAAGAAACTAAGATGGTTCTGTAAAAAAGAACCAAAGGGACTTTGAAAACTTGACTTCAAAGTTACTAGTACTTCCCTTCATACACATGTGCGCACACACACACACACATACACACAAGTACATCAAATAGCAGAGAGCAGAAGCCATACTGACTGTAGAAGGCATAGAATACATTTTAAAAATCATTGGTTGTCAACTAAGCTATAGGTATACAAGGGAAATCCCAGGTAAGCCAGATTAAAAAAGCAAATAAACAATAAGAATTTTAAAAACTGAATAAGCAGAATCTCAAAAGAGAAGTTTTTCAGTAAAAGTTTAATTTAAGTTACAAAAAAATAAATCTAAGAAAGATGCAGATTACATATTTGCTACACTATATTATCAAAAATATATACTTACAAAAAATTAAAAAACATGCAAAGTAACTGAAAAAAATCTTCCATACCCAGGGAAGAAAATCTGTCAATAGAATATAAATTTTATTGTGATAAGATGTTGGATTTATTTGAAAAATATCTTAAAGTAATTATCATAAATATATATTTGTGTATAAATTATAAAAAAACTATGTTCAAATAACTATATGATAATCTGATAAGAGTGACAACAATTAGAGAACTAAACAGTATATTAAAGAATCAAATAAAATATGAGTTGGAAAATATGTTTAAAAATTTACAATATTTACATAAATTTTGAGATTCAGAAGAAAAAATTATGAAATTAAAGAGAATAATAAGAATGATTAATTACTGAGGATAGAGAGAAAAAGAGAAGAAAATTAACAGAGCTTCGGAGACATTTAGAATGTTATTTGGAAAACCAAAACTGGTGTAAATACTGTCTGAGAACACAGAGGGAAACAAACAAAAAATTTTTGAGATACAAGAATGAACTTCTTAAACTTTATGTTAAAAATATATAAACCTATGCATATAAATTTATTTATAAAAAAATATCATCTGTTATAAATTATATACACTGCTCACAAAAATTAGAAAATATTTTATTGCTTCATATTCATTTTGAAATATCTCCTAATTTTTGTGAAGAGTAAATATCAATTAAGCAATGATGTAGATAAATATAGTCTTCACTTGTACCACACAGCAACACAAATAACACATCACAAAAATATAAGTTTTCAATGTATTAGAGTCTTCAATGTGGAAGTTAGTCAATAAGAAGAAAAGATAAATCCTAAAGTGTAAGGTAGAAGATTATCTTTATGAACTTTGACTAATTTTTGAAATAAGTCCAAAATAATCACTAACACCTAAAATGAGATATTGTACTATGGCAACAATACTGTATTCTGGTCATTAAAAGACTACAATATAAAAATAAAAATGTAAGTAAAAGTCAAATGAACTATTTCCAACTTAGAAATTCAAAAAAGAGCTCATACACAAAATACAGTAACTTCTAGGAAAAAATAACAGGCCACATACAGGAGAAATGGATAAGAGATGTGAACAGTCACTTCTCATTTTCACAGGAGAGATTTTCATAACAATGATTGCCTAGAAAGATGTATTCAATCTATCAGTAATTGGGAAAATGCTTATCAGTGTGATAATGATACTTTTATATTATGATCAGAACTGAGAGTATTGAGTTTTCAACCATAAAACTATTGGATAAAATGTATATTACACAATAAACTGGAAAATGTTGGGATAATCTAATAATTTGGCATATGCATATATTTATGTCAATTTTATTGTGCATAGAAGACAATAACTTATAACTGTACACATATACAACTAAAATAATATAATTGTATTTAGTAATTATTATTATATTATTATAAATATAATTTTATACTATATAAAAAAGACATGACATTTATATATAATATAAATTATTTAAAATACAATATTTGTACAAATGACATACACATGGGTTTTTATAAAATAATTATTCGTAATGCCACACATTAAAAAACAACCATATTCTGAGTAGAATAGATTTAAATGTCATGCGTATACAACACAGCAGTGAAAATTAACAACAAGATAAATGCAGTATTATGGACAAAATGAAAAAAATATCTTTGGGAGTTGAAGAAGACACATAAAATGTATAATGAATCAGTTCCATTATATAAAGTTTAAAATAAAAAAGATAGTTTGTAATAAAACTATCAGAACCATGCCTAAGTGAGGAGGGGGAGAAGCTATGAGAGAGTGCACAGGAGCGGGGCCTACGCAACTGGCAACTTCTGCTTCATGATCTGATTTGTAATTTCATGGGCCTTCTCAGTTTGTGATTAATCTGCACAATCATGATATCTTTAGTTTTCTTGATGTATGGTAAAATTAAGTAGCAAAGTTTACTTAAAAAAAAAGCATTTATAGCACCATGGTTGTCTATGAAAAGCAAAAACTGAAAATGATCAAATAAGCAATAAAGGCATAAAATATAAATAAAATATAGAGTCAAACAATAAGATATTAATAGCTTTTAAAATAAACTACAAATAAATACAAAAATAGGAATGATTTCTACAAATATAGACAAAATTAAGCTGGTAAATAAAATATTGAAAACAATTAGAATCTTACCACTTCCTCTTCACTATCTATGTAGAGCAGGCTAGAGTTCTTGGAAGCACAGGCCATCAGACTCTCAGTCCAGGCCTTTTTTTCAGAACTAATGTAATAGCAGTTGTTGGAATACAGTAACCACTCCTTTGGACATTGACCACAGTTATATGCTGAAGAAAGATCATGAGTTAAGATCCAAAAACATTTCAAATTTAAAAAAATTTAAGTTGCACACGCATAGACACATTTGTGCAGATCATACACACACAGACATACACACACACACACACAGATACCTTCACCGGTTGGTCCATGTAAAAGCAAACGCACTCACATGCACTCACAGAGAAGGGTCTACCTCTTATTCCCTAGTCTATGTGCTCATATGAAGCAAATGCACAAACAAAAATATCTACTCTCTATATGTCCTGAATGTCAATGAACAAAACCACTTTGTAGAATACCAAAATTATCTTGAAAACTACTGGCAAAAATGGTTATAGTGATTTTAAATAAATGTTTCCTCATATTATTGCATGAGAAAATACTTTTCTGTACTAACAAATATAAACATTTATTGCCTAGTATTATAATTTATGTCCCCTTAATAAAACATTATTTTGACTGCCCTATGCTAAGACAAATACAAACTATACTAACATAGAACTTAAAAAATAATGATGTACCTTCCTGGATCCCGGTTATCAAGGAAGAGTTATTCTGCTCCAGTATTACATTGACTAGAAAAAAAAAGTAATATAAAAAATGTAATATTGATCTAAATAAATCAACTTTTGTTTCTTTAAAGTATAGTGTATTGCTTAGGATTAGATAATCTAGAATAAAATTTATTTTGCCAAGAAAAATTAATGAAACAATAAAAATTTAGAGGAAAGACACTTTAAAGCCTAAAGAACCAAACTTCACTTTCCCTCATAATATTTAAATTAACCAATCTCAAGAATTAATTTGTATTTTCAATAATTTGTCTAAAGCATGCCTTGAGTTATAAAGTTACAATATATATGGATATATATGATATGTTTTTAAACTACTTTCTAAAAATTTCCTGATATTTATAGCTCAAGTAAAGTCTGAATAACATTCTACATTTATCTAAATGCACACTTCAAAACGAGAGTTATGATCCATAATATTATGAAATTTAGTGGCTTTGAGATATAGTAAAACGATATCCTTAAATTTTTAGAAAACTTACAGGGCACAAAGTGCATCATTCTTACTATAGTGTACAAGACAAGGCAGACAACTCCCAGGATCCCAGCAGTGAGCTTCTCTGGAGGCGATGGTGAACCTGCAGGGAGAGAAAGGGAGGTGATGGAGACATTGTTTAGACAGTTTACATGTGAGAGAACCCACATGCACTGGGAATCATATTCATAATCTTGAATATCTAACCCTATCGACCACTGAAATCTTTCCAGGAAATATAATGTGCTATGTGTTGCTGGTCAAAGACTGCACCTTCCAACACTTGAATAAAATTAGTCTTTAGATTTCATAATAGAATCCTGTATTCTAACTTTAACCTCTGAAATCACAAATGAAAATATGTGAGGTAATTTTCTGCTCTTTCCTCCACCTCTGCACACCATCTGCACATCATAAAACAATTATACTTTGTGTGTAATACAATGTGTCACATTTGCAGTGGTCATTCTTGTCATTCTATTGAAGATTTTGAGAAGCATTTTATTTTTATTTTATTTTATTTTTTAATAAATTTTTATTAATGGTAATGGGATGACATTAATAAATCAGGGTACATATATTCAAAGAAAACATGTCTAGCTTATTTTGTCATTAAATTATGTTGCATACCCCTCGCCCAAAGTCAGATTGTCCTCTGCCACCCTCTATCTAGTTCTCTGTGCCCCTCCCCCTCCCCCTAACTCTCTCCCTCCCTCCCTCCCATGTCCTCCCTCCCCCCACCCCTGGTAACCACCACACTCTTGTCCATGTCTCTTAGTCTCGTTTTTATGTTCCACCAATGTATGGAATCATGTAGTTCTTGTTTTCTTCTGATTTACTTATTTCACTCCTTATAATGTTATCAAGATCCCACCATTTTGCTGTAAATGATCTGATGTCATCATTTCTTATGGCTGAGTAGTATTCCATAGTGTATATGTGCCACATCTTCTTTATCCAGTCTTCTATTGAAGGGCTTTTTGGTTGTTTCCATGTCTTGGCCACTGTGAACAGTGCTGCAATGAACATGGGGCTACATGTGTCTTCACGTATCAATGTTTCTGAGGTTTTGGGGTATATACCCAGTAGAGGGATTGCTGGGTCATAAGGTAGTTCTATTTGCAGTTTTTTGAGGAACCACCATACTTTTCTCCATAATGGTTGTACTACTTTACAGTCCCACCAACAGTGAATGAGGGTTCCTTTTTCTCCACAGCCTCTCCAACATTTGCTATTACCCGCCTTGTTGATAATAGCTAATCTAACAGGGGTGAGGTGGTATCTCATTATAGTTTTGATTTGCATTTCTTTGAGAAGCATTTTAAAAGTCTATTCCCACTACTTGACTGGTGGTTGCACAGTGGATAGAGCATCAACCTGGGAAGCTGAGGTCTCAGGGTTAAACCTGAGATCGCTGGCTTGAGCATTGTATCACCGTCTTGAACCCAAAGTCGCTGGCTTGCAGCTCAAGCAAAGGGTCACTGGCTTGGCATGAGCACTCCAGTCAAGACACTTATGAGAAGCAATAATGAACAACTAAAGTGATGCAATTGCGAGTTGATGTTTCTCATCTGCTTCCCTTCTTGTCTGTTCGTTTCTCTCTCCCAAAAGAAAAAAAGAAAAGAAAAGAATTAAGTCTATTCCCACATAGGATATTTGCTATAAAGTTAGTAAAATGGAAATTTTCATGCCCTTACCTTTCATTTGCTGTCTGCTTGTGCTCTTAGCCAGATTCAGTTCTGAGTAGTTTTCTCATTGAATAAAGAAAGTTACCATTTCTGCTGTTGAGTAGTATCAGGGAGGGTGCCTATGATTACAATACTTAAAGTAGTTAACAAATGATTTAAATAATGACTATCTATAGAATAGTCAATGTGGGTGGAATCTAAGATATGCAACCATAATCACTTTGCATTTGATCAATGTGAAGTCTTGTTCTATTTTAGAGATTCAAATCTGTCTCATGATAGAATAATAGTTCTTATAATGATATTCTATGTTTGACATGTTGTTATAGGTTGAAGAAGTGAGAAGTTTAAGTTAGTAAATAATAAAAAAGGCCACAATAATAATAATAATATCATTATTGAAGTCAGATTCCATTGAAACATTTTAAGACTGTTATAATAACTGTAAAAATTGCAATGCTATAAATATCCACTAATTTTTGTATCCACTAATGTATATAGATTTTTTCATAGTAATGAGGAATAGTAGTTTTAGCACACACCTGTGCCTCAGTTTATGAATAATATAGATTCTATAGATTTGAATATATTTAGGTACATATATGCAAAAAATGTCAAAATAAATTCTATGTTAAGGTAAACACCTAAGTTTAATTTAATAGATAAATGTACTTGTTCCAGCTTACATACAAATACAACTGAAGAACAAACTATGGAAACTATATCTTTTGTAACCTGGGGACTGCCTGTATAATGCAATAAATTAATTCTATTTAGTCACTTACATTTATTTACTAATAGAACATATGAGATGTCATCAAATGGTATTTATTTTGAATGATTGTGGAGTTCTGAGAAATCATTAAAATTTAATGGAATATTTTATGTGTTGAAAAATGTTATACAAGGCACTAGTTATCCAAAATTGAATAAATAATAAAATCTATAGAACATTAAAGGATTTTTTAAAAGTACTCACTTTACACAAGTAACTTGCAAATTATTTAGTGGTTAAAATATGAAACATAAAATGATGAATGTGTGGAACATTTATGGAGGAGCACTGTCGGTAAAAATTCCAGAAAGATCCTATAGCTTTCAAAGTCAGTAAAGATAATGTTAGTATGTAGGCAGATGTAATAAGTCAGATAACAGAACTATTTTAGGTAATGTAATTTAAAGATTTAGTAACTCTGCAGTCTGTGAGATCTATAATACATTCTGGCTTTAAAATTTCTAATGTACAACCTTTAATATTATTTAGTGTCCAGAAACCTAATATACCAATCAAAAGTAGAAATAAAAATATGTAAAATACATACATGACTATAAAACTGTTCACAATCTGACATTTATAAACTATCAATATGTTACTCATTTGAACTATTTCAACACAATTGCCATTTCTGATTCATACCAGACAATGCAACATAATTCATTCCACAAAAGTCTCTTATCAGTGTGGCATCTCTTTCTACAATGTTTATTCAGTTTCTAAAACATCTTCTGATTGTTTATGTTCAAGTTTAAATAAACATTTTACAAAGACTACTAAACCCTGATTTTAATTACGAATTGAATAGCCTTATTTAATTAAAGTGTGTGCATGAGGAACTACATTTGACTTTCATGATTTAATAAATTTATTTTAAGAATCTATTTTTAAAGTCCGGTTAAATATAAAATAATACATATTTATAATTATATCCATTAATTACAAAATCTAAAGTTACTTGTTTCTTGTCTTGATGCTTTCAAGATTTCATTTAAATTATACTGATATTCAAACCCAAATAACACCTGTGTGCATGCTTTTTAGTAATTTTACAGGCAAATATTTGAACATTTAAGATATCTTCCAAAATATTTCATATTATACTCTTTTAACCCTAAATTGTACAAATAAGGACACCAATATTTGATTTGGTTTGTATATTAATTATACTTCAGTTGGATCACATCTAACATTTGTAATTTCCCATTAAATGAATTGGGCCAGTAGAGAGAGGAGAGGAGAGACACATACCTCTGGGAGTCAGAAAGTCAGGCATTCTTTTCGGGGAGACCAGGGTGCTCCTGTAAACAAACAGAATCTGTGGTTCAAAGGCTGCCCTGTGAAGACTGACAGTTAAAAGTAGAGAAAAGTAGATTTCTCATCACTGCGTCACTTAAAGTTTGGACAGGAAATTCTTACACTTGGGCAATTTTGAAGTTGGCTTATCTGATACACACCTTCAGAATATAGGACACTTTGAGCTTCTAGTGCATCATTTAGTCAGTCCATTGGTAAGAGCCTCTGAGAAAATTATTTTCATATTCTAAAAGATACCTGAGAAAAAAGACATGACCTCCTTGTTGTTAACTTACTTCCATCTCCAAATCAAACACAACTAAAACTTAGGCCTCATTTAGAGTATTTTGAATAATAAAGTAATTTTCCCTTCCAATTTGGGAGGCAACTCCATACTGCTTTCCACAGTGGCTGCACAAATCTGCATTCTCTCCAGCAGTGCAAGAAAGCTTTCTTGTCATCATCCCCACCAGCACTTATTTGTGGGTTTATTGATGATAGCCATTCTAATGAGTGTGAGGTGATATCTCATTGTGATTTTAATTTGTATTTCTCTGGTGATTAGTGACATTGAACATCTTTTCATATGTTTATTGTTTATCTGTATGTTTTCTTTGGAGAAGTGTCTATTCAGGTCCTTTATCCATTTTCTAATTAGTTTGTTTGACTTTTAGTATTCAGTTTTATAAGTTCCTTATAAATTTTGGATGTTAAGCACTGAGATGTATCAGGAAATAGGTTCTCCCATTCAGTAGGTTGTCTTTTCATTTTGTTAATAGTTTCCTTTGCTGTGCAAAAACTTTTTTGTTTTGATTTAGTCCCATTTTTTAATCTATTTTTTGTTTCTCCTGCCAAAGGTGATATCAGAAAAAATATTGCTAAAGGAAATGCCCAATATTTTATTGCCTATGTTGCCTGATGATCCTGCAATTCTTGTTCTGGGAATATATCCAAAGAAACCCAAAACTCTAATTTGAAAGAGTTTATGCACTCCTATATTTATTGCAGCATTATATATAAGCCAAGACATGGAAGCAACTCTTGTGCCCATCAGCAGATGAATGAATAACAAAGTTGTGATATATTTACACAATGAAATACTACTCAGCCATAAAAAAGAAGGAAATCTTACCTTTTGTGACAGCATCAATGTACCTGTAGATTATTATTATAAGAAAATGTTCACTAAGCCAGTCAGAGAAAGACTGGTGATTTCATTTATATGTGGAATCAAATGAACAAAATAAACTAAGAACTAAAATAGAAACAGATTCATAGATGCAGAGAACAGACTGACAGCTGTCAGAAAAGAAGGATGCTAAGGGCTGGGTGAAAAAGGTAAATTAATTAAGCAAAGAAAAAAACTCACAGACACAGACAACAATATAGTGATTACAAGAGAGAAAGGGAGCCTTGACCAGCCAGTGGTGCAGCGGATAGAACATCAGATTCGAGGACCCAAGTTCAAGACTTCAATGTCACCAGCTTGAGTTGCAGGCACATCTGGTTTGAACAAGGCTCAGCAGCTTGATCCTAAGGTCACTGGTTTGAGCAAGGGGTCACTCGGTCTGCTGTAGCTGCGGGGTCAAGGCACATATGAGAAGGCCATCAATGAACATCTAAGGTGACGCAACAAAGAATTGATGCTTCTCATCTCTCTAACTTCCTGTCTGTCTGTCCTCATTTGTCCCTCTCTGTCTCTGTAACAACAACACAAAAAGAGTGAATGGGGGATGGAGGGTGCAGAAGAGGGTACAGGAGGAATAAATGGTGATGGATGGAAACTTGACTTGGAGTGGTGAACACACAGTGCAATATACAGATGAAGTATAATAGAATTTTACATTGAGTGGAGTACAGAGAACAAGTGTGTAAGGTCGGTGGATAGAGGGATGGTCACGTGGGGAACCCAGACCTGAACTTTGGCTAGGACCGCCCACAATCAAGCACGCAAAAGGAAGCTTCCCAGGAACCATTTGGAAAGAAACTATCGTCTGCCAGCCAGTGAAATTTCACCACGTCATGTTAGCTCCACTTCCCTAGAGGGACCCTTTAAATATCTCCCACATGGTTTAATCCATGCAACACAATGGAAAAAAGAAAGCCTCTTCAACAAATGGTGCTGGGAAAACTGGAAGGCCACATGCAAAAAGAAGACATAGGTTCTAAACTCATGGACCTTGGTTTTAAAGAGCATTTTATGAATTTGACTCCAAAGGCAAGGGAAGTGAAGGCAAAAATAAATGAATGGGACTACATCAGACTAAGAAGTTTTTGCTCAGCAAGAGAAACTGACAACAAAATAAACAGACAGCCAACTGAATGGGAAATGATCTTTTCAAACAACAGCTCAGATAAGGGCTTAATATCCAAAATATACAAAGAACTCATAAAACTCAACAACAAACAAACAAACAAAACAATCCAATAAAAAATGGGAAGAAGACATGAACAGACACTTCTCTCAGGAAGAAATACAAATGGCCAACAGATATATGAAAATATGCTTATCTTCATTAGTTATTAGAGAAATGCAAATCAAAACTGCAATGAGATACCACCTCACACCTGTTAGATTAGCTATTGTCAACAAGACAGATAATAGCAAATGTTGGAGAGACTGTGGAGAAAAAGGAACCCTCATTCACTGTTGGTGGGAATGTAAAATAGTACAACCATTATGGAAAAAAGTATGGTGGTTCCTCAAAACACTGAAAACAGAACTATCTTATGACCCTGCAATCCCTCTACTGGGTATATACCCCCAAAACTCAGAAACTTTGATACGTAAAGACACATGCAGCCCCATGTTCATTGCAGCATTGTTCACAGTGGCCAAGACATGGAAACAACCAAAAAGCCCTTCATAGAAGACTGAATAAAGAAGATGTGGCACATATACACTATGGAGTACTACTCAGCTATAAGAAATGAGGACATTGGATCATTTACAACAAAATGGTGGGATCTTGATAACATTATATGGAGTGAAATAAGTAAATCAGAAAAAAACAAGAACTGTATTATTCTATACGTAGGTGGGACATAAAAACGAGACTAAGAGACATTTATAAGAGTGTGGTGGTTACGGGGAGAGGGAGAGGAAAAATGGAGGGGGAGGGCACAAAGAAAACTAGATAGAAGGTGACGGAGGACAATCTGACTTTGGGGGATGGGTATGCAACAAAATTGATTGACAAGATAACCTGGACCTGTTTGCTTAGAACATATGTAGCCTGATTTATTGATGTCACCCTAGTAAAATTGATTAAAAAAAAAAAAAAAATGTCTGTCATTTGTGACCAGGATGAACTTGAAGGCATTTTGCTTAGTGAAATTAGCTAGACTGAGAAAGACAAACACTGCATGGAATCATTTATATACATTATTTAAAAATGTCAAATTTGTAGAAATGTGCCAAGGTCTGGGAGTGGAGAAAATAAGGGGTGGTTGGTAAAAAGGTACACACTTTCAGTTATAAGATGAATAAGGCCAAAGGATCTTGATGACTAGAGCAAATAACACTGTAGTATATAATTAAAATTTACTAAGGGATAGAAATTAAATGTTCTCACAAGACAAAGAAAGATAAAACAAACCCCAGATTGTAAAAATCTCAATTGATATGCAACCCTACTGAATATGAGATGTTACAAAAAAAGACTATAAATTGGTAGTTAAGAAAGTGTAATGGGGATATAAAGCACAAGGAAGGTAGTCAATAATATTGAAATAGCTATATATGGTGCCAGGTTGGCAACAGACTTATGTAGGAATCACTTCATCAGTTATATAAACGTCCAACCACTATGTTGTACATATGAAACGAATAGAAAAATAATATTGAATGTCAACTGTAATTGAAAAATAAAATGAAATTTTATTTGCAAAAGATAAAAATGAAATTCTATAATGTGGTTTTATCCCAATCTCTAAGTGCAATTTTTGAAAGCTTAAAGAGCAATGTCATTTTTTATACCTGTTACATTTTGAGATGTATAATTGAGGTAAGAAAATTATGGGATGAAAGTCTGGTCTTAAAAAAATGCACTTCATTAACACAAAATAAAAACCAACACAAACAACTTTTCCTAAGAATGTGCTATGTTTGTTACTTTGAAAAAAAATGTTAGTGGAAGTTTTGTTATTTTGAGAGAATAAGGCTAAATTATTTAAAGTTTTAAGCTTAATTATCATGCCATCAGTTTTTAATTTTCTGAACTAGAAAAACAAGGAAATGTGTTTATGGCATCAAGGAGATTATTTCCATTACAGCATTAAAGAGAGAAACAATAATCTAACTGATGTTTTTATTTTGTAACCAATTGGCTTATCTGGTTAAATTAGTCTGAAATGAATTGTCTGGGAAATACTCAAAATAAAATGATCAAGTCTCAGGTTTCACATATATTGCCGTTATTTTTGCAATTCTTTTCCTCTCTGTCCCTAAACTATCAGAATCAGTAAATGTTATAGGAATGTATAATACCTATGAAACACAAATACCTATGATTTTCCTTATATGTGGTATCAAATGTACAAAATAGATTAACAAAGAATATAGATACAGACTCCTAGAAATGGAGAAAAAACTGACAGCTGTCAGAGAGATCGGGGTTTGGGAGGCTGGGTATAAATAATTGAAAAATAAAGCAAAGAAAAACCTCATAGACAAAAATAGCAGTATGGGGATTACAACAGGGAAAGGGGGGCGGGGTGAGGCAGAAGAGGGTAAAGAGGATAAATGGTGAAGGAAAGAGACAACTGGGTGGTGAACATACAATACAATGTGCACATGATGTGTTATAGGGCTGTACACCCGAAACCTACATAATTTTATTAACCAATGTGCCCCCAATAAATTCAATAAAAAGTCAAAAAAGAAAAAAGAAAGAACATTTTGGCCTTTTAAAAATTGAACTATAAATAGTGCAGAATCATCATTCAGTGTGTTCTCCACTTCTTATGAAAATAATACAACAGTGTTATTTTTTAATTTTTTTTAATTTTTCAAATTTTTTACAGAGACAGAGAGTGAGTCAGAGAGAAGGATAGACAGGAACAGACAGACAGGAACAGAGTGATGAGAAGCATCAATCATTAGTTTTTCACTGCGCATTGCAACACCTTTGTTGTTTATTGATTGTTTTTTCATATGTGCCTTGACCGCGGGCCTTCAGCAGACTGAGTTACCCCTTGCTGGAGCCAGCGACCTTAGGCTCAATCTGGTGGAATTTTGCTCAAACCAGATGAGCCCGCGCTCAAGCTGGTAACCTCGGGGGTTTCGAACCTGAGTCCTCTGCATCCCAGTCCGACCCTCTATCCACTGTGCCATCACCTGGTCAGGTAGTGTTATTTTTTTTTTTAACAAATCATATTGACAGGTGCTGAATGTTATGAAGTACTGTGCAAAGCATTTTGGGCCATTTTAAAGCAAGTAATAAAACAAATACATTATCAACTATGTAAATTGTGAGACTATGTAAAAAAAATGAGGTAAAAATAAGATTTGCCTCTAAATCAAATTAAAATTTTGAGATTTCCAAATTTGATGTTGTTAAGAAAATCAGTCTGACTATGGAAATTCAAACTGTAGTCTCTGTATAAACTGTAAAACAGTTGGATAACCTACATGTAGAAGAGATCCTATAATTTTACATCATCAGATACCTTGTGGATTTTTACATGGCTTGTGGACTTTTCTATCCTTTTATGGTAAAAATTTTAGTTAACAGGCGTCTTTACCATTCATCTTTTTTTGAAACTTGTATATATTGTTTGTGCCTTCTAAATTTTGTTACTCTGTCTTAATAACACCTAAAAGAATGAAAGACTTTAAATTTTGAAAAGAATAAAATATTCAATGTTGATCAAATTTAAGTATGCAAAAAGTGATATACGTGTAACTAACTGTGTATGAGTTAACTATTTGGAAATAATTATCATTAATCTCTAATAAAACATGTTTACTTGGGTATTTTGATAGTTATAATTTAAAGTGTTAAGAATGTTAAAATACTTGAAATTTCACGGAGAGGTAAATTCTAGGTTGCTTTTGATTTTATGCCAGGACATTTTTTCCATCTCTTTGAGAGCTTTCATATCACATTGCCAGCATTTAACATGTATATGTTTGGAAGTGAGTTTTCACAAACACCCAAGCACATTATTTCCAGCTACAATGATACTCAGACAAAAGATTTGGACATTAGCCTCTTCTTTTTACTCATTTTCTAGAATAACATACCCATAACCCTAAAAACCCCAAATTAATGTCTACTACAGCCAGTGAATATGACCTTAATTAGGAACAGGACCTTTGCAAATGTAATCAAGTTAAGATGAGGTCATACTGGTGTAGGGTGGACTTTAATGAATAAATATGATGTCCAGAAGAGGGACATTTGGACACAGAGACAGAGACACACAGGGAGAAGAATGGGATGATAGAGCCAAAGACTGAAGCAATATGTTTATAAGCCAAGGAATGCCAAGGATGCAGAGCTACATCCCAAACTAAGAGAAATGCATGAGACAGTTTCCCCTGGCGTCTTCAAAGTGAAGCCAGCCCTGTTCATACCTTCCTTTTAGACTTCAAGCCTCCAGAACTGTAATAGAGCAAATATTTTAGGTGTACATCAGAAAAAACTAAAATATATCATGTTAGGAGGTAATAAATGTTGCATAAAGACATTTTGAATAAAGTGTGAGTAGTTGAGAGTACCTTCTACTGTTACAGGGAACTGTAATTTCATTGGGATCCACTGGGAATGTTATATTTGGACAGAGACATGAAGTTGGTATGAAAACCAGCAATGTCAACAAATTTGCTCCTAATCATTACAAAATATCAGTCTTTGTTATGGTCTCCAGGAGATTTTTCATTTCTCACACCTTATTCTTATTTCTGTTTTTGTTATTGATGCTAAATATCTGTGAAGGGTAGAGCAGATCAGACAAACTCTTCAATCACTATGATGCTGCTTGTCATAGTTATTTTACATCAGAGAAGTAGCTGTTGAGATGAACAGAGATATACTTATATGCACAAAAATTACCCTTTCCCAAATCCATCTCAGAAAGTCGAATTACTCTTATTAGAAATATTGGCTTCGGTTTACTAATAACTTATTCAGATTTATTCTCCTGATCATTTAGTTGGCGACTTCTCCAAAGTTTGATAATTCTTGTTTGTTACTCTATAATGATAACTGGTACTATAATAGAGGAAATCTTTATAATATTTCTATTAATTTGTTAATTAGTATAATTAAAATACAAAGAAAAATGTCTAGAAAAGGTACAATTGCTTGAGAAATCATGTGAATATAAAACAAATGTGGATATTTTATATATTGAATTTTGGAATTATAAATTATCTCATATAAAATGGTCCTAACTCCAGGTACAATACCTTCCTTTCCACATGTTCCTATTGCTATTATAGTAGCTTAGATTGTCTGGTAGTGAATCCACATTTCTTCCCTTTGACTACTATGAGAAGAGTACACTTTGCAGAGCATTAATAAGGTTGGCCATGTGACTTCTCTGATAAAATCATGTGATCAGGAAAGTAACAGTTTTTGAGGTCTGAGCTCAAGCATTAAGAAGCACATTTCTTTAGACCCACTGAGAATTGCTAATCTCTGCTACTAGAAGGTTGTGTGTCAAGTAGCTTACTATTCAGAGAATGAAATACATAAAAAAGACTTGATCTAAATCTGTGGTTTTGAACTAAGCATACACACATGCCTGGTAACCAACCAAACCACAAATGGGTAAATCAGAAAAATGAACAAAATAAATGTTTGGTTTTATATGTCAATGCAACTGTGTTGCTTATAACTCAGCTTCGGCAATTAGATATAGCTATATGTACCTATTATATGAAAGTAATTTTGAATACTGACATATTTTCTCATTGTGACATAAGGAATAAATATATTTTATATATAGTACAAAGAGAAGAATTGTGTTCAAAGAGATAAACATATATGAACTATTAATGTATTTTTCAGATTTTAAGCAAGTGTAGCATTTCTCCCAATTGAAATTGAATTATGGTAAAAATATCTCTGAATGATTGCCTAATTACTAAAGTTATCCCAAAACATGTCAATAGATAACTGTTTAACCCACACAAATAGTTTATCTGTTTAATTTTTATTTTATTCACAATATAAATATATATTTTCCATCAAAGTATGTTTCTAAGCATAGTGACTAAGAGTGTCAAAAGGGGGAGGCAGAAGATATAATAAAACAAGGTAACATCAAAATGTCTAAAATCCAATAGAGTAGGCCCTGGCCAGTTGGCTCAGTGGTAGAGCGTCAGCCTGGCATGCAGGAGTCCCGGGTTCGATTCCCAGCCAGGGCACACAGGAGAAGCTCCCATCTGTTTCTCCATCCCTCCCCCTCTCCTTCCTCTCTGTCTCTTCCCTTCCTGCAGCCAAGGCTCCATTGGAACAAAGTTGGCCCAGGCGCTGGGGATGGCTCTGTGGCCTCTGCCTCAGGCACTAGAATGGCTCTGGTTGCAACAGAGCAACGCCCCATATGGGCAGAGCATCGCCCTTTGGTGGGCATGCCGGGATGCGGGAGTCTGTCTGACTGCCTCCCCGTTTCCAACTTTAGAAAAATACAAAAAAAAAAAAATCCAATAGAGTTAAAACAACGAATCTAATCATTGATAAAACTGCACCCAAATAGACTCAGAAGATATATATGATAGTTCCTTTCTCTGAGTGAGACATATTCAAATAGATTTTTATAGAAACTTTGGGACTATTTGCTGAGAAAGTTAAATGTCAATTAAGAATTTATAACTCTCACCTCCAAAGATATCTTTGTTGCCTTTTTGAGACAATGTTGTGGGTCCTATAACCCTTTTTCCTTTGTCTGCTCACTTGACATTTTAGCAGTAAAAAGCAGTGGAGAGACAAGTCAGAGAAAGGGCTCTTCTTTCTTGTTTCATAGAGTTTTCTCTCCTTTGTCTACAGTGGGGTGGTGGACAGCTGCATGCATGTAGGCAGTGCTTGTGGTGTCCACCCTCCAGCAAGTTTCTGCGGCTAGTCACACTCAGAGTTCCCTCTCCTCCAGGCCCTGCCTGCTGACATTGACAGGGAGGTCTTCCTGCTTGTCAGCACAGCTTGAGATCCATCTTCTCCAATATCGGCCAGCAGACTTGGAACTGCTCCAAGAAAACAGGTCTACTGTATAGTTTTCCATAGTGAACTGTCTTCAGTGAAGTCAAACACCCATGCTGAAGAAGTAGACCTGGCTTCCATGTGATTCCATGCTTTGTACTGTTCTTTGACCTGTGGTACATTTTATAATTTTCTTCTATGTCCTCTTTGTAGGTTATCCCCAGAAATAATTAATACTATTTAAATCAAATATCTCACGGTTTCTCTCCTGACTCGATGGATTTATACACATTATCACTTTAAAATGTTCGTCCTCATTTTCAACACATAAGAGCTAGGTCAAATCAATTAATTTGGAAATATTTGTGATATTTAGTTTATTATATACTAAGAAATAAAAGTTCTTGATGTTATAATTCAAAATTTATGCATAATTAATTTTAACTTTTAGCAGAAGTTTTAGAAAGGTATTACATGTACATGGATAGATATTTTTTCAAGTAATATAAATATAGATTTAATAATATTCTACAATCCCAAGGGTGAAAAATCAGATAAACTGTGAACTTTAAGTGTTATGATGTTTCAAAGTAGATTCATTCTCAATAGCAAAAGTACCACTCTGGTGAGTGATGCTGATAATGGGGAGGCTCTGACTGTGTGGTGACAGGGAAAACAGGAAATCACAGTAGCTTCTTTTAATTTTGTTGTGAACCTGGAAATCATCTCTAATCGATGTCCTAAAAATAGCTTTACAAAAATAATCATAGAGTTCTTGAAGAAACTAAAACTGCTATTTAGAGTTGGTGAGAATATCATTGTACCAAATTTATGTAATCTAATATGCTTGGTGCTTACAAACATAAGTTCCTTTTTCTGAACAGGGTTTAGAAGAGAGCATGGGTCTTTGAAATCCCACATATGTACAATTCTTGTTCAAATGTGAATTTTTTGAGAATCTGAAATACAGAAATAATATATCATTAATCTGGTAATATATAACTTAATATTGTAATTAATCAATTTTATTTAGAGAAATAGTTACATATCTAAATCTAAATATTTCTCATAATTTCTCTACAGAAAAGTTTAGTTTATTTACATAATTTTTCACACATTGTTTTTTTCTTTCTAAGATTAATTCCTAACCTAGAAAGCATGGATACATGAATATATGAGTGTCAAGAAACTTACAGTTTGGAAGAGAAAGTTGAGCCATTTGCCTGTACCCATAAATTATTATTGTTTCTGTGGGAGAGTCCAAGCCATGGTAATATTTTGAAAATGTTCAAAAAATTCTGTGAGAAAACAAATTTTATGAGACATGAAGTAAATGCTTGCATATGGATTTGAATTTGGCAACACAAAATAGGCTTAAAATGGAGGAGGAGAAGGAATCCCATTAGGACAGGGTGACTGCTAAACAAACTGCACACAATCTATCAGCATCTTGTGAAATTAGTAAGAAAATAAAAAGTTTTAAAAAAGGAAAATCAACCTACATCTGATTAATTTGGTGAGTTATCAAATCATTCAAGTCTTATATCCAGGAATTGTTGGTACCCCACCCAGCTTGCCCAGCATATTTAAAGTACAGTTAATCACACAATCTTTTGTAGAAAAACAGAGGACTCTGAAGCTACATGGAACACCTCAAGATTCACTGGAATGGAATCCACAGCTGCCATATAAGCAGCAGTGTCTTAACCAGTTTGCCAAAGAAACAGGGAAGTACGTAAAAGGGTTTGAATAACTGCCCTCCATCCCTACTAAATAGAGTCAAATGAAAATACAGAAGGATCACTAAGTAGCTGAGATCAACTCACTGACAAACATTCCAAAATTCTGGAACAAGTTGCTGAAAAAAGGAAACTGGTAGTTGCTAATAATATTCTTATTAGCAGTTTGATAACAAAGGTAATATATATGGCAAGCTCAAGACTTCATAGGTGAACAAATAAAATATTAAGTAACTATGTAAATCATGTATTAGCAGCCAAAATAAAGATAATTTTAAAAATAAGAAAAACAAATAAAGCTAATTCTTTCTAATTTATAGTCTTTCAACTTATAATATAATTTTACACATTGGACACATTACGAAAATGTATTGGTATGAGTAAGTGAGAAGGACAAATGGACAAAATTAGCAATTTCACAGCTCTGAAAGGTGATCAGAAACTGATAACTTTTAATGATTTATTATGGGAAAAGCTGCTAAGGATTCATGAGCATATATGAGTCTTCTTGTCTAGGATGCTCCCATGCCTCCTCTAATCCCTAGCTTAGCTCAGTTAGAATTGCAATCTGTACAGTTAGAAGAAGGCTGCAAATATTAATGATGTCGTTGGCCACAAGGGTAGACTTCATTGGCAGTGGAAGAGGTTGGTAAATTGCCCGTTACATTTTCCACTGAGTGCTGAATGCGCCAAGTAATAAATGAGGAAAACCATTTCTTTCCTAGTCTGAGGTTGTACTCTTCACGGTGTCAAGGACAGTGCCAGACAGAAATATAACAGGAGATACTGAAAATGAGGGTACAATAAGAGAGATGACACCAGCTTTCTACATGTTTGGCTAATGGAAAAATATGTGCTCATGTGTAGATGATGATTCAGTAAAAAAACAAAACAAAAAAACAAAGGGGACTTCGAGGACTGATTTCAAAGTCAAAAATACTCCCTTACACACACAAAACACACACACACAACACACACACACACACAAAAAACATAAAATAGCAGAAGGCAGAAGTCATACTGACATGAGGCATTTGAATACATTTAAAAAAAATGTTGGTTGTCAAGTAAGCACGATATACTCAAGGGAAATTCTGGGTAAGCCAGGCTAAAAATACAAATAAACAAGAATTTAAAAAATGAAATAAACACATTCAAAATGGAACATTCTACAGTAAAAAGTTATTCAAGTTACAAAAGAATAAAACTACTAAGGTTGAAGGAGAATTCATACTGTACTATATTATAAAAAATATGTACTTACAAAAAATTAGAAAACATGTAAAGAACCTGGAAAATGTCTTTCATATTCTCATGAAGGAAATCAGTTTATGGAATCTAACAGTGTTCACAAAAATTAGGGAAATTTTATAGTTTCATATTTATTTTGAAATATCTCCTAATTTCTGTGAGCAGTATATTACCGGCATAAGATGTTGGTTTTATTAAAAAATATTTAAAAATAATCATTATAAATTGGTATTTATACATAAATTATTAAAACTATCTTTATTTATTTTTTTATTTATTTATTTTATTTTTTTCCATTTTTCTGAAGCTGGAAACGGGGAGAGACAGTCAGACAGACTCCCGCATGCGCCCGACCGGGATCCACCCGGCACGCCCACCAGGGGCGACGCTCTGCCCACCAGGGGGCGATGCTCTGCCCATCCTGGGCGTCGCCATGTTGCGACCAGAGCCACTCTAGCGCCTGAGGTAGAGGCCACAGAGCCATCCCCAGCGCCCGGGCCATCTTTGCTCCAATGGAGCCTTGGCTGCGGGAGGGGAAGAGAGAGACAGAGAGGAAAGCGCGGCGGAGGGGTGGAGAAGCAAATGGGCGCTTCTCCTGTGTGCCCTGGCCGGGAATCGAACCCGGGTCCTCCGCACGCTAGGCCGATGCTCTACCGCTGAGCCAACCGGCCAGGGCTTAAAACTATCTTTAAATAACTATATAAAAATATGATGGCAGTGACAGAAAGATTAGAAAAATCAAAACTATATGAATAAATCAAATAAAAATTTAGAGCTGAAAAAACATTACCAGCATTGAAACATTCACTACATTTACATAAAATTTGGGATTCAGAAGAAAGAGTTGATGAAGTTAAAAATGGAGTAAAGAAATTATTCACTCTTGAAGCTAGAGAGAAAAGGAGGGAAAAATTAATGGAGCCTCAGGGACTTTTAAAAACAGAATCAGGGAAACTACATTAGTATAAAATTTGTCTGAGAATATGAAGAGTGATAGAAAAAACCCCAGAAAATAATTTAAAAGACATAATAAATGAACAAATTCATAAACTTTATGTTAAAAATATACACAGTCATGTATATTAAGTTAGTTATGAAGAAAAGATCATCTCCTATAAATTATGTTTAATCAATTAGATGTGATATAAAAAAGTATAAACTTCATTTCTACCAAGAGCATTACAAATATACCAGCAAGGATCTAAATTCTCTATGTGTTATAGATTTAAATGTATAAATGAATAAAAAAAAAGTTAAACCCTAAAGAGTAATGTAGCAAATTATCTGCATGAACTTAAACCAATTTCTGAAATAAGTCCAAAATTATCACTAAAAACCAAAATGCAATATTGGACTATGGTAATGTTAATAAATTCTGATCATTAAAAAACTTCAATATGAGTCAGACCCATTGCTGGTGCAGTGGGTAGAGTATTGACCTGGGATGCTGAGGACCTAGATTTGAAACTCTGGGTCATTGACTTGAGTGCAGGCACATCCAGCTTGAGAACGGGGTTGCCAGCTTGAACTTGGGAACATAGACATGACCCGTGTGGCTGGTTTGACCAAGAGGTCATTGGCTCTGCTGAAGCTCCTTGGTCAAGGCACATATGATAAAGCTATCAAGGAATAACTAATATGCCGCTACTATGAGTTAATGATCTCATCTGTCTTTCTTCTTGTCTACCTCTGCCTCTCTCTTTCTGTGTCTCTCTAAAGTTCTCTATCTTGATACAGTAAAAAAAAGATTTCTGTAAGATAATAGAAGTGTAAATACAGCAATTTCCAACTTATAAGTGAAAAAAGAGTTCATATCCAAAATATAACAACTTTCTGGAAGAAAAAACATGCAACATAAAAGAGAAATGCTCAAGAAACTTGAACAGTCAATACTCATTTTTACAATAGAAAATTTCATTATAATTACTGCCTAGAAAGATGTATTCAATGTATCAGTAATCAGTAAAATGCCTATTAATGTCTTAATGATAGTTTTATATAATAATCAGAATTTATAGCACGATAATGCCTAAGTTTTGGATCATGAAATTATTGGGTAAAATGTGTATTTCTACAGTAAACTAGAATGCTGGGATAAGCCAAACTTTATGATGCTGCTATTTCATTCTGACACAGAGGATAATAAATTATAATTATACACATATACAATTATAATAATATAATTGTGTTTATAAATTATTATATAGTTATCAATATAATAGTTATCTTATATAAGTAGGTATGTCTTATGTAACATTTATATATCATATAAACTATTTTAAATATAACATAATATTGAAAAAAGATACATGAAGATTTTCATAAAATATTTATGATACCTACACATTAAATAAAATCTATATTCTAAGTACAATAGATTTAAAATGTCATGTATCTATAATACAGCAGTGAAAATGAATAAACTAAAGAGAAAGGCAGTAATATGGATAAATTGCAAAAATATCATACGGGAGTTAAAGGAGACACACAAAATGCATAATGAATGACTCCCTTTATATAAAGTTCAACATTAAACAAAGATAATTTGTAATATAAAAAATCAGAATAATTGTTAAGTGAGGAGGGGGAGAAGCTATGAGAAAGTGCATAGAAGTGGGGCCACTGTGGACTGGCAACTTCTGCTTCATGATCTGATTTGTAATTACATGGGGCTTTGGAGTATATAATTAATCTGTGCAACCATGATATCTTTACTTTCCATGAGGTATTGCAAAATTAAGTAGCAATGTTTATGTTAGAAATATAAAAACATTTATACAAACATGGTTGTCTCTGAAAAGCAAGACCTGGAAATTATCAAATGAGTATTAATGGCATAAAATATGAATAAAATATTAGCATCAAACAATGTAATATTAGCAGCCTTTAAAAGAAATCAACTAGCCCTGGCCGTCTGGCTCAGTGGTAGAGCATCAGCCCTGCATGTGGAAGTCCCAGGTTTGATTCCCGTTCAGGGCACACAGGAGAAGTGCCCATCTGCTTCTCCACCCCCCCTCCTTCCTCTCTGTCTCTCTCTTCCCCTCCCGCAGCCGAGGCTCCATTGGAGCAAAGATGGCCTGGGCGCTGGGGATGGCTCCTTGGCCTCTGCCCCAGGCGCTAGAATGGCTCTGGTCGCGGCAGAGCGACACCCCGGAGGGGCAGAGCATCGCCCCCTGGTGGGCAGAGCGTTGCCCCTGGTGGCCGTGCCAGGTGGATCCCAGTCGGGCGCATGCGGGCATCTGTCTGACTGTCTCTCCCCGTTTCCAGCTTCAGAAAAATACAAAAAAAAAAAAAAAAAAGAATATATACACTTCCAAGAGAAGATTCTACAGTAAATGCTTTTCATCCTACAAAATAATTAATAAATCTAAGAAAAATAAAGCAGATGTTATACTGACTATATTATATTTTCAAAAATATGTACTTATACAAACATAAAAAACATGCAAAGAACCTGAGAAATGTCTTCCATACTCTTAAGGGGAAAATCAGTCAATAGAATATGACTTTTACTGAGAAAATGTTAGAGACATTAGAAAAATATTTTAAAATAATTATAAATTTAAATGTATATATATAATAAAACTATGTTCAAATAATAATACAAAAATATAATGGCAGTGATGAAATAATTAAAGATATTAAAAACTGTATGAATGAATCAAATAAAAATTCACAGTTGAAAAATACATTATTACCTCCATTGAAAAATGTAGTACATTTACATAAATTTTGACATGCAAAAGAAGAACTGATGGCATTAAAGCAGGAGTAAAGAAATGATTAATTCCTGAGGCTAAAGAGAGATAAGTTAAATATTAATGGAGACCCAGAAGCCTTTAGAACAATATTAGGAAAACTGGCATAGGTGTGAATATTGTCTGAGAATACAAAAAGAGAAAGAAAAATAGTTTTTAAGACAAATGAACAGCCTCTTAAATTTTATGTTAAAATATATATAGACCCGTGTGTACAAACTTATTCATGAAGAAAGGATCATTTGCTAAAGATTATACTCCATTAATTAGATAATAAGAAAAGTATAAACTTCACTTCTACCATACAGCATGACAAAGACAGAAGCACAAAGAATAAATTTTCAGTGCATTATAGTTCCAAATGTATGTTAATCATTAATTAAGAAGATAAACCCTAAGAGTAATGTAGTTGATTACCTTTATGAATATTGACTATGTTTTGATGGGCCCCCTATAATCACTAACAGGCAAAATAAGATATTGGATCAGGGTAACATTAATATATTTAGGTCATGAAAAGATTCCAATATGAGAATAATAATGTAAATAACAGTCAAAAGAGCTATTTCTGTCTTATAAAGTAAAAAAAGGTCTCATGCCCCAAATATAACAATTTCTAGAAAGGAAAAAATCAGGCAAGACACAGGGGAAATCGGCAAGAGACATGAACAGTCACTTCTCATTCTCACAACAGAGAATCTCATAATGATTACTGCCTAGATGATGTGCTCAGTCTCTCAGTAATCAGGAAAATACCTCTAAATGTCATAATGATATACTTTCATATACTGATCAAAACGTATAGCATTTAAATTCCTGACAGTGCTTAGTGTTGGATAAAAAATTATTGGATAAAATGTATATTAACATAATAAACAAGAAAGTGGTGGGATAATCTAATAAATTTTTCATATGCATATATTGATGAACCTGCTATTTCCATTTGATACATAGAGGTTAATAAATTATAAATATACACTTTTATAATTACAATATAATAATAAAGTTGTTTTTATAAATTATTATTATAAATTTATTTTTGCTACATAAATATATATGTAGCATTTATCTGTAATGTACATTATTTTAAATACAATATATTTCAGAAAAATATACAAGAATTTTTGTAAAATAATTATTTATAATGCAGACACATTAAAAGCAACTATATTCTTAGTAGAAAAAATAAAATATCACATGTATACAATATAGCAGGAAAAATCAACAAACTAAAGATTAAGGCAATAATACAGATAAATTGCAAAAATATTATATGGAAGTTTAAGGAAACATCAAATACATAATGAATGACTCCCTTTATATAAAGTTCAACATGAAGCAAAAATAATTTTTCATATAAAAATCAAAATAATGGGTAAATGAGAAAGTGGAGAAGCTATGAGAAGGTGCACAGGAGCAGGGCTACTGCGGACTGGCCACTTCCACTTCATGATCTGATTTGTAATTTCCTTGGGCTTTGCAGGTCGGAATTAATCTGCACAGTCACGATATCTTTACTTTCCATGACGTATAGCAAAATTAAGTAGCAAAGTTTACATTAGAAAAACAAAGGAATTATAGAAGCATGGATGTTTCTGATAAGCAAGAACTGGAAATTATCAAATGAGCATTAATGACATAAAATATGTATAAATAAAATATAGTCAAACAATGTAATATTACCAGCCTTTAAAAGAAATAAACCACTAATATATACAAAATAGGAATGAATTCTACAAATATAGACTAAATTAACCTGGTAAACAAAATGCTGGAAACAATTAAAATCTTACCACTTCTTCTTCATTATCTATGTAGAGGAGGCTAGAGTTCTTGGAAGCACAGGCAAGTAAACTTTCATTCCAGGCTTTTCTTTCAGTACTAATGTAATAGCAGTTGTTGGAATACAGTAACCACTCCTTTGGACAATGACCACAGTGATATGCTGAAGAAAGATCATGACTTATTATCCAAAAACCATTTAAATTTTAAATAATTAATTTACATATTTATACAGGCATGGACACATTTGTGCAGAACATATGGATACACCCTCACCGGCTGGTCCATGTAAAAGCAAACACACTCACACACACTCACAGGGAAGGGTCAGCCTCTCATTCCCTAATCTATGTGCTCGTATGAAGCAAACATACAAACAAATGTATCTGCTCTCAACATGTACTGAATGTCAATGAATGAAGCCACATTTGTAGAATACAAAAATTATTTTGAGTAATTGGTAATCATGGGTATGATAATTTGAATAAATATTTTTTTCTACTGTTGCATAAAATCTCTCTTCTGTACCCATTATTTATAAACATTCATTGCTTAGTATTATAATTTATGTTCCCCTCCCTCCCAGAAAACTATGGTTTTGTTGATTACTTTATATCAGATACAAAGTATGAACTGTTCTAATATCACAACTTACAAAATAATGTTACCTGTCTGGTTCTTGGTTGTCAAGGAGAAATTATTTTTTTCCTGGTTTTCATTAGCTAGGAAAAAAAAGAAATTTTTACAAAATAACCAATTTTGACATAAATAATATTATAATATATATGTTTCTACATTAAAATATGATGTATTGTCTAGGACTAGAATAATTTAGAAAAATTGATTTTACTAAAAAATATGTTGAAGCGCCTGACCAGGCAGTGGTGCAGTGGATAGAGCGTTGAACTGGGATACCGAGGACTCAGGTTCAAGACCCTGAGGTGCCAGCTTGAACGTGGGCTCATCTGGTTTGAGCAAAAGTTCACCAGCTTGGACCCAATGTTGCTGGCTCGAGCAAGGGGTCACTCGGTCTGCTGAAGGCCCACCGTCAAGGCACAAATGAGAAAGCAATCAATGAACAACTATGTGTCGCAATGCGCAACAAAAAACTAATGACTGATGCTTCTCATCTCTCTATTCCTGTCTGTCTATCCCTGTTTATCTCTCTCTCTGACTCTCTCTCTGTCTCTGTTAAAAAAAATAACATGTTGAAGCAATGATGATTTCAGGAAAAAAATAATTCAAAAGCCTAGTAAACCAAACTTTATCTCTTTTGCATTTGGATTAAGCAATCTCAAAAATAAATTTGTTTTTCTAAATAATGTGCCTAAAGCATCCTTGAGTTATAAAATCAAAATATATGTGGATATACAGTGTGTCCATAAAGTTATAATGCACTTTTGACCGGTCACAGGAAAGCAACAAAAGATGATAGAAATGTGAAATCTGCACTAAATAAAAGAAAAACATTCCCAGTTTCTGTAGGATGATGTGGCAGCATGTGTGCATGCGCAGATGATGATGTAACACCGTGTATACAGTGGAGCAGGCCACGGCTATGCCAGTTGAGATGTGGACGATACAGAGGAAAGTTCAGTGTGTTCTGTGGCTCACTAAATTTGAATCCGTGACCAAAGTGCAACGTGAATATCAGTGCGTTTATAACGAAGCGCCATGACATTAATCACTTAAAACAGGGAATCACAGACATTATTCACTCTGTTACACCAGACGTCCTTACCGGTGTGTGGCAAGAACTTCACTATTGTTTGGATGTGTGTAGCGCAACAAATGGAGCCCACATCAAACTGCACTGAATAGGTATGAAATTGGAAGAGTTTTCCTTTTATTTGGTGCAGATTTCACATTTCTATCATCTTTTGTTGCTTTCCTGTGACCAGTCAAAAGTGCACCATAACTTTATGGACACACTGTAATATGAACACACACACACACACACACACACACATACAGAGAGTAATATATATATATATATATATATATATATATATATATATATATATATATATAAACTACTCTCTAAAATCATTTTGATATATATATCCTGGATAAATATAAAATAACTATTTCACACTTATTCTAAATGCATACTTTGAAATCAGAGTTCTATTCCATAATATTTTGAAATTTATGGGTCATTGAGATCCAATCAAGTGAGAAGTTCTCTTAAAATATAGCAACAACTTACTCACGGGAATGAAATGCAACACTCTTACTACAGCATAAATCAAGATGAGACAGACGACTCCCAGGATTCCAGCAATGAGCTTCTCTGGAGGTGATGGTGAACCTGCAGAGAGAGAAAGGAGGAATGGAGACATTACTTATATAGTTTATATAAAAGAGAACCCACATGCACAGGGAATCATATACATTATCTTGAACCCCAAAAACATATCTCCCACTGTAATCTTCGTCTTAGAATACACCACTGCATTTTCAGTAAATATAATGCTGCATGAGCTGCTGGTCAAGGACTACACCTTACAACAATTCTGAATAAAATTTATTCTCAGATTTCATATTAGAACACTGCATCCCAACCTTAGGTTCTGATCCTCACAAATGAAAAATAGGCGAGCTAATGGCCTACTCATTCCCCTACACCTCCCCATGACATCTGCACATCGTAGAACAGTTATACTGTGTGTGTATTAAATGTGTCATTTTTGCAGTGGTCATTCTTGTCATTCCATTGAAAACTTGGAGATGTGTTTTGAAAGTTTATTACCACATAAAATATTTGCTGTTCAGTTTTTAAAATGGAGCTTTTCATACCCTTACCTCTCACTTGCTGTCCCCTTCTGTCCTTGGCCAGACTCATTTCTGAGTAGTTTTCTTGTTGGATCTCCATCTCTGCAGCTGAGTCAGACCAGGGATGGTGCCTATGATAACAATACCTGAGTGGTAAGTAAATGATATGAATAATGACAAGATCCCTACGATAGTCACTGTGGGTGGAGTCTGAGATAAGTAAAGGCACTCACTTTTCCTTTGGCCAATGTGAAGTCTTGTTCTAATTTACTTAAAGATTTAAATAAGTATTTCATAATAGAACAATGGCTCTTAAAATGCTATTTTATATTTAACACAATATTATTGTTTGAAGCAATAACTTAGTGAAGAATAGAAAAAGTCAGAATAATAATATGTTAATAAAAGTCAGAGTCCACTGAATAACTTTAACACTATTAGAATAACTGTGAAAATTAAAAGGCTGTATAGAAAGAAATACAATTTTTATGACAATTTTGAAATGCATCAATGGTCAAAATTGAGAGTTCTAAAGTTGGGAGACTAGTGGTGTTCCCATATTTAGCAATTTCTTGTATATAAAGTTTTTATTTAGTCAAATTTATTTACTAAGGGTAGATGAGAAACTATCAAATAATATTTTAATTTAAATCATGCAGTTTTGAAAACTTAAAATTTAATGAAATATATGCTGTAAAACATTACATGACACACTAAAGTTAACCAAAACTTAATAAATAATAAAGCAAAAGAACAATAAAGAATTTTAAAAAATACTTAGTTTACACAAGTAACTTAAATTTATTTAATGGTTAAGATATGAAATCATAAAATAATAAATACATATGTAGTCAATTATGAAAAATCACTCGGTGCAAAATTCCAGAAACATCTTATGGCTGTCAGAGTCAGTAGATAACTTTAATGTTGAGGCAAATAAAATAAATCAGACACTGTAATTTAGTAATTCAGTTACTGGGCTTCATAACTGTGAAATCTAGAAAAATTTTCGCTTTGAAATTTGTAATGTATGACATTTCAAATTTATTAAGTGTCTAGAATTGAACTCATTAATCTAAAGTGAGAACAAAAATTTGTACAATACAGTGCATATAAAACACTTAAAATTCAAGCTAACATTTATAACTTTTAGAAATGTAACTCATTGTAATTATTTTAACACAGTTACCATGCTACTATTTCTGATCATATCAGATAATGTAATATAATTCATTCTACAGCAGCCTCTTATCAGTGTGCCATCTGTTTTTGTAACATTTTATCCAATTTCTAAAAGGTCTTTTAATCATTTATAACTAAGTTTAAATAAACATTTTTCAGAGGTTCTTAAATAGAAATTTGTATTACAAAACAGATTTTATTTAATTGAATTGCATTTAGGAGGAATTATGTTTGACCTTCACAATTTGGTCAATTCATTTCAAGAATCAATTTTTAAGTCTGGGGTAAATAAAAATAATATACATATAGAGTTATATTTATTAATTACAAAATCCAAAATTACCAGTCTTTCTCTTCATGCTATGGGATGTCATTTTAAGTTATATTGGTTTTCAAACCCAAATACACCCAAATGCATGCTCTTTAGTAATTTTTCACAGCTAAAAATTGAAATATTTTGATACCTTTCAACATATTTCATATTTTACTCTCTTTACCCTAATTTGTACAATAAGGACACCAATATTTTCATAGATTTGTTTGTATATTAATGGTACTTCTGTTGTATCACGTCTAGCCTGTGTAATTTCCCTTAAATGAATTGGGCCATTGAGAGAGAGAGGAGTAGAGACACATACCTGTGTGAGTCAGAAAGCCGTGCATCCTTTACGGGGAGACCAGGGTGTTCCTGTGACCAAACAGTATCTGTGGTTCAGAAGCTGCCCTGTGAAGACTGATGGTGAGGCTAAGGAAAAAAAGGTTGATTTCTCATCACTGCACCACTTAAAGTTTGGACAGGAAATTCTTACACTTGGGCAATTTTGAAGCTGATTTAATTCAGCATACCCTCAGAATATAAGACACTTTGAGCCTATAGTGTGTCACTAATTTGTCTATTGGTAAGTGCCTCTAAGAAATTTTTATTTCTGAAACAAATGATTTGACAATTCACATTTTTAACTTATTTCTGTTCTAAAATCACACACACTAAAAACTGGGGCCTTGTTCAGAGTATCTGAGAGGGCAGTTCTGTGTTAATCTTCTGAGATAACTCCATTCTGCTATCCACAGTGACTGCCCCCACTTGCATTCCCATCAACAATACACCAGGATTCCCTTTTCTCCACATCCTCACTAAAACTTGTTTGTGGACTTACTGATGATAACATTGTAACAGTTGTGAAGCGATATGTCATTGTGATTTTAATTTGCCTTTCTCTGACGATTAGTGATGTTGAACATCTTTTCATATGTCTATTGTCTTATTTTGAGAAGTGTTTAGTCACATTTCTTGTCCATTTTTTCATTGGAGTGTTTGTTTTTTATTTCGAGTATTATAAGTTCTTATACATTATGGCTATTAAGCCCTTATCAGATGAACTGATAAGTATGTTCTCCCATTCAGTTGGTTGTCTTTTTATTTTGTTGACGGTTTCTTTTGCAGTGCAAGAACTTTTTGGTTTGATGTGATCACAATTATTTACCATTTTTTGTTTCCCTTGCCTGAATTAATATATCAGAAAAACTATTGCTATGAGAAATGTGTGAGATTTTATTGCTACTGCTTTATGAACCAGCAATTTCACTTCTGGAAATATAGCCAAAGAAACCTAAAACACAAATTCAAATGAGTATATGCATTACTTTATTGCAGCAATATTTACAATAGCCGGAATATGGAATCGTACCTAGTATCCATCAGTAGATGAGTGGGTAAAAAATCTGTGGTATATTTACACAATGGAATACTACTCAGCCATAAAAAGAAAATCTTACCTTCTGCAACAGCACAGATGGACTTGGAGATTATTATGCTAAATTAAATAAGCCTGTCAGAGCCCTGGCCAATTGGCTCAGTGGTAGAGTGTCGGCCTGGCATGTAGTAGTCCCGAGTTTAATTTCCGGCCAGGGCACACAGGAGAAGTGCCCATCTGCTTCTCCACCTCTCTCCTTCTCCTTCCTCTCTGTCTCTCTCTTCCCCTCCCACAGCTCTATGGCCTCTGCCTCAGGCTCTAAAATGGTTATGGTTGCAACAGAGCGACACCCCAGATGGGCAGAGCATCGCCCCTTGGTGGGCAGAGCATCGCCTTCTGGTGGGCATGCCGGGTGGATCCCGGTCAGGCACATGCGGGAGTCTGTCTGACTGCCTCCCCATTTTCAACTTCAGAAAAATACAAAAAAATAAAATAAATAAATAAGCCTGTCAGAAAAAGATAAGTACCATATGACATTACTTATATGTGAAATCTAATTAACCAAATAAACTAAAAAACGTAGAAACAGACTCATTGATACTGATAACAAACTGACAGATGTAGGAAGGGAAAAGGTTTGGAGACTGGCAGAAAAAGGTAAAGGGATTAAACAGGAAAAACTCATAGAGACAGACAACACTATAGAGATTTCAAGAGAGAAAGGTGGTGAGAGGCTGGAGAGGAGTATAAAGGGGAGGATAAATGGTGATGGAAGGAGACTTGACTTGTTTTGGTGAATACATAATACAATATACAGATATGTATTGTGAAATTGTACTCCTGAAACATACACTTTTATTAAACACAGAATTTTATTACTGCAAACAAATACAATAAAAAAAAGAGTACAAGAATAAAAGCTATCTTAGAAGTTTAAGTTCTACTCTTCAGTACTTTTTAGCAATGTTGTGAAATAATGGCCTTACTTAATTTTATTTTTACAGTCATTATGTTATTTATATTATAATGGAAGTAATAAAAAATAGTAATCCCATTAACAATAGGTACATAATGGTAGTTGTTATTAATACTCTAAAGAACTGCTACATTTTTAACTTATGGTAACTGTCACAAATATTACTTTCCAAACATATCTACTCTGCCCTACTTCTGAAAAATCACTGCATTCTATTTTATTATGTTTACATAAATCACTAATATTTCCCCTGAGTAAAATAAATACCATTTCGAAGGACTAAATATTAAGCAACATTAAACCATTCCATAATGTAATAAATTAAAATATTAAATTACCACTCATTATACTATTCATTAACTCATCTTACCATTACAATTAGTTGTCTGTATTTAAATACATATATTTGTTTTGAATGTCAAAGCCCAACCAACTATGTAAGAAGATAGCAAATACAATTTTAAAAAATGTTATCTATGTGAAACTAGGGAGGGCAGAAAAAGTAGACTTTGAAAACACAAGTTAAAAGAAACATTAATATCAGAGGTAATAAAACATTAAATCTAAATTATTTAATGTATATCAGATGAAATTGTTTTCATCCTTGTCATATTATATCATAAAAAGTAGAAATGTTTATATATCATTGGTAATTAAATTTATATGAAAAGTACCATGTGATTCAGCAATCACATTTCTAGGTATATATCAAAGAAAATGACATAATTGTTTTGAAGAGATATGCATACTTTTCTGTTTATTGAAATATTCTTCACCTTAGGTGAAGTATAAAAGCAACCTTAGTGTTTTCACTGGATGAATGGATAAAGAAAATTTTATGCACATACACACACATGCACACATCCAACACAGAATGTACTATCATTCAGCCATGAGGGAAAAAATTTTCTGTCATTTGAGACAGGGATGAACTTGAAAATATTTTGCTTCCTGAAATAAGCTACACAGAGGAAGTAAAATATTTTATGGTATTATATATATGAGAAATTTAAAAATATCAAATTTGTAGAAAAGTGATTGACAAGGTCTGGGATGGAGAAAATAAGGGAGATTGGTAAAGGCTACAAACAAAAAACATGTATACAGGAGGAGGAGTCTTGGTGGGCCCAGCCAGTTTTATAAGGAGAGTGGAGAGAATGCAGTGCTGAAGAAGAAGTGAATTTTGCAGGAGGGGGAAGATACCAGGTCCCAAAATTAAGGTGCATTTTATACATGGGAACAACTTATAAATGAGGAAATAAGGAGTCTTGGAAAACAAGATGGCGATGGAGTAGGTGGATGTACCACCTTCTACCTCACAGAACCAAAGTGGATTACAAGATAATTTTAAGAACCATCATCTGGAGAAACCAACTTTGGACTAAACTATGAGGACTTTTTAACCAAGGAACACTGAAGAAGCCATACTAAGACTGGTAAGAAAAGCAGAAATGTGGAGAGGGCTGCTCAGCTCCCTGGAGTGAACGGCAGCCGGGAGAGACTTGCGTGGCTGGAAGTGAGTTTAGCAGAGTGGGGAGGGTCCTGAGTCCCAGGAACAAAGCCCCAGACTGCAGCCCCAGAGCCTGGAAGAGGCGTATGGACAATATTTAGCTAAAAACAAGAAAGGATACTGTTTGTGAGAAAGAGACAGATTTCTCAGACCCAGGATTCATTTTAAAGGGACCACGCAGAAAACCTCTCTCACAACCACTCACCCAGGGCTCCGGGGGATGGGGAGAGAGGAGAGGACTGAAGTAGCAGGAACAGAGTGTAATCTAGGAGGCACAGGGGGAAACATTTTGAGACACAGACACCCTAACACCTGGGACGAGTAACTCCCCAAATCTAAGTGAATATTTCCCCTGGAAACAGCAATACCAGCAAAGGGAAGTGGGACACCAGCCAAACAAGCTCTCCAGCAGCACTCAGAGCAGAGTTGCTTAGAAGGAGGAAGCTTTCGAGTCTTAGGGTCTAAGCTGCAGTGCCCCCAGCCACACAGCTGAGGACTCACCTGAGGGTGGGCGGTGGCAGGATGCAGAAGTGTGGTTCTGTCAGCAATGACAGAAGCCGGCTGGCCACCACTGAGGCCCAGGTGTAAGCTCAGTCTTGCCTGACTGGGGAGGAGGGGATGTGCAAAAGTGGTCAAGCCCAGCTGCGAGCTGCCTGCAGTCCATCCTGTGGGGGAAGGGCAGGAGCCCCAGAAGGGGTGGAGACCCACCCTTGAGCAGGGGCACAGGAGCACAGCCTTGCCCCACCCACAGAACCAAAGCTTGTGGCCTGACTTGGGAGCCGGCTTCTCTCACAGAGGTGAGCCAAAAGCCTAGAACAGGCAGAGTCCCACTACTGAGTGTGGGCACACAGTCCCGCCCGGCCTGTGGAGCCAAGGCTTGCAGCCATCCCATGTGTGGGCTCCACCTGCAGGGGTGGGGCAAAAGCCCTGAATCAGGGAAGACCCACAGCTGAGTAAAGGTGCTCACTGCTGCCCTCAGGACTAAACATAACACCACCCATGGGAGCTGGGCGAAGGCCAAGGCCATGAACTTCTACACCCGAGCACTTGATCACAGCCACTCCTGTGAAGGAGAGGTGGAAACCATAGCAACAATTCCAGTGGGCATGCACTGTCAACGCCCATACCCAAATGCCCTAGGCAGCAACAGCAGAGGGGGTGCTGGGCCTGCAGACAGACCACACCTAGGGAACACAGAGGCCACACCCAGTAGACTCCAGTGGCCAAATTCTTCTTTTACACAGACAAAAATGAGAAGGTAGAGAAATGCAACACAAATGAATCAAGAGAAATACCCAGGAAAGAACTTGAATGAGTCACATATAACCAAATTACCAGATGCAGAGTTTAAAATAAGGATTGTTAGGATGCTCAAAGATATTAGAACAACAATAGATGGTCGTTACAAACACCTAAATAAAGAGATAACAAGGGTGAGATCAGCAGCAATACTATAATAGTAGGGAATTTCAATACCTGCACTAACATCATTAGATAGATCCTCAAGAAAGAAAATTAACAAAGAAACAGCAGACTTAAAAGACATACTAGGTCATCTCCATTTAATAGATATCTTCAGAACCTTTCACCCTAAACAGCAGAATATACATTCTTTTCAAGTGCTCATGGTACATTCTCTAGGATAGACCACATGTTAGGGCACAAAAGCAGTCTCAACAAATTTAAGAAGATTGAAATCGTATCAAGCACTTTCTCTGATCACAATGGCATAAAACTAGAAATCAACCACAACAGAAAAACTGAAAAATACTCAAACACTTGAAAACTAAATAGCATGTTATTAAATAACGAATGGGTTAACAATAAGATCAAAGAAGAAATTAAAAAAATTCCTAGAAATGAATGGTAATGAGCATACATCAACTCAAAATTTATGGGACACAGAAAAAGCAGTCCTGAGAGGGAAGTTCATAGCATTACAGGCATATCTTAAGAAGCTAGAAAACTCTCAAATAAACAACTTGACCCTGCATCTAAAAGAACTAGAAAAAGAACATCAAGTAAAGCCCAGAGCTAGTAGAAGGAAGGAAATAATAAAGATCAGAGCAGAAATAAATGACATGGACGCTACAGAAACAATACAAAGGATCAATGAAACTAGGAGCTGGTTCTTTGAAAAGGTAAACAAGATCGATGATCCTTTAACCAGACTCACCAAGAAAAAAAGAGAGAGGACTCAAATAAATAAAATTAGAAAGGAGAGTGGAGAAATAACAACTGACACAACAGAAATACAAAGGATTGTAAGAAAATACTATGAAGAACTGTACGCCAAAAAACTAGACAACCTAGATGAAATGGACAAATTTCTTGAAACATATAATCTTCCAAATATCAATCTGGAAGAATCAGAAAACCTAAAAGACAAATTGCAACAAATGAGATTGAAACAGTTATCAAAAAACTCCCAAAAAGGAAAAGTCCTGGGCCTAATGGCTTCACAGGTGAATTTCACCAAATATTCAAAGAAAAACTAACTCCTATCCTTCTCAAGCTATTTCAAAAACTCAAGAGGAAGGAAGATTTCCAAGTTTCTTTTATGAGGCGAGTATAATTCTTATTTCAAAACCAGGCAAAGACAACACAAAGAAAGATAATTATAGGCCAATATCCCTGATGAATTTAGGTGCTAAAATCCTTAACAAAATATTAGCAAACCAGATTCAGCAATATTGAAAAAAATCACACACCATGAACAAGTGAGATTTATTCTTGGGAGGCAAGGCTGGTACAATATTTGCAAATTAATCAATGTGATTCATCACATAAACTAAAGGAAGGAGAAAAACCACATGATAATTTCAATAGTTGCAGAAAAAGCATTTGATAAAATCCAGCAACCATTCATGATCAAAACTCTCAGCAAAGTGGGAATATAGGAAACATACCTCAACATGACAAAGGCCATCTATGAGAAACCCAGAGCCAACATCATACTCAACAGGCAAAAATGAAAAGCAATCCCCTTAAGATCAGGAACAAGGTAGGGTGTCCCCTTTCACCACTCTTATTCAACATAATCCTGGAAGTCCTAGCCACAGCAATCACACACACACAAAAATAAATAAAAGGCAACCAAATTGGAAAAGAAGAAGTAAAACTAACATTATTTGCAGATGATATGATATTGTATATAGAAAACCCTAAAGTCTCAGTCAAAAAACTACTGGACCTAATAAATGAATTCAGCAAAGTGGCAGAATATAAAATTAATACTCAGAAATTAGAGGCATTTTTATACACTAAGAATGAACTCTCAGAAAGAAAAATTAAGGAAGTAATTCCCTTCTCCATTGCAACCAAAAAAATAAAATTCCTAGAAATAAATTTAACCAGGGAGATTAAGACTTGTACTTGGAAAATTATAAAACATTGATAAAAGAAATTAGGGAAGATACAAACAAGTGGAAGCATATACCGTGCTCATGGTTAGGAAGAATAAACATCATTAAAATATCTATAGTACCCAAGCAATTTATAAATTCAATGCAATACTGATTAAAATACCAATGACTTACTTCAAAGATATAGGACACATATTCCAAAAATTTATATGGAACCAAAAGATTACACGAGTAGCCTCAGCAATCTTGAAAAGGAAGTATAAAGTGGGAGGTATCACACTTCCGAATATCAAGTTTATACTACAAGTCCATTGTACTCAAAACAGCCTGGTACTGGCATGAGAACAGGCATATAGATCAATGGAACAGAACTGAGAACCCAGAAATAAACCCACACTTTTATGAACAACTGATATTTGACAAAGGATGTAAGAGCATACATTGGAGTAAAGACAGACTCTTCAACAATTGGTGTTGGGAAAATTTGACAGCTACCTGCAAAAAAATGAAACTAGACCACCAACTTACACCATTCACAAAAATAAATTCAAAATGGATAAAAGACTTAAATGTAAGCCGTAAAACCATAAGCATCTTAGAAGAAAACATAGGCAGTAAGCTCTCCGACATCTCTCGCAGCAATACATTTGCCAATTTATCTCCATGGGCAAGTGAAATAAAAGAAAGGTAAACAAAATATTAGCAAACCGGGCTGTATCAAACCAAATGGGACTGTATCAAACCAAAAAGCTTTTGCACAGCTAAAGACAGTAAGAACAGAATAAAAAGACAAACTACACAATGGGAGAACATATTTGACAATACGTCTGATAAGGGGTTATTAACCAAAATTTATAAAAACTTGTAAAATTCAATACCAGGAAGACAAACAATCCAATCAAAAAATGGGCAAAAGAAATGAATAGACACTGCTCCAAAGAGGACATACAGATGGCCAATAGGCATATGAAAAAATGCTAAACTTCACTAATCATTAGAGAAATGCAAATTAAAACCACAATGAGATATCACCTCACACCAGTCTGAATGGCGCTCATTAACAAAACAACACCGAATAAATGCTGGTGAGGATATGGAGAAAAGGGAACCCTCCTGCACTGCTGGTGGGGATGTAGACTGGTGCAGCCACTGTGGAAAACAGTATGGAGATTCCTCAAGAAATTAAAAATGGAACTGCCTTTTGACCCAGCTATCCCACTTTTAGGAATATACCCCAACACCATAGAATTGTTTCAAAAGGAGAAATGCACCCCCATGTTTATGGCAGCATTGTTCACAATTGCAAAGATCTGGAAACAACCCATGTTTCTGTCAGTGGACAAGTGGATTAAAAAGCTTTGGTACATATATACTATGGAATACTACTCAGCCATAAGAAATGATGACATCGAATCATTTAGAACAACATGGATGTGCCTTGATAACATTATACTGAGCGAAATAAGTAAATCAGAAAAAACAAAGAACTATATCATTCCATACATAGGTGGAACATAAAAACTAAACTCAGATACATGAACAAGAGAGTGGGGGTTATGGGGTGGGGGGGGAGGAGAAAGAGGATGTTGGGTAGAGGAGGGGCACAAAGAAAACCAGTTAGAAGGTGACAGAAGACAATTGGACTTTGGGTGATGGGAATGCAGCATAATCAAATGTCAAAATAACCTAGAGATGTTTTCTTTGAACATATGTACCCTGATTTATCAATGTCACCCCATTAAATTTAATTTAAAAAAACCATGAATACAATCCTAGGATGTCATGTATTACATGGTGACTATAGTCAATAACACCAGAAAATATAATTAAAACTTACTAAGAGATGGAACTGGATCTTAGATGTTCTCTCCTAAGGAGAAGAAAGGTAAGAAAATGAACTCCAGATTATAAAAGTTACAACTGATAAGCAACCTTGTTGAATATGAAAAGTTCTAAAAAAATTCTATAAATTGTTCATTACAAAATTGTCACAGGATATAAAGCATAGGGAATATAGTCAGTTGTGTTGTAATGACTATATGTGGAGCCAGCTGGGTCCCAGACTTCCTTAGGGATTATTTCAAAAGTTATATAAATGTCTATCCACTATGATGTACACCTGAAACTAATATAAAATATATTAAATTTCAACTGTAATAGCAGAATGAAAAATTAAAAAATTGTATTTGAAAACATAAAGAAAGTTCTATAATATGGTTTTATTCTATTCTCTTAGTAAAACTTTTAAAAGCCCTGTCAACAATGTCATTACTTATTACCTGTTATATTCTGAGAAGTATAATGGAGGTCAGAAACTTATGGGATGAAAGTATGGTCTTAAAAGCATGCACTTCATTATCACAGAAGAGAAATGACAACACAAACAAACTTTCCCTAAGAGTATGATATACACGTTCATTAAATAAAAAAAAAAAGTTTAACAGAAGTGTTCCTGTTTTAGGAGAAAAACAGGCTAACTTATTTAAAGGTTGTTTTTTTTTTTTTTTTTCAGAGACAGAGTCAGAGATGGGATAGATAGGGACAGACAGGAATGAAGAGAGATCAGAATCATCAATTATCAGTTTTTCATTGCAACACCTTAGTTGTTCATTGATTGCTTTCTCATATGTGCCTTGACCATGGGCCTTCAGCAGTCCAAGTAATCCCTTGATCAAACCAGCGACCCAACCCCTTAATTGGGTCCAAGCTGGTGAGCTTTTACTCAAACCAGATGAGCCTGTGCTCAGGTTGGCCACCTCGAGGTCTCGACCTGGGACCTCAGCATCTCAGTTTGATACTCTATCCACTGCATCACTGCCAGGTCAGGCTTATTTAAAGTTTTAAGCTTAATTTTTATGCCATCAGTTTTTAATTTTCTGAACTAGTAAAATAAAGCATTGTTTATGGCATCAAGGATATTATTTCCATTACACCATTGTAGAGGAAAACAATAATGACCAACGTGTTTATTTTGCAACCAATTAACGTATCTGTGAAATTTCATCTAAAACGAGTTACCAGAGAAATATTCAAAAAAACTTATCGGCCCTGGCTGGTTGGCTCAGTTGTGGATTGTTGGCCTAGCAGTGCACATATGGGGTTTGATTCTTGGACAGGGCACACAGGAGAAGTGACCCTCTGCTTCTCCACTGTTTCCCTCTCCCTTCATTCTCTCTCTCTCTTCCCCTTCTAGAGCCATGGCTCTATTGATTTGAGTACATAGACCCCAGGTGCTGAGGATTGCTCTGGGGAGCCTCTGCTTCAGGTGTTAAAAATAGCTCGGGTTGCCAGGATGACCCCAGATGAGCAGAGCTTCGGCACCAGATGGGGGTCGCCAGGTGGATCCCTGTTGCACCGCATGTAGGAACCTGTCTGTCTATCCCCCCTCCTCTCACTTGAGAAAAGAAGAAATAAAAAGAATGAAAATTATTTAGTCTCAGAAATCACATATATTGTCATTGTTTTGTCATTATTTTTCTCTCTGATTTTCACTCTGTCCCTAAACTGTCAGAATCAGTGAATGTTAGGTGATTGTAAAAACACAAATGCCATGTGATTTTACTTATATGTGCCATCAAATGTACAAAATAAACTAACAAACAAAATAGAAACAGACTCCTAGACACAGAGAACAGACTGATAGCTGTCAGAGAGGTTGGGGCGTGGGAGGCTGGGTGAAAAAATGAAGGGATTAAGCTGAGAAGAAAATCATATACAACAGTATGGGGATTACATGAGGGAAATGGGGTGGGCGAAGGAGGAGACAGTAAATAGGAGATAAACGGGGATGAAATGAGACTTGACTTGGGGTGGTGAACACACAATATAATGTACAGATGATGTGCATATCATAGAATTGTACAGGTAAAGTCCATATAATTTTATTAACCAATGTAAACTCAATAAATTCAATAAATTTTTTAAAAGAAAACATAGCCTTTTAAATTATGAAGCATAAATAGGCAAAAAAAAAAAATCACCATTTGTTTTGATCTCCCTACTTCTTCTGGGAATAGTACAATAGAATTCTTGTTTTATTTTTTTATTGATTTAAGGAAGAGAGAGAGGAAGGGAGAGCTAGAGAGAGAGAAAAAAAAAGCATCAACTTGTTCCTTTCAGTTGTTCCATTTTTAGTATGCCCTTATTAGTTGCTTCTAGTATGTGTATTGATCTCAGATCTTATCTGTTACCTCCATGCAACAGAACATGCTCTGTTCACTGTACCACCCGGCCAGGGCCTACCAAAAATTCTTTAAACAAATCTTATCTTTAACAGGCACTGAATGCTATGAAGAGCTATGAAAAGAGTAGTAGGTTATCTTGAACAGGTAATAAAACATATTGTCAACTATATAAATTGTCTGTCTTTGAAAAAAGAAGTCTATTAAAGCTTAGTTTTGCTTCTAAATCAAATTAAGATTTTGACAATTTTTATTTGAGATTGTCTCAGGTTCATAAAATCACAGTTTGTTTAAAGAAGTTCATACTGCAGTCTTTTGTATTAACCATAAAACAGCTAATCTATGCCAGATGAGATCATGTAATTTTACATATTAAATATCTTGTGGATTTTTATATATCTTATGAATTTCCTCACCCCATTTGAGTAGAAATATAAGTTAAATGTTCTATATTAATATTTATCATTTGTAGTACTTTTATATATTAGTTTGTGCCATTTAAATTTTATGTACTCTTTTTTATTGATGCCTAAAACAATGGAAGAGTTTAAGTTGTGAAAAATATAAAATATACAGTGTTGATAAAATTAAGGAATTTATGTGTCATGAAATGTAATATATCTGTAACTGTGTATAAGGTAATTATTCCAAAATAATTTTCATTATTCTCAATCAAAGCAGTTTTTAGGAGGTTGTTTTTAGGTTGTTATGTTTTAAAGTGTTAAGAATGCTGAAAGACTTGCTATGTTATGAAGAGATGAATTCTTGGGGAACTGCTGCTTCTCATTTTATGCCAGAGCATTTTCCCTTCTCTTCTGAGAGCCTTAACATCACACTGCCAACCTTTAACATATACATGGTTGGAAGTCAGTTTTCACAAATACTAAACCAAATATTATTTCCTGTTACAATGATGCCCAGACAAAAGTTGTGAAAGTTGTTATTTTTAGGCGTTTCTAGTATCACATTCTCACACACCTCCAACCCCCAAATTAATGTCTACTAGAGCCAGTGAATGTGTCCTGAATTGGATATAGGGCCTTTGCAAATGCAATCAAGTTAGGATGAGGGTATACTGGTGTAAGATGGGACTTATATAATACATATGATGTTCTTTTTTTTTTGCATTTTTCTGAAGCTGGAAACAGGGAGAGACAGTCAGACAGACTCCCGCATGCGCCCGACCGGGATCCACCCGGCACGCCCACCATGGGGCGATGCTCTGCCCATCCTGGGCGTCGCCATGTTGCGACCAGAGCCACTCTAGCGCCTGAGGCAGAGGCCACAGAGCCATCCCCAGCGCCCGGGCCATCTTTGCTACAATGGAGCCTTGGCTGCGGGAGGGGAAGAGAGAAACAGAGAGGAAAGCGCGGCGGAGGGGTGGAGAAGCAAATGGGCGCTTCTCCTGTGTGCCCTGGCCGGGAATCGAACCCGGGTCCTCCGCACGCTAGGCCGACGCTCTACCGCTGAGCCAACCGGCCAGGGCTACATATGATGTTTTATAAAAAGAGAAACATTAGCACAAAAAGACATAGGTTCACAGGCAGAAGAATGATAAACAGAGAGAGGAGTAATATGTCTCTAAGCCAAGGAAAGCCTCAGAGTTACACCCAAAACTAAAAGAAATGTACAATATAGAGTCAGCCCCGGAGTCTTCTTAGTGAAGACAGCCTTGTTCACTCCTTCATTTCAGATTTTAAACCTGTAGAACTGTGATAGAATAAATCTTTCTGGTGTAAGCCAAAGTACATTAGAATATAAAAAGTTAAAAAGTAATTAATGATGCATGAAAACATTTCAAACCATCTGAGAATACCAGTTGTCAGAGGAAACTTTGGTTTTTCCTGGATCCATTTGGAATACCATTCTTGAAGACAGACAGAAAGTTGGAGTGAAAAGTACTAATCTCTACAATTTGCCCCCAAACATCACAAAAGATGTCTTTCTTATGTTTTCAAGGAAAGTCTTCATCTCTCATACCTTGTTCCTTATTTCTCTTTTCTTTTTTTATGCTGAATATCTGTGAAAGGTAGAGCAATTGAAGCAAATACTTTAGTCACTCTGATGCTGTTTGTCTGAGATATTTTACATCAGAGAAGTAGCTGTTGAGATGAACAGAATTTAACTTTATACATAAAAGCCACCATTTCCCCAACACTATCCTGGAAAGTCTGATTACTTTCACTTGAAAATATTCTCTTTGATTAATTAATTACCTATTCAGGCTTATTCTCCTGATTATTTAGTTTGGGGACATCACCTCAAAAGTTTGATGATGTTTGTTTGTCTCTCCATATTGAAAACTAGCACTGTAATTTTGCAAAAATGTTTATGTCATGAAATAATATTTCTATTAATTTTTTTATTATTTTAGTTAAAATACAAGGAAACATCTGTAAATATTGAAATTATGTAAGGAACTATGTCAGTGTAGAAAATATGTTAGTATTTTATATTCTGGGATTTCCATAACTTCTACATGTGGTCATAATTCTGGTACACCATTCTCTTCTCCACACATTCTGATGACTATTATAGTAGATTAGTTTATTGGCAGTGAATCCACATTTCATCCCTCTGCCCACTATGAGAAGAGTGTACTATTCAGAAAATTAATAATGTTGGCCATGTAACTTGTTTTGATAACATAATGTGATTGGGAAAATAACAGTTTATGAGGTCGAGTACAAGCATTAAGAAGCACATATTGGGCCCTGTCTTGTTGCTCATTGCAGAGAACACTTGCCAGACCTATGGACATCCAGGTGTTGTGGGCCAGCTGCGACAAATCTATTTTAGGGTCCCACATAGAAAAGGTATGAAATTGAATTCAAGATAGACAGAGACTTAAAGATATATACAGATGGGATCGGAAGGAAGCCACAGCTCTTTTGCTAACAGTCATTACTGTAGAGCCACAGAAACATGGCTGCCCCCAGAAAGACATCTGTCTTTATTCCACAATGTGGGCTATTAGCAATTCAATGATGTTTCCAAGGCAACTCAAAGACAATCACTAGGTGCAGAAAAACCCCCATCATCTTAACTTTTAAACAAAGAAGTAACTAGCTTCCCATCCTTCCAGGGAACATGAGAATGAGCAGCCCTTTATTAACTTAATTAGGCAGGTGAGGTGGGGGGTTGGGCCCAACACCTCTGTCCCCTAGGTATCCAAACTGCAAAATACCCTGTTTACTTTTTGGTCTCTGATAGATCTCCCTTTTATGTTTTTTAAACTTCAATCTGTTTGCTGTGATTTATAGTCATCTGAATACTCATGTTCCAATTTGGAGTTAGACTGGAAAAATAAAAAATAAACAATAAAATTAAAATAGCTAATACTAACAGATAACAAAACAAGTGTCTTAATACAATCAAGTGATTAAAGCCTATTAGATTATCAATCAAATTCTTAATTAATACAGCAGAATCTAAACTAAAGTTTTTGCAGTTTTAAAAGTCCTTAACACGTTAATGTAATTTTATTAAGTCCATGTTGTTACCATTACCACTTCATATTATTTGTAAATGCAACCCAACCCCACTTCAGTCAAAAAACTGTCCCAAAGGGCAGGAGTCACATACATTCAGGAAAAGTCCACAAGGCACTGGAGTTGTAGTCACATTTCCACACCTTGCAGTTAGTGTCCAAGTCCCACTGACCACTACTTCTAACTGGCAGTGATCCAGGTAGACTGGAAGAGCCATCTGCAGCATGCATGGGACAGAGCTTCCATTTTCTTTAAACTGGAGAGATAACCCAGGGGGCCTTTCCCAGGAGCTCTGCAGCTGTGGGGTGGTGAAGAGAACTTTGTGATACACTAGGCTGGGTGGCAAAGGTTAATTCATAACAGAAGTTGGCAAAAAGGAGAAAGAGAGCTCTAAATTAGGAGTAGGTTCCAGCCTAAAATAGGCATGAGGATTTGAGGCAAGAAGAATAAAGGAGACACTATATATTAAACAAAGCAGTGGAAAATAACACTATCAACACCCACAACAGAAATCTTTGAGGGATGAATAAAAACCAGGATATTCAGGCAAGGCATAGTAAGTGGCCCTCATGTCCATAAGAAATAAGATCAGTTTGCCTGCTACTTGGATGAAATACCCTAGGCCCATCCACAGTGATGTCAGATGGGGCAGAAAGCCCTGGGCACCTTTAGCCTTTAGTGGCAAGTTCCAGCAGCCTCGGCAAGGTTAGGTCACAGGTGGCTGGAGCAGGGCTGGAAAAGATTGAATCCTCCTGTAGAAAAGGGAGGGGGCAGCCTACCTTCCAGTGACCCTTTTTCCCACAGTAAAGGCATGGCCCTGGTGGGGGCAGAGAAGCCAAGCAGGCTTTAGCTCAATGACCTCCTTTTCCACTCTTGAAGCAGGGCTTATGAGGCCCCTTTGCAGCATTGGAGCCTTTTAGAGAGTATGCCAAGAGCTGGTATTTTGCCTGATCTCTTTTGGGCACTGGCTGCCTTTTCTGTTCCTCTTGGTCATTATAGACCTTAAAAGCCATGCTCAGATGATCTCACTGAGGGGTTTGAAGGTCCTCATAAACTTCTTCTGTATATCTGGACCTGATTAGAAAAAGACAAAACAGCATTATTAGCTGGATAACAGTTTTGACAGAGAAAGGGCTGAGAGCATAGTAAAATAAGCCTTATACAATTGCTTTTGTGAAGTGAGTCTCTCATCCTGGCTTATGGTGTCTCACCAATTGTTCAGGAACCCACCAAGGAGCTTCAGCAGACCTAGGAAAAACACACACATATCCTCGGCCCCATAAGAGAACAGGCTCTGGCCCTTGCCAGATTTCTGTGAGCAGGTCCCTCCATCACACTTCAGGGAAGGCTTTTCTTGTTGGATTCCAGAGTCTTTTGGCTGCTGAATTACGCTATACAACAGTATTCAAAAAATTTAAAGTAAAAAGAGCATGACAAAGAGGATTTGCAGGAGTTTGAGGGTATAATTCCCCTTTTTTATTTTTTCTAATTGACTTTTAAGCATTTGATGTGCACATTCTACAATGCTTTGACTTGGGGATTGTAAGGAATCTTCTGTCTTTAGGTCAAGTCCAAAAGTCTGACAAAATGTAGTAAATGCTTTTCCTACATTGCAGGAGCATTTTCAATTTTAATCAGTTTAGGAAGTCCTATAATAGAAAATGCATACAAACAATGAGCTATAACACACTTAGCAGCCTCTCTTGTTCTGGCAGGGGTTAATATAAATCAAGAATAAGTATCTACTGTAACATGGACAAAGAATTGTTTGCAAAATGAACACCCATTTGCCAAAACTGTCCTGGTAGGAGTCCTTGAGGGTTAACTCCAAATGAAGGGAGATTGTAGTATAGCACACCTTGGACAGGATTTAAAATCTGTTGTGCTGCTTCCTGAGAAAGTTGAAACTGTTCACTCAGGGCTGCAGCGTTCTGGTGATGAATAGTATGAGACCGAATTGCTTGATCTGTCATGGTTGCTCCAATAATTTTCTTTTGGGTAGCTTGATCAACAAGGGCATTCCCTTGTGCTAAAGCTCCAGGGAGCATGGAGTGAGCTCAAATATGTCCTATAAAACATGGAGCTCTATGTTGACATACATGTCTTCGAAGAAGAGAAAGTACTGAAATAGTTCCTCATCAGTTGTCTCTAAGACAGCAGTCTCTATAGTGGAAAAAACCATAAGTAAATATTTGCTGTCTGTATACAGATTAAAGGAGTAACATGGCAAATGTTGAAAAGCAATGATAATGGAATGTAATTCTACTCTTTGAGCTCATTTTAAGGAGACTGTTTCAGTATAAACTTGTTCATTGATATTAAGCCTGCTATTCCTGAGCTGGACCCATCAGTAAAGACTGTAGGTGCTTCAGGAATGGGCTCATTAATAATTGTTTTAGAAAAAACAAATATAGTAATTAATAAATATTGAACTATTTTATCAACTTTGTAGTGAGAACCAATTTGGCTTGTAAAATTTGCAACAGCAATTTGCCATTTTGTGGAAGTTTCCCAGAGGCAATGTTGCTGATCTTTTGAAAAAGGAACAACAACAATTTGAGGCTCAAAACTTACAAGCCTATGCCCCTTGATAATCAAGGAGGCAACAAGATCAAAATACTGAGATAAAACTTTCTTAGGACTAATGCTAAATAAATCCATTCAATAGGACCTGAAGTTTGCCACAATAATCCTGTTGGAGTGTAACTCGAGGGACAAATTAGTAAAGCAATCGGTTCTTCAGGATTTATGCATTTCAGGAAAAGGCTTGTTGCAAGGCCTTTTCTACAACCTGTAATGCTTGCTGTCCTGCAGCTGTAAATAGATGAGGAGAAGCTGGTTCAGCCAAGCCTCCAAGAATATCAAAAAGTGGCTTCAGTTTCCCAGTAGTTAATTTCAAGGAAGATCTAAGCCAATTAATATGTCCTAATAATATCTGACACTCGTTTTAAGTTTGCAAATGATCCGTCTGATTTCTAATTCTTGTGGATAAATTTGTTGTCCCTCAATAATTTGTCCTAAATAAGAGAAAGGCAAAGATTGCTGTACCTTTTCAGGAGCTATATAAAGTCCTGGTTCTTTGAAAGTATATTCTAGTTGTTTCAAAATGGTCAGCAGAGTGTCTTTATCTGGATGAGTAATAAGAATATCATCCATATAATGAATTATGTATGCATTAGGGTTCTGCCTTTAGACTAGAGAAATAGCTTGAGCAATATATTTTTGGCACAAGGTAGGACTGTTAGCCATACCTTCAGGTAAAACTCTCCACTGGTATCGCTCCATGGGAGCCTGGAAATTAAGTGAAGGAACACTGAATGCAAAATGCTTGCAATCATGAGGGCTTAAAGGAATAGTAAACAAGCAATCTTTCAAGTCAATAATTACAAGGTAAAAATCCCATGGAATGGCTGTAGGAGAGGGGAGTTCTGGCTGGAGAGGACTCATAATTTCTATAGTCTTATTTATTATTCTCAAATCTTATAATAACCTCCAGTTTCCTGATTTCTTTTTAATTACAAATAGAGGCATATTCCATGGGCTATTAGAAGGTTTAATGTGCCCAAGCTGTAACTCCTGTTGTACCAATCGAGCAGCTGCCTTAAGTTTCTCCTGAGAAAAGGGCCATTGGTCTTCCCATACAGGATTATCTGATTTCCAAGTAAATAGGTCTGCACAATGCATTATTAGGGTAGCAGGAGCTACCAAGGCCCCTAGGCTAAATTTTGATATCCTAATCCACACCTTCTGGTATTGGGTGCCCCTTCTATGTGGGTGAGAATTCCCCACTGTTCTTTTCCTAATCCCTTAGTGGACTAAATTATTAGGACTGACAAGCTATGCTCCTATATTTTTCAAAACATCTCTACCCCACAAGTTAACTGGCAGTCCAGGGAGCACATAAGGCTGACAAAGTCCAGTATGACCTTTATTTTCTCATTATATAAAACTAAAGCTTTGTTGAGGGGATTTACTCTGCACTATACCTTGTAATTCTGTGTCTGTTGCATTAGTGGGCCAGGAAGGAGGCCAATGTAACTTAACAATAACAGATACATTGGCTCCAGTATCTAAAAATTCTTTAAATTTATGCCCTTGTATTGTTAGTTCCATTTTAGGGTGTTCCTAACCTATTTTTTGAATCCAATAGGCAGCATCAGTGGATCCAAATCCTCAATTTCCTCAGGGCCCCTTTTGCAGGGTTTTGCCTTGTCTTAAAAGAGGTAAAAGGATTAATTGAGCAACTTTCATGTCAGGGGAGATAGTGACTATATTTCTCAGAGTGTGAGCCATTACTTTAATTTCTCCTGTATAATCTGAATCTATTACTTCAGGGAGAACAAAAAATTCTCTCATAGTTAAACTACTTCTGCCTAATAAGAGTCCTACCATGTTACTGGGAAGTGGCTCAAAAATTCCAGTGGGTATAACTTGAGGTCCCATCTCTAGAGTTAATATGAATTGGGAGATGGGACTGAGGTCCAGTCCTGCACTGTCTGCTGTTGCCTGAAATAGTTAGGCAATGTTTGGCCTGCTGGGATCAGAATTTGCCGAGGAAACACCGACATCGCCCCTATTGTTTGATGGGGCTGAGAAGGGCCCCATTGTCCATTTCCTTCAACCTGCCCTTTGGCAGTATAGTTAGACTTACACTCATTTGCCCAATGTTTCCCTCTCCCACAGCGTGGGCAGAGGTCCGGAGTTTGAGGAGCTGGCTGCCTCTGAAGGGGAGGCTGATACTGACCTACAGAGGGAGTATGACAACTTTTAGCAAAATGTTCCATACCTCCGCATTGGAAACATGGTCCATGAGCAGCAGTACTTTCCTGACCTTTGTTTTTTTGTTTGTTTTGCCTTTTATCAAAATACCCTGGAATCCTTGCCTTAAAGCCTGTGGCAAAAGCAAGACCTTGCATTATGAAGTCCCAACATCGGCGCATATTCTGATATAGTCCTTTATATCTCCCTTCTTGCGGTGAGGCTGAAGTGCAGCTTGAGAAGCTGAATTAGCATTCTCATATGCTACCTGCTTTACTAAAATCTTTCCTACCTTTTTAATCCTCTATGATTCTTTCTACTGTTTGAATTAGCCATGAAACAAATTCTTAAAATTGTTCATCTGCGCCTTGTCTAATTTTACTAAATTCTTCCATTTTTGGCCCCTGGAATAGGCAGGCATTTCCATGCCTTTGTGCTGTCTGATTAATCATATCATAAGTAATTAGTTGATACTCTAATTGAGTTGCCATAGGGGCATATTGTCCTTCTCCAGTTAACATATTTGCAGTAACAGTAACCTGCTCTTGTGGAATTTTGTCATCCTGCTCAATGGCCTTTTCATAAATGTCTGACTTCCACAGCAAATAATCAACCCCAGACAGACAGGCATGAGCAATCACCTTTCAGTCATTTGGCAGAAGAGCCTTTGCACTAATAGTATCTAATAAACCAAGTATAAAAGGTGTGGCAGGCCAGTGCAGCTAGTAATTCTGGGTTCCAAGGGAGAATGGTGTGGAATTAAGAAAATAGACTCATCAAGATAAGAGGATAGGATTGGGAGGCCTCTTCAATGCTGATGGCAATATCTGAGCACCCACAACCCCCAGTTTTCTTTATTATATAACAATATGCAAATAAGGAAATCTTTGATACAAAGCCACATATCTGAGGCAAAAATAGGAACTCTCTTAAGGCATAAACAGGAATACCCCCACCATGCATAAGTGAGATCAACCAACATCTGAACAAAGAAAGAGTGAGAGGAAGGGCATGTACATTGCTGCTTCCAGCAACTTAAGCAAGCAAGTGAAGTGGGGCTATGGGATGAATGCAAATATTCAGCTTCTTAGCCAATATGGAGGTGGAGGAGGGAGAACTTAGGCTTTTGCTAAGCCTCGAATTTACAAAGGCTTTTTGCCACTTGCAGTCTACCGCAAAAAGGGAAAGTAGGCCCATACTGAGCACAAGCAAGTTTAAGTTCTTTCACAGTTATAAAAGGTACAGGTTCATGCTCTCACACTACTGTCCCCTTATCATCCTATCTTTCTACAACAGGAAAGAAGGTAAAGCCAATTATTGTTTCTCCTATATTTCAAGCCTGGTCTATAGATTGTTGGAATGGGGATTTCCCAGAGTTTGAGTTATAGACTCTCGAATCTGCAGAATAAGGGTATGGAGGAGCAGAGGGTTGAGTGTAAGAAGGAGATGAGGGTGGCGGACACCTCGTGGTTAAGGCAGCCATAGCCGCAAAATTTTTATCCCCTGAGTTATCCTCAGACTCCAAGTTGTTCTCATATTCACATCCCTCCGTTTCCAGCTCACCCTGATACTCTTCAGACAATTCATCCTCATATGGAAACATTTCTACAAAAAGTTTCCTTATTTTTTATCCTAGCACTCTCAAAGTTATTTACTCCCAAATTACTTTATTATTATACTTTTCCCCCAATCTCTACTTAAAATGCTTTATTTTTAAAAATCTTTATACTTACTTTGCATGCACACCTCTGGGGGGTTTCATTACCTACTCTTTCCCTTTCTTGATTGCCTAATGTTTGGGAGCCAACTATCATAGGCCAGCTGCGACAAGTCTATTCCAAGATCCCAAGTGGGAAAAGGTATGAAATTGAATTAAAGATAGACAGAGACTTAAAGATATATACAGATGGGTTCGGGAGAAAATCACAGCTCTTTTGCTAACAGTCACTATTATAGAGCCGCAGAAACATGACTGCCCCCAGAAAGACATCTGTCTTTATTCCTCAATGTGGGCTATTAGCAATTCAATGACTTTTCCAAGGCAACTCAAAGACAATCACCAGGTGCAAAAAAAAACTCCCATCATCTTAACTTTTGAACAAAGAAGTGACTAGCTTCCAATCCTTCCAGGGAACATGGGCAGAATGAGCAGAGAAGCACAGCTCTTTGTTAACTTAATTATGCTGGTGAGGTGGGGGGTTGAGCCCAACACCTCTGTTCTTTAGATATCCAAACTGCAAAATACTCTGTTTACTTTTTGGTCTCCAACATCCAGGGATCAACTCCTTGTCAGGGCACACAGGAGAACTGACCATCAGCTTTCCACAAATTTCTCCCCCTTTTCCACTCCAACACCTAGATTGGTTCCAGTGTGGCCCCAGGCTCTGAGAATAACTCTGTTTGAGCACATCAGCCTCAGGCACTAAAAATAGCTTGGTACTAGAATATTGGCCCTAGATGAGGTTGCTGGGTGGATCCAGGTAAGAATATATGCAGGACTCTGTCTCTGTCTCTGTCTCTCTCTCTGTCTCTCTCTCTCTCTCTGTCTCTCTCTCTCTCTCTCTCTCTCTGTGTGTGTGTGTGTGTGTATATGAAACACATATTGGCTAGACCTGCTGAGAGTTGTTAATCACTGCTATGAGAAGGTTTTCTTCTAGGTAGTCCACTGTTCAGAGAATAACATATATAAATATGATCTAAACTGATTCTTTGGTTTGGAGTTAAGCTCATATATATTCAGCTTTATCATTTGAAATTAAACATACCACAGAAGAAAAATAAATAAATTAATTAATTATACTTGTTCAATGTCAATGCAAATGTGTTTGCAGAGCTTCAGCAATTAGATACAGCCACAACATACACAATATAATTTTGAATATTGATATTTTCTCTATGTGAATATAAAGAATAAATATGGAGATGATAAAAGCTACATTCATATTCAAAGATATACATGTATTTGGACTACTCATTTATTCTGCATTAAAAAAGTACTACCACTTGTAATTGAATTATAGTAAAAAATATTCTGAAGAATTCTCAAATTACTAAAGTTTATCCTGGAGTCTCAGTAACTAACTCATACGAATATTATTCCCTTTTAAATAATTTATTTAACACTTTATTGTTTCCATTAATGTATGTTTCAAAGCATACTAATTAAAAGTGTCAAAAAGGGGAGTAAGAGAATTTAATAAAACAAGGTACTTTTCAAAATATCTGCAATCCAGTAGTGGAAAAACAGAGACATGTAAAAACTACCAAAAGACACTGACTATTACCCAGTGAAATCACCCGTCACAAGCAAAAATAAAAAAAAATCATTGGTAATGCTGCACCAAACTAGACTCAAAGACATATATTTTGGTTCCATCCTCTGAGAAATGGGCCATATCCAAACAGATTTTATATAGAAGCCATGGAGTTGTTGCATAGTAACAAGGGCAAACTGACAATGTATTACTTTCAACTCCAAAGCTATCTTTATTGTCCTTTCTGAGACAATGGTGCTAGGTCTTTACCATTTTTTCCCTGTCTGCTCACTTAATCCAGAGACACTGCAGGAAAAGGACTCTGCCTCTGGGTTTCATGTTGTTTCTCTCCTGTGGCCACAGGGCTATGATGGACAACAACATGAGTGCAGGGAGTGCTTGTGGTGTTCCCCTTCCAGCAAGTTTCTGTGTCTAGTCAGAGTTCCCTCTCCTCTGGCCTCTGATTGCTGACACTGGCAGGGAGGTCTTCCTGCTCATCGGCACAGCTTGAGATCCGTCCTCTCCAATATCAGCCAGCAGACTTGGAACTGCTCTGTCCCAGAGCATCCAGTGAACACGTCAGCCATAGAGTTTTCTGTGCTTACTTTGTCTTCAATGACATCTATCACCCATCTGAAGAAGTGCACCTGGCTCCATGTGATATCATGTTTAGTACCCTTAATAACACTCTGGTACAATTCAAAATTTTCTTCTAACTCCTCTGTGCAGCCTATCTCCAACAAATAATATTTCATAATTCTTAAAACCAAGCTCTTCCTGGTTTCTCTCTCCTGACTTGACTGACTTAAACTCTGTGACTCTCTTGGATGTTCAGTTCTCATTTCCAACACTCAAGGGCTAGATCAAATTAATTGATTTGAAAATGAGTGATATATTATTTACATTAATATAGACCTAGAAATAATAGCTCTTTTTATAATTCATAATCAAAACATGATTTATTTTAATAAACACCAGAAATCTTAGAAATGTATAATATGTACCAGAATACTTTTTTAAAAAATTAATATAAATATGGTTTAAAATGACTCTAGAATACCAAGGATGGAGAGTCAGGTAAACAGTCACTTTAAGTGACTATGATGTAGCAAAGTCGATTCATTCTCAGTAACAAAAGTACCACTCTGCTGAGTGATGTTGATCACTGGAAGGCTCTGCATGCGTGGGCACAGGGGGATATAGAATATCTCAGTATTCATCGCTTAATTCTGTTGTGAACATGAAAATGGTCTCAAAAGAATATCGTAAGGAATAGTTCTATAAATGTAACTAAAATGTTTTGGAAGAAATTGAAAATGTGTTCTTTACAGATGCTGAGATGATCATTTTACTGAATTTAGGTAAGCTAAAGTGCCTGGTATTTACAGACATATGTTATTGGTTCTAAGCATGATGCAGACTGGAGCGTCTGGGGCCACTGAAGTTTTGTAAATGTACAATTCTTGTCCAAATCTGCAGTTGTTGAGAATCTGAAATACAGAGATAATACATCATTAATCTAGTAATATATAACTTAATATTGTAATAAATAAATTCTTCAGAGTAATAGTTACATATATAAATCTAAATATCTTAAAATATTACTAAGAAACAGTTTCTTTATATAATTTTTCACACATTGCTTTTTATTACAAAGATTAATTTCTGACTTAGCAAGCATAAAGGCATAAATAATATGAGTTCTCAGGAGACTTACTGTTCTGAAGACAGAACTGAGCCATTTCGCCAAAACAACAACTTAATATTATTTCTGTGGAAGAGTTCAGTCCATGTAAATATATTGAAAATGTTCAAAAAAGTCTGCAAGAACATATATTTTATGAGAAATTGAGTTAAAGCTTGTGTACTGATTTAAATTTCTAAAGACAAAGTAGGCCCACAGAGTGAGGGGGGAGGAACCCGAGGAGATCAGGGTGACTGCTCAGTAAACTGCACACAGCCCATCGGCATCTTATGAAATTAGTGGCTCAGTGAGTCAACTGCATTATATAGTTCAGGAATTGTTAGTGATCCACCCAACTGGCCCAGCATATCCAACACTATGAGGATCAGACATGTTCTGTGGAAATACAGAAGACCCTGAAACAATGTATGACACTTCAAGATTCACCTAAATTGACTCAACATCTGCAACAGAATCAGCAGTATCCTAACCAACTTACCAAAGAAACAAATTAGTGCATTAAAGGGTTTGGATATCTGCCCACCATCCCCAATGAACAACATAAAAGGAAAATACAGAAGGATTGTTAGTAGCCGAGATCACATCACTGATAAGCTTTCCAAAGGACAAGAGGCAAGCACCTAAAAAAGAAAGTTTGTTGCTCCAATGGGAGCCTTTTCCAAAGAATCAGTGGTTTTCCTGAGGAGAGCTCAAACACAGGAATCTTGTAACCTGGGAAAGCCAAAATCAACCTCAAGTGCAAGTGCAGAATGAGGAAATGACAGAGGATGACCTCTGCCTTGTGCAAGAGAGAGTCTTCAATTAGGCAACTTGTAGCTGATATGATTGATTTTAATAATTATATAAAGGTTTGTGAATAACAATTCATGAGCAAGGACCTATTACAGACGGCATAGAAGCCAAAGTTGAAAATGTAGCAGTTTATGTCTAACAAGCCAACCAGCAAGTGCCAGGGACAAGAAAGTATGAGAAAAAGCATTTCTGCATGTAGCTACACAAGCTGTTAAAGAAAGACAGAAATCTACTACAAGGCTAGCAATGAAGAAGAAAACTCTTAACCTTTATTACTTAAATGACTATGTTATTATTTTGACTCTAGTCTCTATTTGTACATTGAGATTTTGAATGCAGGTTTTGTTAAAATTAAACAGAATGATTTTAGTAACTAATAAAATTTACTTTAGAAAAAAATGCCAAATTGATATTTTCAGAGAACTCATTTTGAAGAACAAATAATTATAAAAATTTTAGTTGCATTTGGCTTTTTATTTTGTTTGAGTTCAAGTGCACAGCATGTTGAATGGACATCTATCTATGTTAAAAGGTGTTCACCCTAATGGACATAGAGTCTATTAGAGACCATGCATGGTTACTAGAAAATTGTCCATTATGTTCACTGTGTTGTGGTTTTCATCATCATGATGACTTTTATAACAGGTAATTTAAAGAACCGCTTTTGGATAAAAGTTCATAATGTATAAGGTTTTAAGCTGTTCTTCATTTTCATACATAGGTAACCATTTTGTACCACTTTTCATTGAAGAAGGAATTAGATGCTTGTCAATTAATTCACTTGCCTCTTTAAATTAATTTTGTTTTAATGCACTAATATGAGTACTGTAAAAAGGATTATTTTATCTTAAAATCTGTTTTATATTATTTTTAATTAAAAGTTTGATAGTGAAAGTAATGCTTTATATGCCAAGCGATAATACTTCAAATGGGAAAAAACAAAAATTAAGTAACTACGTTAATTTTAAATTTGCAACCAACATGAAGATTATTTTAAAATGAAATACATAAAGTTAATTATTTTGAACTTACAGTCCTTCAATTTACAGAATCTTTTTACAAAATGAAAACATTAGGGAAATGTATTGGTAAGATAAAATAAAAAGAACAAATGGACAAAATTAACAATTTCACAGCTCTGAAAGCTGATCAAAGACTAATAATAACTTGTGATTTTTTATCATTGATAGACTTGCTAGAGATTCAAGAAAGAATACAGCAAATGTGAGTCTTTCTGTCTAGGATGCTCCCATGTCTCCCTCTCCAATCCCTGTCTTACCTCAGTGAGTAAGAATGATGATTTTTACAATTTCAGGAAAGCTGCAAATATCAGTGGTGTTGCTAGAGGGGCAGACTTGATTAGCAGTGGAAGAGGTTGGCAAATAGCCTACTACATATTCAGCTCAGAGTGCTGAATGCACCAGGTGATAAACGAGAAAGACTATTCTTTTAGCAGCCTGAAGTTGTGCTCCACATGGTGTCAAGCACAGTGCCAATCAGAAGTGCCAGCCAGAAATATATTAGGAAGTTACTAGAAATGAGGAAACAATTGGAGAAGTGACATCAGCTCTCTACACATTCTGGCTTTTGAAAAAGAAAAATGAGCACAAGTGTAGAGGAAACAAAGATAATTCAGTAAAAGTAAAAGCCAATGGGGACTCTGAAAACTGATATCAAAGTAATGAACACTCTTGTATACACACAGACACAGACACACACACACAATATGTATCAAACAACAGAGGGTAGAAGCCATATTGACTTGAGGTATTTTAATACATTTTATAAAAATGTTTGGTTGTCAACTAAGGTATGCATACACAAGGAGAATCCTGGGTAAGCCAGGATAAATATAAAAATAAACAAGAATGTATACATGTCCAAATAAAACATTCTACAGTAAACGCTTTTTCGGCCTACAAGAAAATTAATAATCTAGGAAAAGTGAAGCAGATTTTATACTTACTATATTATATTATCAAAAAATGTACTTATACAAAATTAGAAAACATGTAAAAAACCTGAGAAATATCTTCCATACTCTCAGGGGAAAATCCGTCAATAGAATCTAACTTTTACAGAGAAGATGTCAGAGTCATTAAAAAATATTTTTAAATAATTGTTATAAAGTTAAATGTACATATAAATTATAAAAACTATGTTCAATTAATAATACAAAAATATAATGGCAGTGACAGAATAATTAAAAAAATAAAAATTGTATGAATGAAACAAACTAAAATTCAGAGTTGAAAAATACATTACCTTCATTGAAAAATTTACTACTTTTACATAAATTTTGACATGTGAAAGAGGAACTGATGACATTAAAGCAGAGTAAAGAAATGATTAATTCCTGAGGCTAAAGAGAAAGAAAGTCAAATATTAACGGAGACCCAGAAGCCTTTAGAACAATACTAGGAAAACTGACATAGGTGTGTATATTGTCTGAGAATACAAAAACAGACAGAAAATAGTTTTAAGAAACATGTACAGCCTCTTAAATTTTTTGTTAAAATATATAGACTCGTGTATAAACATATTCATAAAGAAAAATCATCTGCTAAAAATTATACTCCATCAATTAGATAATAAGAAAAGTATAAACTTCACTTCTACCATACAGCATGACAAAGACAACAGCACAAAGAATAAATTTTCAGTGTATTATAGTTTCAAATGTATGTTTATCATTAATAAAGTAGATAAGCCTTATGAGTAATGTAGAAGATTACTTTTAAGAATATGACTAAGTTTCATGGGCCCTCTATAATCACTAACAGGCAAAATAAGATATTGGATCAGGCTAACATTAACATATTTAGGTCATAAAAATATTCCAATATGAGAATACTAATGTAAATAAGAGTCAAAAGAGCTATTTCTGTCTTATAAAACAAAAAAAGGTCTCATGCCCCAAATATAACAATTTCTTTTTCTTTTTTTTTTATTAATTTTACTAGGGTGACATTAATAAATCAGGGTACATATGTTCAAAGAAAACATGTCCAGGTTATCTTGTCAATCAGTCATGTTGCTTACCCATCACCCAAAGTTAGATTGTCCTCTGTCACCTTCTATCTAGTTTTTTTATGGTTACATATATGTAGGAGTGTTGATTTTTTTTAACTTCTAAAAAACATGTCATTGGTAATTTGCATTTTAAGAATATTAGTGTTTCCAAAAATTAAACATGGAATATCTCCTCATTATTTTAAAGCTTCAATTGCTTCTCAGACTTCTGGCTAAGTTCAAGTGTGGTATCTGTTTTTACCAGTTAATTTGTGTATTCGATTACATTCATCATCGTCTTGTAGTTTTCTGTGTAGAGATTTTTCACCTTCTTAGTTAAAGGTATTCCTAAGTATTTTATTGTTCTTAATCCTATTGGAAATGAAATCAATTTATTTCTTTGTCAAAAGTTTTGTTGTTACTATAGAAATGCTACTAAATTTGTTGGAGTTTCTATCATGGTAAATGTTGAAATTTGTAAAATGCTTTTTCTGCAATTAAGGTAATCATATAGTTTATTCTTCCATTGTTTACTGTGATGCATCACACTGATTAATTTGTGTGTGTTAAACCATCCTTGAACCTCAGGTATAAATCTCATTTGTTCATGGTGAATTATCCTTTTAATTTATTACTGAATTTGATTTGTTAGTATTTTTTTTTGAGAACTTTGTATTTATACTTATCAGGAGTATTGGCTTTAGCTTTTCTTTTCTTTTCTTTTTCTTTTTTTTGTAATTTATTTTTATGGTTTTGGTTTCAGGAAAATGCTGGCTCCTTCAAGTAAATTAGGCAGTGCTCACTACTCTAATTTTTTGTGAAGTATTAGAAGAAATAGTGTTAATTTTTTTTTTTAATGTTTGGTAAAAAGATTTCAAGGTGGCTGCAGAGTAGGTAAAAGCTACACTCATTTGTTTTTGGTACCTTACTGGATTTACAGGTAAATTATAGAGAAGCTAATCAGAATAACCAACTAAAACCCAGCTGAAATGAAATATTATAATCATTTACAGAAGAAGCTACATAAAGACTGGTAAGAAGGGTGGAGACTTGGAAAGGCTTGTTTCCACACCCACGTCTAGTGGTTAAGAAGCTCTGGGAATATCTCCGGTGCAAAACCCCTTTCCCCCATGATCATGAGGTCTCAACCCATGTAAGAATCCACAACCCAAAACATCAAGGATAGGAGAAGAGCCCATAAAGCATCTGGTGGAGAAAATCAGTGGGGATTCAGTTCACCTGAAAGAGAAGAGAGTCTGTGAGAGATCCAGACACCATCTTCCCAGTGATAAGCACTCTTACTCTTACATTACCAGCCTGGGGAGTATATCCACCAACTGTTGGTGACACCAGTCTGCCATTTTCTGGCAGAGTGATCTGTTGACTGCACCAGCACTGACCTTTGGGCGTTGTTGTTCTGAGGAAGCTCTTGGCAGAGTCTCAGACAGCGACTGAACAGTGTGGCTTTGGAAAGGGGACTGACTTATCCACCTCAAGTGCACAAATAGTGCCAACCCACACTCACAAACAGCTGAATCACTTGGCCTGCCTCGCCCTGCTGAGTTCAGTTGTGCAGGGAAATCAGAGTGCTGAACACAGGGAGACTTTAAGCACATGTCCTCTAGGGAGGTTTCTGTCAAGGAATCAAAGAGGCGGCTGCTGGGTTGCATAACTACATTCAGTGGTGGGGAGCCACTGTTATCCTTCTTGCAAGGTCAACCTGTGCTATCCCAGAAAAAGGAATAAATGCTCATGCCCCTCCTACAGGCTTGCAGGCACCTCTCCCAGTGAAATACTCTTTGTATCTGCTCTTACAAGTCTAGATACTTTGTCCTGCTGAGCTCAGTTCCTCATAAAGGAGTGGTACACAGAGCTGGGACATTCGCTGTATGTATCCTGTGGTGGTTATTGTCTGGAACCGGTACAAAATGTTAGGCCACATCATGTGGGCTCAGCAAAAACCAGCCAAAATGAAGGACTCTTTTGACCTGTCTTCCTGAGCCCTGTCGCTCTGCCCAACTGAACTTACCTCTGCAGAGAGGATGGCTGGCTGCACCCAACCTGAACATGCAGGACACTCCTTCTGTGGGTGATGGAGTGGGAGATTCTGTCAGATACTAAGTTGTTTGTCACTGGAGTAGTTGCCACTTTAACCTCATTGAGTACCTGTCTGCCTGACCCCACAGTGAGAATCACTAACCTCGTCTACCTAACCCTGGTAGCCCCACCCTACCAAGCTTGAGACCTGTGAAAGGGTCTGTGGGTAATGCCAACCTGGGCCCTCTCACAATTTTTCTTGGGAAGGCTCTGGAGGAAGACTAATCAACATCAGGGTGAAACTGAGTAATTGACAGGTGGAGATGGACCTGAGGGAGCCTTGGCCCTTTATTGATCTACCCCCAGCTGAGAGTTTCAGGAAGCCAATTCTGATACACAGCTCGGCCCCTCCCATATGCAACCTGGTCCTAGCTTACACAGATACAAATGATGAACAACATGTGGCTCCAGACAAGTAAATCAATGCCATTTACACACAATATATGACATTGACCTGTACTTGAATCCCTTCCAAATGGACCCAGAACCATCACAATAGGTGGTAGGCTTCAGAATACACCAGAGCTCAATCAAACTAGCCATATAAGTGACACACTGTAAAAGGGATTCAGGTAGGCACCAGACCCTGCTTGGGAACAACCTGACCTCAGGGGGAAGCTCCTTTACAATGATTCATACACAGTGACCAAAGTTTATCCTTATAATCAGCCATCCAGAAGGGTTAACTCTTTCCACAAATGGTCTAACAGCATTAAAGACTCAAATCTAATAAAAGGATGTACATAATCTCCATAAAACATTCTTGAAGTACTAAAGTTAAGTGATCTAGAAGATTGTGACACTGAGACCAACAAGACATCTACATTAAAAAGCCATCATGACAAGTCTAGACATAATAACTGATCTATGTAGTACACAGACACAAAATAAGAAAACAACAAAATGGAGGAACAAGTGGTATCCTCAGAAAAATAATTAAATATAATAGAATCAACCAAGATATCAATGTTGATTTTGAAACAATGTTCTTAAGGATACTGAAGAACTTTAGAGGAAGTTGGATAGTCTAGTGAAAACTAAAACAAAGAAATAGTAAGCATTTGAGGGAACATAGAACCCACAGAAAGGAACGCTCAGAAATGAGGACCACAATATCTGAAACGAAGAATATATTGTAAGAAATCAACAGCAAGTTATATGATTCAAGGAATTGAATCAGTGATTTAAAGGAAAAGATAACAGGGAGCATCCAAGTAGAGCACCACAAAGAAAGTGATAGATATATGACATTCCAACTGCCTTTTTGTTGTCCCACCTGGCTGCCTGACCTCACCCTTACTTACTGGATAATTGTCCCTGAGGCAGAAGAGTTTCAGAAAGCTGGTCAACCTGCCCCAAGAAGGAGCATTCCAGAAAGCTGAAATTGTAAAACTGTAAAAGGGAACATACCAGAACTTTTGACTCAGTATCCCCTCAGGCTCTCCCAAACACTATAAAATTCACCCCTAGTCTGTAACTGGTGCCCTTCTCCCTGGAGAAGTGCCCGGCAGGGTTCCTTTCTTACTTTCAATAAAGCCTGTTACTCTGTTCCTTTTGGACTCCCATGGATTCCAACAGAAAGAATTTCTAAAAATGAGAAAAATCTATTATATATTGATATATGAGACACATTGATACAGAAACAGTGTGATGACAGCCAGAAATAGTGATGGGCACTCAATGCAGTGTGCACAGAATGTTCCATTGAATTTTATACTTGAACCATAAAATTAAAACTTTTTAGTTTGTATAGTCTTGTGGACCAATGTCATCTCAATAAATTCTATTAAAATATATATATATATATATATATATATAACATAAAAAAAGAAAGAAAAAATGTTTTGTAAAATCTTCCAGTGAAAGCATATGATTCTTAGCTTATCTTTGTAAGATGTTTTGATTACTGGTTCAATCTCTTTACTACATCAGTCTCTTATGATTCCTATTTCTTCCTGATATAGTCTTGGTAAGTTGTATGTTTTAAAAATATTTTTAATTTGTCAATTCCAAGATGGTGACAGAGTAGGCAGAAATTCCAATTGCCACCTCCCAAGCCAAAATTAGATTAGAACTTAATTTAATTACAATCATCTTGAAAAAACAATTACAGACTAAACAAAGAGGAGTCTATAACCAAGAATCACAGAAGAAGTCACACCAAGACTGGTTGGAAGGGCAGAGACACAAAAAGGGTAGCCCCGCTTACAGGAGCAAGTGGTGGCTGAGGGTTTGAAGGAACTCTCACTGCAGGAAGGGTCACCCTGTGAGGTGTGGGTGCTCAGTCCCAGGTCCCAAGCCTCAGCCTAGAGCCCAAGAACCTAGCAGAGGCATCCAGATAACATTTTGAGGTAAAAAGAGATGAGGTTTCTGTCTGTGAGAAAGAGATTGGAACCCTTAGAAAAGCAGGCTTCTTGAGTGACGTCAGAGAAATGGTTTCATAAGGAGTGATACTGATAAATCTCCCCAAAAATTCAACAAGATCTTCAACCAGAGACAGAAAAATCTATCCTTGGAGCCTCCAGAAGTTCCACACTAAATGTGAAGGCAGAGGCAGCAGCAACCCCATAGCTGGATCATCAGGCTACTAATTCAGGAGGGAAAGACTAGGAGAAAGGCTCCGGGAACATGGACTCTCTCATTGGCGGAGCCTGCAAATGCTAATGAACCTCGACTGCCAACGAGACTGAAGCCCAATATATGACATCGCCATAGACTTATCAACTGCAAACCTTTACCTAAGCGTGCCATAGGGGAAGAACCCGGGGTACAGAGTCACCGACCAGGAAGAGGGAGAAAAAGAAAAACAAGAAGATAATCTCTCAAAATCAAAAATAATCCACAGACTTTATAACCTATCCCATTTTATTATATTTGTTCATTTCTCTTATCTTCTTGTCTTGATTATTTTTTTCCTCTTCCAATTTGGTTGTTTAATTCTCTGCCAGTCTTACTCTCTCCTCTCCTTGAACTACATTACCCATAAGTTTTACATCTCCCATTATCTTCTCTTTCTTCTTCCTTTCTCTCTATGAGGGTTGCACTCCAAAACCCTTAACTCTCTCTCTCTTTCTTTTTATTCTTTTTTATTCTTTTTGTGTTTTCCACTTTCTTTTTTTTTCTCTCTCTCTCTATTAGTTTCTTCTTTTCTCCTTTACTTTTCCTCTCATTCAATCCTCAATCCCAAACAAATTATTTTATGTGGCACTCAAATTTTTCTTTGTGGCGCTTTGGGGTTTTTTTACTTTGCTTTTTTAACTCACTAGCAGTGCTCCCAACCCTGGCTCTCCATTTTATCTAGTTCTTGCTCCACTAAATACAATAGTAATTTTTAAATTTTTCCCCTTTTTTCTGTTTCCATCTTATTCCTCTCATATCGCTTACTCAACCATCACCTAAAAGAAAATCATTTTACTTTTGACCCAAATTTTTTCTTTTTTTGCATTTTGTGGGTTCATACCCCCTTTCTTGCCCCTTTACCACTTCTCCCCAACTAAGGCCCTCCATTATAGGTAATTTTTATTCAATTTAGCACAATATAATTCACAGTTAACCACAAGATTTTCTCAAGAAGGAGGGGAGAGGAAAGGAGAGGGAAAAAAAGGGGGGGGAATAATAATTTTTTAAATTTTTTATTCTTTTTTATTCTTTAAACTTTTTATCCTTTATTAATTCTCATTAATTCTATCAACAAAATGACCCTTAGATGCCATTAAGGAAAAGAAAATCGAATATCATAGATACAAAAGACAGAAAGGTAGCACAGACAGATGAGGAAAAATCTATGGAGAAAAAATTTAATATTTTGAAAACCTTGGAGCTAAATGACAGAGAATTTAAAATAGAAATTCTAAAAATACTCAGAGATATATAATAAAACACAGAAAGGCAATTTAGGGAGCTCAGAAAGCAACTCAATGAACACAAGGAATATATTACCAAGGAAATTGAAACTATAAAAACAAATCAAACAGAGATGAAAAACTCAATTCATGAGCTGAAAAACAAGGTAACCAGTTTAGCTAATAGTACAGGCCATATAGAAGGTAGGATTAGTGAAATAGGAGACAAGCAACTTGAGGCATAACAGAGAGAAGAAGAAAGAGACTCAAAAATTAAAAAAAATGATAAAGGCCTTCAGAAATAGTCTGACTCCATCAAAAAGAATAACATAAGAATAATAGGTATATTAGAGGGAGAAAAGAGAGAAAATAATAGATGAGAATTTCCCAAGCCTGTGGAAAGAACTAAAGCCTTAAATTCAAGAAGCAAACAGAACTCCGAGTTTTCTTAACCCCAACAAACCAATTCCAAGCACATCATAATGAAATTGGCACAAACCAACAACAAAGAAAAAATTCTCAAGGCAAGCCAGGGAAAATAAGAATACAACTTATAAAGGAAGGCCCATTAGATTATCATCAGATTTCTTAAAGAAACTCGACAAGCTAGAAGAGAGTGGACCCCAATATTTAAAGTCCAGAAAGAGAGGAACTTTCAGCCATGAACACTATACACATCAAAGCTATCCTTCAAATATGATGGAGGAATAAAAACATTCACAGATACAGAAAAGATGAGGGACTTTATCATCAGAAAACCCCACTCCAGGAATTACTAAAGGGGGTTTTCCAACCAGATAAAAAGAACAAAACAAAACAAAACCACAAATAACAGCTCCACCAAAAACACAATAAAACCAAATTTAATCTGTGAAAACAACAACAATAAAAAAAGGGGAGAGGACAGAGATTAACAGTAGCAAGGAACGATGGAGTGCAAAAGTACTCACAAGATAGTGCACTACAATGAGCAGGGTAGGAACCCTTTTCATTACTTAATGGTAACCACCATTGAAAAAACCACCACAGAAGCACATGATTTAAAAAAGACAGTAACAGAGGAAAGATGTATGGAATACAATGAAACAAAAACCAAAGATAAACAAACAAAAGAGAAGAATAAAATAAGACACAAGACTAACAGAGAGCAATGTATAAGATGGCAATAGGGAACTCACAAGTGTCAATAATTACACTAAATGTAAATGGATTAAACTCACCAATAAAAAGGCACAGAGTAGCAGAATGGATTAAAAAAAATCCAACTGTATGCTGCCTACAGGAAACTCATCTAAATAACAAGGATAAAAACAAATTCAGAGTGAAAGGTTGGAAAACAATACTCCAAGCAAATAACATCGAAAAAAAAGCAGGCGTAGCAATACACATATCTGATAATGCTGACTACAAGACAGCAAAAGTACTCAGAGACAAAAATGGCCATTTTATAATGGCTAAGGGGACACTGAATCAAAAAGACATAACAATTATTAATATATATGCACTCAACGAAGGAGCACCAAAATATATAACACAGCTACTTATTGATCTTAAAACAAAAACTGACAAACATACAATCATACTTGGAGACCTCAATACACCGCTGACGGCTCTAGATGGGTCATCCAAACAGAGAATCAACAAAGACATAGTGGCCTTAAACAAAACACTAGAGCACCTGGATATGATAGACATCTACAGGACATTTCATCCCAAAGTGACTGAGTATACATTTTTCTCCAGTGTACATGAATCATTCTCAAGAATTGACCATATGTTGGGCCACAAAAACAACATCAGCAAATTCAGAAAAATTAAAGTTGTACCAAGCATATTTTCTGATCATAAAGCCTTGAAACTAGAATTCAACTGCAAAAAGGAGGAAAAAAAATTTCACAAAAATGTGGGAACTAAACAACATACTTTTAAAAAATGAATGGGTCAAAGAAGAAATAAGTGCAGAGATCAAAAGCTATATACAGACTAATGAAAATGACAATACGACATATCAGAATCTATGGGATGCAGCAAAAGCAGTAAAAAGAGGGAAGTTCATATCACTTCAGGCATATATGAACAAACAAGAGAGAGCCCAAGTGAACCATTTAATTCACACCTTAACAAACTGGAAAAAGGAGAACAAAGACAACCCAAAACCAGCCAAAGAAAGGAGGTAATAAAAATGAGAGCAGAAATAAATGAAATAGAGAACAGAAAAACTATATAAAAAATTAATAGAACAAGGAGCTGGTTCTTTGAAAAGATCAACAAAATTGACAAACCCTTGGCAAGACTTACCAAGGAAAAAAGAGAAAGAACTCATATAAACAAAATCCAAAATGAAAGACGAGAATTCACCACAGATATCATAGATATACAAAGAATTATTGTAGAATACTATGAAAAACTTTATGCCACTAAATTCAGCAATCTAGAAGAAATGGATAAATTCCTAGAACAATACAACCTTCCTAGATGGAGTCAAGAAGAAGCAAAAAGCCTAAACAGACCAATTAATAGGGAAGAAATAAAAAAAAACTATTAAAAATCTCCCCAAAAATAAAAGTCCAGGCCCAGACGGTTATACTAGCGAATTCTATCAAACATTCCAAAAAGACTTGGTTCCTATTCCTATTCTACTCAAAATCTTCCAAAAAATTGAAGAAGAAGCTATAATTCCAAACATATTTTATGAAGCCAACATAACCCTCATACCAAAACCGGGCAAGGGCAGCACAAAAAAAGAAAACTATAGACCAATATCTGTAATGAATACAGATGCTAAAATACTAAACAAAATTCTAGCAAATCGAATACAACAACATATTAAAAAAATAATACATCATGATCAAGTGGGATTTTCCCAGAATCTCAAGTATGGTTCAACATACAAAAAACGGTTAACGTAATACACCATATCAACAAAACAAAGAACAAAGAGCACATGATCTTATCAATAGATGCAGAAAAGGCATTCAATAAAATACAACACAATTTTATGTTTAAGACTCTCAACAAAATGGGTATAGAAGGAAAATATCTCAACATGATAAAGGCCATATATGATAAACCATCAGCTAACGTCATATTAAATGGAACTAAACTGAAGGCTTCCCCCCTTTAATCAGGAATAAGACAGGGTTGTCCACTGTCTTCACTCTTATTTAACGTGGTGCTAGGGTTTCTAGCCAGAGCAATCAGACAAGACAAAGAAATAAAAGGCATCCATATCAGAAAAGAAGAATTAAAGGTATCACTTTTTGCAGATGATATGATCGTATACATCAAAAACCCCAAAGAATCTACAAAAATACTACTAGAAACAATAAACCAATACAGTAAGGTCGCAGGATACAAAATTAACATACAAAAATCCATAGCCTTTTTATATACCAACAATGAAATATTTGAGAACAAACTAAAAAAATAATCCCCGTCATGATTGCAACAAAAAAAATAAAATACCTAGGAATAAACATAACCAAGAAAGTAAAGGACTTATATAATGAAAACTACAAACCATTGTTAAGGGAAATCGAAAAAGATACAATGAGATGGAAGAATATTCCTTGTTCTTGGATAGGAAGAATAAATATAATCAAGATGGTCATATTACCCAAAGCAATATACAAATTTAATGGAATTCCCATCAAAATTCCAATGACATTTTTTAAAGAAATGGAACAAAAAATCATCAGATTTATATGGAAGTATAAAAAACCCCGAATAGCCAAAGCAATCCTAAAAAAATAAAAGAACGAAGCTGGGAGCATTACAATACTTGATTTCAAACTATATTATAGAGCCACGACAATCAAAACAGCATGGCATTGGCAGAAAAATAGACATTCAGACCAATGGAACAGAAAAGAAAGTCCAGAAATAAAACCACATATATATGGTCAAATAATTTTTATAAAGGGGCCAGCAACACACAATGGAGAAAAGAAAGCCTCTTCAAAAAATGGTGCTGGGAAAACTGGAAAGCCACAAGCAAAAGAATGAAACTCGACTACAGTTTGTCCCCTTGTACTAAAATTAATTCAAAATGGATCAAAGACCTAAATATAAGACCTGAAACAATAAAGTACATAGAAGAAGACATAGGTTCTAAATTCATGGACCTTGGTTTTAAAGAGCATTTTATGAATTTGACTCCAAAGGCAAGAGAAGTGAAGGCAAAAATAAATGAATGGGACTACATCAGACTAAGAAGTTTTTGCTCAGCAAGAGAAACTGACAACAAAATAAACAGACAGCCAACTAAATGGGAAATGATATTTTCAAACAACAGCTCAGATAAGGGCCTAATATCCAAAATATACAAAGAACTCATAAATCTCAACAACAAACAAACAAACAATCCAATAAAAAAATGGAAGAGGACATGAACAGACACTTCTTTCAGGAAGAAATTCAAATGGCCAACAGATATGTGAAATGATGCTCATCTTCTTTAGTTATTAGAGAAATGCAAATCAAAACTGCAATGAGATACCACCTCACACCTGTTAGGTTAGCTGTTATTAACAAGACAGGTAATAGCAAATGTTGGAGAGGCTGTGGAGCAAAAGGAACCCTCATTCACTGTTGGTGGGAATGTAAAGTAGTACAACCATTATGGAAGATAGTATGGTGATTCCTCAAAAAACTGAAAATTGAACTACCTTATGACCCGAAAATCCCTCTACTGGTTATATACCCCCAAAATTCAGAAACATTGATACATAAAGACACATGCAGCCCCATGTTCATTGCAGCAGTGTTCACAGTGTCCAAGACATGAAAACAACCAAAAAGCCCTTCAATAGAAGACTTGTTGGGTTGATAAAATGTATTGTGCTCACTTTGTTAAGATGGCTCTGCTCCCCTTGAGGCCGTCGCCCAGGTGATATTAATGTGTGTTGAGAATCCTTGTAGCCTGGGGCTTGGTTTTGGGATTAAGCCTTTCCCACCCTTTTTGATGTGGGGTGGTACAATCCAATCATGCCTCAGAGAAGTGACTTTGTATTAGAGATTTCCCTATTTGGTATATTGGATTAGAGGTTGTGAAGCTACAATATAAAATGGGGGCAGAACAGAGTTTGTGCTCTTGGTTCCGGAGATTATCATTAGAAGAGAGAGCAGAGGAGAGCAGAGAAAGGCCACGTGGAGGAGGCCAGGAGAAGCAGCCAAGATGGCGGAGTGCTGAGTGAGATGCCAGTTTGTGTAGAGTTTGTAGCTGGGATAAGGAAGGAGATGGGGAACTGAGGAGAATAAGGCTGGTGAGCTAGAAACCTTTGATTCTAGGAAACTCGGATAAATCAGTGGCTTTGTGAGCACTGAATGTGACTGGGTTTTGGAGCTCAGTGTGTATTTTTACTTGCCTGCCACGTGCAAGCTAGAATTAAAGACTATGGCCCACCAGTTTTTGGCTCTGCTGTTTCTTTGCCGACTGTCCGAATCCAATGCGAACCTGCATGAGCCAGACGGCTGCCGTGATGGTGGCCCTGGCCCTGGCTCCTGGCTTTACAAGACTGTATAAAGAAGATGTGGCACATAAACACTATGGAATACTACTCAGCCATAAGAAATAATGACATCGGATCATTTACAACAAAATGGTGTGTTCTTGATAACATTATACGAAGTGAAATAAGTAAATCAGAAAAAACCAAGAACTGCATTATTCCATACGTAGGTGGTGGGACATATAAATGAGACTAAGAGACATTGATAAAAATGTGGTGGTTATGGGGGTGGGGGAGAGAGAGAAAAAGGGGAGGGTGAGGAGCACAAAGAAAACTAGATAGAAGGTGATGGAGGACAATGTGACTTTAGGTGATGGGTATACAACATAATTGATTGACAAAATAGCCTGGACATGTTTTCTTTGAACATATGTACCCTGATTTATTGATGTCACCCTAGTAAAATTAATAAAAAAATAAAAATAATAATAAAAAAGAAAAGCAGGCTTCTTCTTAAAGAGTCAATGCAGAAAAAGTAATTCCCAGACACTTGGGGCTCTGGAAAGGGATACCTGAGAGGTGTGGAGTTAAATGAGGAGAGTGTGAAGTTGGAGGGCCAAAGAGAGACTGGGTAAGGGGCAGCCAACAAAACCCCTGTGCTGAGTCATTCTCCAAACTGCAGTCACCATCTTTTTGGGTGGAGCAGTACACTCTGAGCAGCATCAGCCTGGGGCAAAGCAACTGCCCCACCCTCATGTGCCTCTGCTGCCCCACCCCAGGAGACCAGGCTCTGCTGAGAAACCAGGAGGCAATAGGAGCATCAAAGACTCAGTGTTCTTGTGTTGAGGCTGCAGCTTCCCCTGCAGCTTCCTCAAGCCTATGCTGCTTCTACTTCACAGGAAACTCAGTAGAAACTGTCCAGGTTGCAGACGGACCACATGTCTGGGTCTCAGCGGCCATACCCACTAAACTTTTGGGGGATTCTATTGAGGTCTGTGGTAAAAGTCTGGACTGACGGACACCTGGGGCTGAAGAGTGGGTGTTGGGCAGATAAAATATATTATGCTCACTTTAAAGATGGCTCTGTGCATGTGGAAGCCCGTCACCCAGGTGATATTAATGTGTATTGGGGGCGGTCTGTGGGCAGGCAGGATCTTTGTAGCCTGAGACTTGGTTTTAGGATTAAGCCTTTCCCACTCTTTTTGATGTGGGTTGATGCAATCCCATCATGCCTCAGATAAGTGACTTTGTATTAGAGACTTCCCTATTTTGTATATTGGATTAAAGGTTTTGATTTCTGCACTATAAAGTGGGGCAGATCGATACCATGCTCTCACGGTTCCTGAGATTAGCATTAGAGGAGAGAGCAGAAAAGAGAGAAGAAAAAGGACATGTGGAGGAGGCCAGAAGAAGCAGCCAAGATAGCGGAGTGTTGAAGGAGAAGCCAGTTTGTGCAGAGTTTGTGCAGAGAAAAGGAGATGGGGAACAGAAATGAATAAGGCTAGTAAGCTAGATATCTTTGATTCTAGGTAACTTGGATAAGTCAGTAGCTTTGTGAGCACTGAATGAGTGGGTTTTGGAGCCCAGTGTGTGTTTTTACTTGCCCGCTGGGTGCAAGCTAGGATTTAAGCTAATGGCCCACCAGTTCTTCGCTCCATTGCTTCATTACCATCTGTCCAAATCTAATGTGAACCTGCATGGGCCAGGTGGCTGTGATGGTGGCCTTGGGTACTGGCTTTACAGTGGGAAGCGCACCCACCACCCATCCTAATTCCTGAATTGCCCCAGGATCCAGACTCTATCAGAGGATTTTTCAATAGCTGGGCCCAACAAGGAGACAGAGGCTGCAGGAGATGAGGCTCAGGAAACCTTAGATTTTATGAAGACCTTTCACTAGGTTCTGTGTGGCTAAAAGCTAGCCTCGGTGTGAAACTTGGTATTTTCATGTGCATCTGAGCCTAGCAGAGGCAGCCACAAATGCTGAACTGCTTGTAGCTTGAAGATGGTTGCTGAGGGCCAGTCAGAGGCAGTGTCTCCCACTGGTCTGAGCTGGGTTCTCTCCAGGAAGGCACAGTGCTGGCAGATCCAGTGGCTGTTGGTGGAGATCATTGGTACAATACCTAACAACCCTTGTAGGTGGAGTATCTTAAGGAAGGACTCCTCACATCCGGCCCAGATGAGTTGAGTTTTGCTATCTGTGATCAGCATTTGCATAGCAGCTCATGTATGTTGGATAGGGTGGTGGTTCACAGTCAGCTGGCCTGGGTGCTGGATATTCTGCCTTGCTGGTATAGATTACACAGTGTGAAGGAAAAAAGGCTTGCAGCATGGATATTTAAAGTATGGGTACCTGTGAGCTTATTGTTGTATCTGGTCAAGGGTCTTAGACACTTTCTGGAGGAGGGTTCACAGTCAGCCCCAGGGGAGTATTCTCTCAGTCTTCCTTTCTGAATCCAGGGTACCATCAGCTGTAAGAACTTCTATAGAGGGAACTGTTGGCCCCACTCAATCTGAAGCTGCTGCTTACCTTGCTGGAGAGATATAAAATTTGATTATTCAGCAGTGGCTGTGAGATCAGGCTATGGAGAAGAGGCTATGTTTCCCCTACTGATCCCCTTAACAAGAGACCCCCTGAACATAGGGGTTTGACTACTGTTGTACTCCCAACCTCAACAGCCCTTATCCACAAAGCATGCAACCTGTAGAGGGGTCGGTTGGGTGAGGTCATTCTGGGCCCACTCTACAGTCTTTCTGCAGAAGACTCTTTGGGAAGACCAGAAAGTTGCAGGAGGAGGTGTAGCAGCTGAAAAGTGGAGGCAAATCTTATGCATCTTGGGGCTTTTATGGAGCTGTTGTCATCTCTAAGCAGGAGTATGCTGATCCTTACACACAGGTTGGCCCCTCTCACACTACCCAGGCACAGGAAATACAAACATAAACAGCAAACAGAACAGTAGCTCCAGACAGGTACCCATGAAAGATTACAAACAATGGCTGATCACAACCCAAGAAGACGTATAACCAACACATCCAGTAGTGTATGGCAGACAGCATCAACTGTAAACTCAGCTAACTACACAAGTAGCTCGCATAAAGGAGGCCTACTGCAGGCACCACACACTAGAGAATAAAAATGCCAAATAGGACAGACACTGCACAGTGTCTAATATACATGACCAAAGTTCACTCTTAGAGCCAGGCAGCCAAAGGGATAACAGCACCCATGAAAGGACCAACTGCATCTAATACTCACATATAATATGAGGAAAAATAGTACCCTCAAGAAGCATTCCTAGAACAAGGAATGCAGGTGGCCTGGAGGTCAGTACCACTGAGCCCATTTTCTCATACAGAGACCACAACAAATTTCAAAGTCAGACAGCACCTCCTAATACACAGACTAAATTAGTAGACAACAGAATTTGACCCCCATGAATCAACAAGAGAAATTCCAAGTAAGAAGAACTAAGTGAAATGGAAGTAAACAAACTAACATACACAGAGTTTAAAATAATGATTTTTAGGATGCTCAAGGACATTAAAGCAACAATGGCTGGTCATAATGAGTACCTAAATAAAGAGATAGCAAGCATCAAAACAAACAACCAATCAAACAAACAGACAAAAAAAATTGAAATTATAAAAAATAAGCAGCCAGAAATGGATACAATATCAGAAATGAAGACTGCATTAGATGGAATCAGTAGCAGCCTGGCTGAAGAAGAAGATCAAATTAGTGATTTAAAGAACAAGATAAATAAAAGTACAGAAGCAAAGCAGCAAAATGAAAAGATGTCCATAAAGATGTCTGGATAACTCTAAGAGACCTCTGAGACAACATGAAAAAACAACAACATTCATATCATAGGTGTTCCTGAAGGAGAAGAGAATGAACAAGAGCTAGAGAACCTGTTTCAAGATATCATAGCTAAAAATTTTCCGAAATTGATGAGGAAAAATTTTATACAAGTTCAAGAAGCACAAAGAGTCTCATGAAAGATGAACTCAAGGAGGTCTACATGAAGACACATCATAATTAAAATGCCAAAGTTTAGAGACTAAAAAAAAAATTCTAAAAACTGAAACAGAAAAGAAGTTAATTACCTAAAGAGAGACCCCCATAAGGATGACATCTGACTTGTCAACAGAAACACTTTAGGTTAGAAAGGATTGGCAAGAAATATTTAAAGTGATGCAAAACAAGAACCTACAACCTGGACTACTTTATCCAGCAAGATTGTTGTTTAAAATTGAAGGGAAAACATAAAGCTTCCCAGACAGAAAAAAAAAGACTAAAAATTTATTAAAAGCAAACCAGTACTACCAAAAATGTTTAGGCCCCTGCTATAAAAAGAGCAAAGAAAAGAGAATTCGAGTGAAAGAGAATTGTAGATTTAAAGAATAAAATAAAAATAAATAAATAAATATGTGTCAATAATAACCTTAAATGTAAACAAATTGTCCTTCAATCAAAAGACACTGGGTAGTGCATGGATAAGAAAACAAAACCCATACATATACTGTCTACAAGAGGTCAACTTCAGAACAAAAGATATACATAGACTTAAAGTGAAGGGATAAAAAAAATTATTTTATGCTAATATAAATAAAAAAAAACCTGGGCTAACAATACTTATATCTGACAAAATAGCCTGTAAAACAAAGGATATATATATAGTAAGAAGTAAAAAAGGTCACTACATAATGATAAAGTGAGCAATCCAACAGGAGGATATAACCATTGTAAATATTTATGTGCCTAACATAGGAGCAACTAAATATATAAAGCAGATTTTGATGGAAATAAATAGCAAGACTGACAACAATATTATAATACTACGGGATTTTAATACCCCACTAGTATCAATGGATAGGTCCCTGAGACAGAAATATAACAACAAAACAGCAGCCTTAATTGACACACTAGATCAACTGGATTTAATTGAAATCTTCAGAACATTTCACTCTAAAGCAGCAGAATATATATTCTTTTCAATTGCTTATGGTAGAGTCTCTAGGATGGGTCACATTTTAGAACAAAAAACAAATCTCAATAAATTAAAGAAGATTGAAATCATATCAAGCATCTTCTCTGATCACATGGCATGAAACTAGAAATCAACTACAATAGAAAAACTGAAGTCACATGCAAAAGAATAAAACTGGACTGCAGTTTGTCCCCCTGTACTAAAATTAATTCAAAATGGATCAAAGATCTAAACATAATACTTGAAACAATTAAGTACATAGAAGAAGACATAGGTACTAAACTCATGGACCTGGGTTTTAAAGAGCATTTTATGAATTTGACTCGAAAAGCAAGAGAAGTGAATGCAAAAATTAATGAATGGAACTACATCAGACTAAGAAGTTTTTGCTCAGCAAGAGAAACTGATAACAAAATAAACAGACAGCCAACTAAATGGGAAATGATATTTTCAAACAACAGCTCAGATAAGGGCCTAATATCCAAAATATACAAAGAACTCATAAAACTCAACAACAAACAAACAAACAATCCAATAAAAAAATGGAAAGAGGACATGAACAGACACTTCTCCCAGGAAGAAATACAAATGGCCAACAGATATATGAAAAGATGCTCATCTTCTTTAGTTATTAGAGAAATGCAAATCAAAACTGCAATGAGATACCACCTCACACCTGTTAGATTAGCTATTATTAACAAGACAGGTAATAGCAAATGTTGGAGAGGCTGTGGAGAAAAAGGAACCCTTATTCACTGTTGGTGGGAATGTAAAGTAGTACAACCATTATGGAAGAAAGTATGGTGGTTCTTCAAAAAACTGCAAATAGAACTACCTTATAACCCAGCAATCCCTCTAGGGGTATATACCCCCAAAACTCAGAAACATTGATACATAAAGACACATGTAGCCCCATGTTCATTGCAGCATTGTTCACAGTGGCCAGGACATGGAAACAACCAAAAAGCCCGTCAATAGATGACTGGATAAAGAAGATGTGGCACATATACACTATGGAATACTACTCAGCCATAAGAAATGATGACATTGGATCATTTACAGCAAAATAGTGGGATCTTGATAACATTATACGAAATGAAATAAGTAAATCAGAAAAAACCAGGAACTGCATTATTCCATACATAGGTGGGACATAAAAGTGAAACTAAGAGACATTGATAAGAGTGTGGTGGTTACGGGGAGAGGGGGGAAAGGGAGAGGGAAAGGGGGAGGGAGAGGGGCACAAAGAAAACTAGATAGAAGGTGACAGAGGACAATCTGACTTTGGGTGATGGGTATGCAACATAATTGAACGACAAGATAACCTGGACTTGTTATCTTTGAATATATGTATCCTGATTTATTGATGTTGCCCCATTAAAAAAATAAAATTATTAAAAAAAAAAGAAAGTTAAAAAAAGAGAAAGATCTAAAAAAAGAAAACTGAAAAACATTCAAAGGCTTTGAGAATAAGTAGCATATTATTAAATAACAAATGGGTTAACAATGAGATCAAGGAATAAATCTAAAGATTCCTTTAAACAAATGAAAATGAACATACAACAACTCAAAATCTGAGACACAGCACAAGCAGTCCTGAGAGAAAAGTTCATAGCATTTCAGACATACATTAGCAAGCAAGAAAAAACTCAAATAAACATCATAACCCTTCATCTAAAAGTACTAGATAAAGAACAACAAGTAAAGCTCAGAGGAGGTAGAATAAAAAATATAATGAAGATCAGAGCAGAATTAAAAGACATAGAGGTTAAAAAATCAGTAAAACCAACAGCTGGTTCTTTGAAAAGTAAACAATATTGACAAAATTTTAATGAAATTCATCAAGAAAAAAAGAGAGAAGACTCAAATAAAATTAGAAATGAAAGTAAAGAAGTAACAACTGACACTGAAGAAATACAAAAGATTGTAAGAAAAATACTATGAAGATCCATACTCCAAAAAATTGAGCAGACTAAGCAAAATGGATAAATTTCTAGAAACATACAATTATCTAAAACTCAATCTGTAAGAATCAGAAAACTTAAACAAAGTAATTAAAACAAATAAAATTGAAACACTTATCAAAAACTCCCAGCAAACAAAATTCCTTGACTGGGAATGCTACACAGGCAAATTTTACCAAACATTCAAAAAAACTAACAGCTATCCTTCTTAAGCTATTTGAAAAAATTCAAGAAGACAGAAGATTTCCAAATTCCTTTTATGAGGAAAGCACTATCTTCATTCTAAAACGAAATAAAGACACTATAAAGAAAGAAAACCATAGGCCAATATTTCTGATGAACATAAATGCTAAAATTCTTAACAAAATATTAGCAGAGCAGATCCAACACAACATCAAAAAGATCACACACATCATAATCAAGTGGGATTTATTCTAGGGAGGAAAAGCTAGTACAATATTTGCAAATCAATAAATGAGATTCATCACATAAATTAAGAATAAAAATCACATGATTATATCAATAGATGCAGAAAAAGCATTTGATAAAATCCAGCACTGATTTATGATCAAAACTGTCAGAAAAGTGGGAACACAAGGAGAACTCTGTAACATAATAAAGGCCATCTATAATAAACCCACAGACAACGTTATATTCAATGGGGAAAAATAAAAGCAATCACTTGAGATCAAGAACAAGGTAGGGGTGCCTTCTTTCATGACTCTTATTCAACATAGTTCTGGAAGTCCTAGCCACAGCAATCAGACAAGAAGAAGAAATAAAAGGCATCCAAATTGGAAAAGAAGAAGTAAAACTAACATTATTTGTTTGTGACATGATACTGTACATAGAAAACCCTAAAATCTTAGTTAATAAATGACTAAACCTGGTAAATAAATTCAGCAAGGTGGCAGGATATAAAATCAATATTAAGAAATCAGTGGCATTTTACACACCAACAATAAACAGTCTGAAAGAAAAATTCAGAAAACAATCTCCTTCACAATTGCAACAACAACAACAAAATACCTAGGAGTAAATTTAACCAAGGAGGTAAAAGACTTGTACTAGAAAAATTATAAAACATTGATAAAAAAAATCAAGGAAGATACAAACAAATAGAAGCATATACCATATTCATGGATAGGAAGAATAAACATCAATAAATTGTCAATATTACCAAAGGAAATTTATATATTCAATAAAATTCCTATAAAAATACTAATGGCATATATCAAAAACACAGCACAAATATTTTAAAACTTTATATGGAACCAGAAAAGAACAAAAATAGCCTCAGCAATCTTGAGAATAAAAAATAAAGTGGGAGGTATCACACTTCCTGATATCAAATTATACTACATGGAGATTTTAATCAAAACAGCATGGTACTGGCATAAGTACAAGCATACAGGTCAATGAAACAGAATAGAGAACCCAGAAATAATCTCATGCCTTTATGGCCAAGTGATATTTGAAAAAGAAAGTAAGAACATACAAGGGAATAAAGACAGTTTATCTAATAAATGGTGTATGGAATATTGGACAGGTACATGCAAAAACGGAAACTAGACCACTCACTTACACCATTCACAAAAATAAACTCAAAATGTATAAAAAATTTAACTGTAAGTTGCAAAACCATACTTGGAAGAAAACATCTTGGAAGAAAACATTGGGTGTAAACTCTCTATTATCACTCATAACGATTTTTGCTGATGTATCTATACGGGCAAGTGAAATAAAGGACAGGATGAACAAATGGGACTATATCAAACTAAAATGCTTTTGCACAGCAATGGGTACCGTGAACAAAATAAAAAGACAACCCACACAATGGGAGAACATATTTGCCAATACATCCGATAAGGGGTTAATAACCAAAATTTATAAAGAGTTTCTTAAACTCAACACCAAGAAGGTCAACAGTCCAATAAAAAATGGGCAAAGGAACTGAATTGTCACTACTTCAAAGAGGACATACAAATGGCCAATAGGCAGGTGACAAAATGTTCAATGCCACTAATAATTAGAGAAATGCAAACTAAAGCCACAATAGGATACTAACTCACATCTGTCAGAATGGCCCTCATTAATTAATCAACACACAATAAGTGTTGATGAGGGTCTGAAGAAAAGGGAACCCTCCTGCACTACTGGTTGGAAAGCAGACTTGTGCAGCAACTTTGGAAAACAGTATGGCATTTCTTCAAACAATTAAAAATGGAACTGCCTTTTGACCCAGCTATCCCACTTCTAGAAATATATCCTAAGATTACCAAATCACTGATTCAAAAGAAAATATGCACCACCATGTTTATTGCATTGTTTACAATCATCAAGATGTGGAAACAGCTCAAGTGTCCATCAGTGGATGAGTAGATTAAAAAGTTGTGATACATATACTCAATGGAATACTATGTGGCTGTGAAAAGGACAGAAAACTTATCTTTTATGGTGGAAGAGATGGACTTGGAGATTATTATGATAAATGGAATAAATAAAGTAGAGAAAAATAAAATATCATATGATCTCACTTATATGTGAAATCTAATGAACAAACTAAACGTATTAGCAGAATAGAGGCAGAAGCAGTGTCACAGGAAACATAGGGACAGCTTTCAGGGGGAAGAAGGATGAGGGGATGTATCAGAGAAAGGAAAGGATTAGAGAAATTATATATACATAACACATAGATACAGATAACAGCAGAGCAAATCCAGAGGGCCGGGGGAAGGCTTTGGGGGAGGGGAACAAAGAGGGTGTAATGTGGGACACGTAGGGTGGGTGAGGTTGTTATATTGAGTGGGACACGTTAGTTTATGTTAACACAATAAATCAATATTAATAAAAATAAATAAAAAGCAACTAATTAAAATAATAAAATAATTTTAATTCTTCTAAATTGTCCTGTTTGTTGGTATATGATTGTTCATAGTAGCCTCTTATGATCCTTTGAATTCCTGTATTTCATTTGTAACATCTCCTTTCTCTTTATAATTTGATTGATTTGGACCCTACCTCTTTTTTACTTGATTAGCCTAGCTACCATTAAATCATTCTCTGTATCTATGAGTCTGTTTCTGTTCTGTTTGTTTATTTTGATTTTTAGTCTCAATTGTTAATAAATATATATTTATTGCCATTTTATTGTTCATATTTTTTCTTCTCAACAAGGAAAACTTTTTAAAATTATGTACTTTTGGTTTGGTGGTGATGAATTTCTTCAACTTTTTTCTTGTCTGAGAAGCTCTTTATAAGTCTTTCAATTCTAAATGACAGCTTTTCAAAGTAGAGTAATATTGGTTATAGGTCCTTGTTTTTCATCACTTTGTATACTTATTGTTTCTCCTTCTAACCTGCAAAGGTTCTTTTGAGACAGATACACACCTGGCCAGGTAGTTCAGTCAGTTAAAAAACATCATCCTGATATACTGAAGTTGTGGGTTTGATTCCTCAGTCAGGATATATGTAAGAATCAACCAACGGATGTATAAATAAATAGAATAACAAATTGATGTTTCTCTATCTCCCTCTCTCTCTCTTTCCCACTTTCTCTCTAAGGATCAATGAATTTTTAAAAATTTATAAAGCAATGATGTACACAAAGAAGAGTGGTATTGCATAAAATAAATTATGTGGATATAAGTATCTTGATATTTGGGTGGATAGAATATTAATGATAAGGTTTTAAATTTTAAAAGTAAATATTTGAGTCTTGGCCAGCTGGCTCAGTGGTATAGTGTTGACTTGGCTAGTGGTGGTCCCAGACTCAATTCCCAGCCAGGGCACACAGGAGAAGTGCCCATCTGCTTCTCCACCTTTCCCCCTCTCCTTCCCCTCTATCTTTTCCCCTCCTGCTGCCAAGGCTTCATTGGAGCAAAGTTGGCCTGGGCACTGCAGACGGTGCCATGGCCTCTGCCTCAGGCACTAGAATGGCTCTAATTGCAGTGGAGCAACACCCCAGATGGGCAGAGCATCAATCCCTGGTGGGCATGTTGGATAGATCCTAGTTGGGCGTATGTGAGAGTCTATTGCTCTGCCTCCCTGCTTCTCACTTCAGATAAAATTAAAATAATAAATAAATAAATAAATATTTGTATTAGAATCCAAGGGAACAAATACAACATGTAAAGCCAGTATCTACGGCCACCATGACAGCTGCCTGGCCCATGCAGGTTCACATTGGATTTGGACAGTTGGTAAAGAAACAACAGAGCCAAAAACTGATGGATCATCATCTTTATTCCTAGCTTGCATCCAGCGGGCAAGTAAAAACACACACTGGGCTCCAAAACCCACTCATTCAGTGCTCACAAAACTACTAACTTATCTGAGTTTCCTAGAATCAAATGTTTCCAGCTCACCAGACTTATTCACCTTTGTTCCCCATCTCCTTCCTTCTCCTTGCACAAACTCTGCACAAACTGGCGTCTCACTCAGCACTCCACCATCTTGGCTGCCTCTCCTGGCCTCCTCCACGTGGCCTTTCTCTGCTCTTTGCTCTGCTCTCTTTTCTAATGCTAATCTCAGGAACCAAGCTAGAGAGCAAGCTCCTGGTCTGCCCCCATTTTATAGTGTAGAAATCCAAACCTTTAATCTAATACACAAACTAGAAAGTCTCTGATACAAAGGCACTTATCTGAGGCATAATGGGATTCCTCATGAGAGTGTACCATCTTACATCAAAAAGGGCGGTCAAAGCGTAGTCCTAAAACCAAGCCCCAGGCTACAAGGATCCTGTCTGCCCACAGACCACCCCAACACACATTAATATCACCTGGGCAACGGGCTTCCACGTGGGCAGCACCATCTTTAACAAAATGAGCATAATATATTTTATCTGCCCAATACAACATAAGCAGTAAATAAATTTAAATGGTAGACCTACTTTTGTGAGAGTGTAAATGCAATAATTGCTGAGAGTTTTTGAGTAAAGAATGTATTTTTTAATATGCAGACCATTAAGGGAAAAATGTTTAAAGCATAATAAATTAACAAGTTTTTGTAAAAAAAAAGTGAAAATAAATGTATTTCTTGTGAAAGATTAAAAAACAAAGAAAAGATAGTTTAAATAAATGGTAGTGTTTATCCCAATTAAATAATATGTAATTCTTAATTATAACTATATTTACACATATAGATAAAAGATATAAATAATTATATATAATTTAATAATTATATTAAATATAAATAAAATAATTTTTAATTTAAATTTCAAGAATGTTTTATTTAAAATAACTGTCTTCTGTTTGAATGAGGCACTTCTTTAACATAAACATATAGTCACAAGAGGAAAAAGATGAAAAAATAAAGCATGCACCATGTTGGGTGGATAAAACATATTATGCTCACTTTGTTAAAGATGGCGCTGCCCATGTGGAGGCCGTTGTCCAGGTGATATTAATGTTTGTCTCTGTGGGCTGTGGGAAGGCAGGATTCTTATAGCCTGGGGCTTGGTTATAGGATTAAGCCTTTCCCACCCTTTTTGATGTGGGGTGGTGCAATCCCATCATGTCTCTGATGGGTGACTTTGTATTAGAGACTTCCCTATTTTGTATATTGGATAAAAGGTTTGGATTTCTACACTATAAAATAGGGGCAGAACGGGAGCTTGCGCTCTTGGTTCCTGAGATTATCATTAGAGGAGAGAGCAGAGCAGAGAGCAGAAGGAGGCCACATGGAGTAGGCCAGGAGAAGCAGCCAAGATGGTGGAGTGTTGAGTGAGAGGCCAGTTTGTGCAGTTTGTGCAGGGAGAAGAAAGGAGATGGGGAACAGAGGTGAATAAGTCTGGTAAGCTAGAAACCTTTGATTCTAGGAAACTCGGATAAGTCAGTAGCTTTGTGAGCACTGAATGTGAGTGGGTTTTGGAGCCCAGAGTGTATGTTTTTACTTGCCCGCTGGGTGCAAGCTAGGATTAAAGGTGATGGCCCATCAGTTTTTGGCTCTGTTGTTTCTTTACTGACTGTCCGAATCCAATGCAAACCTGCATGAGACTGGCTGCTGTGATGGTGGCCTTGGCCACTGGCTTTACACACCACACAAGTAGGGAACTGTTACAGCACTGTCACAATATAAGGTAGTAATCATCGTGGAGATGATGGAGCAGATTTCATAAGAACAGATTGAGTGTCCAAACCATTAGCAATGTTTTTCTTTTCAATGTAGTTGGGCAAATAAATTTGTAAAATGTGTAGTATTATTTGAGTTTGCTCACTTTTATTGTTAAAAATAGGCACTGGGCAGCCATATTTGTGGTTGGTCACAGAGCAGGGCAGTTATTGCAAATTGCAGATTGCATTCCTGCTTGGGAGGGGCCATTATTTTGCCAATGTTTGCTGCAGGAGGGATCTTTGTGGGTCCAGGCAGTTTTTTTTTGTTTGTTCCATTTTTTGTTTTTTTGTGTTGGTATTTTTCCAAAGTGAGCATGGGGGAGGATGGCAGACAGACAGACTCTCGCATGCGTCAGACCGGGATCCACCTTGCATGCCCACTAGGGAGTGTTGTAAGGTACAAAAAAGCAGAAAAATAATATTGATATTCTAGGAGAAAAAGGGTAGGCTTTCCTGTCTTTTCTTTGGAAAATGGAGGAAAGGGAATGTAGAAGTGTCCTAACTTACAAGTAAAACTAGGATCACTTGTTTTTAAGTTCTCTGAAAAGATTAAGGTTATTTAAAGAACTCCCTTTCAATTTCAATAAGAGATAAAATTTACATATCACCCTACATAGATGTTAGCTCTCCCCCCTTCCTGGAACCCTGAGATTAATGTGTACCTCTAGGCAAAGGAGGAGAGATAGATACTAAAAGGATTTGTGAATGTCTTTGATTATATTACCTTGAAAGTTTTAGCATTCTTTGTAAATCCCCTAAACCAGTGGTCCCCAATCCCCGGGCCGCGGACCGGTACCAGTCCATGGGCCATTTGGTACCAGTACACAGAGAAAGAATAAATAACTTACATTATTTCTGTTTTATTTATATTTAAGTCTGAATGATGTTTTATTTTTAAAAAATGACCAGATTCCCTCTGTTATATCCATCTAAGACTCACTCTTGATGCTTGTCTTGTAAGTTTGACAATTATATTTAAAAATACCACATTTTTTATGCCGGTCACATAATTTTATTTTGTGCATTTATCCGTCCCACCCTAAAGGCTGGTTTGTGAAAATATTTTCTGACATTAAACTGGTCCGTGGCCCAAAAAATGTTGGGGACCACTGCCTTAGACAAATGCTAATCTTGTTAATGTAATGTAAATCTTGTTAAATATTAATCTTGTTAATGATTATGTCATGCTGTCATGTCGACCCCCCCACACACACACCTGTATGTAGTCAAAGGGTATGTAACCAGTGTCTGAAATGCACTCATGGCACACGATTTGGGCTCATTATACCCTGTGTCAGCCATATGCGGCCAGCATATTTAACAAATTTTCTCCTTCAATAAAACTCTTCAAAATTCATCTGGACAGGGTGTCTCTATGTGGACTCAATTAAGTGAGGTACAGTGCCTTTCAGAATGTGGGGTACAGTACTTTATAACAGGGGTGATGCTTGGCCTATCTGGGGCATTGCTCCACTGCAACCAGAGCCATTCTAGTGCCTGAGGCAGAGGCCATGGAGCCATCCTCAGTGTCTGGTCCCACTTTGCTCAAATAGAGCTCTGCTGTGGGAGAGGATTAGATAGACAGAGGAAGGAGAAGAAGAAGGGTGGAGAAGAAGATGGGCATTTCTACTGTGTGCCCTGGCAGGGAATCAAACCTGGGACTTCCACACACCGGGCCCACACTCTACCTCTGAGTCAATCAGTTTTGCTGAAAGAGAAGAAGGAGTGCAGATGGAGAACCAGAGCTGAGGGGCTTTGCGAGCTCTACTGAGGCTGGTTGGGGTCTTTGATTCTAAGAGGAACCAGGAGAAGATTCTCCTGATTGTGGAACTGGAGAATGCATCAGGGCTTTGGGAGTTCTGATTGAAAGGAAGTGTTTCCCTGCCTGTTTCATCATCTGCCAGTGTGAGACTTTAATAAACGGAATGGCCCACCTTTTTTGACTCCACTGTTTCTTTACCATTTGTCCAAATTCAATGAGAACCTTGTAAAGCCAGTAGTCACAGCCAGGGCGGGCCACTATCACGGCCACCTGGCCCATGCAGGTTCCCATTGGATTTGGACAGTCGGTAAAGAAACAACAGAGCCAAAAACTGATAGGCCATTCTCTTTAATTCTAGCTTGCACCCGGCAGGCAAGTAAAAACACACACTGGGCTCCAAAACCCACTAATATTCAGTGCTCACAAAGCCAATGACTTATCCGAGTTTCCTAGAATCAAAGGTTTCTAGCTCACCCGCCTTATTCTCCTCAGTTCCCCATCTCCTTCCTTATCCCAGATACAAACTCTACACAAACTGGCCTCTCACTCAGCACTCCACCATTTTGGCTGCTTCTCCTGGCCACATGGCCTCTTTCTGCTCTGCTCCCTCTGCTCTCTCATGCTAATCATCCCAGGAACCAAGAGAGAAAGCTCTCGTTCTGCCCTCATTTTATAGTGTAGAAATGCAAACCTTTAATCCAATATACAAAATAGGAAAGTCTCTAATACAAAGTGACTTCTCTGAGTCATGATTGGATTGTACCGCCCCACATCAAAAAGGGCGGGAAAGGTTTAATCCCAAAACCAAGCCCCAGGCTACAACGATCCTGCCTGCCCCCCAACACACATTAATATCACCTGGGCAACGGCCTCCACGTGGGCAGCGTTATCTTTTACAAAGTGAGCATAATACATTTTATCTGCCCAACAAACCTGCATGGTCACGATGATGGTGGTGGCCCCTGGCATTGCAACTCTGAATGTACCTAATAAGTTCAACGTTAAGTAAAAAGTTGAAGTAAATAATCATAAATGGGGATTTAAATAATATGTTACTTTAAGTTAAAATGAAGTTCCAAGCATAACCCCAAGTTTTACTGAGGTATAATTTACAAAGCATAAAGTTTATGTATTTAGAGTGTGTATATTGCTGATTTTTATTACATTTACAGAATTTGCCACCATTTCAGCTTGTAGAGGCCCTGAATAGAAAAATAAAATAGGCACAAAGATCAGTGCCCTGAGGGAAATGCCACAGTGACCTTACTGACAAAAGTATTGAACACAACACTGTGCTGAATGCAGCACAATAGAAATAGAACTACCAAATCTGATTATTCAGTTGGGTGGGAATATTTGAACTACTTTGCTTGCCCTTTAATCTGCTCTAAAGATGTTCCCATTTGTGACTTCCTCATTCTCTTCTATGCTTTCTGACTTCCTCCTTCCTGATCCTGCTTCTATTTTGTGTGTATCAGTAAATACCTGTAAGGACTGGGTGTCAGGGCTGTCTCATGAAACTTGTATATGGAACTGTGAAGTAGTCTCCCCTAGGTCCCATGGTGCACACTATGTGGTCTCTGAATAGTCATTGTCTCTGTGACAACAGCTATCAAAGTTTAGAATGTTTTCAGCCCCCAAAGAAGCAGTGTAGCAATTAGCAATCATTTCCTATTTCCACATACCCTCAGTCTTTGACAATCACGAATCAATCCACTTTCTCCCTCTGTGGGTTTGCCTATTCTTGATATTTCATTTAAATCGACTCATGCAACATGTGATCTTGTAGAAGGTGAATGCCACAAATGTAATACAGGTTGTTGGTTGTGAAGCCAGTATCCACAGCCACCATCATAGTGGCCTGGCCCATGCAGGTTCGCATTAGATTTGGACAGTCGGTAAAGAAAGAACGGAGTCAAAAACGGGTGGGCCATCATCTTTAATCCTAGCTTGCACCCGGCAGGCAAGTAAAAACACACACTGGGCTCCAAATCCCATTCACGTTCAGTGTTCACAAAGCTACTGACTTATCCGAGTTTCCTAGAATCAAAGGTTTCTAGCTCACTGTAAAGCCAGAAGCCATGGCCATCATCACAGCAGCCCGGTCCATGCAGGTTTGCATTGGATTCGGACAGTCGATAAAGAAACAACGGAGCCAAAAACTGATGGGCTGTCATCTTTAATTCTAGCTTGCACCTGGTGGGCAAGTAAAAACACACACTGGGCTCCAAAACCCATTCACATTCAGTGCTCACAAAGCTACTGACTTATCTGACTTTCCTAGAATCAAAGGTTTCTAGCTCACCAGACTTATTCACCTCTGTTCCCCATCTCCTTTCTTCTCCCTGCATAAACTGCACAAACTGGCCTCTCACTCAACACTCCGCCATCTTGGCTGCCTCTCTTGGCCTCTTCCACATGGCCTTTCTCTGCTCTCCTCTCTAATGATAATCTCAAGAACCAAGTGAGCAAGCTCTCGTTCTGCCCCCATTTTATTGTGTAGATTCAAAACCTTTAATCCAATATACAAAATAGGGAAGTCTCTAATACAAAGTCACTTCTCTGAGGCATGATTGGATTGTACCACCCCACATCAAAAAGGGTGGGAAAGGCTTAATCCCAAAACCAAACCCCAGGCTACAAGGATTCTGCCTGCCCACAGCCTGCCCCCAACACACATTAATATCACCTGGGCGACGGCCTCCTCATGGGCAGCACCATCTTTAACAAAGTGAGCATAATATATTTTATCTGCCCAACAATCCACCCCTATGCTCACTTTACTACCCACAATTTACATCACCAGCATCCCCATGCAAGGAAATTAGGCACATTACACAAATTACAACATGACAAATCATACAGTTTCAACAATCACAAAGGTACACTTCACCAGTCTCTGAGCATTTTGCCCAAAGTGCAAAATGTCCTCGGCCTTCTTTCTAGCCACAGGAAAAGCTTCCCGGGGCAGGGGAAGGGCCTCCAGCAAAGCCACCCTCCACCCCCATCATGGTATTTCACATTGTCCAAAATCTGTAATCCGTAAATCCATCCAACAAAGGAGCCAATGCCCACTGCGGTCGTAGTCCAGGAAATCAGTCCATGCACATAGAGCGTCAGCCACCCCCCTCATCCCTGCCATCCTCGCAGGTCTTACACTGTCCCAAAGAGGGGCACATGGCAAAGGCAGTCAGCATTTCCATCTCTCCTCCGGAGAGCATGTCCAGCCCTATGTCCCAAAATCGCAGACCTACCGGGGCCGCAGTAGGTGCTCCTTCCAGCTGGGCTTCCATCTTCTGGAGACTGCAGATCACAACTCCAGCCCAATTCTCCTCATCCTCCAAAGAGGACCTGAAAACACCAGCTCGCACTGCCGGGCTCGAGTCCCGGGCCGCTGACGCCCTCTGCTCCGCAGACCCAGCAGCTCCAGACCTGGCCTCAGCTTCAGCCCTGGCCTCCTGCCGCTGCTGGCTCTCCACAACCTCCAGGGCAATCAGCAACTCACGAACCTGTGAATCCTCCTCCAGCAGCTGCTCCATTTCCAGGCGAATCTCGCAAACCTGGTCGGCCTCCTCCTCCAGAGCTTCCTCCAGCTCCAGGATCAGCATCTGTTTCTCCCTTGTTTGCTCCAGCTCCTTCCACTGCTTGGTTGGCAGGTCCCGGGCAACCTCTTCCACAGAGCTCTAAGTTTCCTCACACATGGCTGTAAAAGTCAGCCAGCCTACGGTCCCCAAAAGGACAGCCATGGGGAACCATAACAGCAGCCAGTCTTCTACTCCACCGCTCAAAGGTGGTGGTTGCTCCATACTGAACTGTATCGAATCCTGCCACAGACTACGCCAAATGTAAAGCCAGTAGCCAGGGCCGCCAACACAGCAGCCCGGCCCATGTAGGTTTGCATTGGATTCGGACAGTCGGTAAAGAAACCACGGAGCCAAAAACTGATGGGCTGTCATCTTTAATTCTAGCTTGCACCCGGTGGGCAAGTAAAAACACACACTGGGCTCCAAAACCCATTCACATTCAGTGCTCACAAAGCTACTGACTTATCCGACTTTCCTAGAATCAAAGGTTTCTAGCTCACCAGACTTATTCACCTCTGTTCCCCATCTCCTTCCTTCTCCCTGCATAAACTGCACAAACTGGCCTCTCACTCAACACTCCGCCATCTTGGCTGCCTCTCCTGGCCTCTTCCACATGGCCTTTCTCTGCTCTCCTCTCTAATGATAATCTCAGGAACCAAGTGAGCAAGCTCTCATTCTGCCCCCATTTTATAGTGTAGATTCAAAACCTTTAATCCAATATACAAAATAGGGAAGTCTCTAATACAAAGTCACTTATCTGAGTCATGATGAATTGTACCACCCCACATCAAAAAGGGTGGGAAAGGCTTAATCCCAAAACCAAACCCCAGGCTACAAGGATTCTGCCTGCCCACAGCCTGCCCCCAACACACATTAATATCACCTGGGCAATGGCCTCCTCATGGGCAGCGCCATCTTTAACAAAGTGAGCATAATATATTTTATCTGCCCAACACTCACCAAACTTGTTCACCTCTGTTCCTCATCTCCTTCCTTCTCCCTGCAGAAACTCTGCACAAATTGGCTTCTCACTTAGCACTCCAACATCTTGTCTGCTTCTCCTGGCCTCCTCCACGTGGCCTTTCTCTGCTCTGCTTTCTCCTCTAATGATAATCTCAGTAACCGAGAGAGCAAGCTCCCGTTCTGCATCCATTTTGTAGTGTAGAAATCAAAACCTTTAATCCAATATATAAAATAGGGAAGTCTCTAATACAAAGTCACTTATCTGAGGCATGACGGGATTGTACCACCCCACATCAGAAAGGGTGGGAAAAGCTTAGTCCTAAAACCAAACTCCAGGCTACAAGGATCCTGCCTGTCCACAGCCTGACTCCAACACACATTTATATCACTTGGGTAACAGGCTTCCATGTGGACAATGCCATCTTTAACAAAGTGAGCATAATATATTTTATCTGCCCAACATTGGTCAAATAAGTTTGTAAATATGATACATATGTTTGCTCACTTATAGTTTGAATTCTGTGTGGGGGACAGGGTATAAGCAGGCAGGGTGGTTATAGCCTAAGGCTTAGTTTTAAGACTAAGCTTTTCCCTACACCCTTGACTGTTGCATGATGTGGGGTGGTCCACTCTCATGAGGAATCTCATTATGCCTCAGATAAGTGACTTTGTATCAGAGATTTCCTTGTTTTTATATTGGATTAAAGGTTTTGATTTCTATACTATAAAGTGCGGTGGACCGAGAGCTTGCTCTCTCTTGGCTCCTGCTATCACCATTGCAGAGGCCTCCCTGATCCGTTGACCTTCATGGGAAAAGCTGGTTTTCTGCTTTTCCCTTGTCTTCTCTTGTGGTTTGCCTTTCTTGGTGAGACACCAATAAACAGAATGGCACACCATTTTCCGACTCCACCATTTCTGTACTGTCTGTCCGAATCCAATGGGAACCTGCATGTGAATGGCCACAATGGTGGCTCCTGGCCTTACACTGGTATTCACAAAAAAAGAACACCAGACATTATAAGTAATAAACTTTAGGATATGTACATTATTTCCAATAATTTTCATGAAGTTTTTTATTATTAAAAAAATAACATAATTCATTTGAATACTTATGCAATCATAATTTTATTTACATTTCTTGAATAATAAAGTTACCCAACAGAATCCAAACTCAAGTGTCTTAACGCTAAAGTTTATGCTTGCAAATATATGTTTTGGGGATCCACAACTCCATGATGTGAGGCCATATTTGGTTAGCACAGCACAGTTACCTTCACCAGATGATAATTCTGCTACACTGTAAGGGAGAAAAATGCATAATTTTGTTGTTACATTGCATGGGGGCAATCCATGAAACAATAAGTAGCATTTTCCATGTAACTGTAATAAAAGAATATTTTGAAAATTGGTAATGAAATTTTTATATAATATTAGTAAGAGTCAGTTACTATATATATATTTATACATATATATAAATCACTTTTAATTTAGTTAAAATACTGTCAGTAATTTTGCATGTATGATTTTAAATTAACTGAAACATTTTTATTTAGCATTTTAGTTCTTCTTCTTAGGTTAATAAAGAAAATTTTGATTTATACTATTTAGTAGTTACCCATGTTGACAAAACTAACATAGAAAAACTTTAAATACTTTAAATTTTGTTTCAGTGAGAGAGTTCAATCTATGAAAATATATTAAAAATGGTCAAAAAAGTCTGTAAGAACATGTATTTTATAAGAAATTAAGTTAAAGCTTGTGTTCTGATTTAAATTTATAAACACAAAGTAGGCCCACAGAGGGAGGTCGGGAGGAAGCAGAGGAGGACAGGGTGACAGCTCAGTACACTGCACACAGCCCACCAGCATCTGATGAAATTAGTGACTAAGCAAGTCAACCGCATTGTATGGTCCAGCAATAGTTGGTAACCCACCCAGCTGGTAAAGCATATCCAGCACCCTGAGGTTCACACATGTTCTGTGGAACTAATTTTGGTAACTAATAAAATTTACTTTAGAAAAAAATGCCAAATTGATATTTTCAGAGAACACATTTTGAAGAATCATGTTATAAAAGTGTTATAAGAAATAGTTATAAAAATTTTGGTATTTAATTGCATTTGGCTTTTTTATTTTGTTTGAGTTCAAGTGTACAGCATGTTGAATGAATGTTTATCTATGGTAAAAAGTGATCACACTGATGGATGTAGAGACAATCCTACTCATGCATGGTTATTAGAAAATTGTTCACTCTGTTCTCTGTGTTGTGCTTTTCACCCTCATGATGATTTTATAATTGGCAATTTAAAGAACTGCTTTTCAATAAAAGTTCATAATGTATAAATTTTTAAGGTGTTCTTCATTTTCATACATAGGTAACTGTTTTGTAGCACTCTTCATTGAAGAAGTAATTAGATGCTTGTCCATAAACTCACTTGCCTCTATAAATTAATTTTGTTTTAATGCAGTAATATGAATACTGGAAAAAGGATTCTTTCATTTAATAGTCTCTATTTTATAGTATTCTTATTTAACAGTTTGATAGTGAAGGTAATGCTTTATATGCCAAGCTATAAGATATAAGACTTCAAAGGGAAACAAAGAAAATATTAAGTAACTACATTAATTTTATATTTGCAACCAACATGAAGATGATTTTAAAATGAAATACATAAGTTAATTATTTTGAATTTACAGTCCTTCAATTTACAGAATCTCTCTTTTTTTTTTTTACAGAATCTTTTTACACAATGAAAATATTAGGGAAATGTATTGGTAAGTTAAAATGAAAAGGACAAATGGACAAAATTAAAAATTTCACAGCTCTGAAAGCTTATCAAAGACTAATAATAACTTGTGATTATTTATTATTAATAGATTGCTAGAGATTCGACAAAGAATACAGCAAATGTAAATCTTCCCATCTAGGATGCTCCCATGTCTCCCCCTCCAATACATGTGATACCTCTGTGAGTAAGAATGATGATTTTTACAATTTAAAGAGGGCTGCAAATATTAGTGATGTTGCTAGAGGAGCAGACTAGATTAGCAGTGGAAAAGGTTGGCAAATAGCCGACTACATATTCAGTTCAGAGTGCTAAATGCACCATGTGATAAACGAGAAAGACCATCCTTTTTCCAGTCTGAAGTTGTGCTTTGCATGGTGTCAAGCACAGTGCCAGCCAGAACTGCCGGCTAGAAATATAACAGGAAGGTACTAAAATTGAGGGAACAATTAGAGAGGTGACATCAGCTCTCTACACATTACGGCTTTTGAAAATAATAATGAGTGCAAGTGTAGAAGAAACAAAGATAATTCAATAAAAATAAAAGCCAATGGGGACTTTGAAAATTGATATCAAAGTAATAAGCACTCTCCTACACACACACACACACACACCACACACACACACACACACACACACACACACGGACATCAAACAACAGAGGATAGAAGCCAAACCGACTTGAAGTATTTGAATACATTTTATAAAAATCTTTGGATGTCAACTAAGCTATGTATACATAAGGAGAATCCTGGGTAAGCCAGGATAAATATACAAATAAACAAGAATATATACACTTCCTAAGAGAAGATTCTACAGTAAATGCTTTTTCAGCCTACAAAAATATTAATAAATCTAAGAGAAGGGAAGCAGATTTTATACTTACTATATTATGTTATCAAAAATATGTACTTATACAAAATTAGAAAACATGCTAAGAACCTGAGAAATGTCTTTCATACTCTTAGGGGAAAAATCAGTCAACAGAATCTAAATTTTACTGAGAAGATGTTGGAATCATTAGAAAAATATTTTTAAATAATCATTTTAAATTGAAATGTATATTTAAATTATAAAAACTATGTTCAAATAATAATACAAAAATATAACAGCAGTGATGGAATAATGAAAGAAATAAAAACTGTATGAATAAATCAAATAAAAATTCAAAGTTGAAAAATACATTACCTTCATTGAAAAATTTACTACTTTTACATCAATTTTGACTTGTGAAAGAGGAACTGATGACATTAAAGAAGGAGTAAAGACATGATTAATTTCTGAGGCTAAAGAGAAAAAAAGTCAAATATTAATGGAGACTCAGAATCCTTTAGAACAATATTAGGAAAACTGGCATAGGTGTGAATATTGTCTGAGAATATAAAAGAGACAGAAAAGACCTGTGGTGGCGCAGTGGATAAAGCGTTGACCTGGAAATGCTGAGGTCGCCAGTTCGAAACCCTGGGCTTGCCTGGTCAAGGCACATATGGGAGTTGATGCTTCCAGCTCCTCCCCCCTTCTCTCTCTCTGTCTCTCTCTCCTCTCTCTCCCTCTCTGTCTCTCTCCCTCTCTCTCCTTTCTAAAAATGAATAATAAATAAAATAAAAAAATTAAAAAAAAAAGAATGTATAAATTACAATAGATGACTGGATAAAGAAGATGTGGCACATATACACTATGGAATACTACTCAGCCATAAGAAATGATGACATCGGATCATTTACAGCAAAATGGTGGGATCTTGATAAAATGATACGAAGCGAAATAAGTAAATCAGAAAAAACCAGGAACTGCATTATTCCATACGTAGTTGGGACATAAAAGTGAAACTAAGAGACATTGATAAGAGTGTGGTGGTTACGGGGGGGAGGGGGGAATGGGAGATGGAAAGGGGGAGGGGGAGGGGCACAAAGAAAACAAGATAGAAAGTGACAGAGGACAATCTGACTTTGGGTGATGGGTATGCAACATAATTGAACGACAAGATAACCTGGACTTGTTATCTTTGAATATATGTATGCTGATTTATTGATGTCACCCCATTAAAAAAATAAAATTATTAAAAAAAAAAGAGACAGAAAATAGTTTTAAAGACAAATGAACAGCCTCTTAAATTTTATGTTAAAGTATATATAGACCCATGTGTATAAACTTAATCATGAAGAAAGGATCATCTGTTAAATATTATACTCCATCAATTAGATAATGAGAGAAGTATAAACTTCATTTCTACCACTCAGCATGACAAAGAAAGCAGCACAAAGAATAAATTTTTAGTGTTCTAAATGTATACATTAATCATTAATAATAAAGATAAATCCTAAGACTAATATAGCAGATTACATTTATGAATATTGACTAAGTTTTGATGGGCCCCCTATAATCACTAACAGCCAAAATAAGATATTGGATCAGGGTAACATTAATATATTTAGGTCATGAAAAGATTCCAATATGAGAATAATAATGTAAATAACAGTCAAAAGAGCTATTTCTGTTTTATATATCAAAAAAAGGTCTCATGCCCCAAATATAACAACTTCTAGAAAGAAAAATATTGAGCAACATACAGGAGGAACGGTCAAGAGACATGAACAGTCACTTCTCATTCTTGTAATAAAGAATATCATAATGATTACTGCCAAAATGATATGTTTAATCTCTCAGTAATCAGGAAAATGTTTCTTTTTTTTTTCCATTTTTTTTCTGAAGCTGGAAACAGGGAGAGACAGTCAGACAGACTCCCGCATGCGCCCGACCAGGATCCACCCGGCACGCCCACCGTGGGGCGACGCTCTGCCCACCAGGGGGCGATGCTCTGCCCATCCTGGGCATCGCCATGTTGCGACCAGAGCCACTCTAGCGCCTGAGGCAGAGGCCACAGAGCCATCCCCAGCGCCCGGGGCCATCTTTGCTCCAATGGAGCCTTGGCTGCGGGAGGGGAAGAGAGAGACAGAGAGGAAAGCGCGGCGGAGGAGTGGAGAAGCAAATGCGCGCTTCTCCTGTGTGCCTTGGCCGGGAATCGAACCCGGGTCCTCCGCACGCTAGGCCGACGCTCTACCGCTGAGCCAACCAGCCAGGGCAGGAAAATGTTTCTTAATGTCATAATGATACTTTTATATAATGATCAAAACTTATAACATTAAAATTTCTAGTACTTAGTGTTGGATAAAAAAATTATTGGATAAAATGTGTATTAACATAATAAACTAGAAAGTGGTGAGATAATCTAATAAATTTGTCATATACATATATTGATGAACTTGCTATTTCTATTTGATACAGAGGATAGTAAATTATAACTATACACTTATACAATTATAATAAAGTTATATTAATAAATTATTATTATATTATAAATATAATATTTATGCTGTATAAATGCAATATATGTAGTATTTATATGTATTGTACATTATTTTAATTACAATATATTTGAGAAAAATACAGAAGAATTTTCATAAAATAATTATTTATAACACTGATGCATTAAAAAGCAACTATATTCTTAGTAGAAAAGAATAAAATGTCATGTGTATACAATATAGCAGGAAAAATCAACAAACTAAAGATTAAGGCAATAATACAGATAAATTGCAAAAAATATCATATGGGAGTTTAAAAAGACATCAAATATATAATGAACGACTACCTTTATATAAAGTTTAACATAAAGCAAAGATAATTTTTAACATAAAAAATCAAAATAATTGTTCAGTGAGAAAGTGGAGAAGCTATGAGAAGGTGCACAGGAGCAGGGCTACTGCAGACTGGCAACTCCTACTTCATGATCTGATTAGTAATTACATGGAGCTTTGCAGCTCGGAATTAATCTGCACAGTCATGATATCTTTACTTTCCATGACATACAGTAAAATTAAGCAGCAAAGTTTACATTAGAAATAAAGGATTTATAGAAGCATGGATGTTTCTGATAAGCAAGAACTGGAAATAATCAAATGAGCATTAATGGCATAAATATAAATAAAATATTATACTCATAGAATGTAATATTATCAGCTTTTAAAAGAAATAAACCACAAATATATACAAAATAGGAATGAATTTTACAAATATAGACTAAATTAACCTGGTAAACAAAACGTTGAAAACAATTAAAATCTTACCATTTTTTCTTCATTATCTATGTAGAGCAGGCTAGAGTTCTTAAAAGCACAGGTCGTCAAACTCTCATCCCAGGCTTTTCTTTCAGTACTAATGTAATAGCAGTCTTTGGAATACAGTAACCACTCCTTTTGACAACAACCACAGTAATATGCTGAAGAAAGATCATGACTTATTATCCAAGAACCATTTAAATTTAAAAAAAAATAAAAATTAATTTCATATTTACACAGGCATAGACACATTTGTGCAGAACATATCTATACACCCTCACCGGCTGGTCCATGTAAACTAGGCAAACACACTCACACACACTCACAGGGAAGGGTCAGCCTCTCATTCCCTAATGTACGTGCCCGTATGAAGCAAACACACACACGAAAGTATCTGCTCTCAACATGTACTGAATGTCAGTGAATAAATCCACTTTTGTAGAACACAATAATTATTTTGAGTAATCATGGGTATAATTAGAGTGAATATATTTTTCTACTGTTGCATAAAAAACACTCTTCTGTACTCATTTATAAACATTTATTGCTTGGTATTATAATTTATGTTCCCGTCCCTCCCAAAAAACTATGATTTTGTTGATTATTTCAGATACAAAGTATGAACTGTTCTAGTATCACAACTTACAAAGTAATGTTATACCTGTCTGGTTCTTGGTTGTCAAGGAGGAATTATTTTTCTCCCGGTTTTAATTAACTAGGACAAAAAAAATTATAAAATAACCAATATTGATATAAATAAAATCATAATATGTTTGTTTTTACATTAAATATGATATATTGTCTAGGACTAGAATAATTTAGAATAAAATTGATTTTAGTAAAAAAATGTTGAAACAATGATGATTTGAGGTAAAAAATAATTCAAAAGCCTAGTAAACCAAACTTCATCTCTTTTGCATTTGGATTAACCAATCTTAAAAATTAATTTTTATTTCTCAATAATGTGACTAAAGCATGTCTTGAGTTTTAAAATCAAATTATATATGGATATATATGTGGATATATATAAACAGATATGGATAAACTACTCTCTAAAATCATTTTAAGATATATATATATATATATATATATATATATATATATACATACATACCCTGGATAAATACAGAATAATTATTTTACACTTATTCTAAATGCATACGTTAAAATCAGAGTTCTATTCCATAATATTATGAAATTTTAGGGTCACTAAGATTCATTCCAGTGAGAATTTCTCTTAAAATATAGTAATAACTTACAGAGAAAGAAATATAACACTCTTACTACAGCATAACTCAAGATGAGGCAGATGACTCCCAGGATTCCAGCAATGAGCTTCTCTGGAGGCAATGGTGAACCTGCAGGGAGAGAAAAGTGGGATGGAGAAGTTACTTAGATAGTTTATATAAAAGAGAACCCATATGCACAGGGAATCATATACAGTGGTACCTTGAGATACAAACAGACCAACATACGAATTTTTTAAGATATGAGCTGTGACTCGGTCCGTCTTGTTGTTCGAGATCCTAGCGGAATTCCGAGATCAAATAGTGATTCGGGAAGCTGCCGCTAGTTTGCCCATTGGTGCATGGGTCCAGTATCAGCAATTTGATATATGAGTTGACTGACTTACAAGCTCGGTTACAGAACAAATTATCTTCCACTGTAATCTTTCTCTTAGAATACTCCGCTGCATTTTCAGTAAATATAATACTTCATGAGGTGCTGGTCAAAGACTACACCTTTGTAGTCTTTGACCAGTCAGAATAAAATTCATTCTCAGATTTCATATTATTACACTGTATCCCAACCTTAAGTTCTGATCTTCACAAAGGAAAAGTAGGCGAGCTAATGGCCTACTCATTCCCCCACACCTCTGCATGCCATCTGCACATAGTAGAATAGTTATACTGTGTGTCTATTAAATGTGTCATTTTTGCAGTGGTCATTCTTCTCATTCCATTGAAGACCTGGTGATGTATTTTGAAATTTTATTCCCTCATAAAATATTTTTTTTTTTAAATGGAGTTTTTTTATACCCTTACCTCTTACTTGCTGTCCCCTTGTGTCTCTGGCCAGATTCATTTCTGAGTAGTTGTCCTGTTGGATCTCCATCTTTGCAGCTGAGTCAGACCAGGGATGGTGCCTATGATAACAATACCTGAGTGGTAAATAAATGATATGAATAATGACAAGATCCCTACGATAGTCACTGTGGGTGGAGTCTGAGATAAGTAAGAGGACTCACTCTGCCTTTGGCCAATGTGAAGTCTTATTCTAATTTACTTAAAGAATTAAATAAGTATTTCATAATAGAATAATGGCTCTTAAAATGTTGTCTTATATTTAGCATGATACTATTGTTTGAAGCAATAAAAAGTAATAACTTAGTGAAGAATAGAGAAAGTCAGAATAATATGTTTATAAAAGTCAGAGTTCACTAAATAATTTTAACATTATTAGAATAACAGTGAAAATTAAAAGGCTGTATAGAAAAAAATACAATTTCTATGACAATTTTTAAATGCATCAATGGTTAAAGATTGAGTGTTCTAAAGTTTGGGGAGTAGTGGTGTTAATATATATAACAATTTCCTGTATATAAAGTTTTTATTTAGTAAAATTTGTTTTTTACAGACAGATGACAAACCATCAAATAATATTAAATTTGAATAATTGTGGTCTTGAAAAATTAAAATTTAATGAAATATTATATATGCTATAAAATGTTACATGACACACTAAAGTTCACCAAAAATTAATAAATAATAAAGCAATAGAACAATAAAGGATTTTAAAAAATACTTAGTAGTTCACACAAGTAATTTGCAATTTATTTAATGGTTAAAATATGATATCATAAAATAATAAATAAATATCTAGTCAATTATGAAAAAACATCTTGGTGCAAACTTCCCGAAACATCTTTTGGCTTTCAAAGTCAGTAGGTAACTTCAGCGTTTAAGCAAATGAAATAAATCAGACACTGTAATTTAGTAATTCAGTCACTGGGCTTTGCAGTCTGAGAGATCTAGAAAAATTTTGGCTTTGAAATTTGTAATGTATGACTTTTCAAATTTATTTAGTGTATAGAATTGAACTCATTCATCTAAAGTGAGAATCAAAATTTGTACAATTCAATGTACATAAAGCACTTAGATCTCAAGCTAACATTTATAACCTTTCAAAATGTAACTCATTGTAATTATTTTAACAGTTGCTGTGCTACTATTTCTGATCATATCAGATAATGTAATATAATTCATTCTACAGAAGTCTCTTATCAGTGTGGCATCTCTTTTTGTAACATTTTGTCCAACTTCTAAACTCTTTTGATCGTTTATAACTAAGTTTAAATAAGCATTTTTCAGAGGTTCTTAAATAGAGATTTGTATTACCAAACAGCTTTTATTTAATAGAATTGCATTTAGGAGGAATTATGTTTGACCTTCACAATTTGGTCAATTCATTTCAAGAATCCATTTTTAAAGTCTGGGGTAAATAAAAATAACATACATATAGAAGTATATTTATTAATTACAAAATCCAAATTTTCCAGTTCTTTCTCTTCATGCTATGGAAAGTCATTTTAAGTTATATTGGATTTCAAACCCAAATACACCCAGATGCATGCTCTTTAATAATTTTCCACAGCCAAAAATTTAAATATTTTAAGATATCTTCCAACATATTTCATATTTTACTCACTTCACCCTAATTTTTACGAATAAGGACACCAATATTTTCATAGATTTGTTTCTATATTAATAATACTTCAGTTGTATCACATCTAGCCTGTGTATTTTCCCATTAAATGAATTGGGCCATTGAGAGAGAGAGGAGTAGAGACACATACCTTGGGAGTCAGAAAGTCATGCATCCCCTACAGGGAGACCAGGGTGCTCCTGTAACCAAACAGTATCTGCGGTTCAGAGGCTGCTCTGTGAAGACTGACGGTGAGACTACGGAAAAAAAGGTTGATTGCTCATCACTGCATCACTTAATGTTTGGACAGGAAGTTCTTACACTTGGGCAATTTTGAAGCTGATTTAAATCATCACACCCTCAGAATATAGGACACTTTGAGCTTGAGGTGCCTCATTAATTTGTCTATTGGTAAGTGCCACTAAGAAATTTTTATTACTGGGACAAAAGATTTGACCACTCACGTTGTTAACTTATTTCTGTTCTAAAATCACACACACTGAAAACTTAGGCCTTGTTCAGAGTATCTGAGAGGGCAGTTCTGTTAATCTTCTGAGATAACTCCATTCTGCTATCCACAGTGACTGCCCCCACTTGCATTCCCATCAACAGTACATGAGGATTCCCTTTTCTCCACATCCTCATTAAAATTTGTTTGTGGACTTACTGATGATAACCTTTCTAACAGGTATGAAGGGGTATGTCATTGTGGTTTTTTTTTTTTTTTTGCATTTTTCTGAAGCTGGAAACAGGGAGAGACAGTCAGACAGACTCCCGCATGCGCCCGACCGGGATCCACCCGGCACGCCCACCAGGGGCGACGCTCTGCCCACCAGGGGGCGATGCTCTGCCCATCCTGGGCGTCGCCATGTTGCGACCAGAGCCACTCTAGCGCTTGAGGCAGAGGCCACAGAGCCATCCCCAGCGCCCGGGCCATTTTTGCTCCAATGGAGCCTTGGCTGTGGGAGGGGAAGAGAGAGACAGAGAGGAAGTCGCGGCGGAGGGGTGGAGAAGCAAATGGGCGCTTCTCCTATGTGCCCTGGCCGGGAATCGAACCCAGGTCCTCTGCATGCTAGGCCGACGCTCTACCGCTGAGCCAACCGGCCAGGGCCGTCATTGTGGTTTTAATTTGTATTTCTCTGATGACACTGGGGGACAATATTTTTTCCCATTTTCTGTTGCATATAGAACTGTTTAAGAACTGTTTCTATATATATCTGCATCACTGATTCCAAATCTAAAATCTGTTTTTTGATGCATGCTCTAGTTTTCATGCAATTTTCATTTCTTTTTGTTACAGTTAATGACATGCATTGGTTTTTAAAATGGAGTTAAAGGGCAACTATTTTTGGATTGAACATAACCACAAGGCAATTAATGTTTTACAAACATCACTTTGACATAATTGTAGTTGTTTTTAAATGTAAAAAATTATTATCTGATACAAACACCCTTTTATTTTGTTTTAAGATTGAATCATGGCTTCTTTGAGTAGGTATAAATGTAAGAATAGTCTTGACACCTTCTGTTATATATGTGTCTGTTACTTTAACGTCAAATGTGCAATATTTCATCATTTGTGACACGTGCATATATTGCCTATTTTCAAGTTACCCTTGGCAATCAAGACAAGAATTGGGCTCCTCATATTGTGTGTCATAATTGTGAGGAAATGCTTCATGACTGGACAAAAGGAAAACACAAAAGAATGCCTTTTGGTATTCCCATGGTTTGGCGTGAACCTAAGGACCACAGCAGTGACTGCTATTTCTGTCGGATTTATACAAAGGGCACCAGCAATAAAAAAAAGCATATGATCACATATTCTAATATTCCTTCAGCAAAACGACCTATCTCACACTCTGAGACACTCCTGGTTCCAGTTTTCAATGGTTTTATTTCTTCTAAGGATGAAGAAAATGAACATGGTGATCAATAGTATTTTGATAAGATGCATGAGGAAATGATTGTAGAATCTGAAGGGTCTTCTTCTGATGCCAAGCAGTCATTAACCCCTCAGCAGTTTAGCCAACCCGAATTGAATGACTTAGTAAGAAATTTGGGCTTATCAAAGAAAGCAGCTGAGTTATTAGCCTCCAGGCTTTGAGAAAAGAATGTACTTCACCGGCAAGCTAAAGTATCCCATTTCAGGAAGCGTGAACAGATTTTTGTGGACTTTCTTTCCAAAGTCAAACACTTTGTTTACTGTCATGATATCAGTAGTCTTCTCAGCCAGCTAGGTGTTACCACTTAGAGTCCAACAGAACGGTGGCTATTTCTTGACAGCTCTAAATGGAGTCTCAAATATGTTCTCCTACATAAAAGTAATGTTTATGCAGTGGTTCCAATTTGTTATTCAACTTATCTGTGAGAAGATTATAATGACATAAAAATTGTCCTCGACTTTCTGAAGTATGAATAGCATAACTGGATCTTTTGTGTGGATCTTAAAATGGTAAATTTACTGCTAGAACAACAGAGAGGTTTCACAAAGTATCCTTGCTTTCTGTGTTTGTGGGACAGCCGAGCTCGGGAGAAACACTGGACACAAAAGGAGTGGCCAAAACGTGAAGCTCTGAAAGTAGGGATGAAAAATATTGTGAATGAACCTGTAGTTAATGGAGACAAGATCATTTTTCCCCCACTTCACTTGGCTTAATCAAACTTGGCTTAATGAATCAGTTTGTTCTGGCTTTAAATAGGGAAAGTGAATGCTTTCAATATATTATTTCTGCTTTTCCTGCCTTGTCTTTTGAGAAAATAAAAGCAGGTATATTCGATGAACTTCAAGTTCGAACCCTCATACATGACAAAGAATTTCCTAGGAAGATGAATAAGGAAAAGAAAGCAGCATGGCAGTCTTTTGTGGCAGTTACAAAGAACTTCCTTGGCAACAAGAAGTTTCTTTGGTTATATTCCCAGATGTGGAATTCCTGATTCATAAAGCAACAGCAATAAAATCTCACATATTTCTCATAGCAATAGTTTTTATGATATATTACTTCAGGCAAGGGAAACAAAGGATGGTAAATAGTATAATTGTAATCACATCAAACCAAAACATAGCATAAAACTCTGAACTTCTGGTGCCAAGGATGCTGTTGACTTTCCAAGGCATGGATGTAACATGAGTGTTAAGATTCACTTCCTGAACAGTCACCTTGATAAGTTTCCTGAAAATCTTGGAGTTGTTAGTGATTGCAGACTACTGCTGGAGCATCAAACAAGATTGTCCTCAACAAGTACACATACGCAAGAGCTACACAAACAAACTTTTGCCTGAACAGAATGTAAATAAGTTTTGAGCAAATTTTATTAAAATAAGTGTTTTAATATGTTCTATTTTGAAACTGTAGACAAATTCTGATGCAATCATGTCTTTTAGTGTATTAGTGTATTTACTGCAATATAAGAATTATTATATTTTCACAAAGATGATGCCCAAGAAGACATTCTACTTCATTATGTTAAACTAAATGTGAAAATTTCACAATAAGATGAAAACCTAAAATCTTGGATTGCAAAAAAACTGTAGCTTACAGAGAAAAACTAATGTCAGATTTGAGATCACACTTGAATTAGGTAAGAACAAGTGTTTTTGATGATGCAACAAAAATTTTATTCCCCAGTGTTAGTGATGTTGAACATCTTTTCATATGTCTGTGGCTTCTTTGGAGAAGTGTTTAGTCAGGTTTTTGTCCATTTTTTTCATTGGAGTGTTTGTTTGTTTTGAGTGTTACAAGTTTTTATAAATTGTAGATATTAAGCCCTTATCAGATGAACTGGCAAGTATTTTCTCCCATTCTGTTGATTGTCTTTTCATTTTGTTTACAGTTTCTTTTGCAGTGCAAGAACTTTTTGGTTTGATGTCATCACAATTATTTACCATTCTTTGTTTCCCTTGCCTGAAGTAATATATCAGAAAAACTATTGCTATGAGAAGTATATGAGATTTTATTGCTTTTGCTTTATGAATCAGCAATTCCACATCTGGGAATATAGCCAAGGAAATCCAAAACACGAATTCACATGAATATATGCATTACTCTTCATTGCACCAATATTTACAATAGCCAGAATATGGAATGACCCAGATGTCCATCAGTAGGTGAGTGAATAAGAAAGCTGTGGTATATTTACACAATGGAATACTACTTAGCCATAAAAAAGAAAGAGATCTTACCTCCTGCAACACCATAAATGGACTTGGGGATTATTATGTTAAGTTCAATAAGCCTGTCAGAGAAAGACAAATACTATATGACTTTACTTATATGTGGAAACTAATGAACAAAATAAACTTAAAACAGTAGAAACAGACTCATTGATACGGATAACAAACTGACAGATGTTGAAGGGGAAAGTGTTTGGAGACTGCGTGAAAAAGGTAAAAGGATTAAAAAAGAGGAAAAACTCATAGAGACAGACAACACTATAGGGATTTCAAGACAAAAAGGTGGTGAGGGGCGGTGGAGGATGGTAAAGGGGAGGATAGATGGTGATGAAGGGAGACTTGACTTGGGTTGTTGAATACATAATACAATATACAGATATGTATTGTGAAATTGTACTCCTGAAACACATACTTTTATTAAACACAGAATTTTATTACACAAATACAATTAAAAAATAGAGTGCAAAAGAAAAGCTATCTTAGAAGTTTAAGTTCTACTCTTCAGTACTTTTAAGCAATGTTGCTAAATAATGGCCTTACTTAATTTTATTTATACCCTCATTATGTTATTTATATTATAATGGAAGTAATAAAAAATAGTAATCCCATTAACAACAGGTATATAATGGTAGTTGTCATTAATATTCTAAAGAACTGCTTTATTTTAGCTGTCACAAATATTACTTCCCAAACTTACCTACTCTGCCCTACTTTTTATTATGTTTACATAAATCAGTTATATTTCTCCTAAGAAAAATAAACACCTCTTCTAAAGACTAAATATTAAACAACAGTAAACCATTCCATAATTTAATAAATTAAAATATTAAATTACCACTCATTATACTATTTATTAGCTATTCCCATTACAATTAGTTGTTTGTATTTTAATACATATATTTGTTCTGAATGTCAAAAGCTCATCTAACAATGTAAGAAGAAAACAAATGCAATTTAAAAAATTTTTATCTGTCTAAAATTGGGGAGGGCAGAAAAGGTAGACTTTGAAACTACAAGTTGAGACATAAATATCAGAAGAAATAAAACATTAAATCTGAATTATCTATTGTATTTCAGATGGAATTCTTTTCTTCCTTGTCATATTGTATCATAAAAAGTGGAAATGTTTATATATCATTGGTAAGTAAATTTAAATTGAAGGTACCATGTATTTCAGCAATCATACTTCTAGGTATGTTATCAAAGAAAATTACATAATTGTTTTGAAGACATTTGCATACTTTTGCATTCATTGAAATATTCTGCATCTTAGTTGAGGTTTAAAAGCAACCTCAGCCTGACCAGGCGGTGGCGCAATGGATAGAGCGTCGGGCTGGGATGCGGAAGGACTCAGGTTCGAGACCCCGGGGTTACCAGCTTGAGCGCGGGCTCATCTGGCTTGAGCAAAAAGCTCACTAGCATGGACCCAAGGTCACTGGCTTGAGCGGGGAGTTACTCAGTCTGCTGAAGGCCCCATGGCACATATGAGAAAGCAATCAATGAACAACTACGGTGTCCCAACAAAAAACTGATGATTGATGCTTCTCATCTCTCTCCATTCCTGTCTGTCTGTCCCTATCTATCCCTCTCTCTGACTCTCTCTCTATCCCTATAAAAAAAAATTAAAAAAATTTTTTTTTAAAAGCAACCTTAGTGTCTTCACTGGATGAATGGATAAAGAAAATTTTATGCACATACACACACAGGCACATATCCCACACAGAATGGACTGTCATTCAGCCATGAGGGAAAAAATTTTCTGTCATTTGAGACAGGGATGAACCTGAAGGCATTTGCTTCCTGAAATAAGCTACACAGAGGAAGACAAATATTTCATGGTATTATTTATATGTGAAATTTAAAAATATCTAATTTGTAGAAAAGTGATTGGCAAGGTCTGGGGTGGAGATAATGAAGGAGGTTGGTAAAGGGTATAAACAAAAAACACAAATACAGCCCAAGGATGTCACGTATTACATGATGACTATAGTCAATAACACCGGAATGTATAATTAAAACTTACTAAGGGATGCAACGGGAATTTAGATGTTCTCTCCTAAGGAGAAGAAAGGTAACGAAATAAACCCCAGATTATAAAAGTTACAACTGATATGCAACGCTGTTGAATATGAAAAGTTCTAGAAAGAAAATTCTTTAAATTGTTCATTACAAAATTGTCATGGGGACATAAAACATAGGGAATATAGCCAGTAATACTGTAATGATTATATATGAAGCCAGGTGGGTACCAGACTTATTTACGAATTATTTCAAAAGTTATATAAATGTCTCTCCACTATGATGTACATCTGAAACTAATATAAAATATATTAAATCTCAAGTGTAATAGCAGAATAAAAAATAAAATAAAAGTTTATAATATGGTTTTATTCTATTCTCTTAGTAAAACTTTTAAAAGCCCTGTGAATAATGACATTAGTTATTACCTGTTATATTCTGAGAAGCATAATGGAGGTCAGAAACTTATGGGATGAAAGTATGGTGTTAAAAGCATGCACTTCATTACCACAGAAGAGAAATGACAACACAGACAAACTTTCCCTAAGAATATGATATACACGTTCATTAAAAAAAAAGAAAAGGTTAACAGAAGTTTTCCTTTTTTAGGAAAAAAAGGGCTAATTTATTTAAAGTTTTAAGCTTAATTTTTATACCATCAGTTTTTAATTTCCTTAACTAGTATAATAAATCACTGTTTATGGCACCAAGGAGATGTTTTTATTACACCATTGTAGAGGGAAACAATAATGACCAACGTATTTATTTTGCAACCAATTGACTTATTTGTGAAATTTAGTCTAAAATGTGTTAACAGAGAAATATTCAAAGAAACTTATCGGCCCTGGCTGATTGGCTCAGTGGTAGATTTTTGGCCTAGCGTGTGCATATACCAGGTTTGATTCTTGGACAGGGCACACAGGAGAAGTGACCCTCTGCTTCTCCACTGTCCCTCTCTCCCTTTTCTCTCTATCTCTCTTTCTCTCCCAGAGCTACGGCTCTGTTGATTTGAGCTCTAAAACCCCAGGAGCTGAGGGGAGCTCTGAGGAGCTTCTGACTCAGCGTTAAAAATAGCTCAGTTGAGAGATGACCCCAGATGGGCAGAGCTTCAGCACAAGATGGGGGTCGCCAGGTGGATCCGGGTTGGACTTCATGTAGGAACCTGTCTGTATATCCCCCCTCCTCTCACTTAAAAAAAGAAGAAATAAAAAGAAAATTATTTAGTCTCAGATATCACATATATTGCCATTCTTTTGTCATTATTTTTCTCTCTAATTTTCACTGTATCCTTAAAATGTCAGAATCCGTAAATTTTAGGTGATTGTAAAAATACAAATACCATATGATTTTACTTACATATGCCATCAATTGTACAAAATAAACTAACAACAAACATAATAGAAACAGACTCCTAGACACAGAGAACAGATTGACAGCTGTCAGAGAGGTTGGGGTGAAAGGGAGGCTGGGTGAAAAAAGTGAAGGAATTAAGCTGAGAAAAAAATCATAGACAACAGTATGGGGATTACATGAGGGAAATGGGGTGGGGGAAGGAGGAGACGGTAAAAAGGAGATAAATGGGGATGAAATGAGACTTGACTTGGGGTGGTAAACACACAATATAATATACAGATGATATATTATAGAATTGTACAGGTAAAAGTCTATGTAATTTTATTAATCAATGTCACCTCAATAAATTCAATAACTTTTTAAAAAAGAAAACATAGTCTTTTAAATTATGAAGCGTAAATAGGCAAAGAATCACTATTTGTTCTGGTCTCCCTACTTCTTCTGGGAATAGTACAATAGAATTCTTGTTTCATTTTTTCATTGATTCAAGAAAGAGAATGGGGAAGGGAGAGCTAGAGAGAGAAAAAAGCATCAACTTGTTGTTCCTTTTAGTTGTTCCATTTTTAGTATGCCCTCATTAGTTGCTTCTAGTATGTGTATAGATCTCAGATCTTACCTGCGATCTCCATGCACCAGGTCACTGCTCTATCCACTGAACAACCCAGCCAGGACCTACAAAAGAATTCTTTAAACAAATCTTATCTTTAACAGGCACTGACTGTTATGAAGAACGATGAAATGAGTAGTAGGTTATCTTAAACAAGTAATAAAACATTGTCACCTATATAAATTGTGAGACTAATTCTTTAAAAAAAAAAGAGGTCTATTAAAGCTTAGTTTTGCCTTTAAATCAAATTAAGATTTTGACAATTTTTAATTTGAGATTGACTCAGGTTAAGAACATCACAGTTTGTTTATAGAAGTTCATACTGCAGTCTTTTGTATTAACCGTATGTGCAGATGAGATCCTGCAATTTTACATATTAAATATCTAGTGGATTTTTATATATCTTATAAATTTTCTCACCCCTTTGGAGTAGAAATACCAATTAAATGGTCTCAATTAACATTTATCATGTGTTAATATATATTAGTTTGTGCCATTTAAATTTTATGTACCCTCTTTTATTGATGCCTAAAAGAATGGAAACGTTTAAGTTGTGAAAAAAATAAAATATATCATGTTGATAAAATTAAGGAATTTAAGTGTTATACAATGTAATATATCTGTAACAGTGTATAAGGTAATTATTCTAAAATAATTTTCATATTATCTAATAAAATCAGTTTTGGGGAGGTTGTTTTCAGGTTGTTATATTTTAGAGTATTAAGAATTATAAAAGACTTGTTTGTTATGAAGAGATGAATTCTAGGGGAACTGCTGCTTCTGATTTTATGTCAGAAAATTTTCCCTTCTGTTCTGAGAGCCTTCACACCACACTGCCAACCTTTAACATATACATGGCTGGAAGTCAGTTTTCACAAATACTAAACCAAATATTATTTCCTGTTACAATGATGTCCAGACAAAAGTTGTGAAAATAACTTGTTATTTTTAGTCATTTTCTAGTATCACATTCTCACACACCTCCAACCCCCAAATTAATGTCTACTAGAGCCAGTGAATATGTCCTGAATTGGATATAGGGTCTTTGCAAATGCAATCAAGTTAAGATGAGGTTATACTGGTGTAAGATGGGCCTTATATAATACATATGATGTCCCAGAAAAAGAGAAACATTAGGACAAAAAGATAGAGGTTCACAGGCAAAAGAATGATAAACAGAGACAGAGACTGAAGTAATATGTTTGTAAGCCAAGGAATGCCTAGGACTCAGAGCTACACCCAAAACTAAAAGAAATGTATAGTACAGAGTCAGCCCCGGAGTTTTCATAGTTAAGATAGTCCTGTTCATTCCTTCATTTCAGACTTTAAACATACAGAACTATGATAGAATAAATCTTTCTGGTGTAAGCAAAAGTCAATTAGAATATAAAAAGTTACAAAGTAATTAATGATGCATGAAAATACTTTGAACCATCTGAGAATATCACTTGTCAGAAGAAACTTTGATTTTACCTGGATCCACTGGGAATACCATACTTGAAAACAGGAATTTGGTGTGAAAAGTACTGATCTACAAATTTGTCCTTAAACATCACAAAATATGTCTTCCTTCTGGTCTCAAGGAAAGTCTCCATCTCTCATACCTTGTTTTTTTATTTCTCTTTTCTTTTTTTATGCTGAATATCTGTGAAAGGTAGAGCAATTGAAGCAAATGCTTCAGTCACTCTGATGCTGTTTGTCAGAGACATTTTACGTCAGAGAAGTAGCTGTTGAGATGAACAGGAATTTAACTGTATACACGAAAGTCACCATTTCCCCAACACCATCCCAGAAAGTCTGAATACTTTTATTAAAATATTGGCTTTGATGAATTAATTACCTATTCAGGCTTATTCTCCTGATCATTTGGTTTGGGGACATCACCTGAAGAGTTTGATGATCTCTGTTTGCCTCTCTATATTGAAAACTGGCACTGTAATTTTGAGAAAATATTTTATATAATGAAATTATATTTCTATTAATTTTTTATGAATTTAGTTAAAATACAATTAAACATATCTGGAAATATTGAAATTATGTGAGGAACTATGTCAGTGTAGAAAATACGTTAGTATTTTATATTCTGGCTTCTGGGATTTCCATAACTCCTATGGGTGGTCATAACTTCTGGTACACCACTCTTACTTCTACATGTTCTGATGACTATTATTGTAGTTTAGTTTATTCTTAGTGAATCCACATTTCATTCCATTGACCACTATGAGAAAAGTGTACTTTTCACAAAATTAATAAGGTTGACTATGTAATTTATTTTGATAACATAATGTGATTGGGAAAATACCAGTTTATGAAGTCAAGTATAAGCATTAAGAAGCACATATTGGGTCCTGGTTAGTTGTTCAGTGCATGGAGCACTGGCCCGGCCTATAGACGTCCAGGGATTGACTCCTTGTCAAGGCACACAGGAAAAGTGACCATCAGCTTTCCACAAGCTTCTCCCCCTTTTCTACTCTCGCAACTAGATTGGTTCCAGTGTGGCTCCATGCACTGAGGATAACTCTGTTTGAGCGCATCAGCATCAGGCACTAAAGGTAGGTAGATACTAGAGTATTGATTGGCCTAAGATGAGGTTGCTGGCTGGATCCAGGTAAGGATGCTTGTGGGAGTCTGTTTCATTATTTATTTATATATGTGTATATACACACACACACACACACATACATACACACACACACATACACACTGACTGACATACTCTGGGCCATTCATTCTCATTTTCAACACTCAAGGGTTAGATCAAATTAATTGATTTGAAAATGAGTGATATATTATTTACAGTATTATAGACCTAGAAATAATGCTTTTGTTATAATTCATTATCAAACCATGATTTATTTCAATAAATACCTGAAGTCTTAGAAATGTATAATATGTACCTGAATACATTTTTTGAAAATTAATATAAATATGGTTTAAAAATGATTGTAGAATACCAAGAACGGAGAGTGAGGTAACGAGTCACTTTAAGAGACTATGATGTAGCAAAGTCGATTCATTCTCAGTAACAAAAGTACCACTCGGCTCTGGCCGGTTGGCTCAGCGGTAGAGCTTCGGCCTGGCGTGCGGGGGACCCGGGTTCGATTCCCGGCCAGGGCACATAGGAGAAGCGCCGATTTGCTTCTCTACCCCCACCCCCTCCTTCCTCTCTGTCTCTCTCTTCCCCTCCCGCAGCCAAGGCTCCATTGGAGCAAGGATGGCCCGGGCGCTGGGGATGGCTCATTGACCTCTGCCCCAGGCGCTAGAGTGGCACTGGTCGCGGCAGGGCGACGCCCCCTGGTGGGCAGAGCATCGCCCCTGGTGGGCATGCCGGGTGGATCCCGGTCGGGCGCCTGCGGGAGTCTGTCTGACTGTCTCTCCCCATTTCCAGCTTCAGAAAAATACAAAAAAAAAAAAAAAAAAAAAAAAAAAAAAGGCCCACTCTTTTCAGTGATGCTGATCTCTGGGAGGCTCTACAAGGGTGGAGACGGGGAATATAGAATATCTCAATATTCGTTGCTTAATTTTGTTGTGAACTTGATAATGGTGTCAAAATAATATCTTAACAAATAGTTCTATAAATATAACTGAAGTGTTTTGGAAGAAATTAAAACTGTGTCATTTACAGATGCTGAGACAATCATTTTACCAAATATAGGTAAGCTAAAGTGCCTGGCGCTTACAGACATATGTTATTGGTTCTGAGCAGGATGCAGAATGGAGCGTCTGGGGCCACTGAAATTTGGCAAATGTAAAAATCTTGTCTAAATCTGCACTTGTTGAAAATCTGAAATACAGTGATAATGCATCATTAATCTAGTAATATATAACATAATATTGTAATAAATAAACTCTTCAGAGTAAGTTACATATGTAAATCTAAATATTTCTCATAATATTACTAGAAAACTGTTTCTTTATATAAATGTCCACACATTGCTTTTTATATAAAATATTAATTCCTGACTTAGCAAGCATAAAGGCATAATTTATATGAGTTCGCAGGAGACTTACTGTTCTGAAGACAGAACTGAGCCATTTCGCCAAAACGACTACTTAATATTGTTTCTGTGGAAGAGTTCAATCCATGAATATATATTGAAAATGGTCAAAAAAGTCTGTAAGAACACATATTTTACGAGAAATTAAGTAAAAGCTTGTGTACTGATTTGAATTTGTAAACACAAAGTAGGCCTGCAGAGGGAGGGGGGAGGAAGCAGAGGAGGTCAGGGTGACTGACTGCTCAGTACACTGCACACAGCCCACCAGCATCCGATGAAATTAGTGACTAAGCAAGTCAACCGCATTGTATGGTCCAGCAATTGTTGGTGATCCTCCCAGCTAGCCCAGCATATCCAACTCCCTGAGGTTCACACATGTTCTGTGGAAATACAGAGGACCCTGAAACAATATACAACACCTCAAGATGCACCAAAATTGACTCAACATCTGCAACAAAAGCAGCAGAATCCTAACCAACTTGCCAAAGAAACAGATAAGTTCATTAAAGGGTTTGGATATCTGCCCACCACCACCAGTGAACACATCAAAAGAAAATACAGAAGGATTGCTAGTGACTGAGATCACATCACTGACAAACTTTCCAAAGGACAAAATGTAAGCAGTTGAAAAGGTAAGTTTATGGCTCCAGTGGGAGCCTTTTCCAAAGAATCAGGTGGTTTTCCCGAGGAGAGCTCATACACAGGAATCTTGTAACCTGGGAGAGCCAAAATCAACCTCAAGTGCAAGTGCAGAATGAGTAAATGACAGAGGGTGTCCTCTGCCTTGTTCAAGAGAGAGTCATCGATTAGGCAACTTGTAGCTAATATGATCAATATTATTATCTATTTAAAAATTTGTGAATGACAATTCATGATCAAGGACCTATGACAAACAGCATAGGAGCCAAAGTTGAAAATGCAGCAGTGCATGTCCAACAAGCCAACCAGCACCTGCCAAGGACAAGAGAGTATGAGAGAAAGCATTTCTGCATGTAGCTGCACAAGCTGTTAAAAAAATATAGAAATCTACAAGAGGCTAGCAATGAAGAACAAAACTCTTAACCTTTATTATTTAAATGACTATGTTATCATTATTTTGACTCTGGTTTCGATTTGTATGTTGAAATTTTGAATGCAGGTTTTGTTAAAATTAAACAGAGAATGATTTTGGTAACTAATAAAATTTACTTTAGAAAAATTGCCAAAATGATATTTTCAGAGAACTCATGTTGAAGAACAAATAATTATAAAAATGTAGGAATTTAGTTGCATTTGGTTTTTAATTTTGTTTGAGTTCAAGTGCACAGCATGTTGAATGGACATTTGTCTATGTTAAAAGGTGATCACCCTAATGGATGTGGAGACCATCAGACACCATGCATGGTTATTAGAAAATTGTTCACTATGTTCTCTGTGTTGTAGTTTTCATAGTCATGATGGTTTTTATAACGGGAAATTTAAAGAACTGCTTTTGGATAAAAGTTCATAATGTATAAGGTCTTAAGCTGTTCTTCATTTTCATACATAGGTAACCATTTTTTACAACTCTTCATTGAAGAAGTATTAGATGATTGTCAATTAACTCACTTGCCTCTTTAAATTAATTTTTTAATGCTCTAAATGAATACTGTAAAAAGGATTATTTTATCTTATAGTCTGTATTTTACAGTATTCTTAATTAACAGTGTGATAGTGAAGGTAATGCTTTATATGCCAAACTATAAGACTTCAAATGGGAACAAATAAAATATTAAGTAATTTTGTTAATTTTATATTTGCAACCAACATGAAGATGATTTAAAAAAACATAAAGTTAATTATTTTGAACTTACACTCCTGCAATTTACAGAATCTTTTTACACAATGAAAACATTAGGGAAATGTATTGGTAAGTTAAAATGAAAAGGACAAATGGACAAAATTAACAAATTCACAGCTCTGAAAGCTGATCAAAGACTAATAATAGCTTGTGATTATTTATCATTGATAGATTGCTAGAGATTGGACAAAGAATACAGCAAATGTAAGTCTTCCCTTCTAGGGTGCTCCCATGTCTCCCTCTCTAATACCTGTGTTACCTCGTGAGTAAGAATGATGATTTTTACAATTTGAGGAAGGCGGCAAATATCAGTGGTGTCGCTACAGGGGCAGACTTGATTAGCAGTGAAAGAGGTTGGTAAATAGCCAACTACATATTCAGTTCAGAGTGCTGAATATACCAGTTGATATACAAGGAAGACCATCCTTCTTGCCATCTGAAGTTGTGCTCCACATTTTGTCAAGCACAGTGCCAGCCAGAACTGCCAGCCAGAAATATAACAGGAAGGTACTAGAAATGAGGGAACAATTGGAGAGGGGACATCAGCTCTCTACACATTCTGGCTTTTGAAAAAAAAATGGGCACAAGTGTAGAAGAAACCACAATATCTTTTTACTGAAAGATAATTCAGTAAAAATAAAGCTAATGGGGACTTTGAAAATTGATATCAAATAAGCACTCTCCTACACACACACACACACACACACACACACACACACACACACACACACAGATATCAAACAGTAGAGGTTAGAAACCATACCGACTTCAGGTATTTGAATACATTTTATAAAAATCTTTGGTTGTCAACTAAGCTATGCATACACAAGGAGAATCCTGGGTAAGCCAGGATAAATATACAAATAAACAAGTATATATACACTTCCAAAGAGAAGATTCTACAGTAAATGCTTTTTCAGCATACAAAAAAATTTATAAATCTAAGAAGAGGGAAGGAGATTTTATACTTACTATATTATATTATCAAAAATATGTACTTATACAATATTAGAAAACATGCTAAGAACCTGAGAAATGTCTTCCTTACTCTTAGGGGGAAAATCAGTCAATAGAATCTAACTTTTACAGAGAAGATGTTGGAGTCATTAGAAAAATATTTTTAAATCGTTTTAAATATAAATGTAATATAAATTATAAAAACTATGTTCATACGTAGATGGGACATAAAAGTGAGACCAAGAGACATTGATAAGAGTGTGGTGGTTACGGGGGGAGGGGGGAGAGGGAGAAGGAAGGGGGAGGGGGAGGGGCACAAAGAGAACTAGATAGAAGGTGACAGAGGACAGTCTGACTTTGGGTGATGGGTATGCAACATAATTGAACGACAAGATAACCTGGACATGTTATCTTTGAATATATGTATCTTGATTTACTGATGTCACCCCATTAAAAATAAAAAAAAATAAAAAAAACTATGTTCAAATAATAATACAAAAATATAGCGGCAGTGATGGAATAATTAAAGAAATAAAAACTATGAATAAATCAAATAAAAATTCAAAGTTGAAAAATATATTACCTCCATTGAAAAATTTACTACTTTACATAAATTTTGACATATGTAAGAGGAACTGATGACATTAAAGCAGGAATAAAGAAATGATTAATTCCTGAGGCTAAAGAGAAAAAAACTCAAATATTAATGGACTCAGAATCCATTAGAACAATATTAGGAAAACTGGCATAGGTGTGAATATTGTCTGAGAATATAAAAAGAAACAGAAAAATAGTTTTTAAGATAAATGAACAGCCTCTTAAATTTTATGTTAAAGTATATATAAACTCATGTGTATAAACTTATTCATGAAGAAAGGATCATCTGTTAAATATTATACTCCATCAATTAGATAATGAGAAAAGTATAAACTTCATTTCTACCACACAGCAAAATAAAGACAGCGCACAAAAAATAAATTTTCAGTGTATTATAGTTCTAAATGTATAAGTTAATCATTAATAAAGAAGATAAACCCTAAGAGTAATATAGCAGATTACCTTTATGAATATTGACTAAATTTTGATGGGCCTCCTATAATCATTAACACATAAAATAAGATATTGGATCAGGGTAACATTAATATATTTAGGTCATGAAAAGATAACAATATGAGAATAATAATGTAAATAACAGTCAAAAGAGCTATTTTTGTCTTATAAAACAAAAAAGGTCTCATGCCCCAAATATAACAATTTCTAGGAAGGAAAATATCAGGCATACAGGGGAAACCAGCAAGAGATATGAACAGTCACTTCTCATTCTCAGAACAGAGAATCTCATAATGATTACTGCCTAGATGATGTGTTCAATCTCTCAGAAATCAGGAAAATGCCTATTAATGTCATAATGACACTTTCATATAGTGATAGAAACTTATAGCATTAAAATTCCTGACAGTACTAAGTTTTGGATAAAAAATTATTGGATAAAATGTGTATTAACATAATAAACTAGAAAGTGCTGGGATAATCTAATAAATTTGTCATATGCATATGTGGATGAACCTGCTATTTCTATTTGATACATAAAGAATAGTAAATTATAATTATATACTTATACAATTATAATAATAAAGTTTTATTTATAAATTATTATTATATTTTAAATATAATATTTATGATATATAAATATGATACATGTAGCATTTGTATGTAATGAACATTATTTTAAACACAACATATTTAAGAAAAATACACAAGATTTTTATAAAATCATTATTTATAATGCTGGCACATTAAAAATCAACTATATTCTTGTAGAAAAAAATGTCAAGTGTATACAATATAGCAGGAAAAATCAACGAACTAAAGATTAAGGCAATAATATAGATAAATTGCAAATATATCATATGGGAGTTTCAGGAGACATCAAATACATAATGAATGACTCCCTTTATATAAAGTTCAACATTAAGAAAAGATCATTTTTAATATAAAGAATGAAAATAATGGTTCAGTGAGAAAGTGGAGAAGCTATGAGAAGGTGCACAGGAGCAGGGTTACTGCGGACCGGCAATTTCTACTTCATGATTTGATTTGTAATTACATGGGACTTCGCAGCTTGGAATTAATCTGCAGTTATGACATCTTTACTTTACATGAAGTACAGCAAAATTAAGTAGCAAAGTTTACATTAGAAATAAAGGATTTATAGAAGCATGGATGTTTCTGATAAGCAATAACTGCAAATTATGAAATGAGCATTAATGGAATAAAATATAAATAAAATATTATAGTCAAACAATGTAATATTAATAGCCTATAAAAAATAAACCACAAATATATGCAAAATAGACATGAATTCTACAAATATAGTAAATTAACCTGGTGAGCAAAATGTTGGAAACAATTAAATCTTACCACTTCTTCTTCACTATCTATGTAGAGCTGGCTAGAGTTCTTAGAAGCACAGGCCATCAGACTCTCATTCCAGGCTTTTCTTTCAGTACTAATATAATAGCAGTTGTTGGAATTCAGTACCCACTCCTTTGGACAACAACCACAGTGATATGCTGAAGAAAGATCATGACTTATTATCCAAAAGCTATTTAAATTAAAAAAATAATTTACATATTTACACAGGCATAGACACATTTGTGCAGAACATATGTATACACCCTCACCGGCTGGTCCATGTAAAAGCAAACGCACTCACATACACTCACAGGGAAGGGTCAGCCTCTCATTCCCTAATCTATGTGCTCCTATGAAGCAAACACACAAACAAAAGTATCTGCTCTCAACATGTACTGAATGTCAGTGAATGAAGCCACTTTTGTAGAATACAAAAATTATTTTGAGACAATTGGTAATCATGGGTATAATAATTAGAATAAATATTTTTTCTGTTGCTGGACATCAAGATATAAAAAACACTCTTCTGTACTCATTTATAAACATTCATTTCTCGGTATTATAATTTATGTTTCCCTGTCTCCCAAAAACCTATGATTTTGTTGATTATTTCAGATACAAAGTATGAACTGTTCTAGTATCACAACTTACAAAATAATGTTTTACCTGTCTGGTTCTTGATTGTCAAGGAGGAATTATTTTTCTCCTTGTTTTCATTAGTTGGAAAAAAAAGAAATTTTTATAAAAAACCAATATTGATATAAATAAAATTATAATACTGTTGTTTCTACATTGAAATAAATATGATGTATTATCTAAGATTAGAATATTTTGGAATAAAATTGATTTTACAAAACCCTTAATGAAGCAATAATAATTCAGAGGTAAAGTAATGCAAAAGTCAAGAAAACAAAACTTTGTCTTCTCTTACAGCCTCTCAATTAGCCAATCTAAAAAATTATTAGTTTTCCTCAATAATGTGCCTTAATACATGTCTTGAGTTATAAAATCAAAATATATATAGATATACATGTATATATATGGTCATATATATATAGAAACTAATCTCTGAAATCATACTAAGTTATACCTTAGATTAATTCAAAATAACCATTTTGCACTTAGTCTAATGCACACATTTTAATATTATGAAGTGTTTAGAGGCACTGATAATTATTTAAGTGAAAATTTCCGTATAATCTTGAAAAATTTACATACGAGGAATAACCACTATCGTTGTTACCACAGTGGACATCAAGACAAGGCAGTCATCTCCTAGGACCCCGGCAATGAGCTTCCCTGGAGGTGATTGGGAGTGTGCAACGGGAGAAAAGGAAACACCAAGAACGAAGAGGAAGAGACAGCTGTTAGAAAGTTTATACAGAGAATCATATACATAAACTTGGACCCTAAGCCTATATCTCCCGCTGTAATCTTTCTCTTAGTATATACCAGTGAACTTTCAGTAAATACAATGCTCCATGAGTAGTCAGACTATTCCTTAATATAATGCCTAAATAATTAGTCCTCGGCTTTCATCTTGAGTATTATATTCCAACTTCAAATTCTGATCCTTAGGTTTGGTAAAACATATGATCATATTTCCTACTGTTCTGTCACACTTCTGCACCCTAACTGCACATCCTAGATTGGTTAACTATATTTCTATCAAGTGCGTTACCTTTGCCATGGTCATTCTTGTCATTCCCATGAAAATCCTGAGAAGCACTTTGAATATTTAATTCTGAATAGGTTATTTCCTTCTCAGTTACTGCAATGAAGCACTTAGTGCCCTTCGGTTTTGCTTGATGTCCTTTGAGTCGTTAACCAGATTCACTTCTGTGTAAATTACTCCCTGGTTATTCATCTCTGTAGGTGAGTGATGTCCAGGACTGTGCTACAAGAGAACTGTGCTTATAAGTAAATGGTATATGTGGTAACGAGATCCTAGTGCAGTAAAACAGGCAGCTGGGAAGGCTAGGGCTTCCCAGCTGAAGAAGCTAAACTTCTGGTTTTAAAATTCTTAGATCTTTAAACAAGTGTCTCATGGTAGATGTAATATTTGAGATATTCTACATTTGACAATATATAATTTATTGGAGCATACATAACAATAAATCAGTGAGGACTAAAGAATACTGTAATAACATCCTTATTAATTTAATGTCATGTTTCACAGAACTCTTTTAATGCCATTAGATTGCTTCTAACAAAAATCAAAATATTATATTAGAAAAGAGAATATTTGTTTCAAATTTGAAATGAAATAATGATTAAGGACTGTTTGCTGTAAAAATGAACATTAGTCATGTTGGCAGATACAGTAATTTTCTGAACTATTATTTAGTGACATATATTTATTTATAAAAGGGCATAAATTATTATCAAAAGATCTTTTACTTTGAATGTGGAGTTATGAGAAATTATTACAATTGAAAAAATGTCTTATATATTGAAAAATCTTTTAGTCACACTAAACATTTTCAAAATCTAAACAATCTACAACAACACAACAATACATTTTTTAAATACTTATGTAACACAAGAAATTGGCAATTGAGTTAATGACAAAGATATAAAACCATAGAATGAACAATAAAAGTAGAGATCATTTATATTACAACGCTGTTATTTCAAACTTCCAAAAAGGTCCAATGGTTGTCAAAGTCAGTAAGGATACTTTTAGTTGTATAAGCAATAGTAATAAATCAAATAATGTAACTTAATAGTTCAGTTAATGGGCGCTAGGGCCAATGAGTTCTGCAATGAATTCTGGCCTTGAAATGTACAATGTAAGACTTTCACAAAGTTACTTAGTATTTAGCACCTTAATTTACTAATATGAAATAAGATACAAATATCTATATAGATGTAATGGCTGTAAAACATTTAATATTCAATCTTGTTTTATAAGCTCTTAATGTCAATTATACTAATTCTTATTTAAACACATTTCCACGTTATTTCTGATTGTTATCAATTAAATGCTGTACCATAATTCATTAAGCAAGAGGCTCTTTATCAGTGTGATACCTTTACTTGTCATGTTTCTTAATTTCTTAAAGTCTTTTGATTATTTATAATTAAACTTAAGTTAGCTTTTTGTTGAAACTACTTCATCCTAATTGTTATTTAAAGCCAAATACTTTTATTTTATCTAAGTAAATATTATGCATGATCTCCATAATTCAAAGAATTCATATTTAGGATCTCTATATAAAGGCTGGGGTAAATATAAAAGAATATATATAATTATACCTATATTGATTATAAAATGAAAAAATTATTCTTTCTTGTCATGATTCTGACAGGATTTTACTTTAAACTGTTTTGATTAACACACTCATTTATGTATGTATGAGCTTCAGTAACTCTCCACAGGCAAGGTCTCCTCCAATATCTTTCATATTTCATAATTGTTTTTATACCCTGTATTATTTAAATACAGAGGCATATGTTTTCTTTGATTTTGTTGTCTATTAATTGTACTTGCACACATCTGGCATCTGTAATCTCCCATCACATAAAATAGACTAACAGATTGACGGGAGAGTAGAAACACATATCTTCTGTAGGCTAGAAAGTCATGCATCCTTTAGTGGGAGACCAGGTTACTCTTGTAAACAAACAATCTCTGTGGTTCACAGGCTGCCCTGTTAAGGCTCAGAGTGAAGCATGAGTGGAAAATGTCGATTTCTCATTAACGTGTCACTTAAAGTTTGAACAGGATATTCTTGCACTTGGGCTATTTTTGATACAGTTTATCTTATTAAACACCTCCAGAATATAGGATATTTTGTGCTGGTAGTGTGCCATTTAGTTTGGTATTGGCAAATGACTCTAAGAAATTGTTTTCTTCTTCCAGAAGATATCAGGGAACAAAAGACTTGGCCATCGATGCTGTTAACTTATTTTGATTTTATTCACAAACTCTGAAAACTTAGGCCTTGTCAAGAGGATTTTAGATGTTTAAATTCTACTCTTAGATAGAGTTTCTAAATCTTGCCATTACAAACTTATCTTTCTTATACTCTCATTATGGCATTTCTTTTGTTTTTTTGTTTGTTTGTTTTTGTTTCTTTAAGTGAGAATATGGGAAATAGTAAGAGACTTTCACATGTGCCTGACCAGGATCCACCTAGCAACCCCTGTCTGGGGCTGATGTTTGAATCAACCAAGCTATTTTCTCTGACAGAGCTGTGCTCAGCACTCCAGGCGAGGCTCGAACTAAAGCTGTCACTGCCTGTGAGTGGAAAAAATTGAGAAGGGGGACTGGGAGAAGTAGAGAAGCAGATGATTACTTTTCTCATGTGCTCTGACAGGGAGTCAGACCCGGGACATGCATAAACTGTGCCAAGGCTCTATCCACTGAGCCAACTGGCCAGGGCCAGCATTTCTAATATAATAAGAAACAATTTAAAATTGTAATCTCATTAACAATAGGCATTTAATGATATTTGTTACCAAAGATTTGATATTTGTCTGAAGGATCACAACAATTTTACTTTTATGGTAACTGTCACAATAATCATTAATTCAGAGTCTTCTCAATTTCTCTGCCCGAGTTTTTTTGTTTTGTTTTGTTTTTTTGTTTTGTTTTCTTGATTTTCTGAAGTTGGAAATGGGGAGGCAGTCAGACAGACTCCTGCATGCACCCTACTGGGATCCACCCGGCATGCCCACCAGGAGGCGATGCTCTGCCCATCTGGGGTGTTGCTCTGTTGCAACCAGAGCCATTCTAGCCCCCAAGGCAGAAGCGGTGGAGCCATCTCAGCACCCAGGCCAACTTTGCTCCAATGGAGCCTTGGCTGCGGGAGGGGAAGAGAGAGACATAGAGGAAGGACAGGAGGAGGGGTGGAGAAGCAGATGGGTGCTTCTCCTGTGTGCCCTGGCCGGGAATTGAACCCAGGACTCCTGCATGCCAGGCTGAGGCTCTACCACTGAGCCAACCAGCCAGGGCATCTGCCCGAGTTTTTAAAATTCCTTTTTTATTTTGTAATTCTTAAATATTATTTAGATTTTCCTCAGTAAAAATAATATTTCCATATGGAAAAAACAAACAATATTAGACTATATTATTATGACTGAGATTATTACATATCTACTAATTATATTTTTATTGATTTATTTTTCAATCATAACTCATTGTATTTTAATAGGACTATTCAGTGATTTTCAACCTTTGTTTCTCACGCACTCATAACTAATTACTAAAGAAAAAGGGGCCCTGACCTCTTCTTTCTTAGTAACTAATTTATTTGTGCCATGAGATGAAAATGGTTGTATTTAGTCAGGGGCACTGACCTTAGTAATTAGTGTGTGTTTGTGCCATGAAAAAAAAAGGTTGAAAATCACTGCAAATGGCAAAATATGTAGGGGGAAACAAAGGTAATTTTTATTTTAAACCTGACCTATAGTGGCACAGTGGATAAAGCATCAACCCGAATGCTGAGGTCACTGGTTCAAATCCTAGGGCTTGCCTAATCAAGGCACATATGGAAGTTAATGCTTTCTGCTCCTCCTCCCTTTTCTCTCTTTCTCTCCCTCTCCTTCTTTCTCTCTCTTCTCTAAAATAAACAAATAAATTCTTAAAAATAAATGGATAAATAATTTTTCTCTGTATTAAAAAGATACAAAAGGCAGAAAATGTAGGTTTTTAAAAGACAAGTTAAAAAACACATGAACATCAAAATGAAACAAAATTTTACCACATGATAGTTTGATTTAGATATATTGTGAAACGGTTACCACAATAAATTCAACTAACATGCATCTTTTCATATAGATACAATAAAAAGAAAATAAATAAGACACAGAGTATTCACACTGTATATGGTACTTGTTTATTAATCATATTAGCCATCTAGGTTATTAGATAGACTGTTGTGGTTTTGCAATGCCTGTGCTCAACTTACCCTTATTTTACAAACTTATGGAATGAGATCATCAGATGGAATGCAGCCTTAAAGTCACCCATATGATCACCAAAGTATAATATCTTTGCAGTAATACATAGATGAGTTGAAAAAATACACAGCAACCTCCAGAAACAGTGTTCTTCCAAAAGTATTTGCCAAAGAACCCTTCAAATATCGATCCCTAACCATTGACATGGTCTTCTCCTGAAATTAAACTATTGACATCATCATGACATGATTCATCAACTTCCTGAACAGATGATTCTCCATGTGATATATGACAGAAGGCAACAGTAGCTGAATGCTATATCATAATATCTACATTATTTATCTCACTTTACATCATCACAAGAAAAAGAAGGCACACAGTACCAGATATTTTAGGAGAAAGAGAGAGACCACATTCACAAAACTTTTTTTTACAATATATTGTTAAAATTGTTCTAATTAATTATTCGTTATTGAGGTTAATTTCTTACTGTGACTAATTGATAAATTAAACTTTAAAATATGTATGTAAATGTCTGCATAGACAAAAACATAGTATATACAGGGTTCAGTACTATTCATGGTTTCAGCCATCCCTTGGGAATCTCGTAATGTACTTCCTTCAGACACACTTTGTACCTTACGACCCTGTTAGCTATAGTCATGTTGTACATATTATCCCTAGTACTTTTGTTTGTCTCTTAGCTGAACATTGTGATTTTAGACCACCTTTCTTTAATTCCTTCTGTCTCTCCACCTCCCACGTTTGGTAACCACAAGTCAACCTCTTTTTCTTTGAGTTTGTTTTTGTGGTTGTTATTGTTTTTATTTTTTTTAGATTCTACATATGAGGTCATATAGTATTTGATGACTAAAGCATTATAGTATAGCTTGAAACCAAGATGCATGATACTTCCTGCTTTGTTTTTTTATCCTCAGATTTATTTGAGTATTCAACATTTTTTTGTGGTCACATATGTGTAGGAGTGTTTTTTTTTTTTTTTTTTTTTACTTCTAAAAAATATGCCATGAGTAATTTACATTTTAAGAATATAAATGTTTCCAAAATAAAACATGGAATATCTCCCCATTATTTTAAAGCTTCAATTGCTTCTCAGACTCTGGCTAAGTTCAAGCATGGTATCTGTTTTTACCAGTTAATTAGTGTATTTGATTACTTTCATCATCGTCTTGTAGTTTTCTGTGTAGAGATCTTTCACCTTCTTAGTTAAATGTATTCCTAAGTATTTTATTGTTCTTAATTCTATTGTAAATGAAATCAATTTAATTCTTTGTCAAAAGTTTTGTTGTTACTATAGAAATGCTACTGATTTTGTTGGAGTTTCTATCATGGTAAATGTTGAAGTTTGTAAAATGCTTTTCCTGCAGTTATTAAGATAATCATGTAATTTATTCTTCCATTGTTTACTGTGATGCATTACATTCATTAATTTGTATGGTTAAACCATCCTTGAATCCAGGCATAAATCTTATTTGATCATGGTGAATTATCCTTTTAATTTATTACTGAATTTCATTTGTTAGTATTTTTTTTTGAGAACTTTTGTATTTATACTAATCAGGGGTATTGCCCTTTAGCTTATTTATTTATTTTTTATAGTTTTTTGGTAATTCCTTTATATGGTTTCAGGATAATGCTGGCCCCATAAAATAAGTTTGGGAGTGCTCACTACTCTAATTTTTTTGGAAAGTTTGAGATGAAATGGTGTTATTTTTTGCTTTATTTTTTTAATGTTTGGTAAAGAGATTTCAAGATGGTTGCAGAGTAGGTAGAAGCTACACTCCCTTGTTCTTGGCACCTTACTGGATTTACAGGTAAATTATAGAGAAACTAACCAGAATAACCAACTAAAGCCCAGCTGAACTGAAATATTATAATCATTTACAGAAGAAGCTACATAGAGACTGGAAAGAAGGGTGGAGACTCGGAAAGGCTTGTTTCCACACCCACGTCTAGTGGTTGAGAAGCTCTGGGAATATCTGTGCTGCAAAACCCTTTTCCCCCAGGATCATGAGGTCTCAACCCCATGTGAGAATCCACAACCCAAAACAACAAAGATAGGAAGAAAAGTCCATAAAGCATCTGGTGGTGAAAATCAGTGGGGATTCAGTTCACCTGAAAGAGAAAGGATTCTGCGAGAGAAACAGACACCAGCTTCCCAGCAATAAGCACTCTCATTGTTACAGTTCCAGCCTGGGCAGTGCACTGCCTGGTCCCCCAATTGTTGGTGACGCCAGTCTGCCATGCTCGGGTCTGCCATTTTCTAGGGTAGTGATCTGCTGGCTGCACCAGCACTGACATTTGGGCACTGTTTTTCTGAGGAAGCTCTTGGAAGAGACTCAGACAGTGACTGAATGGTGTGGCTTTGGAAAGGGGACTGACTTTTTCACCTCAATGCACAGTTAGTGCCAACCTCTGCTCCTAAAGAGCTGAATCACTATGCTGGCCTTGCCTTGCTGAGTTCAGTTGCACAGGGAAATCAGAGTGCTGAACAGAGGGAGACTTTAAGCACATGTCCCCTAGGGAGTTTTTGTCAAGGAATCAAACAGGCAGGTGCTGGGTTGTGTAACTACAATGCAGTTGTGGGAAACCACTCTTGCCCTTCTTGCAAGGTCAATCTGTGCTATCCCAGAAAAAGGAATAAATGCTCATGCCCCTCCTACAGGCTTGCAGGCACCTCTCCCAGTGGAAGACTGTATCTGCTCTTATAAGTCTGTATACTCTGTCCTGCTGAGTTCAGTTCCTCAGGAAGAAGGGAGTGGTACACAGAGCTGGGACATTAACTATGTGTGTCTCCTGGTGGTTATTGTCAGGGACTGGTATAAAACATTAGGCCACATCCTGTGGGCTCATCAAGAACCAGCCAAAATAAGGGACTCTTTTGACCTGTCATCCTGAGCCCTGTCGCTCTGCCCAACTGAACTTCCTCTGCAGAGAGGATGGTTGGCTGCACCGAACCTGAACATGCAGGACACTCCTTCTGTGGGTGATGGAGTGTGAAATTCTGTCAGATACTAAGCTGTTTGTCTCTGGAGTAGGTGCCACTTTTACCTCACTGAGTAACTGACTGCATGACCTCTCAGTGAGAACCACTAACCCTGTCTACTTAACCCTGGTAGCCTCACCGTACCAAGCTTGAGACCTGTGAAAGGGTTTGTGGGTAATGCCAGCTTGGCTCACTCACAATTTTTCTTGGGATGGCCCTGGAGGAAGACTAATCAACATCAGGGTGAAGATGAGTGATTGACAGGCAGAGATAGACCTGAAGGAGCCTTGGCCCTTTATTGATCTACCCCCAGCTGAGAGTTTCAGGAAGTCAATTCTGATACACAGCTCGTCCCCTCCCATGTAAAACCTGGTCCTAGCTTACACAGACACAAACAGTGAACAACGTGGTGGCTCCAGACAGGAAACCCAAAGCCATTTACACATAATATTGTACTTGTACTTGAATGCCTTCCTTATGGACCCAGAAACATCACAACAGGTGGTAGGCTTCAGAATACACCAGAGCTCAATCCAACTAGCCATATAAGTGGCACAGCTTAAAAGGGCTTCAGGCAGGCACCAGACCCTGCTTGGGAACAACTTGACCTCAGGGGGAGGAAGCTCCTTCACAATGACTCATACACAGTGACCAAAGTTTATCCTATAGTCAGCCAGCCAGAAGGGTTCACACTACCCATAAAAGTGCTAACAGCATTCAAGACTCAAATGTAATAAAATGGTGTTTATAAGCTAGAAAAAACATTCCTTTTTGAAGTACTTAGGTCAAGTGATCTAGAAAATTGTGACAATGAGACCAGCAAGACATCTACATTATAAAGCCATCATGACAAGTCTAGATAATAACAGATATATGTAGTTCACAGAGACAAAATAAGAAAACAACAAAATGGAGGAACAAGAGGTATCCTCAGAAAAATAATTAAATATAATAGAATCAACCAAAATCCCAATGCTGAGTTTGAAACAATGTTCATAAGGCTGCTAAAGGACTTTCGAGGAAGATGGATAGTCTCAGTGAAAACTTAAAGAAATATTAAGCATTAGAGGGAACATAGAAACCACAAAAAGGACCGCTCAGAAATAAAGACTACAATATCTAAAATGAAAAATATATTGTAGGAAATCAACAGCAAGTTATATGATTCAAGGAATTGAATCAGTGATTTAAAAGAAAAGATACCAGGAAGCATCCAAATAGAACACCAAAAAGAATGAATTTCTAAAAATGAGAAAAATCTATTATATATATGAGACACATTGATACAGAGACACATTGATACAGTGTGGTGACAGTCTGAAATGGTGATGGGCACACAATGCAGTGTGCACAGAATGTTTTGTTGAATTTTATACTTGAAACATAAAATTAAACCTTTTTAGTTTGTATGGTCTTGTAAACCAATGTCACCTCAATAAATTCAATTAAATATATATATATAAAAAAATAAAAAAGAGAAAAAAAAATGTTTTGTAAAACTTTTCAGTGAAGGCATATGGTTCTGAGCTTATCTTTGTAAGGCATTTTGATTTTCTATTTCTTCCTGATTAATTCTTGGTAAATTGTATGTTTTTAAAATAATTTTAATTTATCAATTCCAAGATAGTGACAGAGTACATGGAAGTTTCAATTGCCACCTCCCAAGACCAAATTAGATTAAAACTTAATTTAGTAACAATCATCTTGATAAACCAACTTTAGACTAAACAAAGAGGAATCTATAACCAAGAATCACAGAAGAAGTCACACCAAGACTGTTTGGAAGGGCAGAGATGTGGGTGGAGTGCAGAGTGCATTCCTAGCAGCTGTGGCTGCTGCAATGCTGTGACAATACTCCAGCTCCCAGAACCTTCCTGGGCATACTCAGAAAGGGAGCTTACCTGCTATACGAAAGTGACTCAGTGCCAACCACGCAGCTCCCTGATCTTTTCAGCCATTGGCTTTGAGGAACACGCTGTAACACCCTATATGCTGAACCTGTGTATATAAGCTAGCTTACTTCCTGAATAAAGTGAATCTGCATCACAGAACCTGGTCACCGGAGTCGGGTCTCTGTGTCTTCGTTGTCCTCACCCCCAGCGGGACTTGTCCACACAGAGACACAGAAAGGGCTGTGCCGTTCACAAAAGCAAGTGTTGGCTGAGAGTCTGGAGGGACTCTCACTGCAGGGAAGGTCACCCTAAAGGTGTGGGTGCTCAGCCCTAGACACGGAGCCCCAACCTAGACCCCAGAGCCTAGAAGAGGCGCCCAGACAGCATTTAGTGGTATAAAGAGCCAAGGTTTCTGTCTGTGAGAAAGAGATGAAAGCTCTTAGAGAAGCAAGTTTCTTCATTTTTTTAATTAATTTTAATGGGGTGACTTTAATAAATCAGGGTACATATGTTCAAAAAAAACATCTCCAGGTTATCTTGTCATTCAATTATGTTGAATACCTGTTACTGAAAGTCAAATTGTCATCCGTTACCTTCTATTTGGTTATCTTTGTGCCCCTCCCCTCCACCCTCTCCCTGCCCATCCTCCCCCCCACTCCAGTAACCACCACACCCTTCTCCATGTCTCTTAGTCTCATTTTTATGTCCCACGTAAGTATGGAATCATGCAGTTCTTAGTTATTTCTGATTTACCTATTTCACTCCATATAATGTTATCAAGATCCATTCATTTTGTTGTAAATGATCTGATGTCATCATTTCTTATGGCTGAGTAGTATTTCATAGTATATATGTACCACATCTTCTTTATCCAGTCATCTGTTGAAGGGCTTTTTGGTTGTTTGCATGTCTTGGCCACTGTGAACAATGCTGCAATGAACATGGGGCTGCATATGTCTTTACGTACCAGTGTTTTTGAGTTTGGGGGTATATTCCCAGTAGAGAAAATGCTGGGTAATATGGTAGTTCTAGTTTCAATTTTTTAGGAACAACCATATTTTCTTCCACAGTGGTTGTACTACTTTACATTCCCACCAACAGTGGATGAGGGTTCCTATTTCTCCACAGCCTCTCCAACACTTGTTATTACCTGTTTTGTTGATAATACCTAATCTAACAGATGTGAGGTGGTATCTCATTGCACTTTTAATTTGCATTTTTCTAATAGCTAATGAAGATGAGCATCTTTTCATATATCTGTTGGCCATTTGTATTTCTTCCTGGAAGAAGTACCTGTTCATGTCCTCTTCCCATTTTTTTATTGGATTGTTTGTTTGTTTGTTGTTGAGTTTTATGAGTTCTTTGTATATTTTGGTTATTAGACCCTTATCTGAGCTGTTGTTTAAAAATATCACCTCCCATTTAATTGGCTGTCTGTTTATTTTGTTGTCAGTTTCTCTTGCTGTGCAAAATTTCTTAGTCTGATGTGATTCCATTCATTTATCTTTGCCTTTACTTCTGTAGCTTTTTGAGTCAAATTCATAAAATACTCTTTAAACCAATGTCCATGAGTTTAGTACGTATGTTTTTTTTCTATGTACTTTATTGTTTCAGGTCTCATATTTAGGTCTTTGATCTATTTTGAATTAATTTTAGTACAAGGGAAAAAACTGTAGTCAAGTTTTGTTCTTTTGCATATGGCCTTCCCGTTTTCCCAGCACCATTTGTTGAAGAATGTAAAGCCAGAAGCCAGGGCTACCATCACAGCAGCCTGACCCATGCAATCCACCCCTATGCTCACTTTACTACCCACAATCTATATCACTGGCATCTCTGTGCAAGGAAATTAGGCACATTATATAAATTACAACAGAAAAAATCATAGTTTCAACAATTACAAAGGTACATTTCACCACTCTCTGAGCACTTAGCCCAAAGCACAAAATGTCCTCGGCCTTCTTTCTAGCCATGGGAAAAGCTTCCCAGGGCAGGGGAGTGCTTCCAGCAAAGCCACCCCCACCCCCATCAGGGTATTTCACATTGTCCAGAATCCGTAAGTCCATCCAACAAAGGAGCCAATGCCCACTCCGATCGTAGTCCAGGAAATCAGTCCATGCACAGGAGATCTCAGCCACACCCCTCATCCCTGCATCCTGGCAGGTCTTACACTGTCCCAAAGAGGAGCATGTGGCAATGGCAGTCAGCATTTCCATCTCTGCTCTGGAAAGCATGATAGCGTCCAGTCCTATGTTCCAAAATCGCAGACCTACCAGGGCCATAGTAGGTGCTGCTTCCAGCGGGGCTCTCATTTTATGGAGACTGCGGATTGCAACTCCACCCCAATTCTCCTCATTCTCCAAAGAGGAACTAAAAACGCCATCTCTGGCTGCCGGGCTCAAGCCCGGGGCCGCTGTCGCCTTCTGTTCTGCAGACCTTGCAGCTCTGGACCCAGCTTCAGCCTCAGCATCAACCACAGCCCTGGCCTCCTGCCGCTGCTGGCTCTCCACAACATCTAGTGTGCTGGGCAGATAAAATATATTATGCTCACTTTGTTAAAGATGGTACTGCCCACGTGGAGCCCGTCACCCAGGTGATATTAATGTGTGTTGGGGGCGGGCTGTGGGCAGGCAGAATCCTTGTAGCCTGGGGCTTGGTTTTGGGATTAAGCCTTTCCTACCCTTTTTGATGTGGGATGGTACAATCCCATCATGCCCCAGATAAGTGACTTTGTATTAGACTTCCCTATTTTGTATATTGGATTAAAGGTTTGGATTTCTACACTATAAAATAGGGGCAGAACAGGAGCTTGCTCTCATGGTTCCCGAGATTATCATTAGAGGAGAGAGCAGAGAGGAGAGCAGAAAGAGGCCATGTGGCCAGGGGAAGCAGCCAAGATGGCAGAGTGTTGAGTGAGAAGTCAGTTTGTGCAGAGTTTGTGCAGGGAGAAGGAAGGAGATGGGGAACAGAGGTGAATAAAGTCTGGTGAGCTAGAAACCTTTGATTCTAGGAAACTCAGATAAGTCAATAGCTTTGTGAGCACTGAATGTGAGTGGGTTTTGGAGCCCAGTGTGTGTTTTTACTTGCCCGCCAGGTGCAAGCTAGAATTAAAAAAGATGGCCCATCAGTTTTTGGCTCCGTTGTTTCCTTACCAACTGTCTGAATCCAATGCGAACCTGCATGGGCTGGGCTGCTGTGATAGTGGCCATGGCTTCTGGCTTTACACAGGGAAATCTGCAACTCACAAACCTGTGATTCCTTCTCCAATGGCTGCTCCACTTCCAGGTGAATCTCACGAACCTGGTCAGCCTCCTCCTCCAGCACTTCCTCCAGCTCCAGGGTCAGCATTTGTTTCTTCCATGTTTGCTCCAGCTCCTTCCACTGCTCGGTCTGCAGGTCCTGGGCAGCCTCTTCCACAGAGTTCTCCATTTCCTCACGCATGGCTATAAAAGTCAGCCAGCCTATAGCCCCCAAAAGGACAGCCATGGGGAACCATAACAGCAGCCAGTCCTCTACTCCACCACTCAAAGGTGGTTTTGGCTCCTTGCTGATCTGTAGCAAACCCTGCTCACTGCACCAAATGTAAAGCCAGAAGCCAGGGCTACCTGCAAAAAAACAAAACTAGACCACCAACTTACACCACTCACAAAAATAAACTCAAAATGGATAAAAGACTTAAATGTAAGCTGTAAAACTATAAGCATTTTAGAAGAAAACATAGGCAGTAAGCTCTCTGACATCTCTCACAGCAATATATTTGCTGACTTGTCTCCACAGGCAAGTGAAATAAAAGACAGGATAAACAAATGGGACTTTATCAAACTAAAAACTTCTGCACAGCTAAAGACAATAAGAACAGAATAAAAAGAAATACTACACAATGGGAGAATATATTTGACAATACGTCTGATAAGGGGTTAAAAACCAAAATTTATAAAGAACTTGTAAAACTTAATACTAGGAAGACAAACAATTCAATCCAAAAATGGGCAAAAAAAATGAATAGACACTTCTCCAAAGAGGACACACAGATGGCCAATAGGCATATGAAAAAATGCTCAACATCACTAATGATTAGAGAAATGCAAATTAAAACCACAATGAGATATCACCTCACACCAGTCAGAATGGCACTCATCAATAAAACAACACAGAATAAGTGCTGGCAAGGATGTGGAGAAAAGGGAACCCTCCTGCACTGCTGGTGGGAATGCAGACTGGTGCAGCCACTGTGGAAAACAGTATGGAGATTCCTCAAGAAATTAAAAATCAAACTGCCTTTTGACCCAGCTATACCACTGTTAGGAATATACCCCAAGAACACTATATAGCACTGTTTGAAAAGAAGAAATGCACCCCCATGTTTATGGCAGCATTGTTCACAATAGCGAAGATCTGGAAACAGCCCAAATGTCCATCAGAGGATGAGTAGATTAAAAAGCTTTGGTATATATATACTATGGAATACTACTCAGCCATAAGAAATGATGACATTGGATCTTTTACAACAACATGGATGGACCTTGAAAACACCATACTGAGCGAAATAAGTAAATCAGAAAAAACTAAGAACTATATGATTCCATATATAGGTGGGACATAAAAATGAGACTCAGAGACATGGACAACAGTGTTGGGGTTACAGGGTGGGGGTGAGGAGAGAGAGGGGGTTGGGCACAAAGAAAACCTGTTAGAAGGTGACAGAAGACAACTTTATCAATGTCACCCCATCAAAATTAATCAAAACAACAACAACAAAAAAGAATGTGTCTCACAGCTAATTCAGGCATTTAGAAGAATAGTATAAGGATGTTAATTCTGCTTCTCAGGCCACATTCTGCTAAAGGGGCCCCAAGCAAATTGGTGATTTGGCTCCTCTGATTTTGCCAATTGGATTTTAAAAAATAGGTCAGGAATGCCCTGAAATGGAACTAACAATACATGAGCATAAATTTAAAGGACTTTTAGATACTGGAGCTGATGTATCTGTTATTGCTAAGCTACATTGGCCTCCTTCCTGGCCCCCTCATGCAGCAGCCACAGAATTACAAGGTATAGGACAGTGTAAATCTCCTCAACAAAGTTCTAGTTTTCTACATTGGGAAGATTAAGATGGTCATTCTGGATTTTTTAAGCCTTATGTGCTCCCTGGATGGCCACTTAATTTGTGGGGTAGAGATGTTTTGAAAAATATGGGAGCGTTGCTTGTCAGTCCTAATGGTTTAGTCAGTACTCAGATGCTTGATCGGGGATTTTTGCCCACCAAGGGACTAGGGAAAAAATAGCGAGGAATTCTCACCACCATAGAAAAAGCACCCAATACCAGAAGGTGTGGATTAGGATATCAAAATTTAGCATAGGGGCCTTGGTAGCTCCTGCTACCTCAATAATGCATTGTGCAGACCCAATTACTTGGAAATCAGATAATCCTGTATGGGTAGATCAATGGCCCCTTTCTCAGGAGAAACTTAGGGCAGCTGCTCAATTGGTACAAGAGCAACTACAGCTTGGGCACATTGAACCATCTAATAGCCCATGGAATACACTTCCATATTTTGATCTTGTTGCCTCCTGGATTATCAAGGGGCATAGGCGACCCTTACAGCTTATAGGTTTTGAGCCTCAAAATTATGGTTGTTCCTTTTTTCAAAGGATCAACAACAATGGCTCTGGGAAACTTCCACTAAATGGCAAATCGCTCTTGCAAATCAATGGACAAGTTTATACTGAAACTGTCAACTTAAAACCAGCTCAAATACTAGAATTGTATGCCATGATCATGGCTTTTCAGTATTTGCCATATTCCCCCTTTAATCTATATACAGACAGCAAATATTTACTTATGGTGTTTCCACTATAAAGACTGCTCTCTTACAGACCAATGCTGATGAACTATTTCTGCAGTTTCTCCTTCTTCAAAAACTTGTATGTCAACATAAAGCTCCATGTTTTATAGGACATACTCGAGCTCACTCCATGTTCCCTGGAGCTTTAGCACAAAGGAATGCCCCCCCCTTTTTTTGTATTTTTTTGAATTTGGAAACGGGGAGGCAGTCAGACAAACTCCCCGCATGCGCCCGACTGGGATCCACCCAGCACACCTACCAGGGGGGATGCTCTGCCCCTCTGGGGTGTTGCTCTATTGCAACCAGAACCATTCTAGCACCTGAGGCAGAGGCTGCAGAACCATCCTCAGCACCCAGGCCAACTTTGCTCCAATGGAGCCTTGGCTGCAGGAGGGGAGGAGAGAGACAGTGGGGAAGGAGAGGGGGAGGGGTATAGAAGCAGATGGGTGCTTCTCCTGTATGCCCTGGCCAGGAATCGAACCCAGGACTCCTGCATGCCAGGCCAATGCTCTACCACTGAGCCAACTGGCCAGGGAATAGGAATGCCCTTGTTGATCAGCTACCGAAAGGAAAATTATTTGGAGCAACCATGACAGATCGAGCAATTCAGTCTCATACTTTTCATCACCAGAACGCTGCAGCCCTGTGTAAACAGTTTCAACTTTCTCAGGAAGCAGCACAATAGATTGGGAAATCCTGTCCAAGGGGTCCTATACTACAATCTGCCCCTTCATTTGGAGTTAACCCTCAAGGACCCATGCCAGGACAACTTTGGCAAATGGATGTTACTCATATACCTTCATTTGGCAAACAATCCTATGTCCATGTTATAGTTGATACATATTCTGGATTTATAGTAACCTCTGTCAGAACAGGAGAGGCTGCTAAGCATGTTATAGCTCATTGTCTGCATGCACTATTCTATTATTGAATTTCCTAAACTGGTTAAACTGACAATGCTCCTGCATATGGAGCGAAAGCATTTACTATATTTTGTCATTCTTACAATTTTTAAAGTCAAGGTATTATTAAAGTGTACCCAGCAAATATTTTAAGGTCAATTTAAAAAAATTTAAAAGGGGGAGTCATATCCTGGAACTCCTACGGGTCTACCATATCATGCTTTTTACTTAAAAAAGTTTAAATTGTTTTTGAATGCTGATGAACAGGAGATGCCAAATCTTTTTCTCCTGCAAACTACTACCTTCTTTATTTGATCCAGCTAATAACACTGTTTTGTCTTTTTCCAAATAGCTCCAGATATATGGAAAAGATTTATATAGGTGGATGGGGATCCTCAAACCCCTCAGCGAGATCTTCTGAGCATGGCCTTTAAGATACCAAGAAGCAGAAAAAGCCCAATAGAGATCAGGGGAACTTCCAGCTTTTAGGATATGCCCTTAAATGCTCCAACACTCCAAAGGGGTCTCATAGGATGCCATCGGGGTCCTGCTTCAATAGTGGAAAGGAAGGTCATTGAGCTAAAGCCTGCCAGGCTTACACGCCTCTGCTGTGAGGAAGCAGAGACACTGGAAGGTAGGCTTCTCCCTCGCTCCTCTCAGAGAGGGTTCAGTCTCTTCCAGCCCTGCTCCAGCCACCTATGATGTAACCTTGCCCAGAATGCTGGGGTTTGCCACTAAAGGCTGAAGGTGCCCAGGGCCATCAGCCCCATCTACAACACTGTGGACGAGTCTAGGGTATTTCTTCCAAGAAGTGGTAAACTGATCTTATTTGCACAAGGGCCACTTAACTATGTCTTGCCTGAATAGTCAGGTATTTTATTCTTCCCTCGAAGATCTCTGTTGTGGGTGTTGATAGTCCTATTTTCTGCTGCTTTGTTTAATATATAGTGTTTCATTTATTCCTCCTACCTCAATGTACTCATATTTCGGGCTGGGACCTACTCCTAATTTAGAGCTCTCTTTCCCCCTTTTTCCAACTTCTATTATGAATCTACCTTTGCCACCCAGCTTAGTGTATCCCAAGGTTCTTTTACCAAGCCACAGTCGCAGAGCTCCAGGAAAAAGCAACCTGGTCACATCTCTCCAGGCAGAGGAGAACAGAAGCTCCATCTCTACACATGCTTCAGATGGCTTTTTCAGTCTACTTGAATCATTACCAGCTAGAAGCAGCGGTCATTGGGACTTGGACGTGAGCTGCAAAGTATAGAATTGCGACAACAATTACAGTGCCCTGCGGACTTTTCCTGGATGTGGAAATTTCCTGGACTCCTGCTCCTTGTGACAGCTCCTAACAGACTGAACTGGGGTTGGGTTGCATTTTTCAGGGATTTGGCATGGTGTTGGGGCCAACTTGGACTTGGTGAACATGTTAAGGACACTACTCTTTTATGGATTCTTGCTGTATTGGCCAAGAGTTTGCTTAAAGGCTTTATTCACTGTAAAACAAAAATAGAAGGCTGGATAAAGAAGATGTGGCACATATACACCATGGTTTACTATTCAGCCATAAGAAATGATGACATCAGATCACTTACAACAAAATGGTGGGATCTTGATAACATTATACGGAGTGAAATAAGTAAATCAGAAAAAAACAAGAACTGCAGGATTCCATACATTGGTGGGACATACAAATGAGACTAAGAGACATGGAGAAGAGTGTGGTGGTTATGGGGGGGCAGGGGGAGGGATAGAGGGAGAGAGGAGGGGGTGGGCAAGGGGCACAAAGAAAACTAGATAGAAGGTGATGGAGGACAATCTGACTTCAGGTGATGGGTATGCAACAGAATTGAATGTCAAGATAACTTGGACATGTTTTCTTTGAATATATGTACCCTGATTTATTGATGTCACCCCATTAAAATAAAAATATATTTATAAAAAAAAAGAAATATGTCTTGGGATGCATGAAAAAACTTATAAGCATATTCATTATGAAATTATCTGTCTATAAAAACTGGACAAATGTAAGAAAAAATATTTTATAGACTTACAAGGAATAAACTGTAACACTATTATTATACTATACATCAAGATAAAGCAGAGGACTCCTAGTATCACAGCAATGAACTTCTCTGGAGGTGATGATAAACCTGCCAGTAGAGAAAGAAAACATTGTTTTAACAGTTTACATACAAGAGAACCTACATGCACAGCGACTCCTATACATAATCTTGCACTCCAAATCCATATCTACCACTGTAATCTTCCTCTCAAAAATACATTATTGCATTTTTATAAATATAGTGCCACATGAGCTTTTGGTCATAGACTACACCTGAAAGAAATTAGTCTTCACATTTCATGTTAGAATATGGTATTCCAACTTTAAGCTCGGATCCTCCTGAATAAATGTGAGCTAATTCAATACTATTTTTCCTAAACCTCTGAATGTTAACTGTTCATCTTAGAAAGTTATACCATGTGTGTATTGAATGTGTCACTTTTTACAGTGGTCATTTTTGTCATTCCATTGAAGATCTTGAGAAGTATTTGAAAGTTTATTCCCACATAGGATATTTACTGTTTAGGTAATAATAATGGAGCTTTCTAAGCTCTTACCTTTCACTTGCTGTCTTCTTGAGTACTTAGTCAGATTTAGTTCAGAGTAGTTTTCTTGTTGTATATCTATCTCTGCAGCTGAGTATTATCAGGATAGATTCTTACGATTACAGGACTTGTGTAGTAAATACATGATGTGAATAATTACAAGATCCATAGGATAGTTGATGTGGGTGGAGTGTGAGATAAGTAGGACTCATTTTACATGTAACCCATGTAAAGCTTATTCTAATTTGCTTAGAGATTTAAAATAGTGTTTAATGTTAGAATAATAGCTCTTAAAATGATATTCTGTGTTTGACTTGATATTCTTTGAAGCAATCAAAAGTAATGAGTAGGTGAGGAATAAGGTCAGAATAATAATATCTTTATTAAAGTCAGAGTCCACTGAAACATTTTAACATTGTTATGATAACTGTAAAAATTAAAATGCTGTACAGAAAAAAAGTGATGCACTAATTTTTATGACAATTTTTAAATCCACTAATGGTTAAAGGTCAAGTGTTCTAATCTTGGGGGCATAACAGTGTTAGCATACATAGTAATTTCCTGCAATAAATTAATTTTATTTTAGTCACTTGCATTTATTTATTAAAAGATCAGATAAGATGGTAGCAAATGATATTTTATCTTGAGTGATTGTTGGATTCTGAGAAATTACTAAATTTTAATGAAATATTCTAGATGTTGAAAAATGATATATGACACACTTAAGTTAATTATACCCCAAACTTAATAAATAATAAAAGCAATAGATTTAATGGATTCTAAAAACTTTTTTACACAAGCAACTTGTAATTTATTTAATGGTTAAGTTATGAATCCATAATATAATAAACAAACACATAGATCATTTATGGAGAAACATTGGTAAAAACTTATAGTAAGAGCTTATGGCTGTCAAAGTCAAAGATGGTAGCTTAACTGTGTATCAGATAATGCAATTCAATAACTTAATCAATGGGCTCCATAGACAGTGAGATCAAAAATAAATTTTGGCTTTGATATTTACAGTATATGACCCTTAAAGTTATTTGGTGTTTAGCAACCTGGTTTACTAATCTAAAGTGGTAATAAAAATACTTAAGTTGCAAAGCATGTAAAACATGATCCTCAATATGGCATTTATAATCTTTCAATATGAAACTCATTTTAATTATTTTAACACGATTGCCATGTTACTATTTCTGATTCATATCAATGTAACATAATTCAGTCTATAGAAATATCTTACAGTGTGGCATTTCATTTTGCAGTTTTGTTCAATTTCTACAAAGTTTTAGATTGTATATGGTTAGTTTAAACTAGCAGTTTACAGAGGCTACTAATTCCTGAGTTTTATTACAAGTAAAACTGCTCTTATTTAATTGAAGTGCATGTATGAGAAATTATGTTTGACCTTCATGATCTGATGAATTTATTTTAAGAATCTATTTTTAAATCTGGGTAAATATAAAATAATATACATAAATAATTATATCCATTAATTACAAAATTCAAAGTTAATTCTTTCTCTTATTGATGCTTATGAAATTTCATTTAAATTACATTGATTTTCATATCAGAATATCTATGTATGTGTGCTCGTCAGTAGTTTAGTACAAGCAAATATTTGAATTTTTTTTTAAATATATTTCATGATTCTGTAAAGGTGTTTTTTTTATTTTATTTATTTATTTTTAGAGAGGAGAGAGACAGAGGAGAGAGAGATAGAGAGAGAGAAGGGGGGAGGAGCTGGAAGCATCAACTCCCATATGTGCCTTGACCAGGCAAGCCCAGGGTTTCAAACCGACGACCTCAGCATTTCCAGGTCGACGCTTTATCCACTGTGCCACCACAGGTCAGGCAAATATTTGAATATTTTAAGATCTCCTTCAACATATTTTATGTTTTAATCTTTTTACTCTATAAATTGCACAAATAAGGAAAGGAAACAATGTTGTCTTTGATTTGATTGTATATTAATTGAACTTCAGTTGTAACACATCTAGCATTTATAATTTCCCATTAAATGAATTTAGCCAGAGAGAGAGAGAGGAGCATAGACACATACCTCTGGGAGTCAGAAAGTCGTGCATCCTTTACTGGGAAACTAGGTTTCTCCTGTAAACAAACAGTATCTGTGGTTCAGAGGCTGCCCTGTGAAGACAGAGAGAAGCACAAGTAGAAAAATGTTCATTTCTCATCACTGTGTCACTTAAAGTTTCGACAGGATATTCTCACACTTGGGTAATTTTGAAGATGGTTTATCTCATCACATCTTCAGAATATAGGAGACTGTCATTTAGTTCATCTATTAGTAAGTGCCTCTGAGAAATCTTTTCATATTGTGAAAGATTTCTGGGACAAAAGATATGAACACCCATGTGGTTTATTTAATTCCATCTTAAAATGACACACTGAAAATTTAGGCTTTATTCAGAGTATCTTAGATGTTAAACTACTATCTTAGACAAGGTTGCTAAATAGTACTAACATTACCAAATTTTATTTTTACTCTCATTGTTATTTTTATTAGAATGGAAAATATTTAAAGTCATAATTTTATTAACAATAATTATATTTGTCACTGATAGTCTGCATAACTATATTTTCAACTGATGGTAACTGCCACAAATATTAATTCCAAAACTCATCTTTTCAATCTTTCTGCCCTAGTTTTTAAAATTGTAACATTTAATTTTATTATTTTTATATGTTATTTATATCTCCATGATAAAAATAAATGTTTCTTCTTAACCAGGTGGTGGCACAGTGGAAAAAGTGTATACCTGGAATACAGGGACCTAGATTCAAAACCCCGAGGTAACCTGCTTGAAGAGGGGCTCATCAGCTTGAGTGCGGGGTCACTGGCTTGAGTGTGGGATTATAGACATGACTCTATGGTTGCTGGCTTGAGCGCAAAGGTCACTGTCTTGAAGCCCAAGGTGACTGACTTGAGTTCAAGGTTGCTGGCTTGAGCAAGGGGTCACTGGCTCGACTGGAGCCCCCTGCCCCTCAATCTAAGCACATGTGAAAAAGCAATCAATGTAAAATAAGGTGCTAAGACAAAGAATTGATTCTTCTCATCTCTCTTCCTTCCTGTCTGTCTATCCCTAACTGTCCCTCTCACTGTTTCTCTCATTAAAAAAAAAGAAAAAAAAACCCATCACAATTCTGTGAATGAGAAACCATTAAACAGCATTTAACTATACCATAGGGTAAGAGATTGAAGTATTACATTTTTACTCATGATTTTATTCATTAATTCATTTTCTCATTATAATTAGTTACCTGTGTTTCAATAGAAATATCTGTTGTAAATTATAAAAGCCCAAGTCTAACTGTGTAGAAAAAAAACAAATGTAATTTAAAAAAATTTCACTGAACCTAAACTAGAAAGAGCAGAAAAGGTAAACATTGAAAACACAGGTTAAATGACACATGAATATAAGGAGAAATCAAACTTTAAATCTAAATTGTCTAGTGCATATAAGAGAAATTTTTTTCATCTTGTCATACTGTATCAAGAAAAGAGGAAATGTTTATATAATATTGATACATAAAATAAAATAAAAATATCACAGGATCCAGCAAAATATGATTTGGGTATACATCCAAAGAAAGTGACACAATTATTTTTGAAGAGATATATGTACCCCCATGTTTATTGAAGCATTAGTCACCATAATTAATGTATAAAAGCAGCCCAAGTATCTTCATGGATGAGTGCATAAAAAAGTCACACACACACACACAATGGAATATTATTGTGTCATGAGAAAAAGAAATTTCTGTCATTTGTGACCAGGATAAACCTGAAGACATTTTGCATAGTGAAATAAGTGGGACAGAGAAAGACAAGAACTGTATGGTATCAGTTATATAAAGAATTTAAAACTATCAGATTTGTTGGAAAACAGTTGCTGGGGCCTGCTGGTGGCGAAAATAGGAGAGGCTGGTAGTAGAGTACAATCTTTCAATTATGAGAGGAGTAAGGCCTAAGGATATAATGTATTACATAGTGACTACAGTTAATAATATTGTATTTTGTAATTGAAATATACTAAGAAATACAACTTTAATGTTTTCCCAAAAAAGGGGAAAAGTAACAAAATAAACACCAGATTATAAAAATTTAAATTGATATGCACCCCTGCTGAACAGAAAAAGTTCTAAAACATTCTATAAATTATTAGTTACGAAGTTGTGATAGGGATGTAAAACAGGAAATATAGCCAATAATATTGAAATAACTATATATGGTATGTTGGTGCTAGACTTATTTGGGAATCATTTCATGAGTTATATGAATATATAACCACAATGCTGTATATCTGACACTAATATAAAATGACATTGAATATCCACTGTAAAAGAAATAAAATCATATTTGCAAAAATTAAAAAAGAAATTTTATAATATAGTTTTATCCCATTTACTTTTTGCTTTTTTTCCCCCTCTTTTCCAAATGAGAAGAGGGGAGAGAGAAAGACAGATTCTCAATTGTGCCCTGACCAGAATCCACCTAGTGACCCCATCTGGGGCCAATGCTCTACTCATTTGGGACTATGCTTGCAACTAAGCTATTTTTAGCACCTGAAGCAGAGGCTCCATAAAACCATCCTAAGAACCCAGGCCAATGTGCTTGAACCAATTGAGCCATGGTTGTGGGAAAGGAAGAAAGATAAAGAAATAAAATAAGTATTTCTGGTGTAAGCCAAGAAACATTAAAATATAAGATTTTAGGAAGTAATGAATAATGCATGAAAACACTTTGAACAAAGTATGGAGGAGTTGGGAATAACATCTGTCAAAGGGAATTGCAATTCTATTGGGATCATGCAGAATATTATATTTAGATACAGACATTAAGTTGGTGTGAAAACCAGCAGTGTTGACAAATTTGCTCCTAACAATCACAAAATATCTGTCTTCCTCATGGTTCCAAGAAGATTCTCCATTTCCCATACCTTGTTTCTTCTCTTTTTGCTACTTATGCTGAATATATGTGAAGGGTAGAATGGTTCAGACAAACATTTCAGTCACTGTGATGCTGCTTGTCAGAGTCATTTTCTATCAGAGACACAGCTGTTGAAATAAACAAGAATTTAACTATCTACACAGAAGTCACCATTTCCCCAACAGTGTCCCAGAAAGTATGATTATTTTAATTTGTAAATACTGGCTTTGGTTAATTAATTACCCATTCAGACTTCTCCTTCTGATCATTTAGTTTAGTGACTTCTCCTCAGAAGTATGATGATTTCTGTCTCTCCATAATGATAACTGGTCCTTTAAATTTGAAAAAAATATTTTCTATCATGATATAATATTTCTATTGATTTGTTAAGTAATTTAGTTAAAATACAAAGAAAAATATAGTAATATTGAAATTATGTAAGGAGCAATGTGGCTAAACAAAGTATGTGGGGATTTTATATTTTGGCTTCTAGAATTTTTATAATTTATACATATGGTCATAACTACTGATACGCGACTCTATCCACCTGATTCCATGGCTATTAATATTGCTTAGATGAGATTTTGGTGAACATACATTTATTCTCTCTGACAATTTAGAGAAAAGTACACTTAGAAGATAATTAATAAGGTTGGCTACGTGTCCTGTTTTAAAAATATAATGTGATTGTGAAAATAACAGTTTATAAGTTTTGAGCAAAAGCATGGAAGAACACATTTCTGCTAGACCCACTGAGAGTGGCTAATTACTGCAATGAGAAGGTCATGTGCCAGCTAGCTCACTGTTCAGAGAATAAAATAATGAAAAAGACCTGAACTGAATTTGTGGTTTGCAGCTAAGCACACATTTGCCCAGCCTTGTCAACTGAAAACCAACCATACTACAAATGAGAAATAATTGAATGAAATAAATGTTTGTTCTTAAATGTCAATGTAACTGTTGTTTGTAACTCAACTTCAGCAATTACATATAGCTACAGAGTGCAGATTGTAAGAAAACAATGTTGAATTTTTGTGAATATAAATAATAACTATAGAGAATGTAGAGACTACATCTACTTTCAAAAAGATAAATGTATATGACAATTATTTTACTTTGCAAACAAAGTGCACCCACATATAATTGAATTATAGTGAAAGTATCTTTGTCAATTTATGAAAGTTTATCTCCAATTCTTAGTAACTGACAGTTTGACTCACATGAATATTTTCTTTTTATTTTTTATTCTTTTCATTATTGAATACTTTATTTATTCTATCAGAGATTGCTCTTAAGCATAATAATTTAGAGTGTCAAAAGGGCGAGGCAGATAATTTAATAAACAAGGTACTTCCAAAGTATATAAACTCCAGAAGAAGAAACATGGACATGTAAAAACTATGAAAGGACGCTGATTATTTCCCAATGAAACCACTCGTTTGTATCGATAATGAATTTAATCATTGATAATGTTGCACCAAAATAGATTCTGAAAATGTATGTATTGGATCCATTCTTTGAGAAAGTGAGACATACTAAAATAGCTTTTATATACAAACCTTGGTTTGTTGCATGATAACCATGATTGCCAGTTAAGAATTTAGTAATCTCAGAGTCTGGATGGTTGGCTAAATGATAGAGAATTGGCCCGGCATGGGAGTCCTGGGTTCAATTGCCAGTCAGGGCACACAGGAGAAAGGCCCATCAGATTCTCCACCATCCTCACTTCTCTTTTTCTCTGTCTCTCTCTTCTCCTCAGGCAGCCAAGGCTCCATTGGAGCAAAGTTGGCCTTGGTGCTGAGGATGGCTCCATGGCTTCCCCCTTACATGGTAGAATGGCTCCAGTTGCAATTGAGCAAGTGCCCAGATGAGTGAAGCATCGCCCCCTAGTGGGCATGCCAGCGGATCCCAGTCAGGCACATGCGAAGTCTATCTGTCTTACAGCTTCTCACTTCAGAAAAATAAAAATAAAAAAAGAAAAAAAAAGAAAAAAAAGAATTTAGTACTTACTCTCAGCTCCAATTCTATCTTCATTGCCCTTTCAGAGACAATTGTGCTAGATCTCATAACCATTTTTTCCTCAGCTCATTTGATGTTTTGCCAATAAAGGCAATGAAGAGAAATTTCAGAGAAAGGGCTCTTCTTCTGGCTTTCACAGTGTTTTCTCTCCTTTGGCTGTGGGGGGGGGGTTGTGGACAGCTGCATGCATGCAGGCAGTGCTTGTGGTGTCCACCCCTCACAAGATTCTTCAGCTAGTCAGAGTCAGAGTTCTTTCTCCTCCAGACCCTGCCTGCTGACATTGGCAGGGAGGTCTTCCTGCTTGTCAGCACAGCTTGAGATCCATCCTCTCCAATATTGGCCACAGACTTGGAACTGCTCCAAGAAAACAGTCTGCTGTATGGTTTTCCATAGTGAACTGTCTTCAGTGAAGTCTAACACCCATCTTGAAGAAATGGACCTGTGTTCCCTGTGATTCCACCCTTTGTACTCTTATTTCACCCTATGGTATATTTTATAATTATCTTTTATGTCCTCTTTGTAGGTTATCCCCAACAAATAGTTAATACTTCTTTAAATCAAATATCTCATGGTGTCTCCTACCTGAGTTGACTGATTTATATACTTTGCTGCTTTAGAACATTCAGCACATAAAAACTAAGACAACTCAATTAACTTGAAAGTATGTGTAATATTATTCATTTTATTATAGACTAAGAAATAAAAATTCTTGATATTATAATTCATAATTATTTTTACATGATTTATTTTCACTTCTAGCAATTTTATAAATATTTAACATGTACCTAAATAAATATTATATAAAATAATATAGATATAGATTTGAAAGTATTTTACAATACCAAGGGTAAAATATCAGATAAACAGTACACTTTAAGTGACTATGATGTTTCAAAGCAGATTTATTCTCAGTAACATTGTAGCACTGTGATGAGTGATGTTGATCATGGGGAGGCTCTGTATGCATCACAGCACCTTCCTATTAATATTGCTGTGAATCTGAAAATGGTCTGAAAATAATACCTTATATATAGTTTTACCTAAATAAACATGTAGTGTATGAAGAAACTAAAACCATGCTAGTTAGTGATGGTGAGAATATCATTATACCAAATTTAGGTAATCTAACGTGGTTGGTGCTTACAAACATATGTTCCTTTTTCTGAACAGGGTTGAGAAGAGAGCATGGGTCTCTGAAATGTCACACATGTACAATTCTTGTTCAAATGTGAAGTTTTTGAGAATCTGAAATACAGAGATAATGTATCATTAATCTGGTAATATATAACTTAATATTGTATTGAACATTTATTTAGAGTAATAATTGCATATGTAAATCAGAATATTTCTCTAATTTCTCTACAGAAACGCTTAATTTATTTATATAATTTTTCACACATTGCTTTTTCTTTCTAAGATTAATTCTTAACCTAGGAAGCATGAAGGCATAAAATATATGAGTTCCAAGAAACTTACAGTTTGGAAGAGAAAGTTGAGCCATTTGACCGTAGCCACAAATTATTATTGTTTCTGTGGGAGAGTGCAATCTATGGAAATATATTCAAAATACTCAAAAAAAAGTTTATGAGAAAACAAATTTTATGAGAAATTAAGTAATTTGAATTTGGAATTTGAATTTGGAAGCACAAAGTAAGCCTGCAGATGGAGGAGGAGGAGGAATCCCACGAGGTCAGGGTGACTGCTAAACAAACTGCACACAGCCCACCAGCATCTGATGAAATTAGTAAGAGAAAAAAATAAATCAACCCACATCTGATGAAATTGGTGACTTATCAAATCAATCAAGTCTTACACTCCATGAATTGTTGGTGACCCACCCAGCTGACCCAGTATATCCAACATCCAGATGATCACACAATCTTTTGTTGCAATACAGAGGACTTCAAAGCAACATGGGACACCACAAGATTTAAGTGAACTGAGTCAACAGCTGTCACATAAGCAGCAGTATCCTAACCAACTTGCCAAAGAAACAGATAAGTACATTAAAGAGTTTGGACCTCTGCCCACCACTCCCATTAAACAACATCAACAGAAAATACAGGATGATCACTTAGTGGCTGAGATCACATCACTGACAAACTTTCCATAGGTCAAGAATAAGCTGCTGAAAAAAGAGAAGCTGGTTGTTGCTTGAGTGGGAGCCTGTTTCAGAGAATCTGGTGTTTTCCTGAGGAGAGCTCAAACAGACATCTTGTATCCTGGGAAAGCCACACTCATCCTGAAATGCAGGTGTGGGATGAGGAAATGACAGAGAACGACCTTTGCTTTATTCAAGAGAGAGTCTTCTGTTAGGCAACTTGAAACTGACATTATGGATGTTAATGAACTATTTAAAAATCTGGGAATGATAATTTATGATCAAGGAGATATGACAGCATAGGAACCAAAGTTGAAAATGTAGGGGTGCATATCCAACAAGCCAACCAACTACTGTCAAATACCTGAGAAAAGTTTTCTGAATGTAGTTTTGAGTTGCACAAGCTATTAAAAAAATATGGAAATCTACAACAGAGTTAACAATGAAAAACCAAACAAAACTTTTAACTTTTGCATTTTAAATGACTATATTATAATTATTTTTTTCTGGGTTTTAATTGTATGTAAAATTTTGAATGTGGTTTTTATTCATATTAAACAGTGAGAATGATTTCAGAAACTTATAAATTTACTTCAGAAAAGAGGCCAAATTAGTATTTTCAGCTACCGTATTTTGAAAATCAACTTTTTAAAAAATCTTTTTTTGGTAGTTGGCTAAAATTTAGTTTTGGTTTTGGGTATACAGCATGTTGAATGGATGTTTGTATAACCTGAGAGGTGCTCACATCAATAAATCTGGTGTGCATCGGACACCATGCATGGCTATTAAAATATTGTTCACTATCTTCTCTATGGTGTGCTTTGCATTGTCTTGGCAATTTAAACACAACTTTTCAATAAAAGTTTCAAAACCTAAAAGCTATAATTTGTTCTTCACTTTCATACATAGGTAATCATTCTGTATCATTCTTTATTAAACAAAGAATTAAATATTTGCCAATTAACTCACCGATTTTTAAAAATTTTGTTTTAATGCACTGTTCTCCATACTGTAGAAAGTATTATCTCTGTTTATATTTTGTATTTAATTATATTCTTATTAGCAGTTTGATAGCAAAGGTAACATTTTAATGGCAAGCTATAAGACTTTAAAAGGGAACAAATGAAATATTAAGTAACTATGTAAATTGTGTATTTTCAATTAAAATATTTAAAGTTAAATCAATTTAAGAATGAGAAAAGCAAATAAAGTTACTTCTCCCTAATTTATAGTCTTTCAATTGGACACATGAAGAAAATATATTGGTATGATTAAGTGAAGCAGACAATTTCACAGCTCTGATGAAAGATTAACAATAATTTATGATTACTTATTATTGGAAAAGCTGCTAGGGATTCAAGTAAGAATAGAGCAAATTTGTGTCTTCTTGTCTAGGATGCTTCCATGTCTCCCTCAATCCCCATCTGAACTCACTGAGTGATAATTATAATTTTTAATTATAACTTTAATTCTAATTTTATTTATAATTTGGGGAAAGCTGTAAATATTAATGGTGTTATAGTCACAGGGGCAGACATGGTTAGCAGTGGAGGGGGTTGTTAAATTGTCCACTACTTTTTCAGCTCAGAGTGCTGTATGCAGTACATAGTAAATGAGGAGAATGATCCGTTTCCTAGTCCAAGGTTGTGCTCTCCATGGTGTCAGGCATAGTGTCAGCCATAAATATAACAAGAAGGTACCAGAAATGAGAGTACAATAAGAGAGGTGACATCAGCTCTCTACATACGCTCAAATGAAAGAAAGAAATGTGCACATGTGTAAAAGAAAGTAAGATGATTCAGGAAAAAAAAGAGCCAAGTAGACTTTAAAAAATGATTTCATTGTTTTAGTACTTCCTTATACAAACACACACATAAGTACATCAAATAGCAGAGGCAGAAGCCATACTGACAGTAGGAGGTATAGAATACATTTTAAAAATCATTGGTTGTCAACTAAGCTATGCTTATACATGGGACATCTCAGGTAAACCAGATTAAAAAACATAAACAATGAGAATCCCAGGTAAACCAGATTAAAAAAAAAATAAAACGGTAGGTATAATCTCAAAACAGAAGATTCTCAGTAAAAGTTTATTCAAGTTACAAAAAAATAAATCTAAGAAAGATGTAGATTACATATTACCTATACTATATTATGAAAAATATATACATATAAAATATTAAAAAAACATGCAAAGTAACTGAAAAAATCTTCCATAATCAGGGGGGAAATTTGTCAATAGAATCTAAATTTTATTGGGATAAGAGGTTAGATTTATTTGAAAAATATCTTAAAGTAATTGTTATAAATATTTATTTATGTATTTATATATAAATTATAAAAATTATGTTAAATAACTATATGAAAATCTGATAGTGACAACAACTAGAGAACTAAAACTTATATGAAAGATTTAAATAAAATTTCTGAATTGGAAAATACACTGAAAAATTTACTATATGTACTTAAGTTTTGAGATTTAGAAGGAAAATGAAATTAAAAATGAATAATAGAATGATTAATTCCTGAGGAAAGAGAGGGATATTAATGAAGGCTTAGAGACCTTCAGTACACTGTCAGGAAAACCAACATTGGTGTAAATACTCTCTGAGAATACAGAGAAAAACAGAAAAATAATTTTGAGAGACAATGAATGAACAATGTTTTAATTTTATGTTAAAAATGTAAAAACCTATGCATATAAATTTATTTATAAAGAAGATCATCTGTTATAAATTATATATATATATCAATTAAACAATGATGTAGGAAAATGTAACCTTCACTTTTACCACACAGCAACACAAATACAGTGTCACAAAAATTTAAATTTTCAATGTATTATAGTTCTCAGTGTGAAAGTTAGTCAATAAAGAGAAAAGATAAACTCTAATGCAAGGTAGGAGATTATCTTCATGAACTTTGGTTAACTCTTGAAATAGGTCCAAAGTAATCACTAACACACAAAATAAAATATTGTACTATGACAACATTAATGTATTTTGATGATTAAAGACTCTAATATAAGAATAAAAATGTAAGTAACAGTCAAATGAGTTATTTCCATCTTATAAATTAAAAAAGAGCTCATTCACAAAATATAATTACATCTAGGAAGAAAAATGACAGGCCACATACAGGAGAAATGGTTGAGAGACACAGATAGTCACTTCTGAGTCTCACAGTAGAGAATTTCATAATGATGAGTTCTGAGAAAGATGTGTTCCATCTATCAGTAATCGGGAAAATGTCCATTAGTGTGATAATGATACTTTTATATAATGATCAGAACTTATAGCATTAAAATTCCTGAGAGTACTGAGTTTTAAATCATAAAACTATTGGATAAAATGTGTATTTACACAATTAAGTAAAAAATGTTGCGATAATCTAATAAATTTGGCATATGCATATATTTATGTCCACACAATTTCATTGTGCATAGAAGACAATAAATTAGAATGGTACACATATACAACATAATTGTATTTAGTAATTATTATTATATTATTATAAATATTACTTTATACTATATAAATAAGACATATGAGACATTTATATACAGTGTAAATTATTTAAAATACAATACAATACTTGTAAAAAAGACACACATAGATTTTTATAAAATAATTATTTTTAATGCCACACATTAAAAAACAACTATATTCTGAGTAGAATAGATTAAAATGTCATGTGTATACAGCACAGCAGTGAAAATTAATGACTAAAGATAAATGCAGTATTATAAACAAAATGCAAAAATGTCATATGAGAGTTGAAGAAGATACATAAAATTATAATGAATAATTTCCATTATATAAAGTTCAAAATAAAACAAAGACAGTTTGTAATAAAACAATCAGAACCATGCCTAAGTGAGGAGGGGAAGAAGCTATGAGAGTGTGCACAGGAGCACAGGCCATCAGAATCTCAGTCCAGGGTTTTTTTTCAGAACTAATGTAATAGCAGTTGGAATACCGTAACCACTCCTTTGGACAACGACCACAGTGATATGCTGAAGAAAGATTATGAGTTACTATCCAAAAACCATTTAAATTCTAATGAGTTGAAAATAAATCTCCACATTTGCACAGGCATAGACACATTTGTGCAGAACGTATGTATACACCCTCACCAGTTGGTCCATGTAAAAGTAAACACACTTACACACACTCCAGAGAAGGGTCAGCCTTTCAGTTCTTAATCAATGTGTCCATATGAAGCAAATGCACAAACAAGAATATCCACTCTCAGTATGTCCTGAACGTCAATGAACAAAACCACTTTGTAGAATACCAAAATTATCTTGAAGCCTATTGGCCACAATGGTTATAATGATTTTAAATAAATGTTTCTTCATATTGCTGCTTAAGAAAACACTTTTCTATACTGGCTAATTACAAACATTTATTGACTGGTATTATAATTATGTCCCCAAAATAAAATATTATTTTTGACTGCCCTATGTTAAAGAGAAATACAAACTATACTAACATCAGAACTTAAAAAATAATGATGTACCTTTGTGTATCCCGGTTATCAAAGAAGAGTTATTCTGCTCCAGTATTAAATTAACTAGAAAAAAAGTAATTTTAATAAAAAATTTAATAATGATCTAAATAAATCATAACTTTTGTTTCTTTAAAATGCAGTGTATTGTCTAGGATTAGATCATCTGGAATAAAATGTATTTTGCCAAGAAAAATTAATGAAATAACAAAAATTTGGGAGGAAATACTTCAAAGTCTAAAAAATCAAACTTCATATTCTCTTACAGTATTTAAATTAACCAATCTCAAGAATTAATTTATATTTCTCAATACTTTGCCTAAAGCATGCCTTTAGTTATACAGTTGTAATATATGTAAATATATATACTGATATAATGTTTTTAAACTATTTTCTAACTATTGTCCTGATATTTATACCTAAAATAAAGTCTAAATAACATTCTACATTTATTTAAATGCACACTTCAAAATGAGAGTTATGTTCCATAATATTATGAAATTTAGTGGTACTAAGATAAATTAAATCTATATTCGTTAAATCTTTTGAAAACTTACAGGGCATAAAGTGCATCATTCTTACTATAGTGTACAAGACAAGGCAGACAACTCCCAGGATCCCAGCAATGAGCTTCTCTGGAGGCGATGGTGAACCTGCAGGGAGAGAAAGAGAGGTGATGGAGACATTGTTTAGACAGTTTATGTACAAGAGAACCCACATGCACAGGGAATCATATATTGTACATAATCTTGAATCTCAAACACTACCTACCACTGTAATCTTTTCCTGGAATATACCATTACATTTTCAGGAAATATAATGCTCCATGACTTGCTGGTCAAAGACTGCACCTTACAATAATGCCTGAGTAAAATTAGTCCTTAGATTTCATAATAGAATCCTGTATTCTGACTTTAACCTCTGAACCTCACAAATGAAAATATGTGAGCTAATTCCCTACTCTTTCCTCACATCTCTTCACACCATCTGCATATCATAAAACAATTATACTGTGTGTCTATTAAATGTTTCACATTTACAGTGGTCATTCTTGTCACTCCATTGAAGATTTTGAGAACATTTTGAAAGTCATTTCCCACAGCTAGGCTGGTGTTGGTGCAGTGGATAGAGCATCGACCAAGGACACTGAGGTCTCAGGGCAAAACCCCAAGGTCACTGGTTTGAGCATTAAATCATCAATATGGTCCCAAGGTCACTGGCTAAAGCCCAAAGGTCGCTGGCTTGCAGCTCAAGCAAAGGGTCACTAGCTTGGCTTGAGCACCCCAGTCAAGGCACGTATGAGAAGCAATAATGAACAACTAAAATGGCGCAACTATGAGTTGATGTTTCTCATCTGTCTCCCTTCCTGTCTTTCTCTCTCTTGCTCTTTCTCTTTCTCAAAAGACAAAAAAAGAAAAAGAAAAGAATTAGTCCTTAGATTTCATAACAGAATCCTGAATTCTGGATTCCCACATAGGATATTTGGTGTAAAGTTAGTAAAATGAAAATTTTCATGTCCTTACCTTTCATTTGCTGTCTCCTTGTGTTCTTAGCCAGATTTAGTCCTGAGTAGTTTTCTCATTGAATAAAGAAAGTTACCATTTCTGCAGCTGAATAGTATCAGGGAGGGTGCCTATGATTACAATACTTAGAGTAGTTAACAAATGATGTGAATAATGACTATGTCTAGACTATTCGATGTGGGTGGAGTCTGAGATATGCAACTGTATTCGCTTCGCATCTGACCAATGTGAAGTTTGGTATTTTAGAGATTTAAATAAGTGTTTCATGACAGAATAATTGTTCTTATAATGATATTCTATGTTTCACATGTAATTAGAGGTTGAAGAAGTGAGAAGTTTAAGTTAGTAAATAATAAAAAAGGCCAAAATAATTATAATAATATCATTATTGAAGTCAGATTCCACTGAAAGATTTTAACACTGTTATAATAACTGCAAAAATTACAATGCTATTAAATAAAAAAAAATCCACCAATTTAGGTATCCACTAATGGTTAAAGATTGAGTGTTCCACAGTAGCAAGGAATAGTAGTTTTAGCACAAATAGGCTCCCCAAGTTATGGACAATATAGATTCTATAGGTTTAAAAATATTTAGGTACATATATGCAATGAAAGGTCAAAATAAAGTCTATGTTATGGCAAACATCTGTCCAAGTTTAATTTAATAGAAAAAGTACCTGTTCCAACTTACATACAAATACGAATGAAGAACAAACTACGGAAACTATGTTTTGTAACCTGGGGACTGTATAGTCATTTCATGCAATAAACTAATTCTGTTTAGTCACTTACACTTATTTTTAATAGAGCAGATGAGGTGTCATCAAATGATATTTATTTTGAATGATTGTGGAGTTCTGAGAAATCATTAAAATTTAATGAAGTATTTTATATGTTGAAAAATGTTACATGATGCAGTAGTCATCCAAAACTGAATAAATAATAAAAGCAATAGAACATGAAAGAATTTTTTAAAGTACTTATTTTACACAAGTAACTTGTAAATTATTTAGTGGTTAAGATATGAAACCATAAAATGATAAATGTGTGGAACATTTATGGAGGAGCACTGTGAGTATAAGCTTCCAGAAAGATCCTATGGCTTTCAAAGTCAGTAAAGGTAACTTTGGTATGTAGAAAGATGTAATAAATCAGATAATGGAATTTTAAAGTTGATATATATTTTTAGATAACGTAATTTAAAGATTTAATCAATGGTCTGCAGTCTGTGAGATCTATATTAAATTCTGGCTTTAAAATTTTTAATGTATGACCTTTAGTATTATTTAGTTCCAGAAACCTAGTTTACCAATCAAAAGTGGAAATAAAAATATGTAAAATACATACATGACTATAAAACTGTTCACAATCTGACATTTATAAACTATCAATATGTTACTCATTTGTATTATTCTAACACAATTGCCATTTCTGATTCACATGAGACAATGCAACATAATTCATTCCACAAAAGTCTCTTATCAGTGTGGCATCTCTTTCTACAATGTTTATTCAATATCTAAAACACCTCCTGACTGTTTATGTTCAAGTTTAAATAAACATTTTACAAAGACTACTAAATCCTGATTTTTATTACCAATTGAACAGCTTTATTTAATCAGAGTGTGTGCATAAGGAATTATGTTTGACTTTCATTATTCAATGAATTCATGTTAAGAATCTATTTTTAAAGTCTGGTTAAATATAAAATAGTACACATTTATAATTATATCCATTAACTACAAAATCCAAAGTTACCTGTTCCTTGTCTTGATGCTTACAGGATTTCATTTAAATTATACTGATACTCAAACCCAAATAACACCTGTGTGCATGCTTTTTAGTAATTTTACAGGCAAATATTTAAATATTTTAAGATATCCTCCAAGATATTTCATATTTTACTCTTTTAACCGTGAGTTGTACAAATAAGGACACCAATATTTGATTTGGTTTGATTGTATATTAATAGTACTTCAGTTGGATCACATCTATCATTTGCAATTTCCCATTGAATGAATTGGGCCAGTGAGAGAGGAGAGGAGAGACACAGATTCAGAAACTCAGGCATCCTTTACTGGGAGACCAGGGTGCTCCTGTGAAAAATCAGAATCTGTGGTTCAGAGGCTGCCCTGTGAAGACTGACAGTGAAGCAAAAGTAGAAAAAAGTTGATTTCTCATTACTGTTTTATTTAAAGTTTGGACAGGAAATTCTTACACTTGGGCAATTTTGAAGTTGGCTTATCTGATACACACCTTCAGAATATAGGAAACTTTGAGCTTCTAGTGCAGTGGTAGTCAACCTGGTCCCTACCGCCCACTAGTGGGCGTTCCTGCTTTCATGGTGGGTGATAGCAGAGCAACCAAAATATAAATAAAAAGATAGATTTAACTATAGTAATTTCTTTTAAAGATTTATTCTGCCAAACTTAGTGAAAATATGACATAAAGTACTTGGTAAGTAATTATTATTATATGCTTAACTTCCTGTAACTCTGCTTTATAAATTTTATAAAGTAAAGTTACTTCTCTACTTTATAATTCACCATTACTGTGGAATCGGTAGATGGTTAGAAAATTTTACTGCTAACAGAAATACAAAAGTGGGCAGTAGGTATAAAAAGGTTGACAACCCCTGTTCTAGTGCATCATTTAGTCCATTGATAATAGCCTCTGAAAAAATTATTTTTATATTCTGAAAGCTACCTGGGACAAAAGACATAACCACTGTTGTTAACTTACTTCCATCTTCAAATCACACACACTGAAAAGTTAGGCCTCGTTTAGAGTATTTTAGATAATTAGATAGTTCCCCTTTTCAATTTGGGAGGTAACTCCACACTGCTTTCCACAGTGGCTTCACAGATCTGCATTCCCACCAGCAGTGCATGAGAGCTTTCTTGTCAACATCCCCACCAGCACTTGTTTGTGGATTTTTTGATGATAGCCATTCTAATGGGTTTGAGGTGATATTTCATTGTTATTTTAATTTGTATTTCACTGGTGATTAGTGACATTGAACATCTTTTCATATGTCTCTTGTCCATCTGTATGTTTTCTTTGGAGAAGTGTCTATTCCGGTTTTTTATCCATTTTCTAATTAGGTTGTTTTGTGATAAGGTGCCCAACAACTGTAAAACTTAGTATTGACAACACCATTTTAAAGAGGAAAAGTCAGGCTTCTTGCCCCCTCCTTTCTTTAGAGAATGGAGGGAGAAGAATGTGGGAGCATGCTGGCTACAAGGACAACTGGTTCATCTAGTCATAGTTTAAATATATTTCTCTGAAAGAGTAAAAGTTATTTGAAGAACTTCCTTTCCCCTTCGATGGGATCCTTTGGGAGACAATGTTTGCATATCCTACACTGATTTTAACTCTTCTTCTCCCCCTAGTCCTGAGAATAAAATATACCTGTAGACAAAGGGATGGGGGGGTAGACACTAAAAGATTTGTGAGTGTCTTTGATATGTAAAAGGACATCCCTATTGTCTTACCTTGTAAGTTTTAATATGTAGGAATATTTTTTATAGATCCTATGTTGTAAGGTTGTTAATGATTGATTATTGTGTCATGCTCTCCCTCCTTTTCCCCCCAACCTGTATGTGATCAAGTCTACATAAGTAGTCTGAGGACTATTTTGAGGAGTACACTATTTGGGTTAGCTATACCCCATGTAAGTCATATGTAGCTGGTTTATTAATAAATCTTGTCCTAAAAATTCTTCTATATCCTTCCTTGGTGTCTCTACATAACCTGCGGAATTAAGGTATGCTACTTTATAACAGTTTGACATTTAGTATTCAGTTTCATAAGTTCCTTATAAATTTTGGATGTTAAGCACTTAGAGATATCAGGAAGTACGTTCTCCCATTCAGTAGGTTGTCTTTTCATTTTGTTAATAGTTTCCTTTGCTGTGCAAAAACATTTTTGTTTTGGTTTAGTCCCATTTGTTTATTTATTTTTTTTGTTTGCCCTGCACAAGTTGATATCAGGAAAAATATTTCTAAAGGAAATGCCCAATATTTTATTGCCTATGTTGCATGATGGCCCAGCAATTCCTGTTCTGGGAATATATCCAAAGAAACCCCAAATTCTAATTTGAAAGAGTTTATGTACTCCTATGTTTATTGCATTATTATACATAATAGCCCAGACATAGAAGCAACTCATGTGCCCATCTGTAGATGAATCAATAACAAAGTTTTGGCACATTTACACAATGAAATACTATTCAGCCATAAAAAAGAAGGAAATCTTACCTTTTGTGAAAGTATCAATGTACCTAAAGATTATTATTATAAGTAAAATGTTCGCTAAGCCAGTCAGAGAAAGACAAGTGGTTTCACTTATATGTGGATATTGGGGACCAAATAAATAAACAGGATAGTTTTGCAATCTGGACAGAGGTGCTGGGCCCAAACCCCACCTCATTTGCCTAGTTAACAAAGAGCTACACCTGATTTTCATCTGTCTCACTCATGTTCTCCGGAGGAGGCTGGAAGTTAGTTACCTTTATCTTTAAGTCCCTGTCTATTATTTATTTTAATTCCATACCTTTTCCCTTTGGGACCCCGGTATACATGTACTTGTCGTGGCTGGACCTCGATAGTTGGTGCTCATAAGTGTTGCACTCTCGTCAAAGGGAAAGAAGAGAGGTAATGGAACCCCCCAGAAGTGTGCACACAAAGTAAGTATAAAGCTTTTTGAGAGTGAAATTTTTAAGTAGAGTTCACAAAGTAAGTATAAGGCTTGTAGAGAGTGAAGCTTTTAAGTAGAATGTGGAGGGAAAGTATAATAAAAAATAATTCGTGAGAAAATTAATATGGAAGTTCTAGGATCAAAAGTGAGGGACATTTTTCTTTTTGTACAAATATTTTTGTTTGAGGAGATAGAAATTGAGGAATGTAGATGTGAAGCCAGTATCCAAGGCCACCATCACAGCAGCCTGCCCCATGCAGGTTCGCATTGGATTCGGACAGTTGATAAAGAAACAGTGGAGCCAAAAACTGGTGGGCCATCATCTTTAATCCTAGCTTGCACCCAGCGAGCAAGTAAAAACACACACTGGGCTCCAAAACCCACTCATTCAGGGCTCACAAAGCTACTGACTTATCGAGTTTTCCTAGACTCAAAGGCTTCTAGCTCACCAGCCTTATTCACCTCTGTTCCCTATCTCCTTCCTTCTCCCTGCACAAACTCTGCACAAACTGGCTTCTCACTCAACACTCCGCCATTTTGGCTGCTTCTTCTGACCTTCTCCATGTGGCCTTTCCCTGCTTTCCTCTCTACTCTCTCCTCTAATGATAATCTCAGGAACCGAGAGAGCAAGCTCCCATTCTGCCCCCATTTTATAGTGTAGAAATCAAAACCTTTAATTCAATATACAAAATAGGGAAGTCTCTAATACAAAATCACTTATCTGAGCATGATGGGATTGTACCACCACACACCAAAAAGGGTGGGAAAGGCTTAGTCCTAAAACCAAGCCCCAGGCTACAAAGATCCTGCCTGCCCACAGCCCGCCCCCAACACACATTAATATCACCTGGGAGACAGCTTCCATGTGGGCAGCGCCATCTTTAACAAAGTGAGCATAATATATCTGCTCAACAGTAGATATGAGAGCTTGGAGTCTGAGAGTAATTTGAGAGATCAGAATATAACGGCTGTGGCTATTTTAAACTTTGTGGCTCTGTAGCCCTCTGATCCCAAAGTCTTTGTCTCAGGCCCTTGGAAATCCCGGCTCCAAAGAGCGAAAGGCTGGCCTCCCCAGGCAGGGGCCATGAGCCGAGAGCCAGTAAAGCAGCAGGGACTAGGGTTTGAGCTAATCTCACGACTTGCCCTGCCCCATACTTCCAAGGTAAAGAGAGCAGGTGATGGTGGAGGCAGAAGCGGTGGCTTTCCAGGTCAGCATGGCGAAAAAGACACAGATGCGGCTGTAGAGAGCTATGGCTGGTGCTCGGAATCTGCATACAAAAGGTGCTCAGCGCATCTCCTGTGCTGGAATGAGCCGCTCCCTGCAAGCTCAAGGCCCAGCAGCAGAGGAAGTGCCCCAGAGGCCCCTAAGTCAGGCTGACCCTCATATGAGTGGCCTGGCTTGGGAGGACCAGCCCCGGAAGTGGTGGCAGAGAAGCATTGCCCTCTCAGGTAAACTAGATCTATCATTAGATTGGGATTGAAATGGAGAGATTTAGGCTGCCGGTTGCAGCAGCTAATAGAATTTGAGAATGATTAGAAGACTCAGATGCTCTTTAAATTTACAGCTTTTTCTTATTATTATCTAATTTTCTTTTATGTTTTGGATCATTTTATTTCTTTCCTGTTCCATGCCTGGAAAGACGGCGAAGAGAGAGCCTGTTTGGATATGTCTAAACAAAAATCTCATATAGCCGTTCTCGAGATTTTTCAAGAGGGATTTCCATTTAGCATTTATCCCTGTCATGTTCCTATTAAAATAGCCCTATGTAAGATCAATCAGGCCACATTTTAGTCTCTAAAATCCTGTGTTTCACTCTTGATTTGTGTAATTGTACGTGAACCTTTGTTTAATGTCTAAATGTGTCTGTCTTCAAGGCCTAAATTAAGTTTATGCATTCAAAAATTAGAAATGCTGGCTCTAATATTGTAAAAATAAAATATCATCCCTACAAATTAAAAAATTTAATTGGAACAAGTAAAGCATGCTCATTGAAATTTGGATGAAGTGAAGTGTGGATCCTGAGGACTGCCTAATTTGGCCAAACTGCTCCAAGCTAAAGTTTCTACAGCTGCAAAGTCTGAAGCAGGTGGATTTGCTTAACAAATGTATAAATTTTTTTTTTACTCTTTGAATTGCCTGGGTAGAAGTGTTTTGATGGGTGTGGGAATGTTGCTCGAAAGTGCATTTGCTGTATTTTGTTGGAGGTTGGCAATGAGATGGGTGTTTCTTGCAGTTTTTGAGGTCAAGGTGTTGTGGCATATACTCAACAAATGCTTAAGTGTTAATTGTAAATAATATAAAAAGGTGGGGGGAGTCATGTTTTGGAACTCTTGCAAATCTATTTACTTTGAAGAATTTCTTTTGAATGCTGATGTACAGGAGACACAAGGCCTCTTTCTTTTGCAAACTTCTACCCTCTTTTATTTGATTCAGCTAATAACACTGTTTTGTCTTTTTCTAAATAGTTCCAGATACAGAGAAAAAGTTTATATAGGCAGTTGATGACCCTCAAACCCCTCAGCAAGATCTTCTGAGCATGGCTTTTAAGGTCTATAATGACAAAGAGGAACAGAAAAGTCAGACAAAGCCCAACAGAGATCAGGCAAAATGCTAGCACTTGGCATATACCCTTAAAGGCTCCAACACCCCAAAGGGGCTTCATAGGACTCCAACAGGGCCCTGCTTTAAGAGTGGAAAGAAAGGTCATTGAGCTAAAGCCTGATAAGCTTCTCAGCCCCCACCAGGGCCATACCTTTACTGTGAGAAGAAGGGACACTGGAAGGTAAGCTGCCCCCTCACTCCTCTAAGGGAGTGTTCAGTCTCTTCCAGCCCTGCTCCAGCCACCTGTGAACTGGCCTTGCCCAACCTGCTGAGTCTTGCCACTGAAGGCTAAAGGTGCCCAAAGCCGTTAGCCTCATCTCACGTCACTGTGGACAAGCCTAGGGTATTTCTTCCAAGTAGCAGGTAAACTGATCTTGTTTCTTGTGGACATGAGGGCCACTCACTATGCCTTGCCTGAATATACCCTTTGAGGGTTTTTATTCATCCCTGGAAGATCTCTGTTGTGGGTGTTAATTGTCTTATTTTCTGCTGCTTTGTTTAATATAAGGTCTACTGGAAAGTTCTGTCCATTTTTTGAATGAAACAAAATACAAATTTTTCTTACCGTCAATAAACTTTATTAAATAATATAATTGCCATTTTATTAATGATTTCTTGCCAGTGTGAGGGCAATTTGTATATCCCATTTTTGATAAATGTTTTATCTTTTGATACAAAAAATTGAACCAGTGCTTGTTTGATATCTTCTTCATTTTTGAATTTTTTTGCCCTTCAAAAAATTTTGTAAGGACAAAAACAAGTGATAGTTGGAGGGTGCTAAGTCCAAAGAATATGGTGGATGTGACAGACATTCTTCTGTGGTATTTCTTCCTTGTTGAAATTTGTAAAAATTACAGTGGCATAAATAAACTTTATCAGTAGCCATGGGTACACTATGGCTTCACACATAAGACTAATGTGAATCAACTTTGTTTTAGTTAATTTGCTATGTCAGTATGTATACATTAAGTGATAAAAATAGAGAGGCACACATGCGCCAAATAAACATGTGTTTACGTGTCAAAACTTGTTATGATATAAACGGACAGAACTTTTCAGTAGACCTTATATATAGTGTTTTGTTTTTTTGTTTTTAATTTCTCCTACTTTAATGCTCCATACCTATTTTAGGCTGGGACCTGCTCCTAATTCAGACAAATTTACCTCTGCCATCCAGCATAGTGTATCCAAAGGTTCTCCTCACCACGTCATGGTTGCAGAGCTCCAAGGAAAGCCCCCCTGGGTTCATCTCTCCAGTTTAAAGGAAATGGAAGTCCTGTCTCCATACATGCTGCAGAGGGCTTTACCAGTCTATCTCAATCATTATCAGCTAGAAGCAGTGGTCATTGGGACTTGGATTCTAGCTGCAAAGTGTGAAAATGTGACCACAACTCCAGTGCCTGTGGGCTTTTCCTGAATGTTTGTGACTCCTGTTTCTTGGGACAGTTCTCAAACTGAAGTGGGTTTGGGTTAGAAATTATATAAATATTTTAAGGACATTTAAGACTATAAGAATTTTATTTTAGATCCTGTTGTATTAATTAAGACTTTGCTTGATAATCTAATAGGCTTTAATCACTTCATTGTATTGGGACACTTGTTATAGTGTCTGTTAGTATTGTCTATTTCAATTTTGTTGTTTATTTTATAGTTTTCCAGTTTGCCTCCAAATCAGAACATGGGAATTCATATACGTATAAATCACAGCACACCAATTGAAGGTTTTTTTTTCTTTTTTATTAATTTTAATGGGGTGACATTAATAAATCAGGGTATATATGTTCAGAGAAAACATCTCCAGGTTATTTTGACATTTAATTATGTTGCATACCCCTCTCAAAAGTCAAATTGTCTTCTGTCAGCTTCTACCTAGTTTTCTGTGCCCCTCCCCTCTCCCCCCTCTCCCTCCCTTTCCTCCCCACCCCCCCCCATAGATCAAATACCTAAAAAGATAAATGAATGGGACCACATCAGACTAAGAAGTTTTTGCACAGCCAGAGAAATTGACAACAAAAACAAACAGACAGCCAACTAAATGGGAGATGAAAATTTTAAACAATAGCTCAAATAAGGGCCAAATATCCAAAATATACAAAGAACTCATAAAACTCAACAACATACAATTGAAATTTTTTTAAAAAAAATAAAAAAAACAAAAAGGGGGTTATGTTGGGGACCAAATAAATAAACAGGGTAGTATTACAACCTGGAAAGAGGTGCTAGGCTCAAACTCCACCTCATTTGCCTAGTTAACAAAGAGCTATAGCTGATTCCCATCTGCCTCACCTATACTCTCTGGAGGAGGCTGGAAGCTAGTTTCTTATCAGTGTAAAGTAGATTTGGATGGTATGGTGGGGTTGTCTTTGAGTTGCCTTGGGAACTTAATTGAATTGCTGATGGACCACATTTTGTTGTATGAATAAAAGTGGATGTGCTTCTGGGAGCAGCCACATTATGGCTCAGGAACAGTAGAGACTGTTTGCCGTGGCATCCTCCAGAACCCGTGTGTGTGTGTGTGTGTGTGTGTGTGTGTGTGTGTGTGTGTGTATCTTTAAGTACCTGTCTATTATTTATTTCAATTCCATACCCTTTTCTGTTCAGAACCCTGGTATATACTTATCATGGCTGGGTCACAATATGTGGTGACAAATGAATAAAATAAACTAAGAACTAAAATAGAAACAGAAGCCTGACCTGTGGTGGCGCAGTGGATAAAGCGTCAACCTGGAAATGCTGAGGTTGCCGGTTTGAAACCCTGGGCTTGCCTGGTCAAGGCACATATGGGAGTTGATGCTTCTAGCTCCTCCCCCCTTCTCTCTCTCTCTCTGTCTCTCTCTCCTCTCTCTCCCTCTCTGGCTCTCTCTCTATCTTCCTTTCTCCTCTCTAAAAATGAATAAATAAAAAAAATTTAAAAAATAAAATAAAATAGAAACAGATTCATATATGCAGAGAACAGACTGACAGCTGTCAGAGAGGAAAGATGCTGGTGGCTGGATGAAAAAGGTAAATTACTTAAGGAAAAAAAATACAACAACTCACAGACACAGACAACAATATGTTGATTACAAGAGTGAAAGAGAGACCTGGCCTGGCGGTGGCACAGTGGATAGAACATCGGATTGGGATGTGCAGGACCCAGGTTCAAGACTCTAAGGTCACCAGCTTGAGCACAGGCTCATCTGGTTTGAGCAAGGCTCAGCAGCTTGAGCCTAAGGTCACTGGCTTGAGCAAGGGGTCACCTGGTCTGCTGTAGCCCCCCGGTCAAGGCACATATGAGAAGGCAATCAATGAATATCTAAGGTGACACAATAAATAACTGATGCTTCTCATCTCTCTAACTTCCTGTCTGTCTGTCCCTACATGTCCCATTATAGGTGGTATCAAATGTACAAAATACAACAATATAGATACAGACTCTTAGAAATGAAGAAAAAATCGACAGCTGTCAGAGAGATCGGAGTTTGGGAGGCTGGGTAAAAACAATTGAAAGGATAAAGCATAGAAAAACCTCATGGACAAAAATAGCAGTATGGGGATTATAACAGGGAAAGGGGGTGGGGTGAGGCAGAAGAGGGTAAAGAGGTGAAATGGTGAGGGAAAGAGACTTGACTGGTGAACACACAATACAATGTGCACATGATGTGTTATAGGGCTGTACACCTGAAACCTACATAATTTTATTAACCAATGTGACCCCAATAAACTCAATAAAAAGTAAAAAAAAAAAAAGAAAACCTTGGCCTTTTAATAATTGAACCTCATCATTCAGTCTGGTCTCCACTTCTTATGAAAATAAACAGCAGTGGTTTGGGTTTTGTTTTTTTTTAACAAATGTTATTGACAAGTGCTGATTGTTGTGAAGTAACTGTGAAAAGCATTTTGGGCCAGTTTTAAGCAAGTTATAAAGCAAACACATTGTCAACTATGTAAATTGTGAGTCTATGTCTTGAAAAATAAGGTAAAAGTAAGATTTGCTTCTAAATCAAATTAAAATCTTGACATTACCAAATTTGATGCTGACTCAGGTTAAGGAAATCACAGTCTGACTATGGAAATTCATACTGTAGTCTCTGTATTAACTGTAAAACAATTGGATAACCTACATGTAGATGAGATCCTATTATTTTACATCATCAGATACCTTGTGGATTTTTACATGGTTTGTGGACTTTTCTATTCCTTTAATGGTAGAAATTTCAGTTAACAGGCGTCTTTATCATTCATCTTTTTTGATACTTGTATATCTCGGTTTGTGTTGTTTAAATTTTATAACTCTGTCTTACTAACACCTAAAAGAATGAAAGACTTTAAATTTTGGAAAGAATAAAATATTCAATGTCGATCAAATTTAAGTATCATGCAAAAAGTGATATACGTGTAACTGTGTATGAGGTAAGTATTCAAAAATAATTATCATTAATCTCTGATATAACACGTTTACTTGGGTATTTTGATAGTTATAATGTAAAGTGTTAAGAATGATGAAATACTTGAAATCTCATGGAGAGATGAATTCTAGGTTGCTTTTGATTTTATGTCAGGACATTTTTTCTGTCTCTTTGAGAGCTTTCACATCACACTGCCAAAATTTAACATGTATATGTTTGGAAGTGAGTTTTCACAAACACCCAAGTGCATTATTTCCAGTTACAATGATACTCAGACAAAAGATTTGGACATTAGCCTCTTTTTTTAACTCATTTTCTAGAATCACATACCCATAACCCTAAAAACCCCAAATTAATGTCTACTATAGCCAGTGAATATGACATTAATTAGGAATTGGACCTTTGCAAATGTAATCAAGTTAAGATGAGCTCATACTGTTGAAGTTGGGCTTTAATGAATACCTATGATGTCCAGAAGAGGGACATTTGGACACAGAGACAGAGAAACACAGGGAGAAGAATGAGATGATAGAGGCAAAGAGTGAAGCAATATGTCTATAAGCCAAGGAATGCCAAGGACACAGAGCTACATCCCAAACTAAGAGAAATGCATGAGACAGTTTCCCCTGGAGTCTTCAAAGTGAAGCCAGCCCTGTTCATACCTTCCTTTTAGACTTCAAGCCTCCAGAACTGTAATAGAGTAAATATTTTTGGTGTACACCAAAAAATCTAAACTAAATCATGTTAGGAGGTAATAAATGTTGCATAAAGACATTTTGAATAAAGTATGAGAAGTTCGGATTATAATCTACTGTTACAGGAAACTTTAATTTCACTGGGATCCATTGCAAATGGTATATTAGGACAGAGACATAAAGTTGTTGTGTAAACCAGCAATGTCTACAAATTTGCTCCTAATCATTACAATATCAGTCTTTGTTATGGTCTCAAGGAGATTTCCCATTTTTCACACCTTATTTTTATTTCTCTTTTTGTTATTTATGCTGAATATCTGTGAAGGGTAGAGCAGATCAGACAAACTCTTCAATCACTATGATGCTGCTTGTCATAGTTATTTTACATCAGAGAAGTAGCTGTTGAGATGAACAGAGATATACTTATATGCACAAAAATTACCCTTTCCCAAATCCATCTCAGAAAGTTTAATTACTCTTATTAGAAATATTGGCTTCGGTTTACTAATAACTTATTCAGATTTATTCTCCTGATCATTTAATTTGGTGACTTCTCCAAAGTTTGATGGTTCTTTTTTGTTTCTCTATAATGATAACTGGTTTTATAATATTGAGGAAATCTTTATAATATTTTTATTAACTTGTTAATACAATTAAATACAAAAAAATTATGTCTGGAAAAGGTGTAATTGTGTGAGAAATCATGTGAATGTAAAACAAATGTGGATATTTTATATATTGAATTTTGGAATTATAAATTATCTTATATAAGATGGTCCTAACTCCAGGTACACTACCTTCCTTGCCACATGTTCCTATTGCTATAATAGTAGCTTAGGTATTTTGGTAGTGAATCCACATTTCTTCCCTTTGACTACTATGAGAAGAGTACACTTTGCAGACCATCAATAAGGTTGGCTATGTGACTTCTCTGATAAAATCATGTGATCAGGAAAGTAACAGTTTTTGAGGTCTGAGCTCAAGCATTAAGAAGCACATTTCTTTAGACCCACTGAGAGTTGCTAATCTCTGCTACTAGAATGTCATGTTCCAAGTAACCCACTGTTCAGAGAATGAAATACATAAAAATGACTGGTTCTAAATCTGCGGTTTTGAACTAAGCACACACATGCCTGGTAACCAACCAAACCACAAATGGGTAAATCAGAAAAATGAACAAAATAAATGTTTGGTTTTATATGTCAATGCAACTCTATTGCTTATAACACAGCTTCGGCAATTAGATATAGCTATATGTACCTATTATATGAAAGTAATTTTGAATACTGACATATTTTCTTACTGTGAACATAAGGAATATATTTTATATAAAGTACAAAGGTAAGAACTGTATTCAAAGAGATAAATATATATGAACTATTAATGTATTTTTCAGATTTTAAGCAAGTGTAGCATTTCTCCCAATTGAAATTGAATTATGGTAAAAATATCTCTGAATGATTGCCTAATTACTAAAGTTATCCCAAAATATGTCAATAATTAACTATTTAACCCTCACAAATAGTTTATCTGTTTAATTTTTATTTTATTTATAATTTAAATATATTTTTCTATCAAAGTATGTCTCTAAGCATAGTGACTAAGGAGGAGGCAGAAATATTAATAAAGTAACATCAAAATGTCTCATATCCAATAGAGTTAAAACAATGAATCCAATCATTGATAAAGCTGCACCCAAATAGACTCAGAAGCTATATATGATAGTTCCTTTCTCTGAGTGAGACATATTCAAATAGATTTTTATAGAAGCTTTGGGATTCTTTGCATAGTAACTTAAATGTCAATTAAGAATTTATTACTGTCAGCTCCAAAGATATCTTTATTTCCTTTTTTGAGACAACAATGTGGGTCCTATAAACTTTTTCCTCTGTCTGCTCACTTTACATTTTACCAGTAAAAGGCAATGGCAATGGAGAGACATGTCAGATAAAGGGCTCTTCTTCCTTGTTTCAAAGAGTTTTCTCTCCTGTGGCTACAGTGGGGTGGTGGACAGCTGCCTGCATGCAGGAAGTGCTTGTGGTGTCCACCCCTCACCAAGTTTCTGCAGCTAGTCACAGTCAGAGCTCCTTCTCCTCCACCCCTGCCTTCTGACATTAGCAGGAGGTCTTCCTGTTTGTCAAGCACAGCTTCAGATCCATCCTTCCAATATCGGCCACAGACTTGGAACTGCTCCAAGAAAACAGGTCTACTGTATAGTTTTCCATAGTGAACTGTCTTCTGTGAAGTCTAACACCCATGCTGAAGAAGTGGACCTGGCTTCCATGTGACTCCACTTTTTGTACACTTATTGACCTATGGTACATTTTATAATTTTCTACTATGCCTTCTTTGTAGGTTATCCTCAGAAATAGTTAATACTTCTTTAAATCAAATATTTCTTGGTTTCTCTCTTCACTCTATGAATTTATACACATTATCACTTTGGAATGTTCCGTCCTCATTTTCAACACATAAGGGCTAGGTCAAATCAATTAATTTGGAAATATATGTAATATTATTCAGTTATTATATACTAAAAAAATAAAAGTTCTTGATGTTATAATTCATAATTTATACATGATTAATTTTAATTTTTAGCAGAAGTTTTAGAAATGTATAACATGTACCAGGATAGATATTTTTTTAAAAGTAATATAAATATAGATTTAATAATATTCTACAATGTCAAGGGTGAAGAATGAGACAAACTATGAGCTTTAAGTGATGATGATGTTTCAAGTAGATTCATTCTCAGGAACAAATATACCACTCAGGTGAGTGATGCTGATAACAGGGAGGCTCTGCCTGTGTGGTGACAGGGAACACAGGAAATCACAATAGTTTCTTTTAGTTTTGTTGTGAACCTGAAAATCATCTCAAAGTGATGTCTTAAAAATAGTTTTACAAAAATAATCACATAGTTTTTGAAGAAACTAACACTGCTATTCAGAGCTGGTGAGAATATCATTGTACCAACTTTACGTAATATAACGTGCTTGATGCTTACAAATGTATTTTCCTTTTTCTGAACAAGGTTTAGAAGAGAGCATGGGTCTCTGAAATCCCATATATGTACAATTCTTATTCAAATGTGAAGTTTTTGAGAATCTGAAATACAGAGATAATATATCATTAACCTGGTAAAATATAACTTAATGTAATTAATAAATTTATTTAGAGAAATAGTTACATATCTAAATCTGAATATTTCTCACAATTTCTCTACAGAAAAGCTTAGTTTATTTACATAATTTTTCCCACATTGTTTTTTTCTTTCTAAGATTAATTCCTAACCTAGAAAGCATGTAGGCATAAAACATGAGTCTCAAGAAACTTACAGTTTGGAAGAGAGAGTTGAGTCATTTGCCTGTACCCACAAATTATTATTGTTTCTCTGGGAGAGTCCAAGCCATGGTAATATTCTGAAAATGCTCAAAAAATTCTATGAGAAAACAAATTTTATGAGAAATTAAGTAAACGCTTGCATATGGATTTGAATTTGCAAACAAAAAATAGGCCTAAAATGGATGCGGCGGAGGAAACCCATGAGGTCAGGGTGATTGCTAAACAAACTGCACACAATCTATCAGCATCTTGTGAAATTAGTAAAAAATAAAAAGTTTTAAAAAAGGAAAATCAAGCCACATCTGATTAAGTTGGTGAGTTATCAAATCATTCAAGTCTTACATCCAAGAATTGTTGGTGACCCACCCAGCTCGCCCAGCATATTCAAAGTCCAGATGATCACACAATCTTCTGTAGAAAAACAGAGGACTCTGAAGATACATGAATACCTCAAGGTTCACTGGAATGGAATCCACAGCTGCCACATAAACAGCAGTGTCTTAACCAGTTTCCAAAGAAACACATAAGTATTCAATACATAAAAGGGTTTGGATCACTGCCCTCCACCCTACTAAATAGAGTCAATTAAAAATACAAAAGTGTCACTAAGTAGCTGAGATCAAATCACTGACAAACTTTCCAAAGTTCCAGAACAAGTTGCTGAAAAAAGAAAACTGGTTGTTGCTAATAATATTCTTATTAGCAGTTTCATAACAAAGGTAATGTTGTATATGACAATCTCAAGAATTCATAGGTGAACAAATAAAATATTAAGTAGCTATGTAAATCATGTATTAGCAGCCAAAATAAAGATAATTATAAAAATAAGAAAAACAAATAAAGCTAATTCTTTCTAATTTATAGTCTTTCAATTTATATTTTTATACATTGGACACATTAAGAAAATGTATTGGTATGATTAAGTAGGAAGGACAAATGGACAACATTAGCAATTTCACAGCTCTGAAAGGTGATCAGAAACTAATAAAAACTTATAAGATTTATTATGGGAAAAGCTGCTAAGGATTCAAGAGCATATATGAGTCTTCTTGTCTAGGATGCTCCCATGTCTCCTCCAATCCCTAGCTTAGCTCAGAGAGTAAGAATTGCAATTTGTACAGTTTGAGGAAGCTGCAAATATTAATGATGTTGTTGCCACAGGGTAGACTTGATTAGCAGTGGAAGAGGTTGGTATATTGCCTGCTACATTTTCTGTTGAGTGCTTAATGCACTAGGTTATAAATGAGGAAAACCATTCATTTCCTAGTCTGAACTTGTGCTCTCCATGGTGTCAAGCACAGTACCAGCCAGAAATATAACAGGAGATACTGAAAATGAGGGTACAATAGGAGAGATGATACCAGCTTTCTACATGTTTGGCTAATGGAAAAATTTGTGCTCATGTGTAGATGATGATCCAGTAAAAAATAAAAGCCAAAGGAGACTTTGAGGACTGATTTTAAAGTTATTAATACTCCTTTACACACACACTCACAAAAGTACATAAAATAGCAGAAGGCGGAAGTTATACTGACATGAGGCATTTGAATACATTAAAAAAAAAAAAAACTTTGCTTGTCAAGCAAGGTATACTCAAGGGAAATTCTGGGTAAGCCAGGCTAAAAAAACAAACAAGAATTTTAAAAATGGAATAAACACACTAAAAATGGAACATTCTACATTAAAAACTTATTCAAGTTACAAAAGAAGAAAACTACTAAGGTTGTAGGAGAATTTATACTATACCACATTTTAAACAATATGTACATACAGAAAATTAAGAAACATGTAAAGAACTTGGAAAATGTTTTTCATACTTTCAGGGGGAAAATCAGTCAACAGAATCTTACTACACTGCTAAGAAAAATTAGGGGAATTTTTATAGCTTCATATTCATTTTGAAATATCCCTTAACTCTTGTGAGCAGTATATTACTAGGATAAGATGTTGGTTTTATTAGAAAAATATTTTTAAATAATCATTATAAATTTGTATTTATACATGAATTATAAAAACTATGTTTAAATAACTACTGTATATAAAAATACGATGGCAGTGACAGAATGATTAGAAAAATCAAAACTATATAAATAAATCAAATAAAAATTCGGGTTTGAAAGAACATTACCAGCATTGAAACATTCACTACATTTACATAAAATTTGAGATTCAGAAGAAAGAATTGATGAAATTAAAGATGGAGTAAAGAAATTATTCACTTCTGAAGCTAGAGAGAAAAGACGCGAAAAATTAATGTAGCCTCAGGGACTTTTAGAAACTCTATCAGGGAATCTACATTAGTGTAATATTTGTATGAGAATATGAAGAGTGATAAAAAAGGCCAGAAAAATAACTTGAAAGAAATAATAAATGAGCAAATTATTAAACTTTATGTTAAAAATATATAGTCATGTATATTAAGTTAGTTATGAAGAAAAGACCACCTGCTATAAATTAAGTTGAATTAATTAGATGTTATGTAGAAAAGTATGAACTTCATTTCTGCTAAGAGCATCACAAATATACCTGCGCAGGATATAAATTCTTTCTGTATTATAGATTTAAATGTATAAGTTAATCAATAAATAAAAAGATAAACACTAAGGAGTAATGTAGGAGATTATCTTCATGAACTTAAACTAATTTCTGAAATAGGTCCAAATTTATCACTAAAAACCAAAATGAGATATTGGACTATGGTAACATTAATAAATTCTGATCATTAAAAGACTTCAATATGACCCTAACCCATTGCTGGTGCAGTAAAATAAGTATTGACCTGGGATGCTGAGGACCCAGATTTGAAACTCTGAGTTCATTGGCTCGAGAGCAGGCTCATCCAGCTTGAGAACGGGGTTGCCAGCTTGAATTAAGAGCATAGACGTGACCCATGGTTGCTGGTTTGAGCAAGAAGTCACTGGCTCTGCTGAAGCCCCCTAGTCAAGGCACATATGATAAAGCAATCAATAAACAACTAAAGTGCTGCAACTATGAGTTGATGATCTCTTCTCTCTTTCTTCTTGTCTACCTCTGTCTCTCTCTCTCTGTGTCTCTCTAAAGTTCTCTATCTTGACAAAATAAAAAAAAGATTTCAATAAGAGAATAGAAGTGTAATTAATGGTAAATATAGCAATTTCCATCTTATAAATTAAAAAAGAGCTCATATTCAAAATATAACAACTTCCTGGAAGAAAAAAATAGGTAACATAAAAGAGAAATGCTCAAGAAACTTGAACAGTCACTTCTCATTTTTACTGTAGAGAATTTCTTTATGATTACTGCCTAGAAAGTTGTATTCAATCTATCAGTAATCAGTAAAATGCCTATTAATGTCATAATGACAGTTTTATATAATGATCAGAATTTATGGCATGATAATGCCTAAGTTTTGGATCATGAAATTATTGGGTAAAATGTGTATTTCAACAGTAAACTAGAAAATGCTGGGATAAACCAATATTTATGATGCTGCTATTTCATTCTGACACATAGAGGATAATAAATTATAATTATACACATATACAATTATAATAATATAATCGTGTTTATAAATTATTATATAGTTACCAATATAATATTTATCTTATATAAATAGATATGTCTTATGTAACATTTATATATCATATATAAATTATTTTAAATGTAATATATTTGGAAAAAACATACACAAAATTTTTATAAAATACTTATAATACCTACACATTAAATGAAATGTATATTTTAAGTACAATAGATTTAAAATGTCATGTATCTACAATACAGCAGTGAAAATAAATAAAGAGAAATACAGTAATATAGATAAATTAAAAAAATATCATATGGGAGTTAAAGGAGACATATAAAATGCATAATGAGTGACTCCTTTTATATAAAGTTCAACATTAAGCAAAGATAATTTGTAATATAAAAAATCAGAATAATTGTTAAGTGAGGAGGGGTGAAGTTATGAGAAGGTTAATAAAAAAACAATTTGTAATATAAAAAATCAGAATAATTGTTAAGCGAGGAGGAGGAGAAGCTATGAGGTGCATAGAAGTGGGGCCACTGTGGACTGGCAACTTCTACTTCATGATCTGATTTGTAATTACATGGGGCTTTGTAGTTTGTACTTAATCTGCATAACCATGATATATTTACTTTCCATGAGATATCACAAAATTAAGTAGCAATGTTTATGTTAGAAATAAAAAAAACATAGAAGCATGGTTGTCTCTGAAAAGCGAGAATTGAAAATTACCAAATGAGTATTAATAGCATAAAATATGAATAAAATATGAGAGTCAAACAATGTAATATTAGCAGCCTTTAAAAGAAACCAACTAGCCTGGCCAGTTGGCTCAGTAGTAGAGCATTGGCCTCATGTGTGGATATCTAGGTTTGATTCCCAGTAAGGGCACACAGGAGAAGCACCCATCTGCTTCTCCACACCTCCCCCTCTCCTTTCACTTTATCTCTCTCTTCCCTTCCCGCAGCCAAGGATCCATTGGAGCAATGTTAGCCTGGGTGCTGAGGATTGCTCTATAGCCATCACCCCAGGTGCTAGAATAGCTCCGGTTATAACAGAGCAATGCCTCAGATGGGCAGAGCATCACCCCCTAGTAGGCATGCTGGCATCCCAGTCGGGAGCATGTGTGAGGTGCAAGTCTGTCTCTCTGCCTTCCCACTTTTCACTTCAGAAAAATACAAAAAAAAAAAAAAAAAAAGACAGAGAGAGAGAGAGAGAGAAAGAAATCAACTACAAATATATATGAAATAAGAATGAATTCTACAAAAATATTGCAAGTTAAGCTGCTAAGTTAAATGTTGGAAACATTTAAAATCTTACCACTTCTTCTTCACTATCTATGTAGAGCAGGCTAGAGTTCTTAGAAGCACAGGCCGTCAGACTCTCATTCCAGTCCTTTTTTTCAAAACTAATGTAATAGCAGTTGTTGGAATACAGTAACCACTCCTTTGGACATCGACCACAGTGATATGCTGAAGAAAGATTATGAGTTATTATCTAAAAACATGTCAAATTTTAAAATATTTAAATTAATTTGCATATATATAGATACATTAGTATACAGAACATATGTATACACCCTCATCGGCTGGTCCATATAAAAGAAAACACATTCACAATCACTCACAGAGAAGGGTCAGCCTTTTCTTCTCTAATCTATGTGCCCATGTGAAGCAAACAGACACAAAAAATGTCCACTGTCTACATAACCTGAATGTCAATGAACAAAACCACTTTTGTAGAATACAAAAATTATTTTGAGCAAATAGGCAACAGTAGTTATGACTATTTAAAATAAATGTTTCCTCATAGTGCTGCATAAGAAAACACTTTTCTATACTCACTAATTATGAACATTTATTGCCCAGTATTATAATTAATGATCTCCTCAAAAACTATGAGCTTTTTACTTCTTTTATATCAGATATAAGGTTTGAATTGTACTAATATCGCAACTTACAAACTACTGTTGTCCCTGTCTGGGTCGTGGTTATCAAGGAAGAGTTATTCTTCTGGTTTTCATTAGCTAGAAAAAAAATAATTCTTATAAAAAATATTGATCTAAATAAAATCATAATACTTTTTTCTACATTGAAATATGATGTATTGTTTAGGATTAGAATAACTTGGAATAAAATGGTTTTTATAAAAAATGAATGAAGCAATGTAATTTAGAAAAAAATTAATACAAAAGCAAAAAAGAAAAAACCCAACTAATTTTACCTTCTCTTACAGCATTTGGATTAACCAATTTCAAGAATTAATTTGTATTTCTAATAATGTGTCTTAAAGCATGCCTTGAGTTATAAAATCAATAAATATATATAGATAGATATATGTGGATATATATGGACATGTATGCATAAACTATTCTCTAAAATTATTCTAATATTTATACCTTAGATAAATTCAGAATAACTATTACTCACTTAGTCTAAATGCATATCATAAAACAAGTTCTATTCTATAATATTAGAAGTGTTTAGAAGCACTGATGATCATTAAAGTGAAAAGTTTTGTATAATCTTACAAAAATTTACTTACAGGGAATAACAGCTACAGTTACCACAGTGGACATCAAGACAAGGCAGATGACTCCCAGCACCCCAGCAATGAGCTTCTCTGGAGGTGATGGGGAATCTGCAGGGAGAGAAAAGGAAACACCAGGAAAGGAGAGAAGACAAATGTTAGTTTACACACAGAGAATCACATACAGACACCAGACCTCAAATTCACACCTACCACTGTAATCTTTTAGAATATACCAAAGCATTTTCAGAAAATATAATACTCCATAAATTATTGGTCAAACCTACAACAATGCCTGAATATAATTAGCCTTCAGTTTTCATCTTGAATACCATATTCCAACTTCTAGTTCTGATTCGTAAAGATGAAAAATAAGTGAGTTCATTTTCTACTGTTCCCCACATGTCTGCAGCCCAGCTGCACATCTGTATATTATACTGTATGTCTATTAAATGTGTTACCTTTGCAGTGGTCATTCTTGTCATTCCCTTGAAGATCCTGAGAAGCATTTTGAAGATTTAAGTCTGCATAGGTTATTTCCTGCTCAGTTACTGAAATGGAGCGTCTGGTGCCCTTACGTTGTACTTGCTGTCTCTTTGAATATTTAACCAGATTCAGGTCTGCATAGGTTACTCCTTGGTTGTTCATCTCTGTAGCTGAGCAGTGTCTGGAGACTGTGGTTGAAGATAACTGTGCTTACAAGTAAATGACATATGCAGTAAAGAGATCCTAGTGCAGAAAAACTGGGCGGGTTAGAGGATATTAGGGCTTATTTCCCAGTTGAGGAAACTAAAGTTCTGGTTTTAAATTTCTTAGATCTTTAAAAAGTACTTCATGATAGATGCAATTTTTAAGATAGTCTATATATAATTTATTGGAGAAAAAAAGAAAGCAATAAATTATTGAGGAATAAAGTATATCATAAATAATAATATCTGTGTTAATTTAAAGTCGGATTCCACAGAAGTATTTTAACACCCTTACTATGTTTGTATTAAAAACTAAAAGGGCTACTTATGAGAAGCAATCAATGAACAACCAAAGGGCTGCAACTACGAGATGTTGCATCTCATCTCTCTCCTTTCTTATCTCTCTCTCTCTTTCTCTCGCTAAAAAATTAAACTACTCTCTCTCTCACTAAAAAATTAATCTGCTATCTTGGAAAAAGAGACACAATATTTATAATAAATATGAGGTCATAAAATTATTACAGACTGAATGTTCTTATGGTGGGGCATTAGTTGTATTGGCACATATAGTAATTTTCTAAACTAAGACAATTTGCTTGACCTGTGGTGGCGCAGTGGATAAAGCGTCGACCTGGAAATGCTGAGGTCGCCGGTTCGAAACCCTGGGCTTGCCCGGTCAAGGCACATATGGGAGTTGATGCTTTCTGCTCCCCCCCCCCACTTCTCGCTCTCTCTCCCTCTCCCTCTCTCTCTTCTAAAATGAATAAATAAATAAAAATAATTAAAAGACAATTTAATTTAGTGATATACATTTATTTATAAAAGGTGATAAATTACTATCAAGTCCTGTATGTGCCTTGACCAGGCAAGTCTGGGGTTTTGAATGGTGATCTCAGCATTTCAGGTGATAAGTTGTTATCAAATAATATTTTATTTTTAATGGTTATGGTGTTTAAAAAAATTATTACAATTAAAAAATGTTTTATATTTTGAAACATCTTACAATCACATTGAACTTATTAAACACCTAAACGATATTGCAACAAAAAAACAATGAAATTTTTTAAAATAATAATGTAACACTAAGAAATTGGCAATTGAGTTAATGGAAGAGATATAAAACACATAATATGATAAACAAATGTGTAGATCATTTATATTAGAACACTATTTTTCTCAAACTTCCAAAAAGTTTCTATGGCTGTCAGTGAGGGTACTTTTAGTTGTGTAAGCAACAGTAATCAAATAATGTAACAATAATTTAGTAAATGGACTCTGTGGCCAGCGAAATACAGAATTAATATTCTGGATTTGAAATTTAAAATTGATCTTTACAAAAGGTACTTAGTATCATATCTCGCAGCTTAACTTACTAATATGAAGATATAATATATATAGAACTATATATATTAATAAAATATGTAGATATAATAAAATATGTAGATATAATATATATAGAACATTTAATATTGTTTTTATAAGTGCTCAAGAATATGTTATGCTAATTCTTATATGAACACATTTTCCATGTTATTTCTAATTAATTTATATCAGTTAAATGCTATAACATAATTCATTAAGCAAGAGTCTCTTTATCAGTGTGGTTCCTTTACTTGCAATGTTTGTAAAAAAATTTTTAAAGTCTTTAATTTTTTATAATTAAGATTACATTAGCATTTTATAAGAATGACTTTATTCTGATTTTATTAAAAGTCACCTGCCTAAAATTTAATTTAAGTAAATTTAAAAGGTATTATATTTGAACTCCATAATTCAAAGAATTTATTTTTTTGAATCTATTTTAAAGGTTGGGCTAAAATGAAATAACATATATAATTATACCTATATTGATTATAAAATAAAAGAATAAATCTTCCTTGTCATAATTCTTATAGAATTTTACTTTAAATTGTTTTGATTAACACACTCAATTATACATGTGTGTGTGAACTAGATAGAATAATTCTCCACAGGCATGAATGTGAAATTTTAAATATTCTAGAAAACACTTCATATTTTATATTTTTCTCACTTGAATTATTTCAATAAAGATAACAGCATCTCCTTGACTTTGTTGTATATTAATTGTACCTCTCCTGCATCACATCTAACATCTGTAATCTCCTACCACATGAGATAGGCTAACAGACAGGAGAGTAGAGACACATACCTTCTGTAGCCAGAAAGCCGTGCATCCTTTAGTGGGAGACCAGGTTACCCTTGTAAACAAACAATATCTGTGGTTCACAGGCTGCCCGTGAAGGCTCAGAGTGAAGTATGAGTGGAAAATGTAGATTTCTCATTAATGTGTCACTTAAAGTTTGAACAGGAAATTCTTGCACTTGGACTATTTAAAGACTGTTTACCTCATCAAACACCTCCAGGATACAGTATATGTTGCACTGGTAGTGTGCCATTTACTCTGTTTTTTGGTAAATGCCCTGAAATATTGTTTTCTTATTCCAAAGGATATCAGGGGATAAGAGACTTGACCATCCATATTGTTAATTTACTTTCATCTTATTCACAAACTCTGAAATCTTAGGCCTGTTCAAAGTATCTTAGATGTTAAAATTCTACTCTTAGGCAGGGTTTCTAAACTTGGAATTACATACCACTTTTTCTTATATTGCAATTATGTCATTTATACTATCATGGAAAACTTCAAAAATCATAATCCCATCACACTCTGTATTTAGTGGTATTTGTCACCAGTAGTCTGAAGAATTACTACATATTCACCTTTATGGTAACACTCATACCAATCATTAATTTCCTAACTTGTCTCCTTAATTTCTCTGCCTTAGTTCTTAAAATGTTTTCATTTATTTTATTATTGTTAAATGTTATTTAGATTTCCCTTGGTAAAAAAATGTCTCTGAGAAGGATAAAACATTAAACAATATTGAACTATTATCACTATGACAAAGATTAAATTATTACATAACTACTAATTATATTTTTGTTGATTTATTTTTCAGTCATAACTCATTGTATTTTTATAGAAATATTTGTTGTAAATGACAAGCCCTATTCATGTAATGGAAAACAAAAGTAACTTAATATGTTCTCTCTTATTTAAAAACATAGAAAGGCTGAAAATGTAGACTTATAAAAGACTCGTTATATTATATATACATGAGCATCAAAACAAACATAACTTTACTCCATAATGCTATTATTTACATATATTGCTAAATGATTACCACAATACGCTGAGCTAACATCCATATTCTCATACAGATACACTAAAAGAAAATAAATAGGATACAGCATATTAACACAATAAATGTTACCAGTCTATTAATCACATAGTAGCTACCCAGGTTATTAGATAGACCATGGTGGCATCACAGTGTTTGTGTTTAAGTAACCCCAATTTTACAAAATTTATGGAGTAAGATTATCTAATGCAATGGTAGTCAACCTGCTCCCTACCGCCCACTAGTGGGCATTCCAACTTTCATGGTGGGCGGTAGCAGAGCAACCAAAGTATAAATAAAAAGATAGATTTAATTATAGTAAGTTGTTCTATAAAGATTTATTCTGCTAAACTTAGCAAAAATCTGACATAAAGTACTTGGTAAGTAATTATTATTATATGCTTTAACTTGCTGCAACTCTGCTTTATAAATTTTATAAAGTAAAGTTACTTCCCTACTTTATAAAACAGCATTACTGTGGAACTGGTGGGCGGTTAGAAAATTTTACTACTAACAGAGATACAAAAGTGGGTGATAGGTATAAAAAACTTGACTCCCCTGATCAAATGGAATGCAGCCTTAAAGTTATCCATATGATCACCAAGAATTATAACCTTTGCAGCAACACAATGATGAGTCAAAAAGAAAGACAACACCACTTCCAGTAACAGTGTTCTCCCAAAATTATTCAGCAAAATAACTCCTTCATCTATTGATTCCTAACTATTGATTGGTCTGCTCCTGACTTTGAACCATTGACATTGTCATAACTTGATGATCCAGCATCATCCTGGACAGAGAATTTTATCTGACATATTGATAGAAAGTTAACCGTAGCTTACTGCAATGTCACAATACCTATGTCTTTCACATCACTTCATGTAACTACATACGTATTTTATTATCTCACATCATCAACGAAAAAGAGAGTGGGTACAGTGCAGTAAGATATTGTGTGTGTGAGAGAAAAAGAGACCATAATCACAAAACTTATATGACAGTATATTGTTATAATTGTTCTATTTTATTACTTGTTAATGTTGTTAATCTCTTACTGTGTCTAATTTATAAATGAAATTTTATCATAAGTATGTTGGGAAAAAACATAGTATATGCAGAGTATGATACTATTTATGGTTTCAGTCATCCACTGGGATTGTTGCAATGTGTCCCCTGCAGACACAGGGAAAACTACTATACATCCTATAGAAGTGTTATCTATACATCTGTAGTCATGTTGTACATTACATCCCTAATACTTCTTTATCTTACAGCTAACTTTGTACTTTTTCACCATCTTCCTTTCATTTGTTCTCTCTCCCAACCCCTCATCTTCTACAACCACAAGTCTGAACTTTTTTCTATAAATTTGTTTTTGTTATTGTTACTGTTTTTAGATTCTACATATGAGATCATACAGTATTTGATGACTCAAGCTGTATAGTGTTAATTGTAATTAGGACATGTGATACCTCCTGCTTTATTCTTCTTTCTCAGATTTCTTTGACATTTCAAGGCTTTTCATGGTTGTATATATGTAAGAGTGTTTTTTCTACTTCTAAAAAATATACTGTTGGAATCTTGATAGTTATTACATTGACTATGTAATGGTTTTTGGTAGTATTGGCAATTTAGCAATATTAATTCTTCCAATACATGAACTTGAAATACCTTTCCCTTTATATGTCTTCAGTTTTGTTCAACAGTGTCTTGTAGTTTTCTGCATAGAGATCTTTTATCTCCTCAGTTAAATGTATTTCTAAGTATTTTATTGTTCTTGTTATTGTAAATTGGGTTAATTTTTTACTTCTGTATCAGAAGTTTTGTTGTTAGTGTGTAGAAATCCTACAGATTTTGTTGAGATATGTTACTTCTATGACCAATTTTTGGAGTTTTTATCATGGCAATTTCATTAAATCCTTTACATTTATTGAGATAATTAGTTGTTTTTCCTTTCATTCTGTTAATTTGATGTATTACATTGATTGATTTGTGTATGTTAAACCAGTGGTCCCCAACTCCTGGGCCACGGACCAGTACCGGTCCATGGTTCATTTGGTACCAGTCCACAGAGAAAGAATAAATAACTTACATTATTTCCATTTTATTTATATTTAAGTCTGAACAATGTTTTATTTTTAAAAAATGACCAGATTCCCTCTGTTACATCCGTCTAAGATTCACTCCTGATGCTTGTCTCGGTCATGTGATACATTTATCTATCCCACCTTAAAGGCCAGTCCGTGAAAATATTTTCTGACATTAAACCGGTCCATGGCCCAAAAAAGGTTGGGGACCACTGTGTTAAACCATTCTTGCATCCCAGGTTTAAGTTCTATTTGATTATGGTTAACTGATATAACCAAGGATTTGCAGAAGAAGCCTGCAAAGAGTCTGATAAGAAGGGTGGAGACACAGAAAGAGCTGGCTCCACACCCACATGCAATATCTGAGAAGCTGGAGGACTATTGGGTTGCAAAACTTCCTCTGGTCAGGGTGTGGGGTCTCAAGCTCACAGGGATCCCCAACTCAGAGCAACAGAGATATGAGGAGGAGCCCACATAGCATCTGGTGATGAAAATCAGTGGACATCCATCCTGCCTGGGAGAGAAGAGAGCCTACCAGAGACCCAGACACCACCTTCCCAAAGATGAGCACTCCTATTGTTACAGCACCAGCCTGGGGAGTGCACTGCCTGACTGCTGGTGATGCCACTCTGCCATGCTCGGGTGCTGCAGAGTGGTCTGCTGGATGTACCCAGCAATGACCTTTGGGGTCTTGGAAGAGACTCAGACAATGACTGAACCATGTGGCTTTAGGAAGGGGACCGGTCTTCCTCACCTTGAGTGCACAGCCAGTAAGTACCCTCCTCTCTCCTGCTGAATCACTTGGGCAGCCTGTCCTGCTGAGTTCAGTCAGGTAGGGAAATCAGAGTGTCACACAGAGCTCAGAATTTGAAGAATGTCTCCTGGGAAGAGTTTTGTCTGGGAATCTGGTGAGCAGGTGCTGGGTTGTGTGGCTACATGTCACGAGTGTGGGGGAACACTCATATTTCCCTGTGAGCTCAGCTTGTACTACCCTGGGAAATGGAAGAAGTGTGTGCCCTGCTCCTACAGACCTGTGGCCACCACCCACAGCAGGAGGCTGTTTGGATCTGCCCTTCCAATTCCCAGATACGCTTCTTTATGGAGCTGAGCTCAGCATGGGGAAGGGAGTTTTGCTCGGAACTGCAGTATTCAGAATGTGTGTCCCTTGAATCTATTATATTTTATGGTCCTGGAATAAAGAGATTGAACACCTCCTATAGGCTTGGCAAGCACAACCCCCGATGAAAGACTCTTTTGATTTGTCCTCCTGAGACCTGCAGATCTGCCCAAATGTTACTCGTGCGGGGGGTTGGAGGGTCTGCTGGCTGCACCCAACCTAAACCAAGTGCACAATGTTATTGGCAGAGCTGTAGTTGGAGACTACTTTGGGTGATGAGTGCACAATGTTGTGTGTAGATGATAGTTTTTTGAGTTGTACGCTTGGAATCTATGTGTTTTGGGGACCCAATGTCATCCCAATCAATTCAGTTGTAAAGAATATAAATAACTTTAAAAATATTTGGTAAAATTTTCAGTGAAGCCATATGGTCCTGGGTTTTCCTTCATTGGTAGTTTTTGATTACTGTTTCAATCTCCATAATAATAATTGGCCTATTTAGACTTTCTGTTTTTTCTTAAGTCTTAGTAAGTTGAATATTTCTAAAATATTTCCATTTCTTCTAAGTTTTCCAGTTTGTTGACATATAATTGTTCGTAGTAGCCTGTTTTAAATTTTTTGAATTTCTGTGGTTTCCCTTTTTCCTTTAAAATTTTGTTGATTTGGGTCCTACCTTTTTTAACTTGGTTAGTCTAGTTAAGAATTTGTCAATTTTGTTTATTTTTTCAAAGAACCAGCTCTTATTTTGCTTAATCCTATCTATTTTTTTTCAGTTCTTTATTTCATTTATATCTGCTCTAATCTGTATTTTTTTCTTCTGCTGACTTTGGGTTCAGTTTGTTGTTTTGCTTTCTTAAGACATAGTTAGGTTGTTTGTTTGGGATCTTTCTTTCTTTTTAATGTGGGCATTTATTGACATGTGCTCTGATTGAGGATCAACTAGCAATATCTGCACATCAGGATGAGACAGAAAGGAAAAGGAATACTGCATATTTTTATTTATGTGAGGTTCAAAATACAAATAGACTGTAATATTAAAAGTCCGCACAGTGGAAAGTGATAAGGAAGGAGGTGTGGTGAGAGAATACACAGTAGCAGGCCATGGAGGACAGGAAACTCTATCTGTGACCAGATTTGTCATTGGATTATCTCATTCCTCTTGTAATCAATCTGCCCAATTACAGTATGTGTGGTTTCCTTACCAAAAGGTAAAATTATATAGAAAAATTTATTTTAAAAACCAAGTATTTAGAGAAGCACAAATTTTCTATGTAAAGCAAAACTGAAATTAGCAAATGTGCATTAGTGATATAAGAATATAGAATACTTTTTTTTTTTTTTTTACAGAGACATAGAGAGAGTCAGAAGGAGGGATAGATATGGACAGACAGGAACAGAGAGAGATGAGAAGCATCAATCATCAGAATATAGAATACTGTAGGGAATCATCCATCTAACCTTGAACCCTCTATGACTTGGATTGGGGAACTTTAGTTAAAAGCCTGACTGAATATCTCTTGAATATAAATATCCAAGAAACTGTGTGAGTGAGTAACCTTTGTGCAGACAGAAAGGAATGCATGTGAACAGGCTTTAAAAAATTAGTCTAGAGGTTTTAGATTGCCCTTCCTTTGTGCTTGTTAATTAGCAAAAGAATGTACTGACTCAAATTAGCCCTTTCTTCATGTCAGTAAAATGGCCGTTAGTCATTCTTTCCCTGTATCCCCGGGCCTCCCTTCCTTGTAATCCTGTTTTCTCTATTCTGCTTCTGATCAATAATAGTTAAGAGAGAAAGAAATTGAGGAGGTCTTCTTTGCCTTTCTTGGCTAAATTATTTAAAGTTTTGAGCTTAATTTTTATGCCATCTATCAGTCAAATAAGTTTGTAAATAAGATGTATAAATTTGCTTGCTTATACTTTGCATTGGGTGTGGGAGACAGGTTGTAAATCAGCAGGTCTTTATAGCCTAAGGCTTAGTTTTAAGACTAAGCCATTCTCACTCTTTTAATACTAAGATTTTTTCAACACTAAGCTTTTCCCCACACCCTTAACTGTTGCATGATGTAGGGTGGCACACTCTTATAAGGAACCCTATTTATGCCTCAGATAGGTGGCTTTGTATCAGAGACTTCCTTATTTGTACATTGGCTTAAAGGCTTTAATTTCTACAATATAAAATAAGGGAGAACAGGAGCTCTTTCCATGGTTCCTGAAATTAACATTGCAGAGGAGAGGCCAGCCAAGATGGCAGAGTGCTGAAGGAGAAGCCAGTTTGTGCAGAGTTTGTGCAGAGAGAAGGAGATGGGAAATAGAGGTGAATAAGGCTGGTGAGGTAGGAGCCTTTGATTCTAGGAAACTCAGATAAGTCAGTGGCTTTGGGAGCCCTGAATAGAAAGGAAAATGTTTTCCCACTGTGTGTATTTTCTTGCCCACTGGGTGTGGGATAGGATTAAAGGTAATGGCCAACTGTTGGTCAAATAAGTTTGTAAATATAATATATAAGTTTGCTCACTTATAGTTTGCATTGAATGTGAGGGACAAGCTGTAAGCAGTCAGGGTCCCTATATCCTAAGGCTAAGTTTTAAGACTAAGCCTTTCCTACCCTTTTAATACTAAGATCTTCTCAACACTAAGTGTCTCCCCACACCCTTTACTGTTGCATGATAGAGGGTGGTGCTGTCTCATGAGGAATTTCACTATGCCTTAGATAAGTGACTTTGTATCAGAGACTTCCTTGTTTGTCTATTGGAGTAAATGTTTTGATTTCTACACTATAATATAGGGCAGAGGAGCCCAGGCAGGAAGAAAGCAGAGAAGAGAGAGCAGAGAGAGGTGATGTGGAGGGGAGGAGAAGCAGCCAAGATGGTGGAATGCTAAAGGAGAAACCAGTTTGTGCACAGTTTGTGCAGAGAGAAGGAGATGGGGAACAGAGGTGAATAAGGCTGGTGGGGTAAAACCTTTGATTCTAGAAAACTCAGATAAGTCAGTGGTTTTGGGAGCCCTGAATGGAAAGTGAAATGTTTTCCCACTGTGTGTATTTCTTGCCCACCAGGTGCAAGCTAGGATTAAAGATGATGGCTCACCAGTTTTTGGCTCTGTTGTGTTATTACCATCTTTTTGAATCAAATGTGGACCTGCACAGGCCAGGTGGCTGTGACGGTGGCTGTGGCTACTGGCTTTACATGTTTTTACTATGAAATAATTTGGCTTAACTGTGTAAATTAGTCTAAAGTAAATTATACTAGAAATATTCACTCAAAAATTTTTCTAGTTTCAGGTATCACACATATTGCCATCTTTGTGTAATTATTTTTTTCTGTCTGCTCTTTTACTCTGTCCTTAGACTGTCAGAATACTGAAAACATGGTGTTTTATCCTCTGAAGCATAAATAGGTGATAAGTCATCATTTAGTCTAGTCTCTTTACTTATGGGGATAGTAGAAAAGTATCTTTTATCAAATCTTAGAATTGACGGGTGCTGAGTGTTCTGAAGAAACTACAAAAAGAGTATTTAGTCATCTTAGGTAGATAATAAAACAAACACATTGTCAACTATAAAAATTATGAGTCTGTGTCTTTGAAAAATGAAGTATATTAAAGATAAGATTTGCCTCTAAATCAAGTTAAGATTTTGACAATTTCTAATCTGATATTGATGTTGGTTAAGTAAATACAGTATGCATAAGGAAACAATACTGCAGTTTTTGTGTTAACCGTAAAACAACCAGATAACCTACGTGCAGATGAGATCCCGCAATTTTTCATTATCAAATATCCTTTGGATTGGAAATTTTCTCACCACTCTATAGTAGAAAATCCAGTTAACTGGTCTCTATTACCATTTATTTTTTGATACTTTATATATTAATTTGTGTCATTTAAATTTTATGCACTCTGTTTAATGACACTGGAAGGGATGGAAGAGTTTAAATTGTGGAAAGAATAAAAAATGCAATGTTGGTAATATTAAGAAATTGAAGTGTCACACAAAATGTTATATATATATAACTGTGCCTGTGCAGAAGGTAATTATTTTAAAATGATTATCATTATTCTCTAATAAAACCAGTTTATTTGTGGGGGGTTTTTTTGGTTGTTATAATTAAAAGTGTTTAGAATGTTGAAAAACTTAAAACATACACCAAACCAAATATTATTTCCAGTTCCAGTGATACTCAGGCAAAAGCTATAGACATTAACTTGCTATTTTTAGTCATTTTCTAGTATCACATGCCCACACTCCTCCAAAACTCAAATTAATATCTACTAGATCCAGTGAATATGACCTTAATTGAATATAAGACTTTTGTTAATGTAATCAAGTTGATATGAGGTCATATTGGTGTAAAACAGGAGTCAGGAAACTTTTTGGCTGAGAGAGCCATGAACGCCACATATTTTTAAATGTAATTCTGTGAAAATTATACAACAACCCATATATGTTACGTATTATACAATAAAAATTTGGTATTGTCCCATAGGACAGCTGTGATTGGCTCCAGCCACCCACAACCATGAACCTGAGCAGTAGAAAATGAATGGATTGTAATACGTGAGAATGTTTTATATTTTTAACGTTATTTTTTTTATTAAAGATTTGTCTGCGAGCCAAATGCAGCCATCAAAAGAGCCATATCTGCATAGATTTCCGACCCCTAGTGTAAAACATATGATGTCTTTAAAGAAAAGGGATATTTGGAATGGAGACACACAGGTAGAAGCACGAGATAACAGAGGCAGAGAGTGGAGTAATATGTCTGTAAGACAAAGAATGGCAGGGAATTTGGGCTACACCCAGAACTAAGAGAAATGTGTGGTACAGAGTCTCCCTTAGAGTCTTCCAAGGAAAGTAGCCTTGTTGACATCTTGATTTCAGACTTCAAACCTACAGAACTGTGATAGAATAAATCTTTCTAGTGTAAGCCAAAAGGCATTAACATATATGCAGTTAGGAGGTAATAAATGATGCATGAAGAGGTTTAGAACAAAAACAAAAAAATGGGCTCTGGATGGCTGGTTCAGTGATAGAGCATCAGCCCAGCATGTGGATGTCCTGGGCTTGATTCCTGGTTAGGACACACAGGAGAAACTACCATTTGCTTCTCCTCCTTTGCCCTTCTTCCTTCTCTCTCTCTCTTTCTCTCCTGCAGCCATGGCTCAATTGATTTGAGCACATAGGCACAGGGCTCTGAGAGTGGCTCCATTGAGCCTCTGCATCAGGCCCTAAACATAGCTCAGTTGTGAGCATCAGCCACAGATGGGTAGAGCTTCAGCCCCAAAGGAGAGATGCCTGATAGATCCTGTTTGGGGCGCATGCAGGAGTCTGTGTCTCTGTCTCTGCTCCTATCACTTAAAAAAAAGAAATTAGGAGTACCATCTGTGAAAAGGAACTGCAATGCCATCGAGATCCTTTGGGAATATTCTATTTGGACAAAGACATAAACTTGTATTGAAAACTAGCAATGTCAACAAATTTGCCTCTATTCATTACAAAATATCAAATCCTTATGGTTTCAATGAGATTCTTCATCTCCCATACCTTGTTTCTTATTTCTCTTTTTGTTACTTAAGTTGAATATCTGTGAAGGTTAGAAAGGTTCAGACAAACACTTCAGTCACTATGATCCTGCTTGTCAGAGTCATTTTATCTCAGAGAAGTAGCTGTTGAGATTGTGAGGTCGGTTGCTAATGGGGGAAAGTCACATGAAGAACCAGGTCTGGCGACTTGGGCCAAAACCACCCACACCCAAAACCACCAAAAAAAAAATGGCCCAGGAGCATTTTGAAACTGTCTGTCAGCCAATGAAATTTCACCATGACCTATCACAGCACCACCACCCTACCAATGCTATAAATTACCCCAGGGTGAGAGAAGCTGGGAGACTTTCCTGGCCCCTGTCTTGTGGACCAGTGAACCTCACCCAGGAGTGCTTTAAATAAAGCTTTTGCTTGTTCATGGTTGGTGACTATGTCCTTCTTTACTCCTCAGTGGAAAATACCTTACATTTGGTGCCAAAACCCAGGAGGAGCTTGAGTCTGCATGGGTCGCTACTCTCCCCTTCCCTTCTGAGGAAGACCAGGGACCTCCAACCTCCCACCCACTTTGGCACATGGTGCAGTAAGTGTCCTGCCTCTGGCCTCCCCTCAGTCCTTTCTGACTCTGAGACTCCCTGTCCATTATCGCAGCTGAATCAGGGACCTCCTACCCTTCCCAAGTGCGTTTGTGCCCGTGGAGATGTCCCGGACACTCTCAATCTGCCTGACTGTCTGGTGGTCAGAGATTGAGTTGTGTGATGCCAATTCTCATCTATAATCATCCCAAGGCTGAGGGTGGCTGACTCAAAAACACCCCTAGGGTGCCTTATCCGGAATCTCTCAAACATTGATCCCTTCCTAATGAAGAAGAAACTGAGCTTCTTCTCCACTGTAGCCTGGCCACAGTACCCACTGGATAACCAGACCAGGTGGCCTCCTGAAGGGACTTTCTACTTTAACACCCTCATTAATTTACAGAACTATTGCCGGAGAACCGGGAAATGGTCGGAGATCCCTTACATTTAGGGCTTCCAGTATTTGCGCTGCCATCCTAATCTCTGTGCCGCCTGCTCTATGGCACAGGTCCTTTTAGCCAGAGAAACCTCAGCTAAACCCTCTGCTTCTGGTCTTTCCTCCTTTGCTGACGCCCTTGAGGAACTCTCTTCCCCTCCGGCAAGACCTCCTCTGCCCTATCAGGTTCCTCCTCTCCCTTCACCAGATCCTGTTTCTCACCTGCCTGCAGATACCAGTCCCTGTCTCCCCTCTCCTGTTAGTGCTCTCACACAAGCTCTCTCTCTGAGGCACAAGAGGGAGACAATCTTCTCTGCCCTCTCTGTGAGGTGGCTGGAGTGGAAGGAGCTTTTCGGGTTCATCTTCCTTTTTCCCTCTATGATCTGTCTGCAATCAAAAAGCATTTAAGCCTGACCTGTGGTGGTGCAGTGGATAAAGCGTCGACCTGGAAATGATGAAGTCGCTGGTTCAAAACCCTGGGTTTGCCTGGTCAAGGCACATATGGGAGTTGATGCTTCCAGCTCCTCCCCCCCTTCTCTCTCTCTGTCTCTCCTCTCTCTCTTCTCTCTGTCTCTCCCTCTCCTCTCTAAAATGAATAAATAAAAAAAATAGAAAAAAATTAAAAAAAAAAAAAAGCACTTAAGCTCCTACTCTTCTAATCCTACCAACTATACCAAGGAATTCCAATATCTCACTCAGGCATATGACCTCATTTGGCATGATCTCTATGTTATTATGTCTTCTACCCTTACCCCTGATGAACAGGACCAAATCCAGACAGCGGCATGAACTCACGTCAATCAGATTCACCTCACAAATGACCAAATGCCAGTTGGGGTACAGGCGGTCCCCGATACGAACCACAACTGTGATTACCAGATGGGACAAACAGGTAGGAGGTGACAAGACCAAATGATTGATGTGTCATAGCTGGCATGCAGAGTGCAGCCCAAAAGGTAGTTAACTATGACAAATTGAGAGAAATCACTCAAGGGCCTGAGGAAAACCGGGCCTCTTTTTCAATCGCCTCACTGATGCTATAGTCCTCCATACTCGTTTAGACCCTGCCTCTGATGCCAGGGCCACTGTATTAGCCACCCACTTCATTTCCCAATCAGCCCCGGGCATTCAGAAGAAAATTAAAAAGATGAAAAAGTTTCCCCAAACCCTTATCCGAGACCTGATAAACATGGCATTTAAAGTTTTTAATGGTCGGGAGGAAAAGGCCGAGGCTGCCTGCCAGGCCCACATGCAGCAAAAAATAACGCTCCAAACCCAGGCTCTTGTGGCAGCCCTGAGGCCGGCAGATCAACACGGGCAAGGTATAGGAGGTGCCTGACCCAAGTCCAGGCCGCAAAGAGAAACTGAACCAGGAGCTTGCTTTAAATGTGGCAAAGAGGGTCACTGGGCCCAGCATTGCCCCTGCTTGAAGCCACCCACTAAACCTTGCCGTGACTGCAAGCAGCCTGGCCCCTGGTGAAGTGATTGTCCCCTTCAGGTAACAGGCTGTTCTTCAGTGCCTCAACACAGCGGACAAGCCACCAAATGACAGGCCAATCCAGCCAGGTGGGCCCATTGCTCAAACTTCTCGGTCTCATAGACAGCTGACATGGCCCGAACTTAAAGACCCCCATCACCCTCGCTGAGCCCAGGGAAATGCTGCGAGTAGAGGGTAAGTCCATTTTATTTCTTGTGGACACAGGAGCTACCTTCTCTGTTTTACCATCACACTCTGGACCTCTAGTTCCCTTACGGGTCTTGGTTATGGGAGTGGATGGGACCCCTTATTTTCCCCTTCACACATCACTCATTTCATGGTCTTAGACCTCAAGGATGACTTCTTTACCATTCCTCTACACCTCGAGTCTTACTTTCTATTTGCCTTCACCTAGACAGACTCGAACACTAACACAACCCAACAACTTATGTGGACTGTCCTGCCCCAGGGATTAGGGACAGCCCACACCTATTTGGACAGGCGCTGGCCCAAGATCTGGCTGCATGCAATCTCAAAACTAGTACTCTCTTACAATATGTAGATGACCTACTCCTCTGTAGCCTTTTGCTCTCTGCCTCCAGAGAACACACTACCACCCTTCTCAACTTCCTCGCTTTAAAGGGGTATTGGGTCTCTTCTACAAAGGCTCAACTTCACTCTCAAGTCCTTTATCTGGGCATTGCCTTAACCCCTACCTGTCGAGGTCACACCCTAGGTCAAACTCAGACCCTTTGAAGTCTCCAACCACCTACTACCACTAATCAGATTCTTTCTTTCCTTGGTCTGATGGGCTTCTTTAGACACTGAATTCTCAATTTTGCTCTTTTGGCTAAACCCCTCTATGAGGCTGCAAAAGAGACTCCCACGAGACATCTCACATCCCCCAGCGCCATCAAAAGGGCTCTCTCTACCCTTCAAGATGCCCTCATCTCCATTCCCCTTCTTGCTTTACCTGACCCCGATGCCCCTTCCACCTTTTCAGTGATGAAAAGCACAGTAGTGCAATTGGAGTACTGACTCAACCTGTGGGGCCTACATAGAGCCCCGTGGGATATCTCTCTACACAATTAGACACCACCATCAAAGGTTGGCAGCCCTGCCTCTGGGCCCTGGGCACAGCAGCTTAACTTACCAAGGAGGCTACTAAACTCATCCTATCCTAACCTATCACTGTCTTCTTCTCCCACAGGCTCACTGACCTACTTTTGCACAAATCTCTTTCTCTGTTAAGTCCTTCCCGCCTACAAGAATTTCACCTCCTGTTTATCGAAAACCCTTCAGTTACTCTTTTGCCCTCTCCCTGACTTAACCCAGCCACTCTACTGCCAGCTCTGACGACACTTCCGAAACCCACCCACTTTTGTACAGAGCTAATAGATTTCCTCAACAAACCACAATTTGGATTATCAGATTATCCAGATCTAATACTCTTTATAGATGGGAGTTCTGTACAGGGACCTGATGGACAATGATGGTGACCTACCCGGTAGTCACCACCTTCTCCACCCTAGAAACCCAACAGCTGCCAGAGGGCACCACCTCCCAGAAAACAGAGATAATTTCTCTCAAGCAGGAGAGTCTGGTCTCAATGGAGAGTTTGGTTAGCTGTCCCTTCAGGATTCCAGGGGCCCTTGGGCAGATGGGGCTTTTAAAACTCTCTCTACACAATTAGACACCACCATAAAAGGTTGGCAGCCCTGCCTCCGGGCACAGGGTGCAGCAGCTGGAACTCACCAAGGAGGCTACTAAACTCACCCTTTCCACTCTGGCCCAGGGAAACCGCATAACCATTTATACTGACTCTAAATATGCTTTTCTTATCACCCACAGCCACTTTGCCCTCTGGAAAGGGGCTTTCTCACTACCAATGACTTCCCCATAATCAATGCTATCCTCATTTCTAAACTTTTGCAGGTATTACAGCTTCCTGCTGAGGTGGCTGTGGTACACTGTAGGGGCCATCAAACCTCTCAGGACCTGGTGGCCTTGGGAAATGCTTGGGCTCACGTGACAGCTCAAAACCTCACTCTGGGAACCTCCCCCACTCCTCTCATGTTTCTCTCTATGTCCTGGAAACCTTCCTACACTTCTGAGGAAGAACAGGCCCTCATCAGAAAAGGTGGAGACATGTGCAACCAGGGATGGATATTTCTCGAAGATAGACTTGCCTTACCAAAAGAACAGGCTGAAACTCTCCTTTCTAATATCCACTGTTCCTTACACATAGGGCCAAAAACTATCTACTGATTCTTGCAACCATTGTTTTTCTTCCCAGGCCTCTAGCAAACTATTGAAAAGGCACATGCACTATCTGTTCCAAAATCTCTACACAAGGTGGACTCCACCCCAGCTTCCCTACTCATCAACTGAGGAGGCACTTAAAAGGCCAAGATTGGCAAATTGACTTCACTCACATGCCTCTTCACAAAAAACTTTGCTCTCTCCTAACTTTTTTTTTTTTTTGTATTTTTCTGAAGCTGGAAACGGGGAGAGACAGTCAGACAGACTCCCGCATGCACCCGACCGGGATCCACCCAGCACGCCCACCAGGGGGCGACGCTCTGCCCACCAGGGAGCGATGCTCTGCCCCTCCGGGACGTCACTCTGTTGCGACCAGAGCCATTCTAGCACCTGGGGCAGAGGCCAGGGAGCCATCCCCAGCGCCCGGGCCATCTTTGCTCCAATGGAGCCTCGCTGCGGTAGGGGAAGGGAGAGACAGAGAGGAAAGAGAGGGGGAGGGGTGGAGACTGTGTGTCCTGGCCAGTAATCGAACCCGGGACTTCTGCACACCAGGCCGACACTCTACCACTGAGCCAACCAGCCAGGGTTATCTCCTAACTTTTGTTGATACCTTTTCAGGGTGGATAGAAGCCTTTCCCACCTCTCGAGAAATGGCAGACACCATTGTCTCCATTCTAGTTGAATGTATCATCCCGCAATTTGGACTGCCTACTACCATCCAGTCAGACAACAGCCTGGCCTTCACTGCCCAAATAGTCCAGCAGGTTGCCACCTCTCTCAACATTACCTGGAGACTCCATATACCCTATCACCCTCAATCGTTGGGTAAGGTGGAAAGGGCCCATGGAATCCTGAAGGGTCAGCTGACCAAACTCTCTATTGAGACCAGACTCTCCTGGCCAAACCTCCTCCCCCTGGCACTCATCAGAATCAGGGCAACCCCATGAAACCCCACTGGACCCAGCCCCTTTGAGTTGGTTTATGGTAGACCATTCCTAATCAATCACAACTTACCTGTCAACTCCCCTCCTCTTGTCACGTACCTCCCCTTTCTGTCTTTACTCCACCGTTTTCTCAGAGGACACGTGGACCGGACTCTCCCTCTTATAGGGGGTCCAAGTGAAGCTCATCCAGCAGTCCCCCTCCAACCAGAGAACAAAGTTCTTCTAAGGGAACTCCAACCAGCTCCTTACAGCCCAGGTGGATGGGACCCCACATGGTAATATTGACTACTCCCACCACACCCAAGCTCCTAGGGAAAACACCTTGGTACCATGTTTCCTACCTCAAGCTTGTCCCCATGCAAGACCACTGGCAGTCAGAACCACTGGGCCCCACCCATCTCCGGCTCACTAAAAAGTTGGGCCCTGCAGATCCTCCTGTTACTCCTGTCCCTCCCACCAGGAACCTGCCACCAGAGTGAGTTAAAGCAGTGAGCAATGCTGTTCCATGAGACTGGCCTGATGGAAGAAAATATCAATGTCCTCAACTGTCAGCAAGAGAAACTGCAGAAGGACCTCTCTTCTTACACTCTGCTTAACTCCTGGTGGCAGCCACCCATCCTCACCTGGTTGCCCCTATCCTAGATCCTCTTCTAATTATTAGCATATTACTCATGTTTGCTCCTTTTTTTCTTAGATTCTTACAGGGCCGCATCTGCAAGGTTTCTCAAATCACAGTCAACCAGATGCTCCTACATCCATATACATGACTCCCCTCAGAGCCACCACCTTCCGACCTCCCTTCCCCATGATGCCACTAACCAGCAGGAAGTAGCCAGATGAATAGGGTGCCCCTATCTAACACAAAAGGTCAAAATGTAAGGTTGGCTGGCAATGGGGGAAAATCACATAAAGAACCAGATTTGGGGACTTCGGCTGAAACTACCCACACCACGACCGCCAAAAGAAATGACCCAGAAGCATTTTGAAACTGTCCGTCAGCCAATGAAATTTCACCATGACCTATCAAACCACCACCACCCTACCAACATTATAAATTACTCCCAGGCAGGAGATCTGTGAGACTTTCCTGGCCCCTGTCTTGCCGAACAGTACACCTTGCCTGGGAGCACTCTATATAAAGCTTTTGCTTGTCCACACTTGGTGGCTACGTCCTTCTTTCTTCCTTGGGGGAAAATATCTTACAGAGATGAACAGGGATTTACTTATATACACAAATGTCACCATTTTTCCTACACCATTCCAAGAAGTCTGATTATTTTTATTTGAAGATACTGGGTTTGACTAATTAATTACTTATTCAGACATATCTTTCTGATCATTTAGTTTGGAGATCTCGTTTTGAAAGTTTGATGATTTCTGATTGTTTCTTCACAATGATAACTGGTATTATAATTATGAGAAATTATTTCCATCATGAAATAATATTTCTATTTCTATTAATTTGTTAATAAATATAGTTAAAATACAAAGAAACATGTCTGGCAATATTACAATTATGCAAGTAACCATGTGGTTGTACAAAGTATGCAGATATTTTATATTCTGGCTTCTGGGATCTCCATAACTCCTACAGGTAGACATGCTGCTGCTGGTACACTGCTCTTTTCTCCACATGTTACTATGGCTATTATTGTACATTAGATAATCTGTCAGTGGATCTACATTTCTTCCCTCTGACTACTATAAAAAGAGTGTTTTTGTAGATAATGAGGTTAGCCATGTGACTTGTTTTGATAATATAATATGTTTGGGAAAGTAACAGTTTATGAGTTCTGAGCACAAACATTAAGAAATAAATTTCTGCTAGCCCCACTGAGAATTGCTAATCACTGCTATGAGAAGGCCATGTACCAGGTAACCTACTGTTTGGAGAATAAAAGATATAAAAAGCATCTGAAGCCCTAGCCGGTTGGCTCAGTGGTAGAGTGTTGGCCCAGGGCACACAGGAGAAGCACCCATCTGCTTCTCCACCCCTCCCCCTCTTCTTCCTCTGTGTCTCTCTCTTCCCCTCCCTCAGCCAAGGCTCCATTGGAGCAAAGGCCCGGTGCTGATGATGGCTCCATGGCCTCTGCCTCAGGCACTAGAATGGCTTCAATTGCAGTGGAGCAATGCTTCAGAGGGGCCAAGCATTGCCCCCTGTTAAGCATGTCAGGTGGATCTTGGTCTGACTCATGCAGGAGTCTGTCTGTCTGCCTCCCCTGATCCCCCATCTCCAGCTTCTCACTTCAGAAAAATACAAAAAAAAAAAAAAAAGCATCTGAACTGAATGCATGGTCTGGAGCTAAGCCCATATATGCCCAACCTTTTCAGTTGAAAGCCAACCAAATCACAGAAGGGTAAATGATAAATAAATGAATGAAATAAATGTTTGTTTTTAAAAGTTAATGCAACTGTGTTGTTTTAACACAACTTAAGCAATTAGATACGGCTGGAAGGTATGTAGTATATGAAAATAAATTTGAATATTGACATATTTTCTATTGGTAAATGTGAATATAAAGAGTAAATATAGAAACTATAAAATCATCTATATTCATAGATATATATATGGGATATTAATTTTTTTATTTTACAAATAAAAAGCACTACCACTTTTAATTGAACTTTAATAAACATATCTCTGAATGGTTGTCACATTTCTAAATTTTATCCCAAACTTACAGTAACTAACAGTTTGATTCACATGAATATTTTATCCTTTTAATTTTTTATTATTTCATTATTTAACACTTCATTATTTCCATCAAATTATGTTCTAAGCATAGTAATTAAAAGTGTCAAAACAGAAGAGAGATAATTTAATAAAACAAGATAAGTTCTAAAACACCTAAAATCCAGTAGAAGAAAAACAGAGACATGTAAAAAATACCAAAGGACTCTGATTATTACCCAATGGAACCACTCATCTCAACCAAAAAAAAAAATTAATCACGGATAATACTGCACCAAAATTGACTCAGAAGATGTATATGTTGGTTCCAGTTTCTGAGCAAGTTGACAGTATTCACGTGGCTTTTATATAGGAACTCTGGAGTTACTGCATAGTAACTTAAGTTTAGGTAAGAATTTTTTACTTTCAGCCCTGGGTGGTTAGCTCAGTGGTAAGGCATCTGCCTGGCATGTGGAAGTCAGGGCAGTATCCCTGTCAAGGCAGAGGAGAAGCATCCATGTGCTCTCCACCCCTCTTGCTTCTCTCTCTCTTCCTCTTTTCTCTTCCCCTCTTGTAGCAAATGCTCAATTAGAGCGAGTTGGCCCTGGATGCTTAGGATGTCTCCATGGCATCTGCCTCTGGCACTAAAAAATGGCTCAGGTTGCAACAGAGGAAGAGCCTCTGATGGGCAAAGCATCAGAGATTCCAGTCAAGGTGTATGTGCGAGTCTGTCTGTGCCTACCCTCCTCACACTAAATACAAAGAACTTTTACTCTCAACTTCAAAGCTATCTCTATTGCTTTTTCTGAGACAATGGCACTATATCCTATAACCTTTTTTCCCCCTATCAGCTTACTTAATGTTTTTCCGGTAAAAGGCACTAGAGAAACATGTCAGAAAAGGGCTCTTATGGGTTTCACAGGGTTTTATTTTCTTTGGCTACAGGAGAGTGGCTGAGAGCAGCATGCCCTCAAGAGTTCCTGTGCTATCAACCTCTCCCCCCGCCCAGTGAGGTTTTAAGGCTAGTTACAGTCAGATTCCTTCTCTGCCAATCTCTGCCTGCTGACATTGGCATGGAGGTCTTCCTGTTTGTCAAGAATAGCTTGAGATCCATCTGCAGCAATATTGGCCAACAGACCTGGAACTACTTTTCCAGAGCATCGATGAACGTGTCTGCCATAAAGTGTTCTGTAGTGACACTGCCTACAAGGAAGTCAAACACCCATCCTGAACAAGTGCACCTGGCTCCCATGTGATTCCACCTTTTGTTAAACTTCTTTAATTCTATGGTACATTTTATAATTTTCTTCTTTCTCCTCTTTGTAGGCTATCCACAATAAATAGTTACTAATTCTGAAACGTCCCCTGGTTTCTCTCTCCTAACTCAACTGACTAATACACCTTACCACCCTGGGAGGTTCAATCCCTATTTTCAACATTAAGAAACTATGTTAAATCAATTATTTTGATAACATGTGTGATCTTATTCATGTTATTATAGACTTAGAAATAATAGTTCTTGATGTTGTGATTCATAACTCATACGTAATTTGTTTTTAATAAATAGCAGAAATTTAAAAATGTATAGAGTATGTACCTTGGCACATATTTTTTTAAAAAATTAATATAAATTTAAGTATAATTTTATAAAACCAGGGATGAAGCATCAGATAAACTATGGACTTTGACTATCGTGACTATCATGTATGAAAGTTGATTTATTCTCAGTACAAAACGTACCACTCTGGTGAGTGATGCCAATAATGGGGAGACTCTGCATGCGTGAGGACAAGGGCACTGTAGGAAATCTCAGTACCTTCCTTTAAATTTTGTGGTGAACCTAAAACAGGTCTCAAAATAATGTCTTCAGAAATAGTTCTACAAATACAAATCTGAATGTTTCTAAAAAAACTAAAAATGAGTTTTTTAGAGATGGCAAGATTTTTATTATACTAAATTTAGTTAAGCTAAAATGCCTGGTGCTTACAAACATATGTTCTTTTTTCTAAACAAGATCGAAAAGAGATTGTACAGAGCCACTCAGATGACATTTGTACAATTCTTGTCTGACTCTGAAGTTATTGAGAATCTGAAACAGAGATAATATATCATTAATCTGGTAATATATAACAGTATTATAATGGATCAACAATTATTTAGAGTAATAGTTCATATCTAAATCTGAATATTTATTATTAGTTTATATAATTGTTCACTAATTGCTTTTTCTTTCTTAGATTAATTCCTGACATAGTAAGTATGAAAGCATAAATTATATGAGTCTCAAGAAACTTACAGTTTGGAAGAGAAAGTTGTGCCATTTGACCATAATGACAAATTGTTTTTTCTGTAAGAAAGTCCAATCCATGGTAATATATTGAAAATGCCAATTAAATTCTGTAATAAAATAAATTTCATGAGAAAATAAGTAACAGCTTGTGTACTGATATTAATTGTAAACACCATGTAGGCCCACAGCTGAAGAGAGGGAGGAAGCCAAGAAGGTCAGGGTGACAGCTCAGTAAACTGCACACAGCCCAACGGCATCTGATGAAATTAGTGACTAAGCGAATCAACCACATAGTATACTCCACAAATTGTTGGTGACTCACCCAGCTGGCCCAGCATATCCAACATCTAGAGTATCCTAACCAACTTGCAAATGACACAGATAAATACATTAAAGGGTTTGGATACCTCCCCACTGCCGCCTTGAACAACATCAAAGGAAAATACAGCAGATCACTTAGTGGCTGAGATCATATCACTGACAAAGTTTCCAAAGGTCCAGACCAACTGACCAAGAAAAAGAAACACTTTCTTGCTCGAGTATGAGTAGTCTCAGTGTATCTGGAGGTTTTCCTGAAAAGATCTCAAAAGAAAATAATCTTATAACTTTCAAAAATCAATCTAGAAGAATCAGAAAACCTAAACAGGCCGATTACAAAAAATGAGATCAAAACACTTATCAAAACATTCCCAACAAACAAAAGCCCTGGGCCGGATGACTTCACAGGCGAATTCTACTAAATATTCAAAGAAGAACTAAATCCTATTCTTCTAAAGCCATTTCAAAACATTCAAGAGGAGGGAAGACTTCCAAGCTCCTTTTATAAGGCGAGCATAATCCTTATTCCAAAACCAGGCAAAGACAATACAAAGAAATAAAACTATAGGCCAATATCTTGATGAATTAGATGCTAAAATTCTTAACAAAATATTAGCAAAGTGGATCCAGCAATGCATGAAAAAAATCATACATCATTATCAAGTGGGATGTATTCTGGGGAGGCAAGGCTGGTACAATATTCACAAATCAATCAATGTGATTCATCATATAAACAAAAGAAAGGAGAAAAATCACATGATAATATCGATAGATGCAGAAAAAGCATTTGATAAAATCCAGCACCCATTTATGTTCAAAATTCTCAGTAAAGTGGAAATACAGGGAACATATCTCAACATGATATAGGTCATCTATGACAAACCCACAGCCAACATCATAATCAATGGGCAAAAATGAAAAGAAATCCCCTTAAGATCAGGAACAGGGCAGGAATGCCCCCCTTTCACCACTCTTATTCAACATAGTACTGGAAGTTTTAGCCACAGCAATCCGACAAAAAAAAAAACAACAAAACAAAACATTAAAGGCATCCAAATTGGAAGAGAAGTAAAACTATCATTATATGCTGATCTTATGATACTGTACATAGAAAATCCTAAAATCTCAGTCAAAATACCACTGTCCTAAGGCCCTGGCCGGTTGGCTCAGTGGTAGAGCGTCGGTCTGGCGTGCGGAAGTCCCGGGTTCGACTCCCGGCCAGGGCACACAGGAGAAGGGCACATCTGCTTCTCCACCTTCCCCCCTGCTCTCCTTCCTCTCTGTCTCTCTCTTCCCTTCCCTCAGCCGAGGCTCCATTAGAGCAAAAATGGCCCGGGCGCTGGGGATGGCTCTGTGGGCTCTGCCTCAGGCGCTAGACTGGTTCTGGTCACAACAGAGCGATGCCCCAAATGGGCAGAACATCACCCCCTGGTGGGTGTGCCGGGTGGATCCCGTTCGGGCGCATGCGGGAGTCTGTCTGACTGCCTCCCCGTTTCCAGCTTCAGAAAAATACCAAAAAAACAAAAAACCCCAAAAAACACGGTCCTGATAAATTAATTTAGCAAGGTGGCAGGATATAAAATTAATATTCAGAAATCTGAGGCATTTTAATATACCAATAATGAATTCTCTGAAAGAGAAATAAAGAAAACGATCTCCTTCACTATTGCAAGAAAAAAATAATAAAGTACCTAGGAGTAAATTTAACCAAGGAGATTAAAGACTTGTATTAAGAAAATTATAAAACATTGACCAAAGAAATCAAGGAAGATACAAACAAGTGGAAGCATATACCGTGTTCATGGATAGGAAGAATAAACATCATTAAAATGTCTATATTACCCAAAGCAATTTATAAATTCAATGCAATTCCTATAAAAACACCAATGACATACTTCAAAGATATAGAAAAAATATTCCAAAAATACATATGGAACCAAAAAACAAACAAACAAACAAACCACATATAGCCTCAGCAAACCTGAAAAAGAAGAATAAAGTGGGAGGTATCACACTTCCTGATATCAAGTTATGCTACAAGGCCATTGTAATCAAAACAGCTTGGTACTGGCATAAGAACAGGCATATAGATCAGTGAAACAGAACAGAGAACCCAGAAATAAACCCACACTTTTATGAAAAATTGATATTTGACAAAGGAGGTAAGAGCATACAATGGAGTAAAGACAGTCTCTTTAATAAATGGTGTTGCAAAAACTAGACAACTACATGCAAAAATATAAAACTAGACCACCAACTTATACCATTCACAAAAATAAACTCAAAATGGATAAAAGACTTAAATGTAAGTCATGAAACCATAATCATCACAGGAGAAAACAGACAGTAAGGTCTTCAACATCTCTTGTAGCAATATATTTGCTTATTTATCTCCACAGGCAAGGGAAATAAAGGACAGGATGAACAAATGAAACTGTATCAAACTAGAAAGCTTTTGCACAACTAAGGACAATATCTACAAAATAAAAAGACAAACCACACAATGGGAGAACATATTTGACAATATATCTGATAGGGGTTAATAACCAAATATATAAAGAACTTGTAAAACTCAACACTAGGAAGATAAATAATCTAATCAATAAATGACCAAAAGAAATGAATAGGCATTTCTTCAAAGAAGACATACAGTTGTCTAACAGGCAAATGAAAAAAATGTTCAACATCAGTAATTATTAGGGAAATACAAATTAAAACCACAATTAGATACCACCTCACACCAGTCAGAATGGCACTCATTAAAAAAACAACACAGAATAAGTGCTGGCGAGGATGTGGAGAAAAGGGAACCCTCCTACACTGCTGGTGGGAATGCAGACTGGTGCAGCCACTGTGGAAAACAGTATGGAGATTCCTTAAAAAATTAAAAATGGAACTGCCTTTTGACCGAGCCATCCCATTTTTAAGAATATATCCTAAGAACACCAAATCACTGATTCAAAAGGAGAAATGCACCCCCATGTTTATGGCAGCATTGTTTACAATAGCCAAGATTTGGAAACAGCCCAAGTTTCCATCAGTGGACGAATGGATTAAAAAGTAGTGGTACATATACACAATGGAATACTATGTGGCCGTGAAAAAGAAGGAAATCTTACCTTTTGCGACAACATGGATGGATCTGGAAACTATTGTGTTGAGTGAAATAAGCCAGGCAGAGAAAGAAAAATATCATATGACCTCACTCATTTGAGGAAGCCAATGAACAGTGTGAACTGAGGAGCAGAATAGAGACAGATGTAGGATCAAAGAAACCAGAAGAAAAGCAGACAGTGGGAATGAGGATGAGAGGATGGCATCAGGGAAGGGAAAGAGATTGCTGAAGTTTTTTATACATAACACAGCATTATAGAAAGCAGGAAAGCAAATCCTGGAGGGAATGGGTGAGGTTGTTGGGGGGAGGGAGGCAGGGGGATGTTAAGGAGACTATGGGGTTGCGGGGAATGTACTTGGTGGGACACTTAATAAATTAAATTAAAAAAAGAAAAAAGAAAGAAAAGAAAAGAAATCTCAACCTCAAGGAAATGTGCAGGATGAGGAAATTGCAATGGGTGACTACTTACTTATTCCAAAGAGTCTTTTATTAGGCAACTTGAAGCTGATAATATGAACATTAGTGAACTATTTAAATATTTGTGAATGGCAATTCATGAGCAAGGACCTATGAAAGACAGCATAGAAGCCAAAGTTGAAAATGCAGGATGCATGTCCAACAAGCCAACCAGCAACTGTTATGGAAACAAAAGACAAGAGAAAGGATTCTTGCATGTTTCTGTGAGATGCACAAGGCATTAAAAATATACAGAAATATACATGTACTATCGTTAAAGAATGGAACAAAGCTCTTAATCTTTATATATTAAATGAGTATATTATAATTAATTTTAAACTGATTTTTATCTGTATGTTGAGATTTTTTAATGCAACATCTGTTAATATTAAACAGAACAATTTTGGTAACTAAGAAATACCTCAAGAAAATATGCCAAATTGTTATTTTCAGAGAACTCACTTTGAAGAAAAAATTTTAAAAAATAGTTTTGATTTATGATTACAGTTGGCTTTCAATTCTGTTTTTCTTTTGAGTGTATAGCATGTCAAATAGATGTTTGTGTACCATGAGAGGGGATCACCTCAATGGGTCTGGTGCCCATTGAACACCATGCATGCTTATTAGAATATTTCCTATATTGTCTATGTTGTGCTTTGCATTATCATGACAGCTTTTATAACTGGCAATTTAAATAACCTGGCTAAAGTATGGGATCATAGACATGAATAGACATGGTCGCTAGCTTGAGCCCCAAAGTTTCTGGCTTAAAGCCCAAGGTCGCTGGCTTGAGCAAGGGGTCACTGGTTCACCTGGAACCTGCCGGTCAAGGCACATATGAGAAAGCAATCAATGAACAATGAAGGAGCCGCAATTACAAGTTGATGCTTCTCATCTCTCTCCCTTCCTTTGTCTGTCCCTGTCTCTTGCTTTCTTTTTCTCACTCTCGTTAAAAAAAATACAATAAAATGAAAAATATAAAGTTAATTTTTTCTAACTTATAGTATTTTAATTTACAGTATATTTTTACACATTAGACACATTAGGAAAATATATATATTAATGTGATAAAGTGAAGAGGACAAATGGACAAAAATAATAAATTCACAGCTCTGAAAATTGATCAAAAACTAAAAATGACATGATTACTTAATATTGGAAAAGCTGTTGGAAATTCAAATTAAATAGAGCAAATTTGAGACTTCTTGTCTAGGATGCCCTTATGTCTCTCCTAACCCTTATTACAATTTTTACAACTTGGGGAGGGCTGCAAATTATATTGCCACAGTTAGACTTGATTAGCAGCAGAAGTGGTTGTTAAAATGCCCACTTTTTTCCATTTCAGGGTGCTAAATATACTAGGTAATAAATGATGAAAACCCTCCTTTTTCTAGTTCCAAGTAGTGCTCTCCATTGTGTCAAGCACAGTGCCAGTTATACCTACAACAAGAAGGCAGTAATATGAGAGTACAGTAAGAGAGATGACGTCAGCTCTCTGCATGTATTTGGCTGATAGAAAAAAAATGCACATGTATAAAAGATACAAAGATAATCTAGTAAAAAATAAAAGCCTAAAGGGACTCTGAGAACTAATTTCAAAGTTATGAGCATTGCCCTACACACACAACCACACGCACATACACACACACGTACATTAAATAGCAGAGGGAGGAAACCATACTGACTTGAGGTATTTGAATACATTTTTAAAAATCATTGTTTGTCAACTAAGCTAGGCATATGCAGTGGAATTCCAAGTTAGCCAGGCCAAAAATATAGGTAAATAAGAAGAATTTTGAAAACTTGGTAAGCATACTTTAAAAGAGAAGATTTTACAGTAAAACTATAGTAAAGTTAAATAAATAAATAAATCTAAGAAAAATGAAACAGAATCTATACTTAATCTATTATCAAAAATAAGTACTTATGAAAGATTAGAGAACATGCAAAAAAAATAAAAACCTCTGAAAAATATCTTCCATAATCAGGGGAAAGGGGAATTTAATAGAAACATATTTTTAAAAAATTATTATGAATGTACTTAAACCTAAATTATGAATAACTAGGTTTAAATAACTATATAAATATGATGACAGTGACAGAACAAGTAGAGAAATAAAAACTATTTGAATGAATCAAATAAAAAATTAAAGTTGAAAAATACATTACCTACATTGAAAAAATTTACTACATTTAACATAAATTTTGAGATGCAAAAGAAAGAATTGGTGAAGTTAAAGATGGAATAGTAGAAAATGTTAACTCCTGAGGCTAGAGAGAAAATGAAAATATTAACAGAGTCATGGAGGGTTTTAGAACAATATCAGGAAATCAATACTGGTGTAGACAGTGTCTGAGAATACAGAGAAAAAAAAAGAAAGAAAAATAATTTTTAAAACTCAATGAATGAACCACTTCTTAAATTTTATATTAAAAATATATAGACCTAGGTATATAAATTTAGTTATGAAAAAAGGGTTATCTTAATTATGCTTCATCAATCAGATAATAATGTAGAGTATATAAACTTAATTTCTACCACACAGTGTCACAAATATGGCAACACAAAAATATAAATTCTCAATGTGTTATAGACCTAAATATAGAAGTTACTAAAAAATGATAAGCCTTAAAGAGTAAGGTAGCAGACTATCTTCACAGAGTTTCACTAACTTCTGAAATACTTGAAAATAATCACTAACACCCAAAATGAGATATGGGACTATGGCAACATTAATAAATGCTGGTTATTAAAATATTATAATGTGAGAATAAAAATATAATGAACAGTCCAAAGAGCTATTTCCACCTTTCAAATTCAAAAAAGAGTTCATACCCAAAATTTAACAATGCCTAAGAAAGAAAATAACTGGCAACATACAGGAAAAATGAACAATACATACAGAGACATGAACAATCATTTCTCATTCTCACAATTGAAAATTTCATAATGATTTCTGCCTAGGATGTGTTCAGTCTGTCTGTAATCAGGAAATGCTTATTACTGTCATAATACTATTTTTATAATGATCAGAACTTATAGCATTAAAATTCATGATAGTACCAGGTTTTGGATCATGAAATTATTTGAAAAAACATGTATTCATACAAGGCATTATAAATGCTAAAATAATCTAATAAATTTGGCATAAGCATATATTTATGACCCTGAATTTTTATTCTGAAGCATAGTGAAAAAAATTATAATTATACAAATATACAATGATAATAATATAGTTTTATTTATATATTATTATTAATATAATATATTGTATAAATAGCATATGTTATATGAAACACTCCTATATAATATATGTTAGTATAAATCCAGTGAAATATTTAAAAATCTTCAAGTACAAGGATTTTCACTTAATAACAATTCATAATACATTAAGAAACCATATTCTAAGTAGAATAGATTTAAAATATAACATATGTACTATACTTCAGTGAAAATTAAAAAACTACAAATAATGCATTAATATTAAAATTATCACTGTGCATTAATGTCAAAAATATAAAACATAGAGTTAAACAATGAAATAGTAACATCCTTTAAAATAAATAAACTACAAATATATACAAAAATATGACTGAATTATACAAATATAAAATATAAAATACTAAAATAATCTTCTTAATACAGTGGTACCTTGAGATAGAAACAGACCAACATACGAGTTTTTTTTTAAGATACAAGCTGTGACTTGGTCTGTACTTTTGTTCGAGATCTAAGCGAAATTCCGAGATACAAGTTGTGATTTGGGTAGCTGCTGCTAGTTGGCGTGTTGGTGCATGGGTTCGGTATCGGCAGTTTTTTTGGTGTTTTTTTTTTTTTGTATTTTTCTGAAACTGGAAACGGGGAGGCAGTCAGACAGACTCCCGCATGCACCCGACCGGGATCCACCCAGCATGACCACCAGGGGGTGATGCTCTGCCTATCTGTCGCAACCAGAGCCACTCTAGTGCCTGGGGCAGAGGCCAAGGAGCCATCCCCAGCGCCAGGGCCATCTTTGCTCCAATGGAGCTTTGGTTGCGGGAGGGGAAGAGAGAGACAGAGAGGAAGGAGAGGGGAGGGGTGGAGAAGCAGATGGGCATCTCTCCTGTGTGCCCTGGCCGGGAATTGAACCCGGGACTTTCGCATGCCAGGCCTACACTCTACCACTGAGCCAACCAGCCAGGGCCAGTATCGGCAGTTTGATATACAAGTTGACTGACTTACAAGCTCGGTTACAGAACAAATTAAATTCGTATCTCAAGGTACCACTCTGTATAATGCTGAAAATATTTAAAGTCTTACCATTTCTTCTTTATTATCTATGTAGAGCAGGCTAGAGCTCTTAGAAGCACAGGCCAGCAAACTTTTGTTCCAGGCTTTTCTTTCAGTACTAATGTAATAGCAGTTGTTGGAATACAGTACCCAGTCCTTTGGACAACGACCACAGTGATACGCTGAAGAAAGATTATGAGTAATTATCCAAAATTCATTTGTATTTTTAGAAATAAAAGTTAATTTACACTTTTACATAGGTATAGACACATTTGTACAGAACATATGTATACACACTAAAAGGCTGATTTGCATAAAAGAAAACTTACATACACTCACAAGAAATAGTTAACCTCTTATTCCTTAATGTATGTGCCCATACAAGCAAACACAGAAATAAAAATATCTATTCTGTACGTGTCCTGAATTTCAATGAGTGAAACCATTGTTGTAGAATGCGAAATTATTTTTGAGCAAATCAGCAACAATGATTTTAAATGAATATTTTTTATATTGTTGTATAAAAAAGCACTGGTTTTATATTTGGTATTTATAAACATTCATTGCTTAGTATTATAAATTATGCTCCAGAAGTTATAATTTATAACTTATGTCAGATACAAAGTATAAACTACACTAATATCAGAATTTAGGAAATAATTATGTAATTTTGTGGATCTTGATTGTCAAGGAACAATTTTTCTCTTCCAGATTTCCATTAGATAAAAAAGTAATCTTTGTGAAAAATTAATATTGACCTAAGTAAATCATAATACTTTTGTTTCTTAGAATAATTTGGACTAAAATTAATTTTACCAAGAAATATTAATGAAGTAATTATAATTTAGGGGAAAAAATTTCAAAAACCAAGAAAACAAAACTTCACCTTCTCTTACAACATTTAGGTGAATCAGTCTCAAGAATTAATTTGTATTTCTCAATAATGTGTTCAAAAGCATGCCTTCAGTTTAAAATCAGAATATATATGGATATATGTGAACATATATGTACATGTATTTAAAAACTATTCTCTGAAATCATTCTGATATTTATGCCTTGTATAAATTCAGTATAACCATTCCACACTTAGTCTAAATGCATATTTTTAAATGAGAGTTCTAGTCTATAATAATATGAAGTGTTTAGAGGCACTGATGGACATAAAAGTGAAAAGTCCCATATAATCTTACAAAAATTTACTTACGAGCAATAACAGCTATCATTACCTCAGTGTACATCCGGACTCCTAGGATCCCAGCAATGGAGGCGGGATTGGCTCTCTGGAGGTGATGGGGAATTTGCAGGTAGAGAAAAGAAAACACTAGGAAAGGAGAGGAGGAGTCAACTGTGTAGACACTTTACACACAGAGGATCTTGTATAGAAGTTGGACCCTAAACCCATTTCTCCCACTATAATCTTTCTTTCAGAATATACCATTGTATTTTCAGAAAATATAATGCTCCATGAGTTATTGGTCAAAGAACACACCTACAACAATGCCTGAATAAAATTAGTTCTCAGCTTTCATCTTGAATACCATATTCCAACTTCTAGTTCTGATCCTTAAAAATGAAATATGTGAGCTCCTTTCCTACTATTCCCCCACATCTCTGCACCCTAACGTCACATCTTAGAACATTTATAAAGTATGTCTATTCAATATATTAACTTTGCAATAGTCATGCTTGTCATTTCCTTGAAAACCCTGTACAGCATTGTGAAGATTTAATTCTTTATAGGTTATTTCCTGCTCAGTTACAGAAATGGAGCTGTTAGTACCCTTTAGATTTACTTGCTGTCTCTTTGAGTCATTAACCAGATTCAGTTCTGCATAAATTACTCTTTGGTTATTCATGTCTGCACTTGAGTGGTGTTGTAGGACTGTGCTCTAAGATAAGTGTACTTGTGAATAATGATATATAGAGTAACAAGATCCTAGTGCAGAAAAACTGGTGGGGTACATGGCACTACTGTTCATGTCCAGTTGAAGAATTCTGATTTTAAGTTTCTTAAATCTTCCTGACCAGGTGGTGATGCAGTGGATAGAGCATTGGACTGACACACAGAGGATCCAGGTTTGAAATCCCAAGGTCGGAGCTTGATCTTGGGCTCACCGGCTTAAGCACAGGGTCGCTGGCTTGAGTATGGGATCATAGAGATGACCCCATGGTCGTTGGCTTGAGCAAGGGGTCACTCACTCTGCAGTAATCCCCCAGTCAAAGCACATATGAGAAAACAATCAATGAAAAACTAAGGTGTGGTATAGAAAAATTGATGCTTCTCATCTTTCTCCCTTCTTGTCTGTATGTCCCTCTTTGTCTCTCTCTCTGACTCTCTCTCTGTCTTTGTCAAAGAAAAAAAAGTTTTTAAAATTTTTAAACAAGTACCTCATGGCAGCTGTAATTTTTAAGATATCTACATTAGACAATATATTATTTGTTTGAGCAGTACAATGCAATAATTCAGTAAGGAATAAAGAATATTATAACAGCCTCATTGATTAAAATTGAAAGCACCATATGATCCAGCATATATACTTTTTGGGTATACACTCAAAGAAAATGACACAATTATTTTTGGAGATTTAAGAAACTTAAAATCAGAATTCTTCAACTGGACATGAACAGTAGTACCATGTGTACCCCCATGTTTATTGAAGCATAGTCACCATAATTAATGTATAAAAGCAACCTAAGTGTCTTCATGGATGAGTGCATAAAAAAATGATACACACACACACACACACACACACATGCTGGATTATTATTCAGTCAAGGGAAAAATCAATTTCTGTCATTTGTGACAAGGAGGAGCCTGGAAACACTTTGCTTAGTGAAATAAGTGCAACAGATAAAGACAAGAACTGCATGATATCATTTATATGTGGAATTTAAAACTATCAGATTGGTTGGAAAACAGTTGCTGGGGGCTGAGGGTGGAGAAAATAGGGGAGGCTGGTAATAGAGTACAATCTTTCAATTATAAGATGAATAAGGCCTAAGTATCTAATGCTGTGGTTCTCAAAGTGTGTACCAGGACGCACTGGTGCGCCCTAGAAAATTTTCAGGTATGCCATATGGTATTATTCCAGAGAAATATGTGCCTGTTGGGGACCAAAAAACCAACAGGTGTTTTGGAGTTTAGATTTTTGGGGGATAGAGGTGTGGGTGTAACCTGTCTGCCCAACCCCTCACCTCACTTGCCTGATTACGTTGCAAAAGGCTGTTAAGCTGTGGTACTGGATTGTTTACACTACCCCCCATGTTCTCCGGAAAGACTGGAGGCAAGCTTCTTCTATCTTTGGTCTAAAGTTAAGATGATATGTATGGAGGGGGTTTTCTGCATTCAACACAATTAAGAGTAAAAAGAGGAATTCTTCAATGTATTGATGAGGAAATGAGAGTTTGCCTTTCAAATATATGCCCAAACATTGAAGAAATCGCTAGGACACATCAGGCTCATGTTTCTCATAAACACAATAATGAAAAAAACTAAACACATTTGCACCAGAACCTGCCGAATTTACTAAATCTTACTAAGAATGGATCTATGACATATATATAAAAAGATAACTTCTTTGTTGTTTTTTTTATTTTAACCCCTCTTTTTACGAATTCTAAAAAGTATAACTCAAAAAAATGTAACATAAAAATGTTTTCTAATGTCAGAATAAATATAATTTTGTCATATTTATTTCATTTAATTACCATAAAAACACATTTGGATTTTATATTTTTTCTTTAATATTTTACTTAATTATTAAAACATATTTCTCAGATATTTGTATATAGTGTGCTTACAATGATATATTTGTTGGCTTTTAAATGTGCCCAACTTAAAAAAGTTTGAGAACCACTGATCTAATATATTACGCAGTGAATACAATTAATAATTTTTATATTCTATAATTGAAATTTACTAATAGATATAACTTTAATATTTTCCCCAAGGGGGGAAATGTTACAAAATAAACCTCAGGTTATAAAATTTTCAATTGATATGCAACCCTGCTAAATATGAAAAGTTCTAAAAAATATATTATAAATTGTTAGTTATAAAATTGTCTTGGAGATGTAAATCATAGAGAATATAGCCAATAATATTGAAATAACTATATATGGTTTCATGTTGGTACTAGAGTTATTTGGGAATTATTTCATGAGTTATATGAATAAATAACCACTATGCTGACACTAATATAAAATGTATATCTGACACTAATGTAAAATGATATTGAATATTCATTGTAAAAGAAATAAAATTGCATTTGCAAAATTTAAAGAAGATATTCTATAATATGATTTTATCCCACTTTCTTTTTTCTTTCTTTTTTTTTCTTTTCCAAATGAGAGGAGGGGAGAGAGACAGATTCTTGCATGTTTCCCGGCCATGATCCACCCATCAACCCTTGTCTGGGGCTGATGCTCTACCCATCTGGGGCCATGCTTGCAACCGAACTATTTTTAGTGCCTCAGGCAGAGGCTCCATGGAGCAATCCTCAGAACCCAGTCTGATGTGCCTGAACCAGTTAAGCCATGGTTGCAGGAAGGAAAGAAAGAGAAATAAATAAAATAAATATTTCTGGTATAAGCCGAGAAACATTAAAATATAAGATTTTAGGAAGTAATAAATGATGCATGAAAACATTTTGAACAAAGTATTGAGGAGTTGAGAGTACCATCTGTCAAAGGAAATTGCAATTCCATTGGAATACACTCAGAACGTCATATTTGGATAAAGACATGTGGAAACCAACAATGTTGGCAAATTTGCTCCTAATCATCACAAAATATCAGTCTACCTTGTGTCTCCAAGGAGACTCTCCATTTCCCATAACTTGTTTCTTATTTTTCTTTTTGTTACTTATGCTAAATATCTGTGAAGGGTAGAGAGGTTCAGACAAATACTTCAGTCACTACGATGCTGCTTGTCAGAGTAATTTTCTATCAGAAACACAATTGTTGAGACGAACAAGGATTTAACAATACGTATACACACAAGTCACCATTTCCCCAATACTATCCCAGAAAGTCTGATTATGTTTATTTGAAAATACTGCCTTTGATTAATGAAGTACCTATTCAGACTTTTCCTTCTGATCATTTATTTTAGTGACTTCTCCTCAGAAGTATGATGAATTCTGTCTCTCCATAATGATAATTGGTACTTTAAATTTGATAAAAGTGTTTTCTATCATAATATATTATTTCTATTGACTTGTTAAGTAATTTGATTAAAATACAAAGAAACATCTAGCAATATTAAAATTATGTAAGGAGCAATGTAGATGTACAAAGTATGTGGGTATTTTATATTTTGGCTTCTAGAATTTCCGTAACTCATACATATGGTCATAACTACTGGTATGCTACTCTTCTCCACATGATCCCACAGATATTATTATAGCTTAGATTATTTTTTTTGGTGAACATACATTTATTCCATCTGACAATTTTGAAAAAAGTACAGTTTGAAGACAATTAATATGGTTGGCCATGTGTTTTGTTTTAAAAATAAAATGTGATTGTGAAAGTAACAGTTTAATAGTTCTGAGCACATATATCAAGAAGCACATTTCTGCTAGACCATCTGAGAGTGGCTAATCACTGCTATGAAAAGGTCATGTGCCAGATAACAGATTGTTCAGAGATTAAAGTATATAAAAAAGACCTGAACTGAATCTGTGGTTTGCAGCTAAGCCTACATTTGCCCAGCCTAGTCAACTGAAAGCCAACCAAACCACAAATGGGAGTGAAAAATAATAGAATGAAATAAATGTTTTAAAATGTCATTGTAACTGTGATGCTTATAACACAACTTCAGCAATTAGATACTGTTACAAAGTATAGATTGTAAGAAACAATGTTGAATATTGACATATTGCCTTTATGTGAATATAAATAATAACTATAGAGAATATAGAAACTATATCTATATTCAAAGAGATAAATGTATATGACTATTTTGCAAATAAAGAACACCCACATGTAATTGAATTATAGTGATATCGCAGAATGACTGTCAAATTATTAAAGTTAATCCCAAATTCTCAGTAACTAACAGTTTGACTCACATGAATATTTTATCCTTTTAATTTTTTTCATTATTGATACTTTATTTATTCCATCAAAATATGCTTTTAAGCATAGTAATTAATAGTGTCAAAAGGCAGAGACAGAGAATTTAATAAAACAAAGTACATCCAAAGTATCTAAACTCCAGAAGAGAAAACATAAACATGTAAAACTATGAAAGGACACTGTTTATTTCCCAATGAAACCACTCGTTTCTACCAAAAATGAATCTAATCATTGATAATGCTACACCAAAATAGATTCTGAAAATGTTTATGTTGGTTCCATTCTATGAGAAAGTGAGGCATATTAAAGTAGCTTTTATATAGAAACCTTGGGTTGTTGCATGATAACCTAGATTGCTAATTAGAATTTACTATTCTCAGCTCCAATTCTATATTCATTGCCTTTTCAGAGACAATGGCCCTAGATCCCATAACCTTTTTTCTTGTCAGCTCACTTGATGTTTTACTAATAAAAGCAATGGAGAGAAACACCAGAGAAAGTGCGCTTCTTCCTTGTTTCATAGAGTTTTCTATTGTTTGGCTACAGTGGGGTGGTGGACAGCTGCATGCATGCAGGCAGTGCTTGTGGTGTCCACCCTCCAGCAAGTTTCTGTGGCTAGTCACACTCAGGAGTTCCCCCTCCTCCAGAACATGCCACTGACAGGGAGGTCTTCCTGCTTGTCAGGCACAGCTTGAGATTCATCCTCTTCAATATTGGATGGCAGACTTGGAACTGGTCCAAGAAAACATGTCACCGTATAGTTTTCTGTAGTGAAATGTCTTCCATGAAGTCTAACACCCAGGCTGAAAAAGTGGACCTGGCTTCCATGTGATTTCATCTGCTGTACTCTTATTTAACCCTATGGTACATTTTATAAGTTTCTTTTATGTCCTCTTTGAACATTATCCCCAACAAAGAGTTAATAATTCTTTAAATCAAATGTCTTATGATCTTTCTCTCCTGAGTTGACTGATTTACATACCTTGCTGCTTTAGAATGTTCACTCCTCATTTTCAACACATAAAATCTAAGTCAAATCAATTAACTTGAAAACATATGTGATATTGTTTACTTTATTATAGACTAAGAAATAAAAGTTCTGGATATTATAATTCATAATCATTTTTACATGATTTATTTTCATTTCTACCAGATTTAGAAATATATAAAATATACCTGGATAAATGTTATTTAAAAATTAACATAGATATAGATTTGATAGTATTTTACAATACTAAAGGTAAAGTGTTAGATGAACTGTAGACTTAAAGTGATTATGATGTTTCAAAGTAAATTTATTCTCAGTAACATTGTAGCACTGTGGTGAGTGATGGTGATAACCAGAAGCTCTGCACGCATCATAGTACCTTCCTCTTAATATTGTTGTGAACCTGAAAATAGTCTCAAAATAATGTCTTAGAAATAGTTTTATGAGTGACGTCAGAGAAATGGCACTGTGAGGAGCACGACCGACAAATCTCCCCAAAATTTCAACAAGTTCATCAACCAGAGACAGAAAAATCTATCCTTGGAGTGTCCGGGAGTTCCACACACTGAAGGCAAAGGTAGGATTGAGTGAAAAATTGACTAAATATATAATCAACCCTGAAGGAAATAAGACGGACAAAGAAACACTCTGCCTTCCTCACTAACCTGAGCAAAGGCTGCTTTCACTTGGAACTGAGAGTGCGGGGGGGGGGGTGGCTAAGGGTGTGGAGGAAGCTAGGCTGCTGCAGAATAGAATAAATTCTATTCTATAACATTAGAAGTGTTTAGAGGCACTGATGATCATTAAAGTGAAAAGTTCTGTATAATCTTACAAAAATTTACTTACAGGGAATAACAACTATGGTTACCACAGTGGACATCAAGACAAGGCAGATGACTCCCAGCACCCCAGCAATGAGCTTCCCTGGAGGTGATGGGAAATTTGCAGGGAGAGAAAAGGAAACACCAGGAAAAGAGATAAGACAAATGTTAGTTTACAAACAGAGAATAACATACAGACACCAGACCTCAAATTCAAACCTACCACTGTAATCTTTTAGAATATAGCAAAACATTTTCAGAAAATATAATGCTCTATAAGTTATTGGTCAAAGACCACACCTACAACAATGTCTGAATAAAATTAGTCTTCAGCTTTCTTCTTGAACACCATATTCCAACTTCTAGTTCTGATCCGTAATGATGAAAAATATGTTAGCTCATTTTCTACTGTTCCTCCACATCTCTGCATCCCAGCTGCACATCTGTATATTATACTGTATGTCTATTAAATGTTTTACCTTTGCAGTGGTCATTCTTGTCATTCCCTTGAAGATCCTGAGAAGCATTTTGAAGATTAAAGTCTGCATAGGTAATTTCCTGCTCAGTTACTGAAATGGAGCGTTTGGTGCCCTTACGTTGTACTTGCTGTCTCTTTGAATCATTAACCAGATTCAGGTCTGCATAGGTGACTCCTTGGTTGTTCATCTCTGTAGCTGAGTGGAGTCCTGAGACTGTGGTTGAAGATAACTGTACTTACAAATAAATGACATATGCAGTAATGAGATCCTAGTGCAGAAAAACTGGGCGGGGTAGAGGGTATTAGGGCTCATTTCCCAGTTGAAGAATCTAAACTTCTGGTTTTAAATTTCTTAGATCTTTAAAAAGTACCTCATGGTAGATGCTATTTTTAAGATAGTCTACATTTGTCTATATGTAATTTATTGGAGGGAAAAAAACAATAAATCATAGAGGAATAAAAAATATAATAAATAATAATATCTATGTTAATTTAAAGTCAGATTCCACAGAAGTATTTTGACACCCTTACTATGTTTGTATTAAAAATTAAAGGGCTACTTATGAGAAGTAATCAATGAACAACCAAAGGGCTGCAACTATGAGATGATGCATCTCATCTCTCTCCCTTCTTATCTGTCTCTGTCTCTCTCTCTCTCTCTCTCTCTCTCTTGATAAAAAATTAAACTGCTCTCTCTCTCTCTTTCTCTCTCTCTCTTGCTAAAAAATTAAACTACTATCTTGGAAAAAGAGACACAATATTTATAATAAATATGAAGTCATAAAATGATTACTGACTGAATATTCTTATGGTGGGGCATTAGTCATGTTGGCACATATAATAATTTTCTAAACTAAGTCAATTTAATTTAGTGACATATATTTATTTATAAAAGGTGATAAATTGCTATCAAGTCCTATATGTGCCTTGACAAGGCAAGTCTGGGGTTTTGAATGGTGATCTCAGCATTTCAGGTGATAAGTTGTTATCAAATAATATTTTATTTTTAATGGTTGTGGAGTTTAAAAAAAATTACAATTAAAAAATGTTTTATATGTTGAAACATCATACAATCGCACTGACCTTATTAAATGCCTAAATGATATTGCAACAAAACAACAATGAAATTTTTAAAAATAATAATGTAACACAAGAAATTGGCAATTGAGTTAATGGAAGAGATATAAAACACATAATATGATAAACAAGTGTGTAGATCATTTATATTAGAACACTATTTTTCTCAAACTTCCAAAAAGTTTCTATGGCTGTCAGTGAGGGTACTTTTAGTTGTGTAAGCAATAGTAATTGAATCAAATAATGTAACAATAATTCAGTCAATGGGCTCTGTGGCCAGTGAACTATAGAATTAATTCTGGATTTGAAATTTAAAATTGACCTTTACCAAAGCTATTTAATATCTAGCAGCTTAACTTACTAATATGAAGTGGGAATAAAAATATGTAGATATAATGTATATAGAACATTTAATATTGTTTTTATAAGTGTTCAAGGATATGTTAGTTATACTAATTCTTATATGAACACATTTTCCATGTTATTTCTAATTAATTTATATCAGTTAAATGCTATAGCATAATTCATTAAACAAGAATCTCTTTATCAGTGTGGTTCCTTTACTTGCAGTGTTTGTAAAATTTTTTTAAAGTCTTTAATTTTTTATAATTAAGCTTACATTAGCATTTTATAAGAACTACTTTATTCTGATTTTATTAAAAGCCAACTGCCTAAAATTTAATCTAAGTAAATGTAAAAGGTATTATATTTGACCTCCATAATTAAAGAATTTTTTTTGAATGTCTTTTAAAGGTTGGGCTAAAATGAAATAATATATATATATATAATTATACCTATATTGATTATAAAAAAAGAATAACTCTTCCTTGTCATAATTCTTATAGGATTTTACTTTAAATTGTTTTGATTAACACACTCAATTATACATGTGTGTGTGAACTAGAATAATTCTCCACAGGCATGAATGTGAAATTTTAAATATCCTCCAAAACACTTCATATTTTATTCTTGTTTTCTCACTTGAATTATTTAAATAAAGATAACAGCATCTCCTTGACTTTGTTGTATATTAATTGTACCTCACCTGCATCACATGTGGCATTTGTAATCTCCCACCACATGGAGTTTTTATCATGGCAATTTCATTAAATTCTTTACATTTATTGAGATAATCAAGTTATTTTCCTTTCATTCTGTTAATTTGATTTATTACATTGATTGATTTATGTATGTTAAACAATCCTTGCATCCCAGGTTTAAGTCCTTTTGATTATGGTTAACTGATATAACCAAGGATTTACAGAAGAAGCCACATAGAGTCTGATAAGAAGGGTGGAGACACAGAAAGGGCTGGCTCTGCACCCACATGCAAGGGCTGAGAAGCTGGAGGACTACTGGATTGTAAAACTTCCTCTACTCAGCGTCTGGAGTCTGAAGCTCACAGGAATCCCCAACCCTGAGCAACAGAGATATGAGGAGGAGCCCACATAACATCTAGTGGTGAAAATCTGTGGAGAATCATCCTGCCTGGGAGAGAAGGGAGTCTGCCTGAGAACCAGAGCCACCTTCTCAAAGATGAGCACTCCTATTGTTATAACACCAGCCTGGGAGTGCACAACTCACTGCTGGTGATGCCACTCTGCCGTGCTCGAGTGTCACATAGTGGTCTGCTGGCTGTACCCAGCAATGACCTTTGGGGTCTTGGAAGAGACTCAGACAATGACTGAACCATGTGGCTTTAGGAAGGGGACTCGTCTTTCTCACCTTGAGTGCACAGCCAGTAAGTACCCTCCTCTCTCCTGCTGAATCACTTGGGCAGCCTGTCCTGCTGAGTTCAGTCAGGTAGGGAAATCAGAGTGTCATACAGAGCTCGGAATTTGAAGAATGTCTCCTGGGAAGAGTTTTGTCTGAGAATCTGTTGAGCAGGTGCTGGGTTGTGTGGCTACATGTCATGAGTGTGGGGGAACACTCGTATTTCCCTGTGAGCTCAGCTTGTGCTACCCTGGGAAATGGAAGAAGTGCCTGCCCTGCTCCTACAGGCTGTGGCCACCACCCACAACAGGAGACTGTTTGGATCTGCCCTTCCAATTCCCAGATACTCTTCTTTATGGAGCTGAGTTCAGCATGGGGAAGGGAGTTTTGCTTGGAGCTGCGGTATTCAGAATGTGTGTCCCTTGAATCTATTGTCTGGTCCTGGAATAAAGAGACTGGACACCTCCTGTAGGCTTGGCAAGCACAATCTCCGATGAAAGACTTTTGATTTGCCCTCCTGAGACCTGCAGATCTGCCCAAATGTTACTCGTGTGGGGGGTGGGGGGAGTCTTCTGGCTGCACCCAACCTAAACCAACTGCACAATGTTATTGGCAGAGCTGGAGTTGGAGACGTTGCTTGGGGTGATGGGTGCACGATGTTGTGTGTAGATGATAGTTTTTTGAGTTGTACACTTGGAACCTGTGTGATTTTGGGACCCAATGGCATTCCAGTCGATTCAATTATAGAGAATATAAATAACTTTAAAAAATTTTTGGTAAAATTTTCAGTGAAGCTATATGGTCCTGGGTTTTTCTGCATTGGTAGTTTTTGATTACGGGTTCAATCTCCATAATAATAATTGGCCTATTTAGACTTTCTGTTTTTTCTTGATTAAGTCTTAATAAGTTGAATATTCCTAAAATATTTCCATTTCTTCTAAGTTTTCCAGTTTGTTGACATATAATTGTTCGTGGTAGCCTGTTTTATTTTTTGAATTTCTGTGGTTTCCCTTTTTCCTTTAAAATTTTGTTGATTTGGATCCTACCTCTTTTTTACTTGGTTAGACTAGTTAAGAATTTGTCAATTTTGTTTATTTTTTTTCAAAGAACTAGCTCTTATTTTGCTTAATCCTATCTATTTTTTTCAGTTCTTTATTTCATTTATATCTACTCTAATCGGTATTTCTTTTCTTCTGCTGACTTTGGGTTCATTTTGTTGTTTTGCTTTCTTAAGACATAGGTTGTTTGTTTGGGATCTTTCCTTTTAATATGGACATTTATTGACATAAACTACTTTTGTTCTGGTGTGTTGTGTTTCCAATTTCATTTGTATGTATGAATATTATTTAAAATCTTTGTAATTTACTTGTTGACACGAGAGAGAGGAAGATAGACAGAACCATTGATCTGTTTCTGTATGTGCTTTGATTGAGGATCAAACCAGCAATATCTGCACAACAGGATAATACTTTAACCAACCAAGTCATAAGGCAATAGTGGAACCTTATTATTATTTTATAAGTTTTAATAATATTTTCTTTTCTATTTTCACATTATAGAATTATTATTTCATTAATTGATAATAACTAATAAAATAACATGAACTAATGCTGTCTTTATGAAATTGATATTCTTATATTCATTCACTTTTTTTAAATTTTTTTATTTATTTTTATTTTTTACAGAGACAGAGAGTGAGTCAGAGAGAGGGATAGACAGGGACAGACAGACAGGAATGGAAAGAGATGAGAAGCATTGATCATTAGTTTTTCATTGCACGTTGCAACACCCTAGTTGTTCATTGATTGCGTTCTCAAACATGCCTTGACCGTGGGCCTTCAGCAGACTGAGCAACCCCCTGCTCGAGCCAGCGACCTTGGGTCCAAGCTGGTGGGCCTCTGCTCAAACCAGATGAGCCTGCGCTCAAGCTGGCGACCTTGGGGTCTCAAACCTGGGTCCTCTGCATCCCAGTCTGATGCTCTATCCACTGCACCACCGCCTAGTCAGGCTCATTCACTTTTGTTTTCCCAATTAAATAATGTTCTTCATATTGTTTCCTTTATTATATTTGAAGATATGGATTTTTTTCCTGGCATTGAACTTTATCAAAACATGCACTCAGGCAATATAAAGACAATAAAAATTACTTAAAATAATGTATAGTTAGAATTTAATTTTTATAATATAAAAATATATGATATATCTGTATGTATTATATATGTACATATGTAAATATATAGATATCTCTGACTATATTTGATTATGATTATTTTAGTAATAACATCTAATAACACAGGAGAGATAGAAAAACTAAAATTCAATATCAAGTGAAAATATGCTTTCAGTATGATACATTCATTTTCAAGAAATTTTAAAAATAGAGAGAATTATTAACTGACCTTAACTAAAGAAAATATTTGAGGTTTCTGAAAATGAAGCACTTTTTTTAGATGAAAATTTGAATATACAGAAAAAAGGGAATTGTATAAAATAAATTATGTAAATATATCTCTCTAGCTATTGAGTTTATAAAATATTAATGTTAAAGTTTCAAATTTTAAAACAAACACTTGTATTAGAATTCAAGGGACCAAATATGGCATAAGCAGTAAATAAAAGTAGATGATTGGTCTTGAGAGTGTAACCATACTAATTCCTAGAATTTCTAGATAAAGAATTTATGCTATAAAATGAAGGCCACTAATAAGGGAATATTTAAAGCATATTGAATTAACAAGCTTTTATAGACAAAAGTGAAAATAAAAATAGTATTTATTGTGGAATATAAAAATAAAAGTTAGACTTTAAATAAATGATGTTGTTCACCCCAAATAAATAATAACTACATAATACTTAATTGTTGATTATAACTATATTTACACATATATATGAAATATATAAATCATACTTAAATGCTAATTTAATTATATTAAATGTATATAGAATAAACTCATTCAAATTCATGGAATATTTATACTTTAAATAACTGTTGTCTGTCTTAATGAGACACTGCTTGAATATGAACATAAAGACACATAGGAGTTTAAAGATAAAAAAGTAAAGCATGTAACATAAACAGTAGGAAACTGATATAGTTAATGTACTGTCACAGTATAAGGCAAGAATCATCATTGTAGAAGATGAAGAATGTTTCATAAGAACAGATTGAGCCTGACCAGGCAGTGGCGCAGTGGATAGAGCATCAGACTAGGACATGGAGGACCCAGGTTCAAGACCCCGAGGTCACCAGCTTGAGCGTGGGCTCATCTGGTTTGAGCAAAAGTTCACCAGCTTGGACCCAAGGTCGTTGGCTTGAGCAAGGGGTTACTCGGTCTGCTGTAGCCCCACGGTCAAGGCACATATGAGAAAGCAATCAATGAACAACTAAGAGGTCACAACAAAAAACTGATAATTGATGCTTCTGATCTCTCTTCGTTCCTGTCTGTCTGTTCCTATCTATTCCTCTCTCTGACTCTCTCTGTCCCTGTCATAATAATAAAAAAAGAACAGAATGAGTTTCCAAACGATTTACAATGTTTTTCTTTTTTGTATTTTCTTAGATTTTATTTATTCATTTTAGCGATGAGAGAGATGGGAGAAAGTAGGGGGGAGGAGCAGGAAGTATCAACACCCATATGTGCCTTGACCAAACAAGCCCGGCATTTCAAACTGGAAACATCAGCGTTCCAAGTGGACACTATCCACTGCACCATCAAATAGGCAGATATATCGAAAATACTATACAAAGTTTTAAACAATTAACCAATACACACACGATATATACAAGTATAGAACACAAATATTTTTTGTTTATATAAAATTTTTTTTAAAAATGCACTATATATAGGGTAAGGCAAAAGTTGGTTTATAGTTGTGACTATGTGAAACAGATTATTCTTGTATTAATATTTATTAAAGATTGTATTATTTTCTTTTTTAATTTTTATTAATTTTAATTTATTGTGTTAAAATGGATTCAAGTGTCCCACTCATATAACACCCTCACCGCCCACCCCCATGTCCTCCATTACACACCCTTTGTTCCCTCAACTCCATCGCCAGTTCTCTCTGGGATTTGCTGTCTTATTATCTGTATCTCTGTGTTATGCATATATAATTTCACTAATCCCTTCACCTTCTCTGATTCCATCCCCTCATCCCCTTTCCCTCTGACAATTGTCCCTCTGCTCCCTGTGACCTCGACTCTACCTCTATTCCATTTCTCAGTTCATTTTGTTCATTAGATTCCACATATAAGTGAGATCATATAATATATGTCTTACTCTGCCTTGCTTATTTCACTTAGAATAATAATTACCAGGTCCATCCATGCCATCGCAAAAGGTAAGATTGCTTTCTTTTTCAAGTCCACATAGTATTCCACTGTGTATATGTACCACTGCTTTTTAATCCACTCATTTACTAACGGACACTTGGGCTGTTTCCAGAATTTGGCTATTGTAAACAATGCTGCAATAAAAATGGGGATGCATATCTTCTTTTTAATCAGTGATTTGGTATTCTTAGAATATATTCCTAATAGTGGAATAGCTGGGTCAGAAGGCAGTTTATTTTTAATTTTTTGAGAAATGCCAAACTGTTCTCCACTGTGACTGAAAGTGTCCATTCACTCTAGCAGGGCAGGAGGGTTCCCTGTTCTACACATCCTCACCAGCACTTATTGTGTATTGATTTGTTAATAATGCCATTATGACAGGTATCTCACTGTGGTTTAATCTGCATTTCTCTGATGATTAGTGACTTTGAACATTTTTTCATATGCTTATTGGCCATCTGTATGTCTTCTTTGGAGAAGTATCTATTCAGTTCTTTTGTCCATTTTTTAATTGGATTGTTTACATTCCTGGTGTTGTTGAGTTTTAGAAGTTCTTTATAAATTTTGGTTATTAACCCCTTATCAGACATATTGGAGAATATGTTCTCCCATTGTGTGGGTTTTTTATTTTGTTCACAGTATCTTTTTCTGTGCTAAAGTTTTTTAGTTTGATATCCTTCCATTTGTTTATCTTGTCCTTTATTTCACTTCCCCATGGAGATTAATGGGCAAAAATATTACTATGAGAAAGTTTACTGCTTATGTTTTCTTCCAAGATGTTTATGGTTTTGCAACTTACATTTAAGTCTTTTATCAACTTAGAGTTTATTTTTGTGAATGGTGTAAGTTGGTGGTCTAGTTTCATTTTTTGGCATGTACCTGTCCAATTGTCCCAACACCATTTATTAAAAAGACTGTCTTTACTCCATTGTATACTTTTGCCTCTTTTGTCAAATATCAATTGACCATAAAGTCTTGGTTTTATTTCTGGCTTCACTGTTTTCTGTTCCATTGATCTGTATGTCTGTTCTTATGCCAGGTCCAAGCTGTTTTGATTACACTGGCCTTGGAGAATAACTTGATATCAGGAAGTGTGATACCATCCACTGTATTCTTCACTTTTAAGATTGATGAGGCTATTCATGTTCTTCTTTGGTTCCATATAAATTTTTAAAATACTTGTTCTATATCTTTTAAGTATGCTATTACTATTTTAATAAGAATTGCATTAAATCTATAGATTGCTTTGGATAATACAGACATTTAATGATGTTTATTCTTCCTATCCATGAGAATGGGGAAGGTCTGCTTAAAAAGCCAAATATCCCTGAGTCCTGTATTCTGTAGCCTCTGTGTGCTGTCTGCCTGTTGGGCTATGCTGCTGAAAAAACCTCTGCTAGAGTCTGTGGATTCAGACTATATTCAGGGATTAGGAAGGGTGGTGGGTGTGGCTCCACACCTTGGCCCCAGGTGTCAGTCTGTTCAGACTTTTTTCACAGACCTAGCTGGGTTTGGTCCCAGGAGTTCAGTGGTTATGGCCTCTGAGACCCAGAGGTATGGTCTGCCAGCTCTCCCAACAGTTTCCACTGAGTCTCTGGTTAGGCAGAAGCTCCAGTTATAGGCTCAGGAGAGTGTGTGAGGGGGGGAGCTCTAGTCTTAACAATAAAGCATGTAGTCACTGACGTGCCCCTTGCGCCCTGGCCTCTCAGAAAAACCTGTTGCCATGACTGGGTTAGGAGAGACTCCTGAGGGTGGAGCTGTTGCTTTTCCCCAGGATGATGCCACATAGAGGAGACTGCTCCACCAAAAAAAAAAAAAAGGTGGAAACTGCAGTACTGGAGAATGACTCAGCACAGGGGTTCCAATGGCCATCCCCCATAGTGTATCTCCCTGGGCCTCCAATTTTACACTCTCCTCATGCAGCTCCAGTCCTCTCAGCTCTTCCTCCACCGGGCCCCAGGTAAGTGGCTGTGAATGAAATTATCTGCGTGGGCCCTTTAAGACAGAACTTACATCTCCAGAGCTCTGTTTCTTTCTCGCATACAGAGACCCTGCTCTTTTCACTGCCAAATGCTGTCTGGAGGCCTCTTCTAGGTTCTGGGGTTCTAGACTGGGGCTGAGTACACACACCTCTCATGGTGAACCTCCCCACCATGAGTGTTCCTCTGGACTGTCGTCAGCCATTGCTTACTCCTGCACTCATGAGCGAGGGCAGCCCTTTCTACACCTCCTCCCTTCCTACCAGTCTCTGTGTGGCTTCTTCGGTGATCCTTGGTATTATGGTCACTGTTAAAGATGGAGCTGCCCATGTGGAAGCCCTTTGCCCAGGTGATTGCTTGGGATGGGCATGATTATGTTAATATGTGTTGGGGGAGGGCTTTCCCGCCAAAAGATTTTAAAAGGAAAAGAGATTGCGTTGTTCAAGAGAAGAGTGATTATGTTCTAGGAGGAGCCCATGCTAGAGCAGAGCAGAGAAAGGCCCCATGGAGGAGACCATGAGAAGTAGCCAAGATGGCAGAATGCTGAAAGAGAAGTCAGTTAGTGCAGAGTTTGTGCACAGAGAAGGAGATGGGGAACAGAGGTGAATAAGGCTAGTAAGCTAGAAACCTTTGATTCTAGGAAACTAGAATAAGTCAGTAGCTTTGTGAGCACTGAATGAGTGGGTTTTGGAGCCCAGTGTGTGTTTTTACTTGCCCGCCGGGTGCAACCTAGGATTAAAGGTAATGGCCCACCAGTTCCTGGCTCCATTGTTTCATTATTGTCTGTCCAAATCCAATGCGAACCTGCATGAGCCAGGTGGCTGTGGTGGTGGCCGTGGCTACTGGCTTTTTACACTTGGTTATAGACTCCCTCTTCATTTAGTCCAAAGTTTGTTTTTCAAGATGCTTGTTCTTAAAGTAAGTTGTAATCCAATTTGGTCCTGGGAGGTGACAGTTGGAAAGTCCTCCTACTCCGTTTCCATGCCATCTTAGAACACCCCCTGCACCCAGGCATTTTAAAAATAAATTTTTCTTTTTGAATACACTAGTCTTGTGTTTTCGGTTCAGCCTGCAGTTTCTGCCTTTCATTCAATCTTTTCTATTGTTTTTCAGTTCTCTATTTCCTTTATATTTGCTTTAATCTGTATTTCCTTTCTTCTGCTGACTTTGGGTTCTATTTATTCTTTTGCTTTCCAAAGGCATAGTTAGGTTGTTTTTATGGGATTTTTCTTTCTTTATTGTAAGCATTTATTGACATCAACTTTCCTTTTAGAACTGCTTTTTTTGGTATACTGTATTTGCTACTTCATTTGTATCTATACCATTATTTTAAAATAAAACAAATTATTGATTCTAGAGAGAGAGAAAGGGATAGAGAGACAGAACCATGGATCTGTTTCCGTATGAGCCCTGATTGTGGACTGAACTGGCAACATACATACATCAGGTTGATGCTCTAACTAACCAAACCATCTGGCCAGAGCAAAACATTATATTTCCACAAATTAAATTTATAATATTTTATCTTCCATCACCACATTGTGGAATTATTATATCATTTATTAATAATGCCAAATAATTTAAATCTCACTAATGTTGTTTATAAAATTGATATGTTTATTGTTATAGTATTTACTTTGGTTTTCCCAGTTAAATAATGTTATATATATCATATCTTTTGTTACATGTAAAGATATTTTTTCTGGCATTTAACTTTATTGAAACCTGTATTCAGACAATATTAAGACAATAAAAATTTCCCAAAATAGTGTATAGTTAGAATTCAGTCTTCATAATATATATTATATATATAAATATATCTGTAAATATACATATATCTTTGATGACATTTGACTATGATACTTTAAATAACAATATCTATAAACACAAGAGAGATAGACAAACTAAAATTCAATACCAAGTGAAAACACCCTTTCAATATGATGGCAAATGCATTTATTTTCAAGGAATTCTAAAATTGTAGAAAATTACTAACTGGCAGAAACTAAAGAAAATACTTAGGTCTTCTAAAGATGAAACAGTTATTCTAGATCAGGGGTCGGAAACCTATGGCTCGCGAGTCAGATGTGGTTCTTTTGAAGGCCACATCTGGCTCGCAGACAAATCCTTAATAAAAATAATAATAACGTTAAAAATATAAAACATTCTCATGTATTACAATCTATTCATTTCCTACTGCTCATGTTCATGGTTGTGGGTGGCTGGAGCCAATCAAAGCTGTCCTCTGGGACAACACCAAATTTTCATTGGACAGTGCATAATGTACACAGGTCGTTGTGAAGTCAGGAAGTAAACTTCCCTCCTTTTAATCAAGTACTCAGATAGCTAATTGCAGAAACCCTTTGGGCGAAGAAGATGGCTAAAAGAAAAAAGATGAGGAGTATCGTACTTTTCAGCAGGAATGGACAGAGTAATTCGCCTTTGTAGAGAGAGCAGGTTCTGTGTGTGTCTAATATGCAATGATAAAATTGCATCGATGAAACGGTCAAATATGTATAAAGCGGCACTTCAACACAACCCTTACTACATTTCATCAAAATATCTATCAGGGGACAGCAGGAAGAAAGCACCTCAAGAGCTACTGTGCAGAGTGCAAGCTTGTCAACCGCACCTCCGTGTTTGGACCCAACAAGATGACTGGACTTCGGCTAGCTTTGCTGGTGCTTTAGCAATTGTGAGAAACAGAAAGCCATTCACAGATGGGGAGTATGCCAAAACATTCATGCTTGATGTTGCCAGTGAACTTTCTGATGACTTTTCGGATAAAGACAAGATAATCAAATGAATAAAAGACATGCCACTGTTGGCAAGAACTGTTCTTGATCGTACCATCATGATGGCAAATCAAATTGAGGCAACACAAGTGAAGGACATGAATGCAGTACCATTCTTTTCTCTTGCTTTGGATGAGTCAACAGACATAAGCCATTTATTCCAGTTCAGTGTGATTGCAAGGTACGCTGTCAGTGACACAGTACATGAGGAAAGTCCTGCTGTTTTGTCTATGAAAGAGACAACAAAAGGGGAGGATTTATTCAAGTCTTTCACTGAGTTCGCTAAAGAAAAAAAATCTACCAATGGAAAAACTTATCTCAGTGTGTACTGATGGAGCTCCGTGCATGGTGGGGAAAAACAGAGGATTTGTAGCGCTTCTTCGTGAACATGAAAAGAGACCCATCCTAAGTTTTCAATGCATTCTACATCAGGAGGCACTAGATGTGTGGTGAGCAGCTTGGTGAGGTGATATTGCTGGTCATTTGGGTGGTCAACTTTGTTGTTGCCCAAGCTTTAAATGATCGCCAGTTTAAAACACTGCTGGATGAAGTTGGAAATAATTATCCTGGTCTGCTTCTGCACAGCAATGTGCTTTGGTTGTCAAGAGGGAAGGCGCTCAGCCATTTTGTGACTTGTCTGAGCAAAATTCAGACTTTTCTTGAAATGAAAAACATCGAGCATCCTGAGTTAGCTAACACTGAAATTCTACTATCTCGTGGACATGACTGAACATCTGAACCAGCTCAGTGTGAAAATGCAAGGTATTGGAAATACAGTCTTATCCCTTCAACAAGCAATGTTTTCATTTGAAAACAGCTAAAACCCTTCATTGCCAACATTGAAACAGGTCGTTTACTACACTTTGAAAAACTGGGAGAGTTTAAAGATTCATGCACAGCAAGTGACCCTGCTCAACATCTTGATCTCCAACAGCTATTGGGCTTCACATCTAATCTCCTGTAGTCATTCAAAGCACATTTTGGAGAATTTTGTGAGTGCACTTGTCTTTTTAAGTTTATCACCCATCCACAAGAGTGTGCAGTGGACAGTATCAAACTGAGTTACATCCCTTGTGTCTCCGTCAGAGATTTTGAGCTATAAGCTGCTGACCTGAAGGCCTCAGACATGTGGGTGAATAAGTTTAAGTCACTGAGTGAAGATTTGGAAAGACTTCTATGACAGCAAGCAGAGTTGGTGAGCAAACACAAATGGGGAGAAATGAAAAAATTTCAACCCATGGACCAGCTGATCTTCAAAACTTGGAACGCGCTTCCGGTCACATACCACACACTGCAGCATGTGAGTATTGCTGTACTGACAATGTTTAGCTCTATGTATACATATGAGCAGTCTTTCTCACATCTAAAGAATGTTAAGACCAATCTACGATCACATTTAATGGATGAAAGTCTCAACGCCTGCATGAAGCTTAACCTCACCACTTATCAACCAGGCTACAAAGCCATCAGCAAAACCATGCAGCACCAGAAGTCGTATTAATGGTAAGAAGTACTTTATTCATCATTGGTTAGCAACAGCCTAACAACATTATGAAAAAGAATTCAGAGACTTAATTGTACTTTAAAAGTGTTGGTCTTACATAAAATGCACACGTTTACTTGTATTTAGTGTTAAACATATTGTATGACTCTTACGGAATTACATTTAAAATATGTTGCATTCATGGCTCTCTCAGCCAAAAAGATTCTCAACCCCTGTTCTAGATGGAAATTTGGATGTACAAAAAGAAGAGAAGTTTCATGTAATAAATTGTGTTGCTATATCCATCTAGATATTGACTTGATAAAATATTAATGATAATGTTTCCAATTTAAAAACAAATACTTGTATTGGAATTCAAGGGAGAAAATATAGCACAAGCAGTAAATAGACTGCTCACAAAAATTAGACGATATTTCAAAATGAATATAAAGTGATAAAAAATGAAGCATTTGATTTTTTTATTAAACAAGAACATCAGAAAAACAAACAATAAGTTAAAGAAATTTGTTTTGTTATGCAAATGAGATGCATGCTTAATTATGTTGATTGAACAGCAAGTGACATATTTGTGGGGGTGAACAGACACGTCAAACTGGATGAGAGTGCCAGACATTGTTCAGTAGGGTGTATGGTCAACCCAGGACTGCAAAACACACTGACAGCAATGACACATGGACAGGATCAGACTGTTGAGCAATAGTCGGATCTCTGCCACTCTCACTGCAGGGCAACTTCCAGCTCAAGAAGTGTTGTGGGAGACATTGGACGGTTTGCCAGATGTCTTCCCAGTGCATCCCAAGCATGTTCAATGGGAGTCAGGTCTGGAGAACAGAAAAGCCGGTCCATGCGCTCATTTCCTGCCTCCAGAAGCATGTTGTCGATGAGGTGCGCATGGTGGGGCTTTGCACTATCATCCATGAAAAGAAAGTTGTTTGAAACTGCTCCAGCCTAAGGTACCATTATAAAGTGCAGGACCTCATCTTATTATCTGACAGCAGTCAGCGATCTGTTTTTGATGATGTGGAGGTCAGTATAACCACCAATGCTGATGCCAGCCCACACCATGATTCCACCACCACCAAAAGAGTCCCTTTTTCACATGAAACATGGATTCTCCCATGTTTCTCCTTATTCACGCCAGATCAGGACAGAATGATTGTCAGGCTGCAGACTGAACCATGACTCATCAGAGAAGAAGACAGTTGACTACTCATCACAGGTTCAGTAACGATGCTCATCTGCCTACCTTTTATGGGTTCTGCGGTATTCAGCAGATAATGGAACACATATGATTGGTCATCGGGCGTGCAGTACAACATAATGGAGCTTATTTTGTATTGTCTAGGTCTAGGTGCATATCTGTTATCTAGTGGCAGCAAGAATCTGTCCCCACAGCTCTGTTGCATTGCTGTGCCTATTCCTTCTTGCAAATAAGGTTAAGTAACGGTCATCTCTTGCTGTTGTGTCAAATAGTCTACCCTGCCCTTGTCTTCTTGGTACTATGTTAGTCTCTTGAAAGTGATTCTATAGTCTGCTAATCACGCTTTGGGATGTTCCAAGTGCTGTTGCCCCTGTTGTCTCTGTTTCACCAGCTTTAGGACATCCTATGGCTCTCCAGGCTTTGCATTTGGGCAAATTGTGCTGCAGGGGCATTGCAAGGGCTGGCAAATTGCATGATGTGCACTTTCAAGATCAGGGAACTTGCAGTTACTCTAGTACTTTCAGGCTTTTGTATAGTGCATTTTCAACATTGAAATAAATGTTGGTTTTGCATCTATTTGCATAATTGAACAACTTTTTTTGATATGTCATTTCCTTTTTTGACATTCTTGCTTAATAAAAAGAAATCAAATGCTTCTTTTTTTATTCCTTCATTTTCATTTTGAAATATTCCCTAATTTTTGTTAACTGTATAAAAGAAGATGGTCTGTCTTCTTTTGTTAGTGTAAACATACTAATTGGTTAGATTTTAATGAGTAAAGAATGCATGCTATAAATGCAGGCCACTAATAGAAGAATATTTAAAGCATATTGAATTAACAAGTTTTTTTTTTTTAATAATTTTATTTTTTTAATGGGGTGACATCAATAAATCAGGATACATATATTCAAAGATAACAAGACCAGGGTATCTTGTCGTTCAATTATGATGCATACCCGTCACCCAAAGTCAGATTGTCCTCTGTCACCTTCTATCTTGTTTTCTTTGTGCCCCTCCCCCTCCCCCTTTCCCTCTCCCATTCCCCCCTCCCCCCCGTAACCACCACACTCTTATCAATGTCTCTTAGTTTCACTTTTATGTCCCACCTACGTATGGAATAATGCAGTTCCTGGTTTTTTCTGATTTACTTATTTCGCTTCGTATCATGTTATCTAGATCCCACCATTTTGCTGTAAATGTTCCGATGTCATCATTTCTTATGGCTGAGTAGTATTCCATAGTGTATATGTGCCACATCTTCTTTATCCAGTCATCTATTGACGGGCTTTTTGGTTGTTTCCATGTCCTGGCCACTGTGAACAATGCTGCAATAAACATGGGGCTGCATGTGTCTTTACGTATCAATGTTTCTGAGTTTTTGGGGTATATACCCAGTAGAGGGATTGCTGGGTCATAAGGTAGTTCTATTTTCAGTTTTTTTGAGGAACCACCATACTTTCTTCCATAATGGTTGTATTACTTTACATTCCCACCAACAGTGTATGAGGGTTCCTTTTTCTCCACAGCCTCTCCAACATTTGCTATTACCTGTCTTGCTAATAATAGCTAATCGAACAGGTGTGAGGTGGTATCTCATTGCTGTTTTGATTTGCATTTCTCTAATAGCTAAAGAAGATGAGCATCTTTTCATATATCTGTTGGCCATTTGTATTTCTTCCTGGGAGAAGTGTCTGTTCATATCCTCTTCCCATTTTTTTATTGGATTGTTTGTTTGTTTGTTGTTGAGTTTTATGAGTTCTTTGTATATTTTGGATATTAGGCCCTTATCTGAGCTGTTGTTTGAAAATATCATTTCCCATTTAGTTGGCTTTCTGTTTATTTTGTTATCAGTTTCTCTTGCTGAGCAAAAACTTCTTAGTCTGATGTAGTCCCATTCATTAATTTTTGCCTTCACTTCTCTTGCCATTGGGTCAAATTCATAAAATGCTCTTTAAAACCCAGGTCCATGAGTTGAGTACCTATGTCTTCTTCTATGTACTTAATTGTTTCAGGTCTTATGTTTAGATCTTTGATCCATTTTGAGTTAATTTTAGTACAGGGGGACAAACTGTAGTCCAGTTTCATTCTTTTGCATGTGGCTTTCCAGTTTTCCCAGCATCATTTATTGAAGAGGCTTTCTTTTCTCCATTGTGTGTTGTTGGCCCCTTTATCAAAAATTATTTGACTATATATATGTGGTTTTATTTCTGGACTTTCTATTCTGTTCCATTGGTCTGAGTGTCTATTTTTCTGCCAATACCATGCTGTTTTGATTGTCGTGGCCCTATAATAGAGTTTGAAGTCAGGTATTGTTATGCCCCCAGCTTCATTCTTTTTCTTTAGGATTGCTGTGGCTATTCGGGGTTTTTTATAGTTCCATATAAATCTGATGATTTTTTGCTCTATTTCTTTAAAAAACATCATTGGAAGTTTGATGGGAATTGCATTAAATTTGTATATTGCTTTGGGTAATATAGCCATCTTGATTATATTTATTCTTCCTAGCCAAGAACAAGGTATATTCTTCCATCTCATTATATCTTTTTCGATTTCCCTTAACAATGGTTTATAGTTTTCATTATATAAGTCCTTTACATTCTTTGTTATGTTTATTCCTAAGTACTTTATTTTTTTTGTTGCAATCGTGAAGGGGATTATTCTTTTGAGTTCCTTCTCAGTTGTTTCATTGTTGGCATATAGAAAGGCTATTGACTTCTGTATGTTAATTTTGTATCCTGCGACCTTACTGTATTGGCTTATTGTTTCTAGTAGTCTTTTTGTGGATTCTTTGGGGTTTTCGATGTATAGGATCATATCATCTGCAAAAAGTGATACCTTTACTTCTTCTTTTCCGATATGGATGCCTTTTATTTCTTTGTCTTGTCTGATTGCTGTGGCGAGAACCTCTAGTACCACATTAAATAAGAGTGGAGAGAGTGGACAACCCTGTCTTGTTCCTGATTTAAGGGGGAAAGCCTTCAGTTTAGTGCCATTTAATATGATGTTAGCTGATGGTTTATCATATATGGCTTTTATCATATTGAGATATTTTCCTTCTATACCCATTTTGTTGAGAGTCTTAAACATAAAATTGTGTTGTATTTTATCGAAAGCCTTTTCTGCATCTATTGATAAGATCATGTGGTTTTTGTTCTTTGTTTTGTTGATATGGTGTATTACGTTAACCGTTTTACGTATGTTGAACCATCCTTGAGATTCTGGGATGAATCCCACTTGATCATGATGTATTATTTTTTTAATATGTTGTTGTATTCAATTTGCTAGTATTTTGTTTAGTATTTTAGCATCTGTATTCATTAGAGATATTGGTCTGTAGTTTTCTTTTTTTGTGCCATCCTTGCCTGGTTTTGGTATGAGGGTTATGTTGGCCTCATAAAATGTGTTTGGAAGTATTGCTTCTTCTTCAATTTTTTGGAAGACTTTGAGTAGAATAGGAACCAAGTCTTCTTTGAATGTTTGATAAAATTCGCTGGTATAGCCGTCAGGGCCTGGACTTTTATTTTTGGGGAGGTTTTTAATGGTTTTTTCTATTTCTTCTCTACTGATAGGTCTGTTTAGGCTTTCTGCTTCTTCTTGACTCAGTCTAGGAAGGTTGTATTTTTCTAGGAATTTATCCATTTCTTCTAGGTTGTTGAATTTAGTGGCATAAAGTTTTTCATAGTATTCTACAATAATTCTTTGTATATCTACGGTGTCCGTGGTGATTTCTCCTCTTTCATTTTGAATTTTGTTTATATGAGTTCTTTCTCTTTTTTCCTTGGTAAGTCTTGCCAAGGGTTTGTCAATTTTATTGATCTTTTCAAAGAACCAGCTCCTTGTTCTATTAATTTTTTCTATAGTTTTTCTGTTCTCTAATTCATTTATTTCTGCTCTGATTTTTATTTTCTCCTTTCTTTGGCTGCTTTTGGGTTGTCTTTGTTCTTCTTTTTCTAGTTCCTTAAGGTGGGAAGTTAAGTGGTTCACTTGGGCTCTCTCTTGTTTGTTCATATGTGCCTGAAGTGATATGAACTTCCCTCTTATCACTGCTTTTGCTGCATCCCATAGATTCTGATATGTCATATTTTCATTTTCATTTGTCTGTATATATCTTTTGATCTCTGCACTTATTTCTTCTTTGACCCATTCATTTTTTAAAAGTATGTTGTTTAGTTTCCACATTTTTGTGGGATTTTTTTCCTCTTTTTTGCAGTTGAATTCTAGTTTCAAGGCTTTATGATCAGAAAATATGCTTGGTACAACTTCAATTTTTCTGAATTTGCTGATGTTGTTTTTGTGGCCCAACATATGGTCAATTCTTGAGAATGATCCATGTACACTGGAGAAAAATGTATACTCAGTCACTTTGGGATGAAATGTCCTGTAGATGTCTATCATATCCAGGTGCTCTAGTGTTTTGTTTAAGGCCACTATGTCTTTGTTGATTCTCTGTTTGGATGACCGATCTAGAACCGTCAGCGGTGTATTGAGGTCTCCAAGTATGATTGTATTTTTGTCAGTTTTTGTTTTAAGGTCAATAAGTAGATGTCTTATATATTTTGGTGCTCCTTGGTTTGGTGCATATATATTAAGAATTGTTATGTCTTCTTGATTCAGTGTCCCCTTAGCCATTATGAAATGGCCATTTTTATCTCTGAGTACTTTTCCTGTCTTGTAGTCAGCATTATCCGATATGAGTATTACTACACCTGCTTTTTTTTGGATGTTATTTGCTTGGAGTATTGTTTTCCAGCCTTTCACTTTGAATTTGTTTTTATCCTTGTTACTTAGATGAGTTTCCTGTAGGCAGCATATAGTTGGATTTTCTTTTTTAATGCATTCTGCTACTCTGTGCCTTTTTATTGGTGAGTTTAATCCATTTACATTTAGTGTAATTATTGATACTTGTGAGTTCCCTATTGCCATTTTATATCTTGCTTTCTGTTAGTTTTGTGTCTTGTTTGATCCTTCTCTTTCGTTTTTCTATCTTTTGTTTTTATTTGGTTGTATTCCATACATCTTTCCTCTGTTGCTATCTTTTTTATCTCATGTGCTTCTGTGGTGGTTTTTTCAATGGTGGTTACCTTTGAGTAATGAAAAGGGTCCCTACCCTGTTCATTGTAGCGAACTATTTTGTGAGTACTTTTGCACTCCATCGTCCTTTGCTACTGTTAATCTCCATCTTCTCCCCCTCTTTCTTTTTGTTGTTGTCACAGTGTAAATTTGGTTTTATTGTGTTCTTCTTGGAGCTTTTACTTGTGGCTCTGTTTTTTTTTTTTGTTCTTTGTATCTGATTGGATAACCCCCTTTAGTAATTCCTGGAGTGGGGGTTTTCTGATGATAAATTCTCTCATCTTTTTTGTATCTGTGAATGTTTTTATTTCTTTTTCATATTTGAAGGATAGCTTTGATGGGTATAGTATTCATGGCTGATAGTTCCTCTCTTTCAGGACTTTAAATCTTGAGGTCCACTCTCTTCTAGCTTGTAGAGTTTCTGCTGAGAAATCTGATGATAATCTAATGGGCCTTCCTTTATATGTTGTATTCTTCTTTTCCCTGGCTGCCTTGAGAATTTTTTCTTTGCTGTTGGTTTGTGTCAATTGCATTATGATATGCCTTTGAGTAGGCTTGCAGGGGTTAAGAAAACTCGGAGTTCTGTTTGCTTCTTGAACTTGAGGCTTTAGTTCTTTCCACAGGCTTGGGAAGTTCTCATCTATTATTTGTTTGAGTATGTTCTCCATTCCATTTTCTCTCTCTTCTCCCTCTGATATACCTATTATTGTTATGTTATTCTTTTTGATGGAGTCATATAATTCTTGTAGGGCTATCTCATTTTTTTTAATTTTTGAGTCTCTTTCTTCTTCTCTCTGTTGTGCCTCAAGTTGCTTGTCTTCTATTTCACTAATCCTCTCTTCTATCTGACCTGTTCTATTGGCTAAGCTTGATACTTCATTTTTCAGCTCGTGAATTGAGTTTTTCATCTCTGTTTGATTTGTTTTTATAGTTTCAATTTCCTTGGACATATATTCTTTGTGTTCATTGAGTTGTTTTCTGATCTCCCTAAATTGCCTTTCTGTGTTTTCTTGTATATCTCGGAGGATTTTTAGGATTTCTATCTTGAATTCTCTGTCATTTAGCTCCAAGGTTTCCAATATATTAAATTTTTTCTCCATAGATTTTTCCTCATCTAGCTGTGTTACCTCTCTTTCTTTTGTACCCATGATATTCGATTTTCTCTTCCTTAATGGCATCTGAGGGTGGTTTTGTTGATAGTATTAATGAGATTTAATAAAGTATAAAAAGTTAAAAAAAATAAAAAATCAAAAAGATTTGTTTTTTTTTAAAAAATTAATAATGAAATAAAGAAAAATAAAATAATAATTTTTTAAAAAAGGAAATTATTCCCCCCCCTCTTTTTTTCCTCTCCTCTCCCCTTTTTCTTGAGAAAATCTTGTGGTGAACTGTGAATTATAACAAACAATGCCTGTGATGGAGGTCCTGAATTGGGGAAAAGTAAGAAAGGGGCTAAAAAAAAAAAGGAAAAAAAAAGGGGGGGGCGGTATGGACCCACAAAAAGCAAATAAGGAAAAAATTTGGGTCAAGAATAAAATGATTTGCTTTTAGGTGTTGGTGTTGTCTAAGAGTTATGATGAGAGGAATAAGAGAACAGAAAAATGGGGGGGACAAATTAAAAAAATACTATTGTATTTAGTGGAACAAGAACTAGATAAAATGGAGAGCCAGGGATGGGAGCACTGCTAGTGAGTTAAAAAGGTGAAGTAAAAACCCCAAAATGCCACAAACATAAGTTTGAGTCCCAGATAAGATAATTTGTTTGTTATTGAGGTTTGAATGAGAGGAGATGTAAAGGAGAAAGGAAGAAACTAATATAGAGGGAGAAAAGAAAGAGAGAGAGAGAAAAAAAGAGGGAACCAGTAAAAGAAGAAAAAAGAAAGGAGAGAGAGAGAGTTAAGGGTTTTGGAGTGCAACCCTCATAGAGAGAAAGGAAGAGGAGTAAAAAGATAATGGGAGATGTAACACTTATGGGTAGTGTAGTTCAAGGAGAGGAGAGAGTAAGACCGGCAGAGAGTTAATCGGCCAAATTGGAGGAGGAAAAAAAGTATCAAGAATGAAGATAAGAGAAACAAACGAACAAATATAATAAAATGGGATAGGTTATAAAGTCTGCAGATTATTCTTGATTTTGAGAGGTTATCTTCTTGTTTTTTCTTTTCTCTCCCTCTTCCTGGTCGGTAACTCTGTACCCCAGGTTCTGCCCCTTTGGCACGCTCAGGTAGAGGTTTGCAGTTGATAAGTCTCTATGGCAATGTCATGTATTGTGCTTTAGTCTCGTTGGGTGTCAAGGCTCATTAGCTTTCATAGGCTCCGACAGTGAGAGAGTCCGTGTTCCGGGAGCCTTTCTCCTAGTCTTTCCTTCCTCAATTAGTAGCCTGATAATCCAGCTATGGGGTTGTTGCTGCCTCTGCCTGGATAGTAAGAGGTTCAAAGAGCTGGCAACTCCCCACTCTATTTCCACTCAGCACAGGGCTCTGGGTAAGGCTCAGTCAGTCAGAGCTGCTAGCATAATCAGGCGGGCTTTCCGCCCACTCAAAGACCTCTGGCTCTGCCACTCTGTCCGGTAACACAGGCGGGCACCCACTTCCGGGGTGCTTGGAGGAAACTCTCATTCACTATCTGCGCGTGCAGAACAGGATATCCGGCCAGTAGTCTCACGTTCTGAGTGAAACCCCCAACCGCATGGAAATTTGCAGCGCTGGAATTCGCTCTCGCTCCATCCCCGTGCGCGGCTTTTGCAAGGCGCTGGGCGGCCCGAGATTTTGCTTTTGCCCACACAAAGGCCCCTGACTCTGCCCCTCTGTGCGATAACACGGGCGCGCCCTGCCGAGGCACTCGGAGGAATCGCTCACTACCTATCTGCGCGCGCACACCAGGATATGAGGCCGGCCGCGTTTCCCTGAGTGAAACCCTCACCAGCACGGAAAATTTCCACCGTTGGAATTAGTTCTCGCTCCCTCCCGTGCGCGGCTTTCCCAGGGCGCTGGGGCTGCCCAGAGATTCTGCTTTCGGCCCACAGAAAGGCCTCTGACCCTGCCTCTCTGTGGGGCAACACGGACACCCACTTCTTGGGCTTAGGAAGAGATCTCTCGCCCACTAACTGCGCACCAACCAGGAGAACGGGTAAAATGGCTGCCCCGCTTGTCTTTCTTTGTTTGGGTTTGGCGCGAGTGTTAGCTTGTATTGCCCGGCTTGCCACAGGAACAGTTTTTCCTCCGCTAGGATCTCCGTGCCACAGCCTGGTTCGGCCTTTTGTGCGCGGCCTGGATGTATTCACCCCCTTTGCCCGCCTCAGTTTCTATATTCACAGTTACCAGAGAAAGCCGCCCTGTTTAGGTTAGTGAGGAAGGCGGAGCATTTCTTACTCCCTATTTCCTTCAGGATTTGGTTATATATTTAGCCAATTTTTCACTAGACCATACCTTCGGGTGTATTGTGAAGCATCTGGAGGCTCCAAGTATAGGTTTTTCTGTTTCTGGTTGAAGATCTTGTTGAGTTTTGGGGGAGATTTATCGGTATCGCTTCCTACTCCGCCATTACTCTGACGTCATCTCCTGAATTAACAAGTTTTTATAGACAGAACTGAAAATAAAAATATTTATTGTGAATAAGAAAACAGAAAAAGTAGAGTTCAAATTAACAGCAGTATTATCCCAATTAAATGGTAACTATATAACACTTAGTAATTAATTATAACTATATATTTATACATATACATCATATACATAAAAGATGTAAATACTACATAATACTTATATAACAATTTAATTATATTTAATACAAGTAGAATAATTTTCTATTTAAATTACTAGAATATTTATATTTTAAATAACTGTTGACTTGTAATGAGACACTTCCTTCTTATAAACAGAAAGATGCTTGTGAGGAAAATAATAAAAAAGTAAAACATGCAACACAAACAGGAGGAAACTGTTACAGATAATGCGCTGTACAATGTAAGACAAGACTCTGTTGAAAATGATGAAGCATGTTTCATAAAGACAGATTGAGTGTCCAATTAGCAATGTTTTTATTTTATTTTTATTCTTTTTACTATATATATAATTGATTTTAAAGAGATGAGAGATAGAGAGTGAAAGGCATAGGGGAGGAGCAGAAAACACCAACTCATAGTTACTTCTTATCTGTGTCCTGATTTGGTAAGCCTGGTGTTTCCAAATGGCAACCTCAGCATTCCAGGTCCATGCTTTATTCACTGTGGTACCACAGGTCAGACAATATTTTTATTATAAATCTGTATGTACCTAATAATATAAGTTCAACATAAGTAAAAAAAAAAAAAAGAAAGAATAAGTATAAATGGAGAATTAGACAATTTTCTCTCACTACTTACCAAAGAAGCAGATATATCAAAAATACTACAGAAAGTTTTAAACAGTTAACCAATACACACACACACACACACACACACACACACACACTATATAGAAGTATTAAACACTAATATTTCTCAGTTTACATAAAAATATTCAAAACGATGTACTATTTAGGGTGGGGCAAAAGTAGGTGTATAGTCATGAGTTTAGAAACAGAGATTATTGTTGTATTATTACTTATTAATTGTTGAATTATTTTAAATAATAACTGCTGTAAGCCTACTTTTGCCCCACTCTTTAAACTCATATTACGAAGAACATTATTACAAAATATATAGTACGTGGTATCACTGCAGTAACTACTCATCAAGTTTCGCAGGTGAGCACAAGAAATGTGAGTATTCAAATTTAAATTTTAATTAATTAAAAATAAAATTTTAAGATAGTTTTCTCTGACACACTAGCCACATTTCAATAAAGATATGAAACATTTACAGTTTTACAGAAAATTCTTTAACAGTAGTTTACCAAAAATTAAAGTCAATAACCCCAAATTTAAAAAATTTTACATGGTTTTAAATTCAGTAATAAAGTTCTAAATAATGTATGAGTCCAAGAAATGATTGTAATGAACGATCACAATTGTTACAAGAGTTACAAGAGAAATGTAACAGTAAAAATCTGTCCTGAAAGTATTGGCTGCTGAAATATGTGTTTTACCACAAAAAATAAAGAAACCCAAGCATGCATTTTAAGAACCTAAAAATGGAAAAGCTAAAATTATGAGAAATTAAATCCTAATAAAAAAAGAAAACACACACAAAAAAATCAAAATCAAAACAAAGAACGAAATTATAGTAGTGAGGATCAACAAGGTCAAAGTTATTCTTATTGAAAATAATAAAATTGGCAAATGACTTGAATAAAATTAAAAATACAAATCTTTTATATATAGAATAAACATGGAATAGCATTATCATAATTACAGATACTAAGAGATAATAAAGCCATATTATGAATACATTTTTTTTTGTATTTTTCTGAAGCTAGAAATGGGGAGAGACAGACAGACCCCCGCATGCGCCTGACTGGGATCCACCCGGCACGCCCACCAGGGGGCAATGCTCTGCCCCTCCGGGACATCGCTCTGCCACGACCAGAGCCACTCTAGCGCCTGGGGCAGAGGCCAAGGAGCCATCCCCAGCGCCCGGGCCATCTTTGCTCCAATGGAGCCTAGGCTGTGGGAGGGGAAGAGAGAGACAGAGAGGAAGGAGACTGGAGGGGTGGAGAAGCAGATGGGCGCTTCTCCTGTGTGCCCTGGCTGGGAATTGAACCCAGGACTTCTGCACGCCAGGCCGATGCTCTACCACTGAGCCAACTGGCCAGGGCCTTGAATACATTTTAACATCTACATTAAATAGAAAATTATTGAAATACATTGCAATAAATAGAAACTTCATTAAATCTAGCTTGTATTGTAAGAATTGAGGGGTTTTTTTGTCAACTTTGTTAAAGCTCTATAGTGTCATAGTGAAAAATAACAAATTCTGGGACTAATGAAAGATACAAGGAGAATTCTGAAAGAAAAAAGAGAAAGGGAAAATGATGTGGTTCCTCAGGCCTAAGAAACAGCTGAGTGACGGGGTATCTTGTATCTCCATTCAAAACTAGAAAGTGACTTAGACCTGCCACTTCCTAATACACAGCCCAGCAATAGGAGATAGTTTCTTCTCTGTGTTTCAGTGAGAATCCTGTCCAGAAACACCTGCCAAGCCTATGAGGGTGATCCATCAGGTAACCTGCCAACAAAAACAATCACAGGAAGTGCTTCTTTTTCTTCTAAACCAAAGTAGGCTTTTGGAGGTGGGTCTAGCAAAGACAATCTTATGACTAAAACTAATGGACACAGTACACTCTTTATCTCCGAAAGCATGAGACTTATTTCCCCAATGAATGACATCAGTTAGAATGGATTTTAAAATATTACGTTTACATAAGTCAACAGTAAAAATTAAACTGCAGATTAATGCGATATAGATAAAGTGCAACAACATCATATGGGAATGAAAAGAGATAAGTAAAATGTATACTGTGCGATTTCAGTATATGAGGTTCAAAAACAAAGAGACTAGAATATTAAAAGTCAGCACAGTGGTAAGTGATGAGGGAGGAGAAGTGATGAGAGAATACACGGGAGCAGGGCTGAGGAGTCTGCAAACTCTATCTGTGACCTGATTTGTAAGTACATGGTTCCATTTCCCTTGTAATCATTTTGCTCAGTTATGATATATATGTTTAATTTTCTTAAAAAAAGGTAAAATTAACTGGCAAAGTTTATTTTAGAAACCAAACATTTATAAAAGCCTGCAAATTAGCAAATGTGCACTAGTGGTATAAAACATAAAATATTATGAAGTCAAACACTGAAACAGTATACAGATTTTAAATAAGGGCAATTTGTAACAAAAATGTGAATGAATTATATTAATATAATATTGACTGAAAGAACAGTAGAAAAAACAGATTTATCATCATTGTATTACTTACTGTTTGAACAGGAAATTCTTACACTTTGGCAATTTTGAAGATGATTTATCTCATACACACCTTCAGAATATGGAGACTTTGAGCTTGTAGTGTATCATTTAGTACGTACATTGGTAAGTGCCTTTGGAAATTCATATTCTAAAAGATTTCTGGGACAAAAGACTTGATAACCAGTGCTGTTAACTTCCATATTAAAAACACAGACACTAAAAACTTAGGTCTTGTTAAGAATGTCTTAGAGCCTGACCTGTGGTGGCGCAGTAAATAACACGTTGACTTGGAACACTGAGGTCACTGGTTCAAAACCCTGGGCTTGCCTGGTCAAGGCACATATGGGAGTTAATGCTACTTGCTCCATACCCCTTCTCTCTCTCTCTCTCTCTCTCTCTCTCTATCTCTCTCCCCCCATCTCTAAAATGAATAACAGCTTTAAAAAAAGTGTACTTAAGCCCTGGCCGGTTGGCTCAGTGGTAGAGCATCGGCCTGGTGTGCAGGAGTCCTGGGTTTGATTTCTGGCCAGGGCACACAGGAGAAGCGCCCATCTGCTTCTCCACCCCTCCTCTCTTCTTCCTCTCTGTCTCTCTTTTCCCCTCCCGCAGTCAGGGCTCCATTGGAGCAAAGTTGGCCCGGGAGCTGAGGATGGCTCTGTGGCCTCTGCCTCAGGCGCTGGAATGGCTCTGGTTGCAACAGAGGGATGCCTCAGATGGGCGGAGCATCGCTCCCTGTTGGGCGTGCCAGGTGGATCCCGGTCAGGCGCATGTGGGAGTCTGTCTGACTGCCTCCCCATTTCCAACTTCAGAAAAATACAAAAAAATACAAACTCCCCCCCAAAAAGTTAACTTAACTTTGCTACTCATAGACAATTTTCTAAATATTGGCATTACATAATTTTCTTTATACTCTTATCATGTTATTTTTATTATAATGGGAAAATATAAATGCAGAATCCCAGTAACAATAGTACTTAGTGATATTTATCATTAATGTTCTGAAGAATTACTATATTCTCAAATTACAGTATCTTTCACAAATATTAATTCTCAAACTTTCAATCTTCCCACCTTAGTTTTATAATTGCTCCAATTAATTTTAATATTTTTATATAAATAATTTATATTTCTCCTGCTAAAAATAATTGCCTCTGTGAATGATCAAATATTAAGTAACATTGAACTATACCATAATGTAAGAGATTGAAATATTAAATTACTACTCATTACATTATTCTTTAACTCAGCCTCTCCTCATAATTTGTTGTAGGTATTTTACAGAAATAAATGTTTAAGTTAGAAAAACCTTAATCTAAATATGCAGGAGAAAAACAAATGTAATTTTTGTAAATTTTTCCAAACCACAACTGGGGAGGGCAGGAGAGGTAGACTTGAAAACACAAATTAAATAACACACTAATATCAGAAGAAATAAAATGTTAAATCTAAATTATCTAGTGTGTATCAGATGGAACTATTTTTATCCACTTCATATTGTATCAAGAAAAGGGGAATTGTTTATATATCATTGGTAAGTAAATTAAAATTGTAAGTGCTATACGATCCAATAAGTCTACTACTGTGTATATTCCCATGATTATCTTGAAAAGATATCTGTACTCCTATGTTCATTGAAGCATTCTTCATCACAATTTAGGTATGAAAGCAAACTAAGTGTCTTCAGTGGGAGAACGGATAAAGAAAATGTTCACACGCATAAGAATGCACATACACATGGATTGCCATTCAGCCATGCGAAAAAGAAATTCTGTCATTTATGACCATGAACCTGAGGAATTCTGTTGAGTGAAATAAACTAGACAGAGGAAGACAAATACTGCATGCTATCATTTATATGTGGAAAATAAAAATATCAAATTCATAGAAAATTGGTTGCCAATGTCTGGAGGTAGAGAAAATAAATGAGGGTTGGTAAAAGAGTACAGACTTTCAGTTATAAAATGAATATGCCTAGGGATCTAATGTATTGCGTGGTGGCTATATTCAATAACACTGTATTGTATAATTGACATTTACAAAGAGAACTTAAATGTTCTCATTAAAGAGAAGAAAAGTAACAAAATAAATCCAAGATTGTAAAACCTCAACTGATATGCAACCCTGTTGAATATGAGAAGTTCAAAAGAATATTTCATAAATTGGTAGTTACAGAATTGTCACAGGGACCTAAACCACAGGGAATCTAGTCAACAACATTAAAATAATTAAATTTGGTGCCAAGTGGGTCTAGACTTATTTAGAGATCACTTTTTAAGTTGCATAAATATCTAATGGCTATGCTATACACTTGAAACTTTGCAAAATAGTATTAAATATAAAGTGTAATTTAAAAATAAACAAATAAAATAAACTTGTATTTTCAAAAGGTAAAAAGAGAAACTCTATAAAATGGTTTTATTCAAATCTTTAAATGCAATTTTTGAAAGCCCTGTGAACAATGTCATTACTTATTACCTGTTATATTCTGAGAAACATAGTGGAGGCCAGAAAGTTATGGGATGAAAGTATGGTCTTAAAAACATGCACTTCATTACCACATTAAAATAGAGAAAAGACAACACAAACAACTTTCTCTAAGAATATGATATGTATGTTCATTTGAAATGAAAAAGCTGAAGTTTCCCTATTCTGTAACAAAAAGGCTAAGTTATTTAAGGTTTTTGGCTTAATTCTTATGCCAGCAGTTTTAAATTTTCTTAACTAATGAAACGAATGCACAGAAACACAAATACCATATGATCTCACTTATATGTGGAATCTAATAAACACAACAAAATGAGGAACAAAATAGAAACAGAAAAAGCGTCACAGGGAACAGATGGACAGCTGTTAGAAGGAATGGGAAGAGCAGACTGAAACAAAGAAGGTGAAAGGATGAGCCAGAACACGTGTGTGCGCGGGCGTGCACACACACACACAACATGGTAGCATCACAACATGTGATGTGAAGGCTCTCAGAAGAGAAGGGAAAATTCTCTAGCATATAACATGTTAGCAATAGCCAGAGGGAAAGCAGATGAAGGTAGGGGGGAAGGGAACATGGGGAAGGAAAAATAAGGGTGGAAAGAGATTTTGCATGGGGCCATGGAAAGGTATAATGTAGTGTGTAGAGGGTGCTATACTGAGTGGGACACTTGAAATCATGTCAACATAATAAATTTAAAAAAAGAAATGTGTTTATGGCATCATGGAAATTATTTTTATTACAGCATTAGAGAGTGACAATAATGTGACATATTATTGCTATGTAATTATTTGGCTTAGCTGTGTAAATTGCTCTAAAATGAGTTATATGGGAAATATTCACTCAAAAGAAAATCACTTAGTCTCAGGTATAATGCATATTGCCATTCTTTTTGTGTTTTTTTTTCTCTCTGCTTTTCACCATTGTCCCTAAACTGTCAAAAACAGTAAGTATTACAGAATAGTGAAAACATGGCCTTTTAACTTTGAGACATAAATACACAAAGAATCACCATGTGGTCTAGTTTTTTCACTTTTTGTGGGGCTAGTAGAAAAGTATCTTTTAAACAAATCTTATTATTGACTGGTGCTGAATGTTATGAAGAAATGATAAAAGGAGTAGTTGGTTATCTTAAGCAGATATAAACAACACATTGTCAACTACTGTATATGTTCTAATGTACTTTGGCTTACATCAGAAAGACTTATTCTATCACAGTTCTGCATGTTTGAAGTCTGAAATGAAGACGTGAACAGGACTATCTTCACTATGAAGACTCCGGGGCTGACTCTGTACTGTATACATTTCTTTTAGTTTTGGTTGTAACTCTGAGTCCTAGGCATTCCTTGGCTTACAGACATATTACTTTAGTCTCTGTCTCTGTTTATCATTCTTCTGCTTGTAAATCTCTGTCTTTTTGTCCGAATGTTTCTCTTTTTATAGGACATCATATGTATTATATAAGGCCCATCTTACACCAGTATACCCTCATCTTAACTTGATTGCATTTGCAAAGACCCTATATCCAATTCAGGACATATTCACTGGCTCTAGTAGACATCAATTTGAGGGTTGGAGGTGTGTGAAAATGCGATACTAGAAAATGACTAAAAACAACAAATTATGTCCACATCTTTTGTCTGGGCGTCATTGTAACAGGATATAATATTTGGTTCAGTATTTGTAAAAACTGATTTCCAACCCTGTATATGTTAAGGGTTGGCAGTGTGATGTGAAGGCTCTCAGAAGAGAAGGGAAAATTCTCTAGCATATAACATCGTGAAACCACCTCCTCAAAATTGGTTTTATTAGAGAAAAATGAATTTTTTTAGAATAATTGCCTTATATACAGTTACAGATATAACACATTGCATGACATTTAAATACCTTCATTTTATCAACATTGTAGGTTTTTTTCCCCACAATTTAAACTCTTCCGTTCTTTTAAGCATCAGTAAAACAGAGTACATAAAATTTAAATGGCACAAACTAATATATAAAAGTATTACAAATGGTAAATGTTAATTGAAACCAGTTAACTGGTATTTCTACTACAAAGGTGTGATGAAATTTATAAAAATATAAAAATCCACAAGACATTAAATATGTAAAATTGCAGAATTTCATCTGCACATAGATTATCTAGCTGTTTTATGGTTAATACAAAAGACTGCAGTATGAATGTCTTTAAACAAACTGTGATTTTCTTATCCTGAGCCAATGTCAAATTAAAAATTATCAAAATCTTAATTTGATTTAGAGGCGAAACTAAGCTTTAATAGACCTTTTTTTTTTTTTAAAGAATTAGACTCACAATTTATGTAGTTGACAATATGTTTTATTACCTGTTTAAGATAGCCAACTACTCTTTTCATAGTTCTTCATAACATTCAGTGCCTGTTAATAATAAGATTTGTTTAAAGAATTTTTCTGTTGGCCATGGCCGGGTCGTTGAGTGGATAGAGCATTGTCCTGGTGCACGGAGGTCGCAGGTTAGATCTGAGATCAATACACATACTAGAAGCAACCAATGAGGGCATACTAAAAAAATAGAACTAAGTGAAACAAGTTGATGCTTTTTTTGCTCTCTCTAGCTCTCCATTCCCCCTCTCTTCCTTGAATCAATGAAAAAATAAAACAAGAATTCTATTGTACTATTCCCAAAATAGTAGGGAGACCAGAAAAATAGTGATTCTTTGCCTATTTATGCTTCACACTAAAAGGCTATGTTTTCTTTTTTAAAAAGCCATTGAATTTATTGAGTTGACAGTGGATAATAAAATTATATGGACTTTACCTGTACAATTCTATGATATGTACATCGTCTGTATATTATATTGTGTGTTCGCCACCCCAAGTCAAGTCTCATTTCATCCCCATTTATCTCCTATAATATTTACCGTCTCCTCCTTCCCCCACCCCATTTCTTTCATGTAATCCCCATACTGTTGTCTATGTTTTTTTCTCAGCTTAATCCCTTCACTTTTTCACCCAGCCTCCCATGCCCCAACCTCTCTGACAGCTGTCAGTCTGTTCTCTGTATCTAGGAGTCTATTTCTATTATGTTTGATGTTAGTTTATTTTGTACATTTGATGGCATATATAAGTAAAATCACATGGCATTTGTGTCTTTCCATAACCTAACATTTACTGATTCTGACAGTTTAGGGACAGAGTGAAAATTAGAGAGAAAAATAATGATGAAAGAATGGCAATATATGTGATATCTGAGAGTGATATCTGAGACTAAATAATTTTCTTTCTTTTTATTTCTTTTTTTTTTCAAGTGAGAGGAGGAGGGATAGACAAACAGACTCCCATGTGTGCCTCAACAAAAATCCACCTGGCAACCCCCATCTGGAGCTGGTGCTTAGCCCATCTGGGGTCATCCTTGCAGGCAGAGCTTCTACCGAGCTTTCCTCAGCACCTGGAATTTACTTGCTTAAATAAATGGAGCCATGGCTCTGGGAGGGGAAGAGAGAGAGAAAGAGAAAGAAGGGAAAGGGGGAAGAATGAAGAAGCAGATGGGCGCTTCTCCTGTGTACCCTGACCAAGAATCATGTGGGACTTCCACATGCTAGTCTGATGCTCTACCGCTGAGCCAACCAGCCAAGGCCGATAACTTTCTTTGAGTGAACATTTCTGTGGTAACTCATTTTAGACTACATTTCACGGATAAGTCAGTTGGTTGCAAAATAAAGACATTGGTTAGATTATTGTTTCTCTGCAATGGTTTAATGGAAATAAAACTCCTTGATGCCATAAACATAGTGCTTTATTTTACTAGTTCAGAAAAATAAAAACTGATGGCTTAAAAATTAAGTTTACAACTTTAAATAAGTTAGACCTTTTTCTCTAAAAATAAGAAAACTTCTGTTAACCTTTTCTTTTTTTAAATGAATATGGATATCATATTCTTAGGGAAAGCTGTTTGTGTCATCATTTCTCTTCTTTGTTAATAAAGTACATGATTTTGTTTGTTTCTTTTTTAATTTTTTTATTTTTCTGAAGTAAGAAGTGGGAAGTCAGACAGACAGACTCTCACATAGACCCGACTGGGATCCATCCGGCAAACCCACCAGGGGGAGATACTCCGCCAATCTTCAGTGTTGTCCCATAGCAACAGCAACCATCCTAGCACTTGAAGCAGAGATCATGGAGCCATCTTCAGAGCCTGGGACAACTTTGATCCAATGGAGCCTTGGCTGCAGGAGGGGAAGAGAGAGAGAAAAAAGAGAGGAGAAGGGGTGGAGAAGCAGATGGGCACTTTTGCGATGTGGCCTGGCTGGGAATCAAACCCGGGACTTCCACACGCAGGGTGCAGACTTCTACACACTGAGCCAACTGGCCAGTGCCAAAGTGAATGTTTTTAAGACCACGCTTTCATCCCATAACTTTCCGACATTCATTATGCTTCTCAGTATATAACAGGTAAGAAGTAAAGACATTGTTCACAGGGCTTTATGAAAGTTTTACTGAGATAATGGGATAAAACAATATTATAGAACTTTTTTTATGTTTTGCAAATACAATTTTATTTTATTTTTTATTCTGCAATTACGGCTGAGATTTAATACATTTTATATTAGCCTCAGGTGTACATCATAGTGTATAGACATTTATATAACTTTTGTAATAATCCCTAAATAAGTCTAGTACCAACCCGGCTTCATAAATAATCATTACAGTACTACTCAGTATATTTCCTATGCTTTACATCTCATGAAAATTTTGTAATAAACAATTTATAGAATTTTCTTTTTATAACTTTTCATAATTAACAGGGTTGCATATCAGTTGTAGCTTTTATAATCTGGGGTTTATTTTGTTACCTTTATTCTTCTTAGAAGAGAACATCTAACTTCCAGTTTTATCTCTTAGTAAGTTTTAACTATACATTTTAGTGGCATTGACTATAGTCACCATGTAATACTTGAAATCCTTGAGGTATATTCATGATTTTTTGCTTGTACCATATACTGCCTTTCTTAATTTCTACACCCCAAACCATGGTAATCATTTTTCTACAAATTTGATATTTTTAAAATTTTACATATAAATAATACCATGAAATATTTGACTTCCTCTGTGTAGCTTATTTCAGGAAGCATAATACCTTCAGGTCATCCCTGTCACAAATGACAGAAAATTTTTTCCCTTATGCTTTAATGATAGTCCATTCTGTGTTGGATATGTGCATATGTGTGTATGTATATAAAATTTTCTTTATCCATTCATCCAGTGAAGACACTAAGGTTGCTTTTAAACCTCAACTAAGAAACCTGAAGATGGCAGCAAAATAGGCAGATACACAGACTCCCAGCTCACACCACCAAACTGTATTACAAATTAATTTAGGAACAATCAGCATAAAAAACCAACTCTGGACTACAAGAACAGCTCTCAAAAACTAAGGAGCAAAGAAGAAGCCACAATGAGTCTGGTAGGGAGAACTGAGGAGTGGTGGGTCTCCCCTGCTTACAGAAACAGAGTGGGGGTGAGGCTGAGAGCCCAGAAGGGCTCTCACTCCAAGGAAAAGAGTAGAAAATATAGCTCACAGTCACTTTCTTGGGGACCTGGGAATGAAGTGTGTTGAAAGGGCTGGCTAGTCTTCCAAAAGAAAAAAGGAGAGAAAGAGAGACAGAAGGTGAGGGGAAAAAGAATGCATGGGATTACCTGAGAAGCTGACTCATCCAGTGCTGGAGGTGGCTAAAGCTGGGGGAGGGGTTGATTTTTCCACACAATACAAGACTAAAGTAGTTTCCGGTGACCCATCTCCAGACATCTTTCTAGCTCCAATCAGCACAACAAGACACAGTTGAAAACAAGAATTAAGGAGGAGGGGCAGTATATCAATTCTATATGGTGATCTAAGATAGATCTCCCCTACTGAAGCTGAGTAAACACCCCACCCCTGGAGAGAGTAACTGGCAGATCAGGCCTTCATGAGTTTCAGGTTACAACCATGCATTCCTGGATACAGTGTCAAATAAACCCCCTGCTGAGATTAGTAAACCAGACTACCACGTGTTAAGAAAACTGAGAAAAAAACAAACAAATCAAGACTTCAAAGCAATTCTACTAGAAAAGCCAAATCCAACATTGGATTACAAATAACAGCTGATGCCAACTGAAGAAGACCTAGAAATAACACAACTGAAAATTGGAGGCAGACAACGCCAAGCTAGCCTCAACCAGCTCTACAAACAATACACCAAAACACACGGACATAATGAGAAGACAGAGAAGTGCAATCCAAATGAAACCACCAGAAAAACCTCCAGGAAATGAACTGAGTGATATGGAAATAACCAAACTTCCAGATGCAGAGTTTAAAATAATTGTTAGGATGCTTATGGATCTTAGAGAAACAATGGATGGTCATTACAAACACCTAAATAAAGAAATAGGGAGTATAAAAAAGGACAATGAAATATTAAAAAGGAATTAGTCGAAGATGACAAATACAATATCAGAAATGAAGACCACAATGGAAGGAATTAAAAACAGGATGGATGAAGCTGAGGATAGAATCAGCAAGTTAGAGACAAGTTGAACAAAGGCATGGAAGCAGAGCAAAAAAAGGAAAAGAAACTCAAAAAGTCTGAAGAAACTCTAAGAGAGCTCTGTGGCAACATGAAGATAAATATCATCTGCATCATAGAGATTCCTGAAGAAGAAGAGGAAGAACAAGGGATAGAGACTTTGTTCAATAATGTCATAGCTAAAAACCTCCCTAAATTAATTCAGGAAAAACTCTTACAAGTTCAAGAAGCACAGAGAACTCCATTAAAGAGAAACCCAAAGAAATCTACACCAAGACACATCATAATTAAACACCAAAGCTAAGTGATAAAGAGAAAATATTAAAAGCTGCTAGAGAAAAAAAGGCTATCATCTACAAAGGAGCCCCCATAAGGAAGACATCAGACTTCTCAACAGAAACACTTGAGGCCTGAAGGGAATGGCAAGAAATATTCAAAGTAAAGCAGGACAAGAACCTACAACCAAGACTACTTTATCCAGCAAGGCTATCATTTAAAATTGAAGGAGAAATAAAAAGCTTCCCAGACAAAAAAAAAAAAAAAAACCCCAAAAAAGCATCTCAAGGAATTCATTACAACCAAACCGATGCTGCAAGAAATGTTAAGGGGCCTGTTATAAACAGATCAAAGTGGGGAAAGAATATAGCAAAAGAGAAATACAGCTTTAAAGAATAAAATTTCAATAAACAACTACATATTAATAATAACCTTAAATGTAAATGGATTAAATGATCCAATCAAAAGACATAGGGTAGCTGCATGGATAAGAAAACAGGACCTGTACATGCCATCTGAAGAAGACTTAGAAATAACACAACTGAAAATTGGAGGCAGACAACACCAAGCTAGACTGTCTAAAACAGACACTCCTTAAAATAAAAGATGCACATAGACTGAAAGTAAAAGGATGGAAAAAATATTTCATGCAAATGGAAATGAAAAAAAAGCTGAGGTAGCAAAACTTATATCAGACAAAATGTACTTTAAAACAATGGCTATAGGAAGAGATAAAGAAGGCCACTACATAATGTTAAAGGGAGCAATCCAACAGGAAGATATAACCATTATAAATATCTACACACCTAATAAAGGGGCACCTAAATATATAAAGCAGACTTTGATGGATATAAAGGGTGAGATGAACAGCAATACTATAATAGTAGGGAATTTCAATACCCCACTAACATCACTAGAGAGGTCCTCAAAAAAAAAAAATTAACAAAGAAACAGCAGATGTAAAGGACACACTAGATCAACTGAATTTAATAGATAACTTCAGAACCTTTTATGCTAAAGCTGCAGAATACACATTCTTTTCAAGTGCTCATGGTACATTCTCTAGGATAGACCACATGTTAGGACAGAAAAGCAATCTCTACAAATTTAAGAAGATTGAAATCATATCAAGCAATATCTCTGATCTCAATGGCTTAAAACTAGAAATCAACCACAACAGAAAAGCTAAAAAATTCTCAAACACATGGAAACTAAATAGCAGGTTGTTAAATAATGAATGGATTAACAATGAGATCAAAGAAGAAATAAAAAAATTCCTAGAAACAAATACTAGTGAACATGCAACAATTCAAAATTTATGGGACACAGAAAGAGTAGTACTAAGAGAGAAGTTCATAGCACTACAGGCATACTTTAAGAAGGTAGAAAAAGCTCAAATAAACAACTTGACCCTGCACCTAAAAGAACTAGAAAAAGAACAAGTAAAGCCCAGAGGTAGTAGAAGGAAGGAAATAATAAAGATCAGAGTGGAAATAAATGACATAGAGGCTAAAGAAACAACACAGAGGATCAATGAAACCAAGAGCTGGTTCTTTGAAAAGGTAAACAAGATCAATGTACCTTTAATTAGACTCACCAAGAAAAAAAGTGAGAGGACTCAAATAAATAAAATTAGAAATGAGAGTGGAGATATAACAACTGACACAACAGAAATACAAAATATTGTAAGAAAGTACTATGAAGAACTGTATGACAAAAAACTAGACAACCTTGATGAAATGGACAAATTCCTTGAAACATGCAATCATCCAAAAATCAATCTGGAAGATTCATAAAACCTAAACAGACCGATTACAACAAATGAGATTGAAACAGTTATCAAAAACTCCCAAGAAAATCTTTGGCCTGATGGCTTCACAAGTGAATTCTACCAAATATTCAAAAAAGAACTAACTCCTATCCACCTCAGGGTATTTCAAAAATTCAAGAGGAAGAAAGACTTCCAAGTTCCTTTTATGAGACAAGTATAATTCTAATTCCAAAATCAGACAAAGACAACACAAAAAATGAAAATTATAGGCCAATATGGCTGATGAATATAGATGGTAAAATCTTCAACAAAATATTAGTAAACCGATCCAGCAATATATGAAAAATCATACACCATGATCAAGTGGGATTTACTCTGAGGAGGCAAGACTGGTACAAAATTTGCAAATCAATCAATGTGGTTCATCCCATAAACAAAGGAAGGAGAAAAACCACATGATAATTTCAATAGATACAGAAAAAGCATTCAGTAAAACCCAGCGCCCATTCATGATCAAATCTCAGCAAAGTGGGAGTACAAGGAACATACCTCAACATGATAGAGGCTATCTATGACAAACCCACAGCCAATATCATACCCAATGGGCAAAAATTAAAAGAAATCCTCTTAAGATCAGGAACAAGGCAGTGGTGCCCCCTTTCACCACTCTTATTGAACATAATCCTGGAAGTCCTAACCACAGCAATCAGACAAGAAGAAGAAATAAAAGCCATCCAAATTGGAAAAGAAGAAGTAACATTATCATTATTTGCAGATGATATAATATTGTATATCAAAACCCCTAAAATCTCAATCAAAAAACTACTGGACCTGATAAATGAATTCAGTGAGGTGGTAGGATATAAAATTAATACTCAAAAATCGGAGGAATTTTTATACACCAACAATGAACTGTCAGAAAAGGAAATTAAGGAAACAATCCCTTCCCTATTGCAACCAAAAAAATAAAGTACTAGGAGTAAATTTAACCAAGGAGATTAAAGACTTGTACTCAGAAAATTATAAAACATTGATAAAAGAAATCAAGGAAGATACAAACAAGTGGAAACATATATCGTGCTCATGGTAAGGAAGAATACAACATCATTAAAATGTCTATATTACACAAAGCAATTTATAAATTCAATGCAATATCAATTAAATTACCAATGACATACTTCCAAGATATAGAACACATATTTCAAAAATTTATATGGAACGAAAAAGAACACGAATAGCCTCAGCAATCTTGAAACGGATGAATAAAGTGGGAGGTATCACACTTCCCGATATCAAGTTATACTACAAGGCCATTGTACTCAAAACAGCCTGGCACTGGCATAAGAACAGGCATATAGATCAATGGAACAGAACAGAGAACCCAGAAATAAACCAATACTTTTATGGACAACTGATATGTGACAAAGGAGGTAAGGAAATACAATGGAGTAAAGACAGCCTCTTTAACAAATAGTGTTGGGAAAATTGGACATTTACCTGCAAAAAAATGAAACTATACCACCAACTTATACCATTCACAATAAATAAACTCAAAATGGATAAAAGACTTAAATGTAAGCCATTAAACCATAAGCATCTTAGAAGAAAACATAGGCAGTAAGCTCTCTGACATTTCTTGCAGCAAAATATTTGCCGACTTATCTCCACGGGGAAGTGAAATAAAAGACAGGATAAACAAATGGGACTATATCAAACTAAAAAGCTTTTGCACAGCTAGAGACAAAAAGAACAGAATAAAAAGTCAAACCACACAATGGGAGAACATATTCGATAATACGTCTGACAAGGGGTTAATAACCAAAATTTATAAAGAACTTGTAAAACTCAACAGGAGGAAGTCAATCCAATCTAAAATGGGCAAAAGAAATGAATAGACACTTCTCCAAAGAAGACATACAGATGGCCAATAGGCATATGAAAAAATGCTCAACTTCAGTAATCATTAGAGAAATGCAAATTAAAACCACAATGAGATATCACCTCACACCAGTCAGAATGGTGCTCATCAACAAAGCAACACAGAATAAGTGCTGGCAAGGATGTGGAGAAAAGGAAACCCTCCTGCACTGCTGGTGGGAATGCAGACTGGTGCAGCCACTGTGGAAAACAGTATGGAGATTCCTCAAAAAATTAAAAGTCGAACTATCTTTTAACCCAGCTCTCCACTTTTAGGAATATACCCTAAGAACACCATAGCACTGTTTCGAAAGGAGAAATGTACCCCCATGTTTATGGCAGCATTGTTCACAATAGGAAGATCTGGAAACAGCCCTAGTGTCCGTCAGAGGACGAGTGGATTAAAAAGCTTTGGTACATATATACTATGGAATACTACTCAGCCATAAGAAATGATGATATCGGATCATTTACAATACAATGAGACTCAGAGACATGGACAAGAATGTGATGGTAACTTGGAGTGGGAGTGGGTGGAGGAAGGAGAGGGAGGGGTAGGGGAAGGGAAGGGGCACAAAGAAAACCATATAGAAGGTGTCGGAAGACAATTTGACTTTGAGTGAGGGGTATGCAACATAATCAAATCTCAAAATAATCTGGAGATGTTTTCTCTGGAGATGTGTACCCTCATTTATCAATATCACCCCATTAACATTAATAAAAAAATACCTCAAGTAAGGTGAAGAATACTTCAATGAACACAATTGTATGCAAATGTCTTCAAAACATTATGTAATTTTCTTTGGTATATAACTAGAAGTATGATTGCTAAATCACATGGTACTTTCAATTTAAATTTATATACCAATGATATATAAACATTTCCACTTTCTATGATACAATATAACAAGGATGAAAAGAATATCATCTGATATACATGAAATAATTTAGATTTAATGTTTTATTTCTTCTGATATTAATATGTTTTTTAACATGTGTTTTCAAAGTCTACCTTTTCTGCCCTCCCCAGTTTTAGATAAATAAAATTGTTTTAAATTGCATTTGTTTTCCTCTTATATAGTTAGATGGGCTTTTGACATTCATAACAAATATGATATATGTATTAAAATTTAGACAACTAATTGTAATGGGATGATGAGTTAATGAAAAATATAATGAGTGATTATTTAATATTTTAATTTATTACATTATAGAATGATTTAATGTTGTTTAATATTTTGTCCTTCAAAGAGGTGTTAATTTTTTTCTGGGGAAATGTTACTGATCTATGTAAACATAATAAAATAGAATGCAGTGATTTTAAGAAGTAGGGCAGAGTAGATAAGTTTTGAAAGTAATATTTGTTTACAGTTACCATAAGTTAAAAATGTAGCAGTTCTTTAGAGAATTAATGATATCTACCATTATGTGCCTGTTAATGGGATTACTATTTTTATTACTTCCTTTATAATATAAAGAACATAATGACAGTACAAATAAAATTAGGTATTGCCATTATTTAGCAACGTTGCTTAAGAGGACTGAAGAATAGAACTTAAACTTCTAAGATAGCTTTTCTTTTGCACTCTTTTTTAAAAATTATATTTGTGGTAATAAAATTTTGTGTTTATTCTTTCTTTTGTGTGACAGAGACAGAGAGAGATAGAAAGAAGGACAGATAAGAACAGACAGGAAGTGAGAACTAAAATTCTGTTTAATAAAAGTATATGTTTCAGGAGTACAATTTCACAATACATATTTGTATATTGTATTATGTATTCACCAGCCCAAGTGAAGTCTCCTTCCTCCTTCACCATCTATCCTCCCCTTTACCTTCCTCCACCACCCCTCACTTCAGGCAAGGGAAACAAAATATGGTAAATAATTGTGATGACATCAAACCAAAAAGCTTTTGCAGTGCAAAAGTAACCGTCAACAAAATGAAAAGACAATCAAAACTGAATGGGAGAACATACTTGCCAGTTTTTCTCATAAGGGCCTAATATCCACAATTTATAGAAACTTATAACACTCAAAACCAAAAACAAACACTATGATTAAGAAATGACCAAAAGACCTGAATAAACACATCTCCAAAGAAGCCAATAGACATATGAAAAGGTGTTCCACATCACTATCATCAGAGAAATGCAAATTAAAACCACAATGACATACCCCTTCATACCTGTTAGAAAGGTTATCATCAAGAAGTCCACAAACAAGTTTTAGTGAGGATATGGAGAAAAGGGAATCCTCGTGTACTGTCGATGGGAATGCAAGTGGTAGCAGTCACTGTGGATAGCAGAATGGAGTTATCTCAGAAGATTAAAACGGAACTGCCCTCTCAGATACTCTGAACAAGGCCTAAGCTTTCAGTGTGTGTGATTTTAGAACAGAAATAAGTTAACAACGTGAGTGGTCAAATCTTTTGTCCGAGAAATAAAAATTTCTTAGAGGAGCTTACCAATAGACAAATTAATGAGGTACCTAAAGCTCAAAGTGTCCTATATTCTAAGGATGTGATGAGTTAAATCAGCTTCAAAATTGCCTAAGTGTAAGAATTTCCTGTCCAAACTTTAAGTGAAGCAGTGATGAGAAATCAACCGTTTTTTTCCTTTGCCTCACCATCAGTCTTCACAGGGCAGTCTCTGAACCACAGATATTGTTTGGTCACAGGAGCACCCTGATCTCCTCGGAAAGGATGCAGGACTTTCTGACTTCCACAGGTATGTGTCTTTATTCCTCTCTCTCAGTGGCACAATTTATTTAATGGGAAATTGCACAGGCTAGATGTGATACAATGGAAGTACCATTAATATAGAAATAAATCTATGAAAATATTGGTGTCCTTATTTGTACAAATTAGGGTAAAGAGAGTAAAATAAAATATGAAATATGTTGGAAGATATCTTAAAATATTTAAATTTTTGCCTCTAAAAAATTACTAAAGTGCATACGCCCAGGTGTATTTGGGTTTGAAAACCTATATAACTTAAAATGACATCCCATAGCATGAAGAGAAAGAACTAGTAATTTTAGATTTTGAAATTAATAGATATACTTCTATTTTAATTTACCTTATACTTAAAAAATAGATTCTTGAAATGAATGTGCCAAATTGTGAAGGTCAAACATAGTTCATCCTAAATGCAATTCTATTAAATAAAAGCTGTTTGGTAATACAAATTTGGATTTAGTAAACTCTGAAGAAATGCTTATTTAAACTTAATTATAAATAATCAAAAGACTTTTTAGAAATTGGACAAAATGTTAGAAAAAATGATGTCACACTGATAAGAGACTCCTTTAGAATGAATTACATTACATTATCTGATATGAATAAGAAATAATAGAACAGCAACTGAGTTAAAATAATTAAAATGAGTTATATATTGAAAGGTTATAAATGTTAACTTGCGTTTTAAGTGTTTTACATGGATTGTATTGTACAAATTTTTGTTCTAACTTTAGATTAGTAAGTTCAATTCTAGACACTGAATACATTTTAAATGTCATGCATTACAAATTTCAAAGCCAAAATTTTTCTAGATCTCACAGACTATAGAGCCCAGTGACTGAATTACTAAATTACAGTGTCTGATTTATTTCATTTGCTTAAACATTGAAGTTACCTACTGACTTTGATGGCCATAAGATGTTTCTGGAAGTTTGCAGCAAGAGTGTTTTTTTTTATAATTGACTACATATTTATTTATTATTTTATGATATCATATCTTAACCATTAAATATATTGCAAATTACTTGTGTAAACTACTTAGTATTTTTTAAAATCTTATTGTTCTATTGCTTTATTATTTATTAAGTTTTGGTTAACTTTAGTTGTCATGTAACATTTTACAGCATATACAATATTTTACTAAATTTTAATTTTTTAAGACTCCACAATTATTCAAATTAAAATATTATTTGATAGTCCTCATCTGCCCTTAAATAAATTTGATTAAATAAATCTTTATATACAGGAAACTGCTATATATGGGAACACTACTAGTTCCCCAACTTTAAAGCATTCAATCTTTAACCATTGATGCATTTAAAAATTGTCATAAAAACTGTATTTCTTTTAATACACAGCCTTTTAATTTTCACAGTTATTCTAGTAGTGTTAAAATATTCAGTGGGCTCTGACTTTAATAAACATATTATTATTCTGACTTTCTCTATTCTTCACTAAGTTCTACTTTTCATTGCTTCAAACAATATCGTGCTAAATATAAGATAGCATTTTAAGAGCCATTATTCTATTATGAAATACTTATTTAAATCCTTAAGTAAATTAGAACAAGACTTCACTTTGGTCCAAGGCAAAGTGAGTCCTTTTATTTATCTCAGACTCCACCCACAGTGACTATTGTAGGGATCTTGTCATTATTCATATCATTTATTTACCACTCAGGTATTGTTATCATAGGCACCATCCCTGCAGATGCAGACTCAGCTGCAGAGATGGAGATCCAACAAGAAAACTACTCAGAAATGAGTCTGGCCAAGGACACAAGGAGACAGCAAGTGAGAGGTAAGAGTATGAAAAGCTCCATTTTAAAAACTGAACAGCAAATATTTTATGTGGAAATAAACTTTCAAAATACATCTCCCGATCTTCAATGGAATGACAAGAATGATCCCTGCAAATATGACACATTTAATAGACACACAGTATAACTGTTCTACTATGTGCAGATGGCATGCAGAGGTGTAGTGGACCAAGTAAGTAATTAGCTCACCTATTTTTCAGTTGTGAGAATTAAAATTAAAGTTGGGATACAGTGTAATAATATGAAATCTGAAAATGAATTTTATTCAGACATTGTTGCCAGGGGTCCCCAAACTACGGCCGGCGGGCTGCATGTGGCCCCCGAGGCCATTTTTCCGGCTCCCTCCGCACTTCCGGAAGGGGCACCTCTTTCTTTGGTGGTCAGTGAGAGGAGCACAGTTCCCATTGAAATACTGGTCAGTTTGTTGATTTAAATTTACTTGCTCTTTATTTTAAATATTGTATTTGTTCTCGTTTTATTTTTTTACATTAAAATAAGATATGTGCAGTATGCATAGGGATTTGTTCATAGTTTTTTTTTATATAATCCGGCCCTCCAACGGTCTGAGGGACAGTGAACTGGCCCCCTGTGTAAAAAGTTTGGGGACCCCTGAGGTCTTAGACCAGCAACTCTTAGGCTGTTGTTATTTTCTGAAAATGCAATGGTGTTTCTAAGAGAAGATTACAGTGGGAGTTATGTGTTTGGGGTTCAAGATGATGTATATGATTCCCTGTGCATGTGGGTTCTCTTTTATATAAACTATCTAAGTAATGTCTCCACCTATCCTTTCTCTCTCTGCAGGTTCACCATCACCTCCAGAGAAGCTTATTGCTGGAATCCTGGGAGTCCTCTGTCTCATCTTGATTTATGCTGTAGTAAGAGTGTTGCATTTTATTCCCTGTGAGTAAGTTGTTACAATATTTTCAGAGAATTTCTCACTTGAATGAATCTCAGTGACTCTAAAATTTCATAATATTATGGAACAGAACTCTGATTTTTAAATTATGCATTTAGAGCAAGTGTGAAATGATTATTTTGAATTTATCCAGGGTATAAATAACAAAATAATTTTAGAGAGTAGTTTATATATATCTGTTCATAAATATCCACATATATTTTGATTTTATAACTGAAGGCATACTTTAGGCACATTATTGAGAAATACAAATTAATTTTTGAGATTGGTTAATCCAAATGGAAAAGAGATGATGAAGTTTGGTTCTCTTGGATTTTGAATTCTTTTCCCTCAAATCATCATTGCCTCATCTAATTTTTTTGGTAAAATCAATTTTATTCTAAATTATTCTAATCCTAGATAATATATTATATTTCAATATAGAAACAAAGGTATTATGGTTGGTTCTAATTAGATCAATATTAATTTTTAATAAGAATTACTTTTTTTTCTAGCTAATGTAATATTGAAGAAAAATAAATCTTCCTTGACAACCAAGAACCAGACAGGTACATAATTCTTTTCTAAGTTCTGATATTAGTTTTTATTTGCAGGAGGACACAGATTATTATACTGTCCAATGAATATTTATAAATAATGAGTACAGAAGAATGTTTCTTATGGAACAATATGAAGAAATATTCATTCAAAATCATCATACTCATTGTTGCTTATTGGCTCAAAACAATTTTTGTATTCTACAAAAGTGGTTTCATTCATTGACATTCAGGACATTTAGAGAGTGGATACTTTTGTGTGTTTGCTTCATACGGGCAAATAGATTAGGGAATGAGAAGCTGACCCTTCTCTGTGAGTGCATTGGAGTGTGTTTGCTTTTCTACAGACCAGCTGGTGAGGATATATAAATGCCTGCACAGATGTGTCTATACCTATGCAAACATGTAAATTAATTTTCATATTTTAGAATTCAAATAGCTTTCAGATAATAACTCATGATCTTTCTTCAGCATATCACTGTGGTCGTTGTCCAAAGGAGTGGTTACTGTATTCCAACAACTGCTATTACATTAGTACTGAAAGAAAAGCCTGGAATGAGAGTTCACTTGCCTGTGCTTCTAAGAACTCTAGCCTGCTCTACATAGATAATGAAGAAGAAATGGTAAGATTTTAATTGTTTCCCGCATTTTGTTTACCAGGTTAATTTGGTCTATATTTGTAGAATTCAGTCCTATTTTTGTATATGTTTGTAATTTATTTCATTTAAAGGCTGCAAATATTACATTGTTTGACTATAATATTTTATTTATATTTTATGCCACTAATGGTCATTTGATAATTTCCAGTTCTTGATTTTTGTCGACAACCATGCCTCTTTTCTCCTAAATTGTGATACTTAATTTTACCATACCTCATGGAAAGTGAGCATATCATTATTTTACAGATCAATTACCAACTGAAAAGCACCATGTAATTACAAATCAGATTTTGAAGTAGAAGTTACTAGTCCACAAGTAGTCCCCTTCTGTGTACCCTCTCATAACTTCTTTTCCTCCTCACTTAACCACTATTTTGATTTTTTATATTAAAAAAATCTTTGTTAATGTTGAACTTTATATAATGAAAATCATTCATTAAGCATTTTATCAGTCTCCTTTGACTCTCATATGATATTTTTGCAATTTATCTGTATTACTACATTTATCTCATTAATTTTCACTGCTCTATTGTATACACATGACATTTTAATTTTTCCTACTCAGAATATAATTGTTTTTTTAATGTGTGGGTATTATGAATAATTATTTTATGAAAGTCTTTGTGTATGTCTCTTTCTCAAATATTCTATTGTATTTAAAATAATTTATATTATATATAAATGTTACACATATCATATTTATGTAGCATAATATTATATTTAAAATATAATAATAATATATAAATATAATTATATTATAATTGTATATGTGTATAGTTAAAATATATAGTCCTCTATGAATCAGAATGAAATAGCATCATAAAAGTTTGTATATGCCAAATGTATTTGACTATCCGAGCATTTTCTAGTTTATTGTGTAAATACACATTTTATACAATACTTTCATGACCCAAATCTTAGGTATTTTCATGTTATAAATTCTGATCATTTTATAAACGTATTGCTATGACATTAACAGGAATTTTTCTGATTACTGATGGGTTGAACACACCTTTGTAGGCAATAATCATTATGAAAGTCTCTATTGTGACAAAGAGCAGACTGTCTCTTGAATTTTTTCTCTATGCTGCCTGTTATTTTCCTTAGTAAAAGTTGTTATATTTGAGGTTTGTGTTCTTTTTAAAATTTATATGGTGTAATTCTTTTTTTTTTTTTTAATAATTTTATTTTTTTAATGGGGTGACATCAATAAATCAGGATACATATATTCAAAGATAACAAGTCCAGGTTATCTTGTTGTTCAATTATGTTGCATACCCACCACCCAAAGTCAGATTGTCCTCTGTCACCTACTATCTTGTTTTCTTTGTGCCCCTCCCCACCCCCTATCCCTCTCCCATTCCCCCCTCCCCCCCGTAACCACCACACTCTTATCAATGACTCTTAGTTTCACTATTATGTCCCACCTACGTATGGAATAATACAGTTCCTGTTTTTTTCTGATTTACTTATTTCGCTTCGTATCATGTTATCAAGATCCCACCATTTTGCTGTAAATGTTCCGATGTCATCATTTCTTATGGCTGAGTAGTATTCCATAGTGTATATGTGCCACATCTTCTTTATCCAGTCATCTATTGATGGGCTTTTTGGTTGTTTCCATGTCCTGGCCACTGTGAACAATGCTGCAATAAACATGGGGCTGCATGTGTCTTTACGTATCAATGTTTCTGAGTTTTTGGGATATATACCCAGTAGAGGGATTGCTGGGTCATAAGGTAGTTCTATTTTCAGTTTTTTGAGGAACCACCATACTTTCTTCCATAATGGTTGTACTACTTTACATTCCCACCAACAGTGTATGAGGGTTCCTTTTTCTCCACAGCCTCTCCAACATTTGCTATTACCTGACTTGCTAATAACAGCTAATTGAACAGGTGTGAGGTGGTATCTCATTGCCGTTTTGATTTGCATTTCTCTAATAGCTAAAGAAGATGAGCATCTTTTCATATATCTGTTGGCCATTTGTATTTCTTCCTGGGAGAAGTGTCTATTCATATCCTCTTCCCATTTTTTTATTGGATTGTTTGTTTGTTTGTTGTTGAGTTTTATGAGTTCTTTGTATATTTTGGATATTAGGCCCTTATCTGAGCTGTTGTTTGAAAATATCATTTCCCATTTAGTTGGCTTTCTGTTTATTTTGTTATCAGTTTCTCTTGCTGAGCAAAAACTTCTTAGTCTGATGTAGTCCCATTCATTAATTTTTGCCTTCACTTCTCTTGCCATTGGAGTCAAATTCATAAAATGCTCTTTAAAACCCAGGTCCATGAGTTGAGTACCTATGTCTTCTTCTATGTACTTAATTGTTTCAGGTCTTATGTTTAGATCTTTGATCCATTTTGAGTTAATTTTTGTACAGGGGGAGAGACTGTAGTCCAGTTTCATTCTTTTGCATGTGGCTTTCCAGTTTTCCCAGCACCATTTATTGAAGAGGCTTTCTTTTCTCCATTGTGTGTTGTTGGCCCCTTTATCAAAAATTATTTGACTATATATATGTGGTTTTATTTCTGGACTTTCTATTCTGTTCCATTGGTCTGAGTGTCTATTTTTCTGCCAATACCATGCTGTTTTGATTGTCGTGGCCCTATAATAGAGTTTGAAGTCAGGTATTGTTATGCCCCCAGCTTCATTCTTTTTCTTTAGGATTGCTTTGGCTATTCGGGGTTTTTTATAGTTCCATATAAATCTGATGATTTTTTGCTCTATTTCTTTAAAAAATGTCATTGGAAGTTTGATGGGAATTGCATTAAATTTGTATATTGCTTTGGGTAATATAGCCATCTTGATTATATTTATTCTTCCTAGCCAAGAACAAGGTATATTCTTCCATCTCATTATATCTTTTTCGATTTCCCTTAACAATGGTTTATAGTTTTCATTATATAAGTCCTTTACATTCTTTGTTATGTTTATTCCTAAGTATTTTATTTTTTTTGTTGCAATCGTGAAGGGGATTATTCTTTTGAGTTCCTTCTCAGTTGTTTCATTGTTGGCATATAGAAAGGCTATTGACTTCTGTATGTTAATTTTGTATCCTGCGACCTTACTGTATTGGCTTATTGTTTCTAGTAGTCTTTTTGTGGATTCTTTGGGGTTTTCGATGTATAGGATCATATCATCTGCAAAAAGTGATACCTTTACTTCTTCTTTTCCGATATGGATGCCTTTTATTTCTTTGTCTTGTCTGATTGCTCTGGCTAGAACCTCTAGTACCACATTAAATAAGAGTGGAGAGAGTGGACAACCCTGTCTTGTTCCTGATTTAAGGGGGAAAGCCTTCAGTTTAGTGCCATTTAATATGATGTTAGCTGATGGTTTATCATATATGGCCTTTATCATGTTGAGATATTTTCCTTCTATACCCATTTTGTTGAGAGTCTTAAACATAAAATTGTGTTGTATTTTATCGAAAGCCTTTTCTGCGTCTATTGATAAGATCATGTGGTTTTTGTTCTTTGTTTTGTTGATATGGTGTATTACATTAACCGTTTTACGTATGTTGAACCATCCTTGAGATTCTGGGATGAATCCCACTTGATCATGATGTATTATTTTTTTAATATGTTGTTGTATTCGATTTGCTAGTATTTTGTTTAGTATTTTAGCATCTGTATTCATTAGAGATATTGGTCTGTAGTTTTCTTTTTTTGTGCCATCCTTGCCTGGTTTTGGTATGAGGGTTATGTTGGCCTCATAAAATGTGTTTGGAAGTATTGCTTCTTCTTCAATTTTTTGGAAGACTTTGAGTAGAATAGGAACCAAGTCTTCTTTGAATGTTTGATAAAATTCGCTGGTATAGCCGTCAGGGCCTGGACTTTTATTTTTGGGGAGGTTTTTAATGGTTTTTTCTATTTCTTCTCTACTGATAGGTCTGTTTAGGCTTTCTGCTTCTTCTTGACTCAGTCTAGGAAGGTTGTATTTTTCTAGGAATTTATCCATTTCTTCTAGGTTGTTGAATTTAGTGGCATAAAGTTTTTCATAGTATTCTACAATAATTCTTTGTATATCTACGGTGTCCGTGGTGATTTCTCCTCTTTCATTTTGGATTTTGTTTATATGAGTTCTTTCTCTTTTTTCCTTGGTAAGTCTTGCCAAGGGTTTGTCAATTTTGTTGATCTTTTCAAAGAACCAGCTCCTTGTTCTATTAATTTTTTCTATAGTTTTTCTATTCTCTAATTCATTTATTTCTGCTCTGATTTTTATTATCTCCTTTCTTCGGCTGGTTTTGGGTTGTCTTTGTTCTTCTTTTTCTAGTTCCTTAAGGTGGGAAGTTAAGTGGTTCACTTGGGCTCTCTCTTGTTTGTTCATATATGCCTGAAGCGATATGAACTTCCCTCTTATCACTGCTTTTGCTGCATCCCATAGATTCTGATATGTCGTATTGTCATTTTCATTAGTCTGTATATATCTTTTGATCTCTGCACTTATTTCTTCTTTGACCCATTCATTTTTTAAAAGTATGTTGTTTAGTTTCCACATTTTTGTGGGATTTTTTTCCTCTTTTTTGCAGTTGAATTCTAGTTTCAAGGCTTTATGATCAGAAAATATGCTTGGTACAACTTCAATTTTTCTGAATTTGCTGATGTTGTTTTTGTGGCCCAACATATGGTCAATTCTTGAGAATGATCCATGTACACTGGAGAAAAATGTATACTCAGTCACTTTGGGATGAAATGTCCTGTAGATGTCTATCATATCCAGGTGCTCTAGTGTTTTGTTTAAGGCCACTATGTCTTTGTTGATTCTCTGTTTGGATGACCGATCTAGAGCCGTCAGCAGGTGTATTGAGGTCTCCAAGTATGATTGTATTTTTGTCAGTTTTTGTTTTAAGATCAATAAGTAGCTGTCTTATATATTTTGGTGCTCCTTGGTTTGGTGCATATATATTAAGAATTGTTATGTCTTCTTGATTCAGTGTCCCCTTAGCCATTATGAAATGGCCATTTTTGTCTCTGAGTACTTTTCCTGTCTTGTAGTCAGCATTATCCGATATGAGTATTGCTACACCTGCTTTTTTTTTGGATGTTATTTGCTTGGAGTATTGTTTTCCAGCCTTTCACTTTGAATTTGTTTTTATCCTTGTTACTTAGATGAGTTTCCTGTAGGCAGCATACAGTTGGATTTTCTTTTTTAATCCATTCTGCTACTCTGTGCCTTTTTATTGGTGAGTTTAATCCATTTACATTTAGTGTAATTATTGATACTTGTGAGTTCCCTATTGCCATTTTATATCTTGCTTTCTGTTAGTTTTGTGTCTTGTTTGATCCTTCTCTTTCGTTTTTCTATCTTTTGTTTTTATTTGGTTGTATTCCATACATCTTTCCTCTGTTGCTATCTTTTTTATCTCATGTGCTTCTGTGGTGGTTTTTTCAATGGTGGTTACCTTTGAGTAATGAAAAGGGTCCCTACCCTGTTCATTGTAGCGAACTATTTTGTGAGTACTTTTGCACTCCATCGTCCTTTGCTACTGTTAATCTCCGTCTTCTCCCCCTCTTTCTTTTTGTTGTTGTCACAGTTTAAATTTGGTTTTATTGTGTTCTTCTTGGAGCTTTTACTTGTGGCTCTGTTTTTTTTTGTTCTTTGTATCTGATTGGAGAACCCCCTTTAGTAATTCCTGGAGTGGGGGTTTTCTGATGATAAATTCCCTCATCTTTTCTGTATCTGTGAATGTTTTTATTTCTCCTTCGTATTTGAAGGATAGCTTTGATGGGTATAGTATTCGTGGCTGAAAGTTCCTCTCTTTCAGGACTTTAAATATTGGGGTCCACTCTCTTCTAGCTTGTAGAGTTTCTGCTGAGAAATCTGATGATAATCTAATGGGCCTTCCTTTATATGTTGTATTCTTCTTTTCCCTGGCTGCCTTGAGAATTTTTTCTTTGCTGTTGGTTTGTGTCAATTTCATTATGATATGCCTTGGAGTAGGTTTGTTGGGGTTAAGAAAACTTGGAGTTCTGTTTGCTTCTTGAACTTGAGGCTTTAGTTCTTTCCACAGGCTTGGGAAGTTCTCATCTATTATTTGTTTGAGTATGTTCTCCATTCCATTTTCTCTCTCTTCTCCCTCTGATATACCTATTATTCTTATGTTATTCTTTTTGATGGAGTCAGATAATTCTTGTAGGGCTATCTCATTTTTTTTAATTTTTGAGTCTCTTTCTTCTTCTCTCTGTTGTGCCTCAAGTTGCTTGTCTTCTATTTCACTAATCCTCTCTTCTATCTGACCTGTTCTATTAGCTAAGCTTGTTACTTCGTTTTTCAGCTCGTGAATTGAGTTTTTCATCTCTGTTTGATTTGTTTTTATAGTTTCAATTTCTTGGACATATATTCTTTGTGTTCATGGAGTTGTTTTCTGAGCTCCCTATATTGCCTTTCTGTGTTTTCTTGTATATCTCGGAGGATTTTTAGTATTTCTATCTTGAATTCTCTGTCATTTAGCTCCAAGGTTTCCAATATATTAAATTTTTTCTCCATAGATTTTTCCTCATCTAGCTGTGTTACCTCTCTTTCTTTTGTATCCATGATATTTGATTTTCTCTTCCTTAATGGCATCTGAGGGTGGTTTTGTTGATAGTATTGAGATTTAATAAAGCATAAAAAGTTAAAAAAATAAAAAGAATAACAAATTGAAAAGAGTTGTTTTTTTAAAAAAAATTAATAATGAAATAAAGAAAAATAAAATAAAATAAAAATTTTTTAAAAAAGCAAATTATTCCCCCCTCCTTTTTTTCTCTCCTCTCCTCTCCCCTCTTTCTTGAGAAAATCTTGTGGTGGACTGTGAGTTATAACAAACAATGCCTGTGATGGAGGGCCTGAATTGGGGAAAAGTAATAAAGGGGCAAAAAAGAGAGAAAAAAAAAAGGAAAAAAGAAAAAAAAAGAGCGTATGGACCCACAAAAAGCAAATAAGGAAAAAATTTGGGTCAAGAATAAAATGATTTGCTTTTAGGTGTTGGTTGTCTAAGAGTTATGATGAGAGGAATAAGAGGAAAATGGAAAAATGGGGGGACAAATTAAAAAATTACTATTGTATTTAGTGAACAAGAACTAGATAATATGGAGAGCCAGGGATGGGAGCACTGCTAGTGAGTTAAAAAGGTGAAGTAAAAACCCCCCAAAATGCCACAAACATAGGTTTGAGTCCCAGATAAGATAATTTGTTTGTTATTGAGGTTTGAATGAGAGGAGATGTAAAGGAGAAAGGAAGAAACTAATATAGAGGGAGAAAAGAAAGAGAGAGAGAGAAAAAAAGAGGGAACCACTAAAAGAAGAAAAAAGAAATGAGAGAGAGAGAGAGAGAGTTAAGGGTTTTGGAGTGCAACCCTCATAGAGAGAAAGGAAGAGAAGAGAAATGATAATGGGAGATGTAACACTTATGGGTAGTGTAGTTCAAGGAGAGGAGAGAGTAAGACCGGTAGAGAGTTAATCGGCCAAATTGGAGGAGGAAAAAAAAGTCTCAAGAATGAAGATAAGAGAAACAAACGAACAAATATAATAAAATGGGATAGGTTATAAAGTCTGCAGATTATTCTTGATTTTGAGAGGTTATCTTCTTGCTTTTTCTTTTCTCTCCCTCTTCCTGGTCGGTGACTCTGTACCCCGGGTTCTGCCCCTTTGGCATGCTCAGGTAGAGGTTTGCAGTTGATAAGTCTCTATGGCAATGTCATGTATTGTGCTTTAGTCTCGTTGAGAGTCGAGGCTCATTAGCATTTATAGGCTCCGACAGTGAGAGAGTCCGTGTTCCTGGAGCCTTTCTCCTAGTCTTTCCTTCCTCAATTAGTAGCCTGATAATCCAGCTATGTGGTTGCTGCTGCCTCTGCCTGGATAGTAAGAGGCTCAAAGAGCTGGCAACTCCCACTCTATTTCCACTCAGCACAGGGCTCTGGGTAAGGCTCAGTCAGTCAGAGCTGCTAGCATAATCAGGCGGGCTTTCCGCCCACTCGAAGACCTCTGGCTCTGCCACTCTGTCCTGGTAACACAAGCGGGCGCCCACTTCCGGGGCGCTTGGAGGAAACTCTCACTCACTGTCTGCGACCAGGATATCCGGCCAGCAGTCTCACGCTCTGAGTGAAACCCCCAACCGCAGGGAAAAGTTGCAGCTTGGAATTGAGTCTCGCTCTGTCCCCGTGCGCAGCTTTTGCAAGGTGCTGGGGTGGCCGGAGATTCCTCTTTGGACCACACAAAGGCCCCTGACTCTGCCCCTCTGTGCGATAACACGGGCGCGCACTGCGGAGGCACTTGGAGGAATCGCTAACTCCTTATCTGCGCGCGCAAACTAGGATATGAGGCCGGCCGTGGTTCCCTCTGAGTGAAACACCCTCCAGCACGGAAAATCTCCACCGTTGGAATTACTTCTCACTCCCTCCCGTGCATGGCTTTCCCAGGGCACTGGGGCTGCCCAGAGACTCTGCCCTCAGCCCACAGAAAGGCCTCTGATCCTGCCTCTCCGTGGGGCAACACGGGCACCCACTTCCGGGGCTTAGGAAGAAATCTCTCGCCCACTAACTGCGCACCGACCAGGAAACCGGGTAAAATGGCCACTCCGCTTGTCTTTCTTTGTTTGGGTTTGGCGCGAGTGTTAGCTTGTATTGCCCGGGTTGCCACAGGATCAGATTTTCCCTCGGCTTGGATCTCCGGCCACAGCCTGGTTCGGCCGTTTGTGCCTGCGGCGGCCTGGATCTATTCACCCCCTTTGCCTGCCTCAGTTTCTATATTCACAGTTACCAGAAAAAGCCGCCCTGTTTAGGTTAGTGAGGAAGGCGGAGCATTTCTTACTCCCTATTTCCTTCGGGGTTTGGTTATATATTTAGCCAATTTTTCACTCAATCATACCTTTGGGTGTATTGCGAAGCATCTGGAAGCTCCAAGTATAGGTTTTTCTGTTTCTGGTTGAAGATCTTGTTGAGTTTTGGGGGATATTTCTCAGTATCGCTTCCTACCCCACCATTACTCTGACATCATCTGTAATTCTTTTTGACTGTTACTTACATTTTTATTTTCAGATTGAATTCTTTTAATGACCTTAATATATTTATGTTGCCATAGTACAATATCTCGTTTTGGGTTTAAGGAATATTTTATTTTATTTTATTTTATTTTATTTATTTTATTTTATTTTATTTTATTTTATTTTTTTTCTGAAGCTGGAAACGGGGAGAGACAGTCACAGACAGACTCCCGCATGCGCCCGACCGGGATCCATCCAGCACGCCCACCAGGGGGTGATGCTCTGCCCCTCCTGGGCTTCACTCTGTTGTGACCAGAGCCACTCTAGCGCCTGGGGCAGAGGCCAAGGAGCCATCCCAGCACCCGGGCCATCTTTGCTCCAATGGAGCCTCGGCTGCGGGAGGGGAAGAGAGAGACAGAGAGGATGGAGAGGGGGAGGGGTGGAGAAGCAGATGGGCACTTCTCCTGTGTGCCCTGGCTGGGAATCGAACCCGGGACTTCCGCATGCCCGGCCGACGCTCTACCACTGAGCCAACCGGCCAGGGCTAGGGAGTATTTTAAACCCAGCAAAAGTTAGTCAATATTCCTGAAGATAATATGCTACACTACTCTTTAGGGTTTATCTTTATTTTATTGATTAACTTCTTCATTTATAATATACTGAGAATTTATACTTTTTGTGTTGCTATGTTTGTCATGGTGTGTGGTAGTAAGGTTTATATTTTCTACAGTATTATTTAATTGATGGGGCATAATTTATATTAGATCATTCTTTTCTCATGAATAACTTTATACACATGCGCCTCTATATATTTTAACATAAAGTATAAGAAATTGTTCTATCATTGTGTCTCAAAAACTATTTTTCTGTTTCTTCTATTCTCAGACAATATTTACATCTCTATTAGTTTTTTGATACTGTTCTAAAGGCTGAGTCTCCGTTAATTTTTGTCTTTCTCTTTAGCCTCAAGAATTATAATTTTTTCTTATGTCTTCAATGTCATCAATTCATATTCTGCATCTCAAAATTTATGTAAATGTATGGAATTTTTCAATGTAGGTATTTTTAACTCTGATTTTTATTTGATTTATTCATATAGTTTTTATTTCTCTAATTATTCTGTCACTGCCATTATATTTTTATATTATTTCAACATAGTGTATTTTTCTTTTCCAAGTGAGAGGAGGGAAGATAGACAAGCTCCTGCATGCACCAAGACTGGGATTCACCTGTTGACCCCATCTGGGGCTGATGCTCTGCCCACCTGGGGACACTTGCAACTGAGCTATTTTTAGCACCTGAGGTAGAAGCTCCACATAGCCATCCTCATAGCATGTGTCCTGGGCGCTGGGGCCCATGAGTTCAAACCAATCAAGCCATGGCTACAGCAGAGAGAGAGAGGGAGAAAGGAGAGGGGAAGGGGAAGAGAAGCAGATGATCACGTCTCCTGAGTGCCTTGACTGAGAATAAATCTAGGATATCTACATGCCAAGTGGATGCTCTATCACTGAGCAAACTCACAGGTCCTGAATATAGTTTGTATAATTTATGTACAAATATAAATTTATAATGATTATTTAAAAATATTTTCTAACAACTTCAATATTTTATCTCAGTAAAAGCTAGATTCTATTGACTGATTTTCCCCTGAGAGTATAGAAGACATTTTTAGGTTCTTTGTATGTTTTCTAACCTTTTATTAGTATATATTTTTGATAATATAGCATAGTATAAATTCTGCTTCATCTTTCTTAAATATAGTAATTTTTTGTAATTTGAATAGCTTTTACTATAGAATCTTCTCTTCTGTAGTGTGTTTATTCAGTTTTTAGAATTCTTCTTGTTTATTTGTGTAACCTGGCTTACCCAGAATTCGCCTTGTGTATGCATAGCTTGGTTGACAACCAATGCTTTTTAAAAATGTATCCAAACACTTCATCAATATTGCTTCCATCTTTTGCTACTTGATGTATTTTGTGTGTGTGTGTGTGTGTGTGTGTGTGTGTGTGTGTGTGTGTGTGTAGGAGAGTGCTCATTACTTTAAAATCAGTTCTAAAGTCTCCATTGATTTTCATTTTAACTGGACCATTCTTGTATTTTCTGCACATCTGCTCATATTTCCCATCAGCCAAGCATGTGTAGAGATCTGATGTCATTTCTATTATTATACTCTCATTTTAATACCTTCTTGTTAAATTTTGGCTGACACTGTGCTTGGCACAATGGAAGGCACAACTTGGACTACAAAAGTGATGGTCTTCCTCATTTATTAATCAGTGCATTCAGCACTCTGTTGAAAATTCAGTGGCAATATACCAACCTCTTCTACTGCTGATCAAGTCTGCCCATGTGGCAACATCACTGATATTTGCAGCCCTCCTTAAATTATAAAAATCATCATTCTTACTCACTGAGCTAAGATAAGGATTGGGGGAGAGCTGGGAGCATTTTAGACAAGAAGAAACAAATTTGCTCTATTCTCACTTAAATCTTTAGCAGCTTTTCCAATAATAAATTATCATAAGTTTTTATTAGTCTGTGCTCAACTTTCAGAGCTGAGAAATTGTTGTTTTTGTCCATTTTACCTTTTCACTTAATCATACCAATTCATTTGCCTAATGTGTCAAATATGTAAAAATATAGATAAATTGTAAGACTATAACTTAAAAAGAATTAACTTTTTTATTTATTTATTTTTGTGTTGCCCTGGCCTGTTGGCTCAGTGTTAAAGCATTGGCCTAAGATGTGGATTTCCTGGGTTTTGTTCCCATTCAGGGCACACAGGAGAAAATACTGTCTGTTTCTTTGTGGCCATGGCTTGATTGATTTGAGCACATTGGTCCTGGGCACTAAGAATGGCTCAGTGAAGCCTTTGCCTCAGGTGCTAAAAATAGCTTGGTTGAGAGCATGCTCACGAAGGAGCAGAGCATCAGCCCCAGACAAAGGTTGCTGGGTGGATCCTGGTCAAGATGCAAATAAAAATATGGTTTTGTATCTCACCTCCTCTCACTTAGAAAAGAAGGGAAAAAATCATTTTTGTTTTGGTTGCAAAGATACAATTTCCATATTTACATAATATTTCATTTGTTCCCATTTGAAGTCTTATAACTTGCCATATAAAACATTACCTTCTCTTTCAAACTGTTATATAAGAATATTATAAAATACAAACTAGAATCTAAGATAATCCTGTTTACAGTATTCAGATGAGTGCATTAAAAGAAAATTAATTTAAAGAGGAAAGTGAAATAATTGGTAAACATCTAATACCTTATTTAATGAAGAATGGTTCAAAATGGTTACTTATGTATTGTATAAAAATGAAAAACAGTTTAAAAACTTATACATTGTGTACTTGTATCCAAAAGTGGTTCTTTAAATTGTCAGATATAAAAACTATCATGATGATGCAAAGCACATCATTGAGAATATAATGAACAATATTCTAATAACCATGCATGGTGTCAAATAGGCACCAGACTCATTGAGGTGACCATCTCTTGAGGTATACAAGTGTTAATTCAACCTGGTATATACTCAAAACCAAAACAATCTTGAAAGTTTACTGTATCCTAAATCCAAAAAAAGGTGTTTAATACTTGTAGTTTGTTCTTCAAAATGAATTCTCTGAAAAATAACAATTTGGCATTTCCTAAGGTAAATTTATTAGTTACCAAATCATTCCTGTTGGTTTAATTTTAACAGAAACTGAATTGAATATCTCAGCATAACAAGTAAAACTCAGAGCCAAAATAATGATGATATAGTCATTTAAAATATAAAGATTAAGGACCTGGTCAGTTGGCTCAGCGATAAAGTGTTGGCATGTAAAAGTCCCGGGTTCGATTCCCAGCCATGGCACACAGGAGAAGAGCCCATCTGCTTCTCCACTCTTCCCCCTCTCCTTTCTCTTTGTCTCTCTCTTCTCATCCCGCAGCCAAGGCTCCACTGGAGCAAAGTTGGCCCACGTACTAAGGATGGCTCCAAGGCCTCTGCTTCAGGTGCTAGAAAGGCTCTAGTTGCAACAGAGCAACGCCCCAGATGGGCAGAGCCTGATCCCATTGTGCGCATGCCGGTGGATCCCAGTCAGGCGAATGCAGGAGTCTGTCTGACTGCCTCCTCGCTCCTCACTTCAGAAAAATACAAAACAAACAAACAAAAATAATACAAAAAAAAATATAAAGGTTAAGAATTTTGTTCCATTCTTCATTTCTATTCCAGTTGTAGATTCCTATATTTTCTTAGTGGCTTGGCTTGCGCATCTCACAGAAACATGCAAAAATTCTTTTCTGGTCTTCTGCTGCCCTTGACAGTTACTGGTTGACCTGTTAAACATTCATCTCTACATTTTTAACTTTGGCTTCCATGCTATCTATCATAGGTCCTTGCTCATGAATTCTCACTCTCAAATGTTTAAATAGTTCATTAACATCCATATTATCTGATTCAAGGTGCCTAACAAAAGACTCTCCCTTGAATAAGGCAGAGGTCATCCTCTGTCATTTCCTCATCCTGCACCTGCACTTGAGGTTGAATTTGGCTTTTCCAGGATACAAGATTTCTTTGTTTTGAGCTCTTCTCAGGAAAACCTCCAGATTCTCTGGAACTGGCTCCCATTTGAGCAACAAACTCTTTCTCTTTTTCAGCAGCTTGTTCTGGACTTTTGGAAAGTTTCTTGGTAATGTGATCTCAGCCACTAAGTGATCCTGCTGTATTTTCTTTGTTTGCTGTTCACTGGGGGATGGAGGGTAGAGATCCAAACCCTTTAATGGACTTATCTGTTTCTTTGGCAAATTGGTTAAAACACTGTTGCTTATGTGGCAACTATTGACTCAATTCAGATGAATCTTGAGGTGTTCCAAGGTGATTCAGGGTCCTTTGTATTTCCACTGAACATGTGTGATCCCTCAGGGTGTTTGACATGCTTGGCCAGGTAGGTAGGTCATCAACAATTCCTAGAATGTATGACGTGGTTGATTTGCTGATTTGCTTATTCACTATTTTCATCACATGCTGGTGGGGTATGTGCTGTTTACTGAGCAGTCACCTTGACTTCCTTAACTTCTTCCCCCTCCTCCAGCTCCTTTGTGTTTACAAATTCAAATCAATACACCAGCTTTTACTTAGTTTCTCATAAAATTTGCTTTCTTACAGAATTTTTTGAGCATTTTCAATATGTTATCATGGATTGAATTCTACCACAGAAATAATAATAATTCATTGTTTTGACTAAGTGGCTCAGTTTTCTCTTCAGAAGAGTAAGTCTCCTGAAAACTCATATAATTTATGCTTTCATGCTTGCTAAATCAGGAATTAATCTTTGAAATAAAAAGCAGTGTGTGAACAATTATATAAACTGTTTCTTAGAATAGTTATGAGAAATATCTAGATTTATATATATATAACTATTACTCTAAATAGTTTATTTATTACAATATTAAGTTATATATTACCAGATTAATGATTATCTTTGTATTTCAGATCCTCAACAACTGCAGATTTGGACAAGAATTGTACATTTGCGAGATTTCAGTGGCCTCAGACGCTCCATTCTGCATCCTGCTCAGAAATAAGAACATATATCTGTAAGCATTTAGCACTTTAGCTTACTTAAATTCAGTAAAATGATAATCTCAGCATCTATTAAGAACACATTTTTAATATCTTCCAGAACATTTCATTTACATCTATAGAACTATTTGTTAAGATATTATATTGAGACCATTTTCAGGTTCACAACAAAATTAAGAGATAAGTACTGAGATATTCTATATCTCCCTGTGCCCACACATGCAGAGCCTCCCAGTGATCAACATCATTCATCAGAGTGGTACTTTTGTTACTGAGAATGAATAGACTTTGCTACATCATAGTCACTTTAAGTACCTTATTTACCTAACTCTCCATCCTTTGTATTCTAGAATTATTTTTAAATTATATATATATATTTAAAAATATATATATTAATTAAAAAAAATGTATTCCGGTACATATACATTTCTAAAATTTCAGGTGTTTATTAAAATAAATCATGTATAGTTTATAAATTATAACAAGAGCTATTATTTTTAAGTCTATAATAATGTAAATTATATCACACATATTTTCAAATTAACTAATTTGACCTAGCCCTTGAATATTAAAAATGAGAACTGGCCTGACCTGTGGTGGCGCAGTGGATAAAGCATCAACCTGGAAATGCTGAGGTTGCCGGTTCAAAACCCTGGGCTTGCCTGGCCAAGGTACATATGGGAGTTGATGCTTCTTGCTCCTCCCCTTTCTCTCTCCCTCTCCCCTCTCTATAATGAATAAATAAAATCTTTTAAAAAAACATTAAAAAATGAGAACTGAACATCTCAGGAGCAGCACGTTGTATAAGTCAGTTGTGCCATGAAAGAGAAACCAGGGAGAGCTTGGTTTAAAGATTATTAAATATTGTTTGTTGTGCTAGACTTCAAGCAGGGTTTAGAAGAAAATTATAAAATATACCAGAGGGTTAAGAAGAGTACAAAAGGTGCAATCACATGGGAGCCAGGTGCACTTCTTCAGGATGGGTGTTAGGCTTCATTGAAGACAACGTGTCTGCAGACAACTATATGCAGACATGTTCACTGGATGCTCTGGGACAGAGCAGATCCAAGTCTGCGGCCCATATTGCTGAAGATGAATCTCAAGCTGTGCCAACAAGCAGGAAGACCTCCCTACCATTGTCAGAAAACAGAAGGCAGAGGAGAGGGTACTCTGACTAGACAAAGAAACTTGCTGAGGGGCAAACACCACAAACACTCCCTGCGTGCGTGCAAGCTGTCCACCACACTGCTGTAGCCACAGAAGAGAAAACACTTGAAACCCTGAATAGTGCTTTTTCTGAAGCATCTTTACCACGTTTTTTAAAGGCAAAACATTGAGTGAACTGACAGGGAGAAAAATTTATAGGACCTAGCACCATTGTCACAGAAAGGGCAATAATCATAGGTTCAGAATTGAAAGTAATAAATTTTTAGTTAGCAGTTAAATTATTATGCAACAATCCCATGTTTTTCTATATAAAGTGATTTGAATATGCTCCACTTGCTCAGAGAATGGAACCAACATATTAATCTTCTGAGTCTATTTTTTAAAATAAATTTAATTGGGTGACATTGGTCAATAAAAGTACGTGGGTTTCAGGTAAACATCTCTATAACATTTTAACTGCTCATTGTGTGTGTGCGTCACCCAAAGTTAAATCATTTTCCATCATTGTATATTTGTTCCTCTTTACTCCCCTCCCTACCCTTCCCTGTAATAGTTCACTTTTATCTATGTCCCTGATCACAGTGTTATGTACCAACTGTGTGTGAAATCATACAGCTCTTAGCTTTTTCTGACTTATTTATTTCATTTAGTATCATGTTCTCAAGGTTCATCCATGGTGTCGCAAATGTCAATCTGTCATCATTTCGTATGTCTGTGTAGTATTCCACAAACACACATATGTATCAGATATTCTTTATCCAATCCTCTATCAAGGGACACTTTGGTTGTTTTCATGTCTTGGCTATTGTGAATAACGCTGCAATGAACATGGGGGTGCATGTGTCTTTATGTACCAATGTTTTCAAGTTTGGGGGGGATTTCTGGATCACATGATAATTCTAGTCTTAATTTGTTGAGGAACCACCATACCATCTTCCATAATGGTTGTACCAACTTACATTCCCACCAGCAGTGAATGAGGATTCCTCATTCTCTACTGCCTCTACAACATTTGTTATTACCTGTCTTGTTGATAAAAGCCAATCTAACATATATGTGGTAGTATCCCATTGTAGTTTTAATTTGCATTTCTCTAATAGATAACAAAGATGAGCATCTTTTCATATATCTGTTGGTCATTTGTATATCTTCTTGGGAGACTGGGTCTATTTTGGTGCAGTATTATCAGTGATTAGATTCATTTTTGGAAGAAGGGTGATTTTCCTGGCTAACAATCAGTGTCTTTTGGCATTTTTTACATGTCTGTGTTAATACTCTTTTTTATTTTTGATATTTTTAAAATATCTTGTTTTATTAAACTCTCTGCTGACCCATTTTGACACTCTTAATTTCTATTCTTAAATACATACTTTGATGGAAACACTAAAGTGTTCCAACATTCTGAACAGTTTAAAGTATAACAACCAGAAATAAACCCATGCCTTTGTGATCAATTGATATTTGACAAAGTAGGCAAGAATATACAATGGAATAAAGACAGTCTCTTTAATGAATTGTGTTGGGAAAATTGCACAGGTACGTGCAAAAAAACCCAAAAAAAACAATGAAACTAGACCACAAACTTACACCATTCACAAAAATAAACTCAAAATGAATAAAAGTCTTAAATGTAAGTTGCAAAACCATAAAAATATTGGAAGAAAACATAGGCAATAAACTCTTCAGTATCTCTCATAGGAATATTTTTGGCCAATATATCCCAATGGGCAAGTGAAATAAAAAACAAAATAAACAAATGGACTATATCAATCTAAAAAGCTTTTGAACAGCAAAGGATACCATTAACAAAATAAAAAGACAACTCACACAATGGGAGAACATATTCTCCAATATGTCTAATAAGGGGTTAATAACCAAAATTTATAAAGAACCTCTAAAACTCAACACCAGGAAGGTAAACAATCTACATAAAAAATGGGCAAAGGAACTGAATAGACAGTTCTCCAAAGATGATATACAGATGACCAATAGGCACATGAAAAAATTTTCAACATCATTAATTATCAGCGAAATGCAAATAAAAACCACAATGAGATACCACCTCACACTTGTCAGAATGGCACTCATGACTATGGGCCTACAGCAGACCGAGTAACCCCTTGCTCGAGCCAGCGACCTCGGGGTCACTGTAAAATGTTATATGACACACTAAAGTTAACCAAACTTAATAAATAATAAAGCGATAGAACAATAATGGATTTTAAAAAATACTTAGTAGTTTACACAGATAACTTATAATTTATTTAATGGTTAAGATATGATATCATAAAATAATAAATAAATATGTAGTCAATTATGAAAAAACACTCGGTGCAAACTTCCAGAAACATCTTAGGGGGGTCAATGTCAGTAGGTAACTTCAATGTTTAGGCAAATGAAATAAATCACACTGTAATTTAGTAATTCAGTCACTGGGCTCTATATAGTCTGTGAGATTTAGAAAAATTTATCTTTGAAATTTGTAATGTATGACATTTCAAAATTTATTTAATGTCTAGAATTGAACTCCTAATCTAAAGTGAGAACTAAAATTAGTAAAATACAATGCATATAAAACACTTAAAACTCAAGCTAACATTTATAACCTTTCAAAATGTAACTCATTGTAATTATTTTAACACAGTTACTATGCTACTGTTTCTGATCATATCAGATAATGTAATATAATTCATTTTACAGGAGCTTCTTATCAGTGTGCCATCTCTTTTTGTAACATTTTGTTCAATTTCTAAAATGTCTTTTGATCGTTTATAACTAACTTTAAATAAGCATTTTTCAGAGGTTCTTAAATAGAGATTTGTATTACCAAACAGCTTTTATTTAATAGAATTGCATTTAGGAGGAATTATGTTTGACCTTCACAATTTGGTAATTTCATTTCAAAAATCTATTTTTTAAGATGGAGTAAATTAAAATAATATACATATAGAAATATATTTATTAATTACAAAATCCAAAGTTATCAGTTCTTTTTCTTCATGCTATGGGATGTCATTTTAAGTTATATTGGTTTTCAAAGCCACATACGCCTGGATACATGTTCTTTAATAATTTTTCATAGCCAAAATTTAAATATTTTAAGATATCTTCCAACATATTTCAAAATTTATTCGCTTTACCCTAATTTTTACAAATAAGGACACCAATATTTTTATAGATTTGTCTGTATATTAATGGTACTTCCGTTCTATCACATCTAGCCTGTGTAATTTCCCTTAAATGAATTGGGCCATTGAGAGAAAGAGTAGAGACACATACCAGTGGGAGTCAAAAAGTCCTGCACCCTTTCCGAGGAGATAAGGGTGCTCCTGTGACTAAACAATATCTATGGTTCAGAGGCTTCCCTGTGAAGACTGATGGTGAGGCTAAGGAAAAAAAGGTTGATTTCTCATCACTGCGTCACTTAAAGTTTAGACAGGAAATTCTTACACTTGGGCAATTTTGAAGCTGACTTAACTCATCAACCCTCAGAATATAGGACTTTGAGCTTTAGGTACCTCATTAATTTGTCTATTGGTAAGCGCCTCTAAGAAATATTTATTTCTGGGACAAAAGATTTGACCACTCACGTTGTTAACTTATTTCTGTTCTAAAATCACACACACTGAAAGCGTAGGCCTTGTTCAGAGTATCTGAGAGGGCAGTTCTATTTTAATCTTCTGAGATAACTCCATTCTGCTATCCACAGTGACTGCCCCCACTTGCATTCCCATCAACAGTACACAAGTATTCCCTTTACTTCACATCCTCACTAAAACTTGTTTGTGGACTTCTTGGTGATAACCTTTCTAACAGGTATGAAGGGGTATGTCATTGTGGTTTTAATTTGCATTTCTCTGATGATTACTGATGTGGAACACCTTTTCATATATGTCTATTGGCTTCTTTGGAGATGTGTTTAGTCAGGTCTTTTGCCCATTTCTTAATTGTAGTGTTTGTTTGTTTTTGGTTTTGAGTTTTATAAGTTCTTATAAATTGTGGATATTAAGCCCTTATCAGATGAACTGGCAAGTATATTCTCCCGTTCAATTGACTGTCTTTTCATTTTGTTGACGATTTCTTTTGCAGTGCAAAGGCTTTTTGGTTTGATGTCATCACAATTATTTACCATTTTTTGTTTCCCTTGCCTGAAGTAATATGTCAGAAAAACTATTGCTATGAGAAATGTGTGAGATTTTATTGCTATAGCTTTATGAATCTGCAATTCCACTTCTGGGAATATAACCAAAGAAACCTAAAATACGAATTCAAATAAATATATGCATTACTGTTCACTGCAGCAATATTTACAATAGCCGGAATATGAAATCACCGCTAGTTTCCATCAGTAGATGAGTGGATAAAAAAAGCTGTGGTAGCCCTGGCCGGTTGGCTCAGCGGTAGAGCGTCAGCCTGGCGTGCAGGGGACCCGGGTTCGGTTTCCGGCCAGGGCACATAGGAGAAGCACCCATTTTCTTCTCCACCGCCCCCCTCCTTCCTCTCTGTCTCTCTCTTCCCCTCCCGCAACCAAGGCTCCATTGGAGCAAAGATGGCCCGGGCGCTGGGGATGGCTCCTTGGCCTCTGCCCCAGGTGCTAGAGTGGCTCTGGTCACGGCAGAGCGACGCCCCGGTGGGGCAGAGCATCGCCCCCTGGTGGGCAGATCGTCGCCCCTGGTGGGTGTGCCGGGTGGATCCCGGTCGGGCGCATGCGGGAGTCTGTCTGACTGTCTCTCCCCGTTTCCAGCTTCAGAAAAAAAAAAGCTGTGGTATATTTACACAATGGAATACTACTCAGCTGTAAAAAGAAGAAAATCTTACCTTCTGCAATAGCATAGATGGACTTGGAGATTATATGCTAAGTTAAATAAGCCTGTCAGAAAATGACAAGTACCATATGACTTTACTTATATGTGGAATATAATGAACAAAATAAACTAAAAAAAGGAGAAACAGACTCATTGATACGGATAACAAACTGACAGATGTCAGAGAGGTAAGGGTTTGGAGACGGAGTGAAAAAGATAAAGGTATTGATTGAACAAAGGGAAAACCTCATAGAGACAGACAACACTATGGGAATGTCAAGAGGAAAAGGTGGTGAGAGGCGGGGGAGGAGGGTAAAGGGGAGGATAGATGGTGAAGGAAGGAGACTTGACTTGGGTTGGTGAATACATAATACAATATGCAGATATGTATTGTGAAATTGTACTCCTGAAACATATACTTTATTAAACACAGAATTTTATTATTGCAAACAAATACAATTAAAAAAAGAGTACAAGAATAAAAGCTATCTTAGAAGTTTAAGTTCTACTCTTCAGTATTTTTAAGCAATGTTGCAAAATAATGGCCTTACTTAATTTTATTTGTATAGTCATTATGTTATTTATATTATAATGGAAGTAATAAAAATAGTAATTTCATTAACAATAGGTACACAATGGTAGATGTTATTAATACTTTAAAGAACTGCTACATTTTTAACTTATGATAACTGTTGCAAATATTACTTTCCAAACTTATCTACTCTGTGCTACTTCTTAAAATCACTGCAGTTTATTTTATTATGTTTATATAAATCACTTACATTTCCCCTGAGAAAAATAAACACCTCTTTGAAGGATTAAATATAAAACAACAATAAACCATTCCATAATGTAATAAATTAAAATATTAAATTACCACTCATTATACTATTCATTAGCTCTTCCCATTACAATTAGTTGTCTGTATGTTAATACATATATTTGTTGTGAATGTCAAAAGCCCATCTAACTATGTAAGAGGAAAACAAATGCAATTTTAAAAAATTTTATCTATCTGAAACTGGGGAGGGCAGAAAAGGTAGACTTTGAAAACACAAGTTAAAAGACACATTAATATCAGAAAAATAAAATGTTAAATCTAAATTATCTATTGTATATCAGATGGAGTACTTTTTATTCTTGTCATATTGTATCATAAAAAGTGAAAATGGTTATATATCATTGGTAAATAAATTTAAATTGAAAGTACCATGTGATTCAGCAATCATACTTCTTGGTATATACCTAAGAAAATGACATAATTGTTTTGAAGAGATATGCATACTTTTGTGTTCCTTGAAATATTCTTCACCTTAATTGAGCTTTAAAAGCAAGCTTAGTGTCTCCACTGGATAAATGGATAAAGAAAATTTTATGCACATACACACACATGCACATATCTAACACAGAATGGACTATCATTCAGCCATGTGGGAAAAATACTTCTGTCATTTGTGACAGGGATGAACCTGAAGGCATTTGCTTCCTGAAATGAGCTATACAGAGGAAAACAAATATTTCATGGTATTATTTATATGAGAAATTTAAAAATATCAAATTTGTAGAAAAGTGATTGGCAAGGTCTGGGGTGGAGATAATGAAGGAGGTTGGTAAAGGGTACAAACAAAAAACATGAATACAGCCCAAGGATGTCACGTATTACATGGTGACTACAGTCAATAACACTGGAATGTATAATTAAAACTTACTAAGAGATGCAACTGGAACTTTGATGTTCTCTCCTAAGGAGAAGAAAGGTAACAAAATGAACCCCAGATTATAAAAGTTACAACTGATAAGCAAACTTGTTGAATATGAAAAGTTATAAAAAGAAAATTCTATAAATTGTTCATTACAAAATTGTCATGGGGACGTAAAGCATAGGGAATATAGTCAGTAGTACTGTAATGACTGTATATGGAGCCAGGTGGGTACCAGACTTATTTAGGGATTATTTCAAAAGTTATATAAATTTCTATCCACTATGACGTACACCTGAAACTAATATAAAATATATTAAATCTCAACTGTAATAGAATAAAAAATAAAATAAAATTTTATTTGAACACATAAAGAAAATTCTATAATATGGTTTTATTCTATTCTCTTATTAAAACTTTTAAAAGCCCTGTGAACAATGTCATTACTTATTATCTGTATATTCTGAGAGGCATAATAGAGGTCAGAAACTTATGGGATGAAAGTATGGTCCTAAAAGCATGCACTTCATTACCACAAAAGAGAAATGACAACACAAACAAATATTCCCTAAAGAATATAATATACACGTTCATTAAAAAAAAAGAAAAGGTTTACAGAAGTGTTCCTTTTTTAGGAGAAAAAAGTCTAACTTATTTAAAGTTTTAAGCTTAATTTTTCTGCCATCAGTTTTTAATTTTCCGAACTAGTAAAATAAAGCACTGTTTATGGCATCAAGGAGATTTTTTTTATTACACCATTGTAGAGGGAAACAATAATGACCAACGTGTTTATTTTGCCACCAATTAACTTATTTGTGAAATTTAGTCTAAAATGAGTTACCAGAGAAATATTCAAAGAAACTTAATGGCCCTTGATTATTGGCTCAGTGTTAGATTGTTGGCCTAGCGTGTGCACATACCAGGTTTGATTCTTGGACAGGGCACACAGAAGAAGTGACCCTATGCTTCTCCATTCTTACCTCAATAAAAGCAACGCTCCCTCCACTGAGAAAAGAGCAGTTCTTTTGGTTTCTAGAAGGCAGGATCTCAGAGCTGGAGATTTTTCTTTCCTTATTGTGCAAAGATGGTATGGATTTATAGTTAGAATCAACCCATTTTTGAAAAATGTACATTGTAAACTGGGCAGAGTTCCTCTTTTACGCTTTTTTGTGGAGCTAGATGATTGTATTTTCTGTAACTGCTGCTTCAAAAATCCTTCACTTTTGTTACTTGCAAAATGTGTCAGTTTCATATTTGGGGAAAGGTTGGATGTGGGAGAGAAACAGGCAGCATGTTTAATGACTGTGGCACTGAACAGGGATCCTTTTGCAGGATGAGAGCCTCACAGTGTTGACAGAGTTAAGAAGATGACAGCATGTCAGTAAGACTGAGTTATCTATTTCTTATTTGTTTTTTTTTGTTTGTTTTACAGAGACAGAGAGAGAGTCAGAGAGAGGGATACATAGGGACAGACAGGAATGGAGAGGGATGAGAAGCATCAGTTTTTGTTGCAACACCTTAGTTGTTCATTGATTGCTTTCTCATATGTGCCTTGACCACGGGCCTTTAGCAGACTGAGCAACCCCTTGCTCAAGCCAGAGACCTTGGGTCCAAGCTGGTGAGCTTTTTTGCTCAAATGAGATGAGCCCGCGCTCAAGCTGCCGACCTCGGGGTCTCGAACCTGGTCTTCCGTATCCCAGTCCGACACTCTATCCACTGTGCCACCATCTGGTCAGGCTCTTATTTGTTTTAATATATAATAATCTTGCCCTGGCTGGTTGGCTCAGCGGTAGAGCGTCGGCCTGGCGTGCGGGGGGACCTGGGTTCGATTCCCGGCCAGGGCACATAGTAGAAGCGCCCATTTGCTTCTCCACCCCCCCCCTTCCTCTCTGTCTCTCTCTTTCCCTCCAGCAGCCGAGGCTCCATTGGAGCAAAGATGGCCCGGGAGCTGGGGATGGCTCCTTGGTCTCTGCCCCAGGCGCTAGAGTGCCTCTGGTCGCAGCAGAGCGACGCCCCAGAGGGGCAGAGCGTCGCCCCCTGGAGGGAGTGCTGGGTGGATCCCGGTCGGGCACATGCGGGTGTCTGTCTGTCTCTCCCCGTTTCCAGCTTCAGAAAAATACAAAAAAAAAATAAAAATCTGGCCACTGGGTGGTAATCTGGGCCTCATGTTCCCCAGCAGCTGGGGAGCTGGCTCTGGTCATCACCACCCTGCAGGACCTGGATGGCTGCCAAGTCCCAAGAAAAAGCCGTGTGAGAGTCAGGTGAGCAGAATTAGTTAAACTTTTAATTAACTCATCCTTTCCTGTTGGTAGGAATGTGCAGACATTCAAATCTTTGAATATACTTCACATGAGAATAGGCCACATACTGATGCAAGCAACAAAACAGGTTACAAAGCTTTAGGAAGGAGAGTACAGAGGCATAGCAAGGCTTTAAAGGGGCACTCAGCAGACCTAGGAGCCCACAAGAATCTGCACAGAGATGGAGAGATCTGGGGCCCCTCCCATGCCTGGGAGCACAGCCACCCTGGTGGGCATGCCAGGCACGCGTGTGTTTACTAACAGGATAGGACGTTTGAAGGTATCCAGCCAACGCACCCATATGTAGCTAACCAGGGCACATCTAGACACACTCAACTGAGGTGCACCTGGGGACTTCTGCCTGCCCTTGCGGAAGTCCTTAGTCTGTGCGTGCTTTAAACCTCCTCTACATCTCCTAATTCTCAGAGATCCCAGTTGTGATTCATCATCGACTAAAGTGATCACTGTCTCTGAAGTCAACATTAAAGTTTTCAATAATATTTATTGTTATCTTGTCATGTGAAGTCCTGAGAGAGAGTGCTCTGAAGGTGCTTAATCCAATGTGCAAGCGAAATCTTACCCACAGAAGGGAGTGAAGGAATGCAATACCGTGCATGGTCCTCAGAGCAGATGGGCCTCAGACTCCTCAGTAGTGCAGACCAGTGGTGGTGCAGGGGACACTGGGGAGGAGTCAGGGGCATGGCTGGCCACTTGGTCACACTGGTGATGACTTTTGTATTCTATGGGGAGACGGCATAGGGGCATAAGCATGTATAATAAGGATAGTTTGAACTTTCTTTTTTGTTTGAGAAGTTTACTAGACATTATGTATTATATAAAAAATTATAACAATTGACTTCCCAGGTTTTATTTTTTCAAACACGAATGATAGAGTTTTAACTGAACTTTAGTAACCTTGGTTTTTAAAAGTATGGTCCCCTATTTTCTAATGGTTAAACAACCTTCTCTTTTCTTTTGTTCACTTCTTCCTTCTTTTCCTGCCCTCCTCACACATCCTATTCCTCATATTAAATTCCCTCTTCGAAACTTTTTTCTCATTAGCATAGATTTTAAAAATCTGAAACCTACTTTACCTTATAGTGGTAATTTAAATTTTAACCACATAGTTACATTTTAATAGCTAAAATTTCTCTGTGAAAATGTTAAATGAAAAGGATTCTTTTTCTTGAATACTAGCATTTTGATCTTGGAGTTAAGCTTATGGGCTTAGTGTATGTAATAAACCTATTGGGAAACTGACCATTTCAAATTCATCCTGTGAGAAAGACCCCAGGGAGAGTCAGCAAGCAATAACAAAAGATGCTGGATTCCTTGTACCCTAGCAAAATGTGAAGTTAATGGGTGTTAATCATTAAAAGTATATGTATTTCTTATAGAAAATATGATAAATATGAAATATTTAAAATAAGACACAATATGAGAAGGATAAATGATCACCCATTGCTTTGCTACTCAAAGTCTACTAACCTTTTGGTGTTGTTTCTTTGTTTCTTCTTCTATATTTTTTATCTAGTCATTTTTTCCAGGACTGTACTTGTCGGTGTATAGTTTGCTTTGTTACCTTGGTCAGTAATCCTGGTCACAGACAGGTTCCTGGCAGCTAGCAGCACTCTTTCTCATGGCTACATCATATTCTAGTGTGAAGTTATAATCTCCCTGTACTTTCTTTTTATGGGGCACATATATTAAACACAATATTTGGTACCTGCAATCTTAGATCCATGCATAAAACCCATAACATAAAGGAAACTGGAGAAAAATACTCTTTGTTCATTTCATTCTTATGTATCCATTTATAGTTTATATTTTGAACTACCTTCATTTAGTAACTGCTGAATTACCCCCCCCCTCCCTGAAACATCAAAAATTGGTTTTTCAGTCCCAGGAAATTGACCTCCCAGGTCCTGACATTCAGTTTGTTTCTGACGCCCAGTTCTGCTAGCAGTCTGTGTGCCTATCTAACCAGTTCTATTTGGCTGCTTTTTAAATATTAGCATTATAATGCTTCAGCCACTAATAATATCTTAGCACTACAAGCCTAGAGCTGAGAGCTGAGAGCGCATCTATTTTACTTTCCCCTAGATACATTATAACCATTCAGGATATGAATTATTTTACCTTCAATTTCCTCAAGAAATATAAGATGAATTTATACGTAAATACTAGGGAAAAGGCTACATTTATATGTGATTAACACAAAAACTTGATCATTGAAACTAGAAATTATATTCTTAGCATATCAAGTTACTTTTCTGAGGTGATACACAATGATTATTTTTTAAATTTTATAGATAAAGTAATTGAGAGAAACAGTATTATCTTCCCATGTTCTCAAAAAATAGAAGGTGAAACATGAACACACCAAACCCTTGTGTTATCATAGCTCCGACATATCTCCTCCCAAAAAGGATTTGAAGTTACCCACCATCAATGGAAAGAAAAGGAGCTAAAATCTGGGAGTACCTAAAATGTGCTAGTAACTCTGATAATAATTAAAACATCGAGTAATGTAGTTTTGCTCTCATTTTACAGATGAGAAAAATAAGATGCAGTTTTCTTTTTCAAGATCACAGAGATAGGGATGTTACAATCCTAATTTGCTCAGAATTTGAACCTTGGTCTATCTATCTCCAAAGCTGATGCACGTCAATACTAAAAGCAGAAAACACAAAATCCAATAAATAAATAAATAAACAAAAAAACCCCAATTTATAAAAGACTGGAGAACAAGATAATAAATATTCCCAAAAATATATATATATTGAAAAAAATCGAAAGATGACATCAGAGTAATGGCGGGGTAGGAAGCGATACGGATAAATCTCCCCCCAAACTCAACAAGATCTTCAACCAGAAACAGAAAAACCTATACTTGGAGCCTCCAGATGCTTTGCAATACACCCAAAGGTATGGTTGAGTGAAAAATTGGCTAAATATATAACCAAACCCCGAAGGAAATAGGGAGTAAGAAATGCTCTGCCTTCCTCACTAACCTAAACAGGGCGGCTTTCTCTGGTAACTGTGAATATAGAAACTGAGGCGGGCAAAGGGGGTGAATAGATCCAGGCCGCGGCACAAACGGCCGAACCAGGCTGTGGCACGATGATCCAAGCCGAGGAAAAACTGATCCTGGGGCAACCCGGGCAATACAAGCTAACACTCCCGCCAAACCCAAACAAAGAAAGACAAGCAGACCGGCCATTTTACCTGGTCTCCTGGTTGGCGTGCGCGCAGTTAGTGGGCGAGAGATTTCTTCCTAGGCTCCGAGAGTGGGTGCCCGTGTTGCCCCACGGAGAGGCAGGGTCAGAGGCCTTTCTGTGGGCTGAGGGCAGAGTCTCTGGGCAGCCCCAGCGCCCTGGGAAAGCCACGCACGGGAGGGAGTGAGAACTAATTCCAACGGTGGAGATTTTCCGTGCTGGTGGGGCTTTCACTCAGAGGGAAACGCGGCCGGCCTCATATCCTGGTCTGCGCGCGAGCGCAGATAGTGAATGAGAGATTCCTCCGAGTGCCTCGGCAGTGCGCGCCTGTGTTATCGCACAGAGGGGCAGAGTCAGGGGCCTTTGTGTGGGCAAAAGCGGAATCTCGGGCCGCCCCAGCGCCTTGCAAAAGCCGCGCACGGGGACAGAGCGAGACTCAATTCCAACGCTGCAACTTTTCCCTGCGGTTGGGGGTTTCACTCAGAGTGTGAGACTGCTGGCCGGATATCTTGGTCGCAGACAGTGAGTGAGAGTTTCCTCCAAGTGCCCGAGAAGTGGGCACCCACCTGTGTTACCAGACAGAGTGGCAGAGCCAGAGGTCTTTGAGTGGGCGGAAAGCCCGCCTGATTATGCTAGCAGCTCTGACTGACTGAGCCGTACCCAGAGCCCTGTGCTGAGTGGAAATAGAGTGGGGAGTTGCCAGCTCTTTGAGCCTCTTACTATCCAGGCAGAGGCTGCAGCAACCCCATAGCTGGATTATCAGGCTACTAATTGAGGAAGGAAAGACTAGGAGAAAGGCTCCAGGAACACGGACTCTCTCACTGTCGGAGCCTATAAATGCTAATGAGCCTCGACTGCCAACGAGACTAAAGCATAATACATGGCATTGCCATAGAGACTTATCAACTGCAAACCTCTACCTGAGCGTGCCAAAGGGGCAGAACCCGGGGTACAGAGTCACCGACCAGGAAGAGGGAGAGAAAAGAAAAAGCAAGAAGATAACCTCTCAAAATCAAGAATAATCTGCAGACTTTATAACCTATCCCATTTTATTATATTTGTTCGTTTGTTTCTCTTATCTTCATTCTTGATACTTTTTTTCCTCCTCCAATTTGGCCGATTAACTCTCTGCCGGTCTTACTCTCTCCTCTCCTTGAACTACACTACCCATAAGTGTTACATCTCCCATTATCTTTTCTCTTCTTTTCCTTTCTCTCTATGAGGGTTGCACTCCAAAACCCTTAACTCTCTCTCTCTCTCTCTCTCTCCTTTCTTTTTTCTTCTTTTAGTGGTTCCCTCTTTTTTTCTCTCTCTCTCTTTCTTTTCTCCCTCTATATTAGTTTCTTCCTTTCTCCTTTACATCTCCTCTCATTCAAACCTCAATAACAAACAAATTATCTTATCTGGGAATCAAACTTATGTTTGTGGCATTTTGGGGGGGTTTTACTTCACCTTTTTAACTCACTAGCAGTGCTCCCATCCCTGGCTCTCCATATTATCTAGTTCTTTTTCCACTAAATATAATAGTAATTTTTTAATTTGTCCCCCCATTTTTTCGTTTTCCTCTTATTCCTCTCATCATAACTCTTAGACAACCAACACCTAAAAGCAAATCATTTTATTCTTGACCCAAATTTTTTCCTTATTTGCTTTTTGTGGGTCCATACGCTCTTTTTTTTTTTCTTTTTTCTTTTTTTTCTTTTTTTTTTTTTTGCCCCTTTATTACTTTTCCCCAATTCAGGCCCTCCATCACAGGCATTGTTTGTTATAATTAACAGTTCACCACAAGATTTTCTCAAGAAAGAGGGGAGAGGAGAGGAGAGGAAAAAAGGAGGGGGGGAATAATTTCCTTTTTTTAAAATTTTTATTTTATTTTATTTTTCTTTATTTCATTATTAATTTTTTTAAAAAAACAACTCTTCTCGATTTTTTATTTTTTTATTATTTTTTAATTTTTTTTAACTTTTTATTCTTTATTAAATCTCATTAATACTATCACCAAAACCAACCTCAGATGCCATTAAGGAAGAGAAAATCGAATATCATGGATACAAAAGAAAGAGAGGTAACACAGCTAGATGAGGAAAAATCTGTGGAGAAAAAATTTAATATATTGGAAACCTTGGAGCTAAATGACAGAGAATTCAAGATAGAAATCCTAAAAACCCTCCGAGATATACAAGAAACACAGAAAGGCAATTTAGGGAGCTCAGAAAACAACTCAATGAACACAAAGAATATATGTCCAAGGAAATTGAAACTATAAAAACAAATCAAACAGAGATGAAAAAAATCTATTGCATTTTAGCCTAAATCTTAAACCTTCACTAACAGCCAAGGCAGAGTGAGAAGTCTGTCTTTCTCTCTTCCTTTCCTAGAGCCATGGCTCTATAGATTTGAGCATGTAACCCCAGGTGCTGAGGATTGCTCGGTGAGCCTCTACCTTAGGTGTTAAAAATAGCTCGGCATCTTTTCACATATCTGTTGGCCATTTGTATTTCTTCCTGGGAGAAGTGTCTGTTTATGTCCTCTTCCCATTTTTTTATTGGATTGTTTGTTTGTTTGTTGTTGAGTTTTATGAGTTCTTTGTATATTTTGGATATTAGACCCTTATCTGAGCTGTGGTTTGAAAATATCATCTCCAGTTTAGTTGCCTGTCTGTTTGTTTTGTTGTCTGTTTCTCTTGCTGTGCAAAAACTTCTTAGTCTGATGTGGTCCCATTCATTTATCTTTGCCTTCACTTCCCTTGCCTTTGGAGTCAAATTCATAAAATGCTCTTTAAAACCAAGGTTCATGAGTTTAGTTCCTATGTTTTCTACTATGTATTTATACTTTATTGTTTCATTATGGAATAAACTATGGTGTTTCCTAAAAAAACTAAAAATAGAACTACCATATGACTCAGCAATACCTCTACTGGGTAAATACCCTAAATACCCCCCAAACTCAAAAACATTGGTACGTTAAGACACATGCAGCCCCATGTTCATTGCAGCATTGTTCACAGTGGCCAAGACATAGAAACAACCAAAAAGCCCTTCAATAGATGACTGGATAAAGAAGATGTGGCACATATATACTATGGAATACTACTCAGCCATAAGAAATGATGACATCGGATATTTACAACAACATGGATGGATCTTGATAACATTATATGGAGTAAAATAAGTAAATCAGAAAAAAGCAAGAACTGCATGATTCCATACATAGGTGGGACATAAAAAAAGAGACTAAGAGACATGGACAAGAGTGTGGTGGTTACCAGGGTGGGGGCAGAAAGGAGGAGAGGAAAGGGTTAGGGGGAGAGGAGGGTCACAAAAAAAAACCAGATAGAAGGTAACAGAAGACATTTTGACTTTAGGTGATGGGTATGCAACATAATTAATTGTCAAAATAACCTGGAGATGTTTTCTCTAAACATATGTATCCTGATATATTAATTTCACCCCATTAAAATTAATAAAAAAATATAGCTCGGGTTGAGAGGATGACCCCAGATGGGCAGAGCTTCCGCACCAGATGGGGGTCTCCAGGTGGATCCCTGTTGCACCGCATGTAGGAACCTGTCTGTCTATCCTCCCTCCTCTCACTTGAAAAAAGAAAAAAAGAGAAAGAAAATTATTTAGTCTCAGATATCACATATATTGCCATTTTTTGTCATTATTTTTCTCTCTGATTTTCCCTCTGTCCCTAAACTGTCTGAATCAGTAAATGTTAGGTGATTGTAAACATACAAATGCCATGTGATTTTACTTATATGTGCTATAAAATATACAAAATAAAATAACAAACAAAATAGAAACAGACTCCTAGACACAGAGAACAGACTGACAGCTTTCAGAGAGGTTGGGGCGTGGGAGGCTGGGTGAAAAAAGTGAAGAGATTAAGCTGAGAAAAAAATCATAGACAACAGTATGGGGATTACATGAGGGAAATGGGGTGGGGGAAGGAGGAGACGGTAAATAGGAGATAAACGGGGATGAAATGAGACTTGACTTGGGGTGGTGAACACACAATATAATATACAGATGATGTACGTATCATAGAATTGTACAGGTAAAGTCCATATAATTTTATTAACCAATGTCACTCAATAAATTCAATATTTTTTTAAAAAAAGAAAACATAGCCTTTTAAATTATGAAGCATAAATAGGCAAAAAACCACTATTTGTTCTGGTCTCTCTACTTCTTATGGAAATAGTACAATAGAAGTCTTGTTTTATTTTTTCATTGATTCAAGGAAGAGTGTGGGGAAGGGAGAGCTAGAGAGAGAGAAAATGCATCAACTTGTTGTTCCTTTTAGTTGTTCCATTTTTAGTATGCCCTCGTTAGTTGCTTCTAGTATGTGTATTGATCTCAGATCTAACCTGCTACCACCATGCACCAGGACAATGCTCTATCCACTGAACAACCCAGCCAGGACCTACAAAAGAATTCTTTAAACAAATCTTATCTTTAACAGGCATTGATGTTATGAAGAATGATGAAAAGAGTAGTAGGTTATCTTAAACAGGTAATAAAACATATTGTCAACAATATAAATTGTGAGTCTATGTCTTTGAAAGAAAAACAAGTCTATTAAAGCTTAGTTTTGCTTCTAAATCAAATTAAGATTTTGACAATTTTCATTTGAGATTGGCTCAGGTTAAGAAAATCACAGTTTGTTTAAAGAAGTTCATACTGCAGTCTTTTGTATTAATCATAAAATAGCTAGATAATCAATGTGCAGATAAGCTCCTGCAATTTTACATATTAAATATCTTGTGGATTTTAATATATATATCTTATGAATTTCCTTACCCCATTTGAGTAGAAATATCAGTTAAATGTTCCCTATTAACATTTATCATTTGTAATACTTTTATATATTAGTTTGTGCCATTTAAAATTTATGTACTGTTTTATTGATGCCTAAAATAATAGAAGAGTTTAAGTTGTGAAAAAAATAAAATATACAATGTTGATAAAATTAAGGAATTTAAGTGTTATGCAATGTACTATATCTGTAATGGTGTATAAGGTAATTATTCTAAAATAATTTTCACTATTCTCTAATAAAATCTGTTTTGAGGAAGTCATTTTCAGCTTGTTATGTTTTAAAGTGTTAAGAATGCTGAAAGACTTGCTATGTTATGAGATGAATTCTTGGGGAACTGCTGCTTCTCATTTTATGCCAGAGCATTTTCCCTTCTCTTCTGAGAGCCTTCACATCACACTGCCAACCTTTAACATATACATGGTTGGAAGTCAGTTTTCACAAATACAAAACCAAATATTATTTCCTGTTACAATGATGCCCAGACAAAAGTTGTGAAAATAACTTGTTATTTTTAGTCATTTTCTAGTATCACATTTTCACACACCTCCAACCCCCAAATTAATGTCTACGAGAGTCAGTGAATATGTCCTGAATTGGATATAGGGTCTTTGCAAATGTAATCAATTTAAGATGAGGGTATACTGGTGTAAGATGGGCCTTATATAATACATATGATGTCCTATAAAAAGAGAATAATTAGGAAAAAAACGAAGAGGTTCACATGCAGAAGAATGAGAAGACAGAGACAGAGGTAATATGTCTGTAGCCATGGAATGCCAAGGACTCAGAGTTACACACAAAACTAAAAGAAATGTACAGTACAGAGTTAGCTCCAGTGTCTTCATAGTGAAGACAGCCTTGTTCAAGCCTTCATTTTAGATTTTAAACCTGCAGAACTATGATAGAATAAGTCTTTCTGGTATAAGCCAAAGTACATTAAAATATAAAAATTAAGAAGTAATTAATGATGCATGAAAACGTTTTGAACCATCTGGGAGTACCATGAATCAGAGGAAACTTTGATTTTACCTGGATCCATTGAGAATACCATATTCGAAGAAAGACAGGAAGTTGGTGTGAAAAGTACTAATATCTACAAATTTGCCCCTAAACATCACAAAATACATATTCCTTATGGTCTCAAGAAAAGTCTTCATCTCCCATACCTTGTTTCTTATTTCTCTTTTCTTTTTTTATCTTTAATATCTGTTAAAGGTAGAGCAATTGAAGTAAATGCTTCAGTCACTATGATGCTGCTTGTCAGAGACATTTTACATCAGAGAAGCAGCTGTTGAGATGAACAGGAATTTAACTGTATACACAAAGGTCACCATTTCCCCAACACTGTCACAGAAAGTCTGATTACTCTTATTTGAAAATATTGGCTTTGATCAATTAATTACCTATTCAGGCTTATTCCCCTGATCATTTAGTTTGGGACATCACCTCAAAAGTTTGATGATCTTTGTTTGTCTCTCCATATTGAAAACTGGAACTGTAATTTTGAGAAAATGTTTTATATCATGAAATAATATTTCTATTAATTTTTTATCAATTTAATAAAAATACAAGGAAACATATCTAGCAATATTGAAATTATGTGAGGAACTATTTCAGTGTAGAATATATGTTGTATTTTATATTCTGGTTTCTGGGATTTTCATAATTCTGACACGTGGTCATAATTTTGGTACACCACTCTCTTCTCCACACGTTCTGATGACCATTAATGTAGATTAGATTATTGTCAGTGAATCCACATTTCATCCCTCTAACCACTATGAGAAGAGTGTATATTTCAGAAAATTAATAAGGTTGGCTATATAACTTGTTTTGATTACATAATGTGATCGGAAAAATACCAGTTTATGAAATCGAGTACAAGCATTAAGAGGCACATGTTGGGCCCTGATTGGTTGTTCAGTGCATGGAGCACTGGCCAGGCCTATGGACATCCAGGGATTGACTCCTAGTCAAGGCCCACAGGAGAAGTGGCCACCAACTTCCTGAAGCTTCTCCCCCTTTTGTATTCTTGCAACTGGATTGGTTCCCATGCAGCCCCTGACACTGAGGATAACTCTGTTTGAGCACATCAGTCTCAGGCACTAAAAATAGCTAAATACTAGAGTATTGGCCTCAGATGAGGTTGCTACATGGATCCAGGTAAGGATGCATGTGGGAGTCTGTCTCAGCATATATATAAAAGAAATCACATATTGGTTAAACCTGCTGAGAGTTGTTAATCACCGCTATGAGAAGGTCTTCCAGGTAGTCCACTGTTCAGAGAATAAAATATATAAATGGGATCTGAACTGATTCTTTGCTTTGGAGCTAAGCTCACATATATTCAGCTTTATCACTGGAAATTAAACATACCAAAAAAGAGAAGATAGAAATAAATAAATAAAATATACTTGTTCTTAAATGTCAATGCAAGTGTGTTTACACAACTTCAGCGGTTAGATACAGCCACAACATACACATTATAATTTTGAATATTGATATTTTATCTATGTAAATAGAAAGAATAAATATGGAGATGTTAAAAGCTGAATTCATATTCAAAGAAATAAATGTATATGGACTATTAATTTATTTTGTAATAAGAAAGCACTACCACTTGTAATTGAAATATAATAAAAAATATTCTGAAGAATTCTCAAATTACTAAAGTTTTTCCAGAGTCTCAGTAACTGACTCATATGAATATTATTTCCTTTTAAATAATTTATTTAACATTTTATTGTTTTCATTAAATATGCTTCCAAGCATACTAATTAAAAGTGTCAAAAAGGGGAGTAAGAGAATTTAATAAAACAAGGTACTTTTTAAAATACCTACAATCCAGTAGTGGAAAAACAGACATGTAAAAAATACCTAAAGACACTGAATATTACCCAGTCAAACCACCCGTCCCAAGCAAAAATAAAACAAATCATTGGTAATGCTGCACCAAACTAGGTGCAAAAGACATATATTTTGGTTCCATCCTCTGAGAAATGGGCCATATCCAAACAGATTTTATATAGAAGCCATGGAGTTGTTGCATAGCAACGGTGCAAACTGACAATGTATTACTTTCAACTCCAAAGCTATCTTTGCTGCCCTTCCTGAGACAATGGCGCTAGGTCTTTATCATTTTTCCCCTGTCTGCTCACTTAATCCAGAGACACTGCAGGAAAAGGACTCTGCATCTGGGTTTCATGTTGTTTCTCTCCTGTGGCCACAGGGCTATGATGGACAACAACATGCGTGCAGGGAGTGCTTGTGGTGTTCCCCTTCCAGCAAGTTTCTGTGTCTAGTCAGAGTTCCCTCTCCTCTGGCCTCTGATTGCTGACAATGACAGGGAGGTCTTCCTGCTTGTTGGCACAGCTTGAGATCCGTCCTCTCCAATATCAGCCAGCAGACTTGGAACTGCTCTGTCCCAGAGCATCCAGTGAACACGTCAACCATAGAGTTTTCTGTGCTGACTTTGTCTTCAATGGCATTTAACAGCCATCTGAAGAAGTGCACCTGGCTCCATGTGATATCATGCTTAGTACCCCTAATAACACTCTGGTACAATTCAAAATTTTCTTCTAGCTGCTCTGTGCAGCCTATCTCCAACAAATAATATTTTAAAATTCTTTAAACCAAGCTGCTCCTAATTTCTCTTTCCTGACTTGACTGACTTAAACTCTGTGAATCTCTTGGATATTTAGCTCTCATTTCCAACACTCAAGGGCTAGATCAAATTAATTGATTTGTAAATGAGTAATACATTATTTACATTATTATAGACCTAGAAATAATAGCTTTTGTTATAATTCATAATCAAAACATAATTAATTTTAATAAATACCTGAAATCTTAGATATATATAATATGTACCAGAATACATATTTTAAAAATTAATATGGTTTAAAAATGATTCTAGAATACCAAGGATAGAGAGTCAGGTAAACCAGTCACTTTAAGTGACTATGATGTAGCAAAGTCGATTCATTCTCAGTAACAAAAGTACCACTCTGATGAGTGATGTTGATCACTGGGAGGCTCTGCATGCTTAGGGAAAAGGGGATATATCACAGAATATCTCAGTATTCATTGCTTAATTTTGTTGTGAACCAGAAAATGGTATCAGAAGAATATCTTAACAAATAGTTCTATAAATGTAACTGAAATGTTTGCGAAGAAACTAAAAATGTGTTCTTTACAGATGCTGAGACGATCATTTTACTAAATTTAGATAAGCTAAAGTGCCTGGTGCTCACAGACATATGTTTTTGGTTCTGAGCAGGATGCAGACTGGAGAGTCCGGGGCCACTGAAATTTTGCAATTGTACAATTCTTGTTTAAATCTGCAGTTGCTGAGGATCTGAAATACAGAGATAATTCATCATTTATCTAGTAATATATAACTTAATATTATAATAAATAAACTCTTCAGAATAATAGTTACATATATAAATCTAAATATTTCTCATAATATTACTAAAAAAAAGTTTCTTTATATAATTGTTCACATTGCTTTTTATTACAAAGATTAATTCCTGACTTAGCAAGCATAAAGGCATAAATTATATGAGTTCTCAGGAAACTTACTGTTCTGAAGACAGAACTGAGCCATTTTGCCAAAACAACGACTTGATATTGTTTCTGTGAGAGAGTTCAATCCATGAATATATATGGAAAAGGGTCAAAAAAGTCTGTAAGAACACATATTTTATGAGAAATTAAGTTAAAGCTTGTGTACTGATTTGAATTTGTAAACACAAAGTAAACCCACAGAGGGATGGGGGAAGAGGAACTTGAGGCAGTGAGGATGACTGCTCAGTAAACTGCACACAGCTCACCAGCATCCGATGAAATTAGTGACTAAGCAAGTCAACCGCATTATATAGTTCAGGAATTGTTGGTGATCCACCCAGCTGGCTCAGCATATCCAACACCCTGAGGATCACACATGTTCTGTGGAAATACAGAGGACCCTGAAACAATGTACAACACCTCAAGATTCACCTAAATTGACTCAACATCTGCAACAAAAGCAGCACAATCATACCCAACTTGCCAAATAAACAAATAAGTCCATTAAAGGGTTTGGAATCTGAACACCATTCCCAATGAACAATATCAAAGGAAAATACAAAATTATTAGTGGCTGAGATCACGTCACTGACAAACTTTCCAAAGGATGAGAGGCAAGCAATTTTGTTGCTCCTGTGGGACCCTTTTCCAAAGAATCAGTGATTTTCCTGAGGGAGTTCAAACACAGGAATCTTGTAACCTGGGAGAGCCACACTCAACCTCAAGTGCAAGTGCCGAATGAGGAAATGACAGAGGATGACCTCTGCCTTGTTCAAGAGAGAGTCTTCGATTAGGCAACTAGTAGCTGATATGATCAATATTAATAACTATTTAGAGATTCGTGAATGACAATTCATGAGCAAGGACCTATGACAGACAGCATAGAAGCCAAAGTTGAAAATGTAGCAGTGCATGTCCAACAAGCCAACCAGCAACTGCCAAGGACAAGAGAGTATGAGAGAAAGCATTTCTGCATGTAGCTGCACAAGCTGTTAAAATGACATAGAAATCTACAAGAAGCTAGCAATGAAGAACAAAACCCTTAACCTTTATTATTTAAATGACTCTGTTATCATTATTTTGACTCTGGTTTCTATTTGTATGTTGAGATTTTGAACGCACGTTACATTGAAAATAAACAGAGAATGATTTTGGTAACTAATAAATTTACCTCAGAAAATAATGCCAAAATGATATTTTCAGACAACTCATTTTGAAGAACAAATAATTAAAAAAATTTTGCTATTGAGTTGCATTTGGCTTTGTATTTTGTTTGGGTTCAAGTGCACAGCATGTTGAATGGATGTTTTTCTATGTTAAAAGGTGATCACCCTAATGAGTATGGAGTCCATCAGACACCATGCATGGTTATTAGAAAATTGTTCACTATGTTCTCTGTGTTGTGCTTTTCATCATCATGACGATTTTTATAACTGACATTTTAAAGAACCACTCTTGGATAAAAGTTTATAATGTATAAGGTTTTAAGCTGTTCTTTATTTTCATACATAGGTAAACAACCGTTTTTAACCAGTCTTCATTGAAGAAGTAATTAGATGCATGTCGATTAACTCACTTCTTTCCTTAATTTATCTTCCCTTTAATGCACTAATATGAATATTGTAAAAGGATTATTTTATCTCATAGTCTGTGTTTTATAGTATTCTTATTTAACAGTTTGATAGTGAAAGTAATGCTTTATATCCCAAGCTATAAGACTTAAAATAGGAACAAATAAAATATTAAGTAACTATGTAAATTTCATATTTGCAACTAACATGAAGATAATTTTAAATGAAAAACATAAAGTTAATATTTTTATAAGTTACAGTCCTTCAGTTTACGATATCTTTTTGCACAATGAACACATTAGGGAAATGTATTGGTAAGATAAAATGAAAAAGACAAATGGAGAAAATAAAAGATTTCACAGCTCTGAAAGCTGATCAAAAACTAATAATAACTTGTGATTATTTATTACTGATAGACTTGATAGAGATTTGAGAAAGAATACAGCAAAAGTGAGTCTTCCCATCTAGGATGCTACCATGTCTCCCTCTCCCATCCCTGTTTTACCTCAGTGAGTAAGAATGAGGATTTTCATATCTTGAGGAAAGCTGCAAATATCAACGGTGTCGACACAGGGTCAGATTTGATTAGCAGTGGAAGAGATTGGCAAATAGCCAACTACATAGTCTGCTCAGAGTGCTGAATGCACTAGGTGATAAATGAGGAAGAACATCCTTTTTGCAGTCTGAAATTGTGCTCCACATGGTGTCAAGCACAGTGCCAGCCAGAACTGCCATCCAGAAATATAACAGAAAACTACTAGAAATAAGGAGCAATTGGAGAGGTGACATCATCTTTCTACGCATTCTGGCTTTTGAAAAAAAAAATGAGCACAAGTGTAGAAGAAACAATGATAATTCAGTAAAAATAAAAGCCAATGGGATCTTTGAAAATTGATATCAAGGTAATCAGCACTATCCTACACACACACACACACACACACATACACACACACACACGCGTGCGGTCATCAAACAACAGAGGTTAGAAGCCATACTGACTTGAGGTATTTTAATACGTTTTATAAAAATCTTTGTTGTATACTAAGGTTGTATATGCAAGGAGAATCCTGGGTAGGCTAGGATAAATGTACAAATAAACAAGTATATATACATTTCCAAAGAGAAGATTCTACAGTAAATGCTTTCCAAACTACAAAAAGATTAATAAATTGAAGAAAAGTGAAGCAGATTTTATACTTACTATACTATATTATCAAAAATATGTACTCATACAAAATTAGAAAACATGCAAAGAACTTGAGAAATGTCTTCCATACTCTTAGGGGGAAAATCAGTCAATAGTTTTAACTTTTACTGAGATTTTGGAGTCATTAAAAATATTTTTAAATATTTGTTATAAACTTAAATGTATATATAAATTATAAAAACTATGTTCAAATAATAACACAAAAATATAATGGCAGTGACAGAATAATTAAAGAAATAAAAACTGCATGAATGGATCAAACAAAAATTCATAGTTGAAAATGCATTACCTCCACTGAAAAATGTACTACATTTACATAAATTTTGACATGTGAAAGAGGAACTGATGACATTAAAGCAGAATAAAGAAATGATTAATTCTTGAGGTAAAGAGGAAGAATAAAATATTAGTGGAGACTCAGAAGCCTTTAGAATAATATTAGGAAAACTGACATAGGTGTGAATATTGTCTGAGAATACAAAAACAGAGAGAAAAATAGTTTTTAAGACAAATGAATAGCCTCTTAAATTTTATGTTAAAATATATATAGACCCATGTGTATAAACTTATTCATGAAGAAAGGATCATCTGTTAAAGGTTATACTCCATCAATTAGATAATGAGAAAAGTATCTACTTCACTTCTACCACACAGCATGACAAAGACAGCAGCACAAAGAATAAATTTTCAGTGTATTATACTTCTAAATGTAATAGTTAATCATTAATAAAAAGATAAACCCTAAGAGTAATGTAGTTGATTATCTTTATGAATATTGACTAAGTTTTGATGGGCCCCCTATAATCACTAACACCAAAAATAAGATATTGGATCAGGGTAACATTAATATATTTAGGTCATGAAAAGATTCCAATATGAGAATAATAATGTAAATAACAGTCAAAAGAGCTATTTCTGTCTTATAAAGCAAAGAAAGGTCTCATGCTCCAAATATAACAATTTCTAGGAAGGAAAATATCAGGCAATATCAGGGGAAATTGGCAGGAGACATGAACAGTCACTTCTCATTCTCACAACAGAGAATTTCATAATAATTACTGCCTAGATGATGTGTTCAATCTCTCAGTAGTCAGGAAAATGCCTATTAATGTCATAATGATACTTTTATATAGTGATAGAAACTTATAGCATTAAAATTCCTGACAGTACTTAGTGTTGGATAAAAAATTATTGAATAAAATGTGAATTAACATAATAAACAAGAAAGTGGTGGGATAATCTAATAAATTTGTCATATATATATATCGATTAACTTGCTATTTCCATTTGATAAATAGAGGATAGTAAATTATAATTATATACTTATACAATTATAATAATAAAGTTGTTTTTATAAATTATTATATTATAAATATAATATTTATGCTATATAAATATGATATATGTAGTATTTATATGTAATGTACATTATTTTAAATAAAATCTATTTGAGAAAAATATACAAGAATTTTCATAAAATAATTATTTGTTATGCTGACACATTAAAAATCAACTATATTCTTGTAAAGAAGAATAAAGTGTCATGTGTATACAAAATAGCAGAAAAAATCAACAAACTAAAGATTAAGGCAATAATACAGATAAATTGCAAAAATATCATATGGGAGTTAAAGGAGACATTAAATACATAATGAATGACTCCCTTTAAATAAAGTTCAACATTAAGAAAAGATAATTATTCATATAATAATCAAAATAATGGTTAATTGAGAAAATGGAGAAGCTATGAGAAGGTACACAGGAGCAGGGCTGTGTACTTCATGATATAATTTGTTATTACATGGGGCTTTGCAGGTCGGAATTAATCTGCACAGTCATGATATCTTTACTTTCCATACTTACAGCAAAGTTAAGTAACAAAGTTTACATTAGAAAAAAAAGGATTTATAGAAACATGGATGTTTCTGATAAGCAAGAACTTCAAATTATCATATGAGCATTAATGGTAGAAAATATAAATAAAATAGAAAATATAAATAAAATATTATAGTCAAACAATGTAATATTACCAGCCTTTTTAAAAATTTTTTTGTATTTTTCTGACGCAAGAAACGGGGAGGCAAACAGACTCCCGCATGCGCCCAACCGGGATCCACCGGCATGCCCACCAGGGGGCGATGCTCTGCCCATCCGAGACATCTCTCTGTTGCGACCAGAGCCACTCTAGTGCCTAAGGCAGAGGCCATGGAGCCATCCTCAGGGCCCAGGCCAATTTTGCTCCAATGGAGCCTCGCTGTGGGAGGGGAAGAGAGAGACAGAGAGGAAGGAGAGGGGGAGGGGTGGAGAAGCAGATGGGCGCTTCTCCTGTGTGCCTTGGCTGGGAATCAAACCCGGGACTTCCACACACCAGGCCGATGCTCTACCACTGAGCCAACCGGCCAGGGCCTTACCAGCCTTTAAAAGAAATAAACCACAAATACATACAAAATGGGAATAAATTCTAAAATATAGACTAAATTAACCTGGTAAACAAAATGCTGGAAACAATTAAAATCTTACCATTTCTTCCTCATTATCTATGTAGAGCAGGTTAGAGTTCTTAGAAGCACAGGCTGTCAGACTCTCATTCCAGGCTTTTCTTTCAGTACTAATGTAATAGCAGTTGTTGGAATACTGTAACCACTCCTTTGGACAACGACTACAGTGATATGCTGGAGAAAGATCATGGGTTATTATCCAAAAACCATTTTAAATGTTTCTTTTATTTTATTTATGTATTTATGTATGTATGTATTTATTTATTTAGAGACAGAGAGAGAGTCAGAGAGAGGGACAGATAGGGACAGACAGGCAGGAACAGAGAGAGATGAGAAGCATCAATCATCAGTTTTTCGTTGTGACACCTTAGTTGTTCAGTGATTGCTTTCTCATATATGCCTTGTTCATGGGCCTTCAGCAGACCGACTAACCCCTTGCTCAAGCCAGCGACCTTGGGTCCAAGCTGGTGAGCTTTGCTCAAACCAGATGAGCCTGCACTCAAACTGGCGACCTCGGGGTCTCGAACCTGGGTCTTCTGCATCCTAGTTCGATGCTCCCACCTGTGCCGAATCCACTGTGCCACTGCCTGGTCAGGCACCAAAAACAATTTAAATTTAAAAAAATAATTTACATATTTACACGGGCATGGACACATTTGTGCAGAACATATGTATACACGCTCACTGGCTGGTCCATGTAAAAGCAAACACACTCACAAGCACTCACAGGGAAGGGTCAGACTCTCATTCCCTAACTCTGTACCCGTATGAAGCAAACACACAGACAAAAGTATCTGCTCTCAAATGTACAGAATGTCAATGAATGAAGCCATGTTTGTAGAATACAAAAATTATTTATAGTCAATTGGTAATCATGGGTATGATAATTAGAGTGCATATATTTTCCTACTGTTGCATAAAAAACACTCTTCTGTACTCATTATTTATAAACATTCATTGCTCAGGATTATAATTTATGTTCCCCTTCCTCCCAAAGAACTATGATTTTGTTGGTAACTTTATGTCAGTTACAAAGTATGAACTGTTCTAGTATCACAAATTACAAAATAATGTTACCTGTCTTGTTCTTGGTTGTAAAGAAGGAATTATTTTTCTCTTGGTTTTTATTAGCTGGAAAAAAAAGAAATTTTTATAAAAAACCCAATATTAACATAAATAAAATTATACTACTTTTGTTTCTATATTGAAATAAATATAATATATTATCTCAGATTATAATATTTTGGAATAAAACTGATTTTACAAAATACTTAATGAAGCAATAATAATTTAGAGGGAAAGTAATGCAAAAGGCAAGAGAAGAAAACTTTACCATCTCTTACAGCATCTTGATTAAACAATCTCAAAAATAAGTTTGTATTTCTCAGTAATGTGCCTCAAAACACATCTTGAGTTATAAAATCAAAAAATATATAGATATATGTGGATATATATGGGTTTATACATATAAACTACTCTCTAAAATCATTCTAATAGTTATACCTTGGATTATTTCAAAATAACCATTTTGTACTCAGTCTAAATGCACACATTTTAATATATGAAGTGTTTAGAGGCACTGATAATTATTAAAGTGAAAAGTTCCCTATAATCTTGCAAAAATTTACATACAAGGAATAACCACTATTGTTACCACTGTGGACATCAAGACAAGGCTGACGACTCCCAGGACCCCAGCAGTGAGCTTCCCTGGAGGTGATGGGGAGTGTGCAACAGGAGAAAAGGAAACACCGAGAATGGAGAAGTAAAGACAGTTGTTAGAAAGTTTATACAGAGAATCATATACATAAACTTGGACCCCAAGCCCATATCTCCCACTGTAATCTTTCTCTCAGAATATACCAGTGAACTTTCAGTAAATACAATGCTCCATAAGTAGTCAAAGACTGTTCCTTAATATAATGCCTAAAAAAATTAGTCCTCGGCTTTCATCTTGAGTACCATATTCCAACTTCAAATTCTGATCCTTAGGGGTAAAAAACATATGATCTTATTTCCTACTGTTCTGTCACACTTCTGCACCCAAACTGCACATCCTAGATTGGTTTAACTATATTTCTATCAAGTGCGTTACCTTTGCAGGTGTCATTCTTGTCATTCCCATGAAAATCCTGAGAAGCACTTTGAATATTTAATTCTGCATAGGTTATTTCCTTCTCAGTTACTGCAATGGAGCGCTTAGTGTCCTTTGGTTTTACTTGCTGTCTCTTTGAGTCATTAACCAGATTCAGTTCTGCATAAGTTACTCCCTGGCTGTTCATCTCTGTAGCTGAGTGATGTCCAGGACTGTGCTACAAGAGAATTGTGCTTACAAGTAAATGGTATGTGTGGTAACAAGATCCTAGTGCACTGAAACTGGGCGGAGTAAAGGCTAGGGCTTCTCAGCTGAAGAAACTAAACTTCTGGTTTTAAAATTCTTAGATCTTTAAACAAGTGCCTCATGGTTGATGCAATTTTTAAGATATTCTACATTTGACAATATATAATTTACTGGAGCCATACAAAACAATATATCAGTGAGGAATAAAGAATATCATAAGTAATAACATCTTCATTAAAGTCAGGTTTCACTGAACTATTTTAACGCCATTAGAATGCTTCTATTAGAAATCAAATAATGATTAAAGACTGTATGCTCTAAAAATGGACATTAGTCATGTTGGCAGATACAGTAATTTTCTGAACTAAATTTTATTTAGTGACACAAGAAATTGGCAATTGAGTTAATGACAAAGCTATAAAACCATAAAATGGAAAATAAATGAGTAGATCATTTATATTAGAACACTTTTGTTTCAAACTTCCAAAAAGGTCCTATGGCTGTCATAGTCAGTGAGGATACTTTTAGTTGTATAAGCAATAGTAATGAATCAAATAATGTAACTGAATAATTCAGTTAATGGGCTCTAGGGCCAATGAGTTCTGCAATGAATGCTGGCCTTGAAATGTACAATGTAGGACCTTTACAAAATTACTTAGTATTTAGCACTTTAATTTACTAATATAAGATACAAATATATAGATGTAATGCATGTAAAACATTTAATATTTAATCTTGTTTTTATAAGCTCTTAATGTCAATTATACTAATTCTTATTTGAACACATTTTCCACGTTATTTTTGACTCATATCAATTAAATGCTGTACCATAATTCATTAAGCAAGAAGCTCTTTATCAGTGTGATACCTTTGCTTGCCATGTTTCTTAAATTTTTAAAAGTATTTTGATTATTTATAATTAAACTTAAGTTAGTATTTTCTGGAAGTTACTTCATCCTAATTTTTATTTAAAGCGAAATACTTTCATTTTATCTAAGTAAGTGTAGAAGGTATTATGCATGATCTCCATAATTCAAAGAATTCATTTTTAGGATCTTTATTTAAAGGCTGGGACAAATATAAAAGAATATATATAATTATACCTATATTGATTATAGAATGAAAAAATTACTCTTCCTTGTCATGATTCTGACAGGATTTTTCTTTAAACTGTTCTGATTAACACACTTATTTATGTATGTATGAGCTTCAGTAACTCTCCACAGGCAAGGTTTCCTCCAAGATCTTTCATATTTCATTCTTATTTTTATATTCTGTATTATTTAAATATTTAATTTTAAATAATTAAAATTAAATTAAATTTTAATTTATTTAAATCAAAATTATTTGATCTTGTTGTCTGTTAATTGTACTTGCATCACATCCAGCATTTGTAATCTCCCACCACATGAGATCGGCTAACAGAGAGACAGGAGAATAGAGACATATACCTTCTGTAGCCAGAAAGTCACGCATCCTTTAGTGGGAGACCAGGTTACTCTTGTAAACAAACAATCTCTGTGGTTCACAGGCTGATCTGTGAAGGCTCAGAGTGAAGTATGAGTGGAAAATGTAGATTTCTCATTAATGTGTCACTTAAAGTTTGAACAGGAAATTCTTGCACTTGGGCTATTTTTGATACAGTTTACCTTATTAAACACCTCCAGGATATAGGATATTTTGTGCTGGTAGTGTGTCATTTAGTTTGGCATTGGCAAATGCCTCAGAGAAATTGTTTTCTTCTTCCAAAAGACATCAGGGAACAAAAGACTTGTCCACCCATGTTGTTAACTTATTTTTATCTTATTCACAAACTCTGAAAACTTAGGCCTTGCTAAGAGGATCTTAGATGTTTAAATTCTACTCTTAGATAGAGTTTCTAAATCTTGCCATTGCATACTTCTATTTCTTATATTCCCATTATGGTATATTTTTTGTTTTTTGTTTGTTTGTTTTTGTTTTTTTAACTGAGAAGATGGAAGATAGTGAGACAGACTTTTACATGTGCCTCGGCCAGGATCTACCCAGCAACCCCTGTCTGAGGCTGATGTTTGAATCAACCAAGCTATTTGCTCTGATCAAGCTATGCTCAGCGCCCCCGGCGAGGCCTGAACCAAAGCAGTTTCTGCTGTGAGAGGGGAACAAAGAGAGAAGGGGGACTGGGAGAGGTAGAGAAGCAGACGGTTACTTTTCTTGTTTGCCCTGACAGGGAGTCGGACCAGGGACATCCATACACTGTGCCAAGGCTCTATCCACTGAGCAACTGGCCAGGGCCAGCATTTCTAATATGTATAATGGGAGAAAAAAATCTAAAATCATAATCTCATTAACAATAGGCATTTAATGATATTTGTTACCAAAATTTTGATATTTGTCTGAAGGATCACAACATTTTTACTTTTACGGTAACTGTCACAACAATCATTAATTCTGAGATTTCTCAGTTTCTCTGCCCTAGTTCTTAAAATTCCTTTTTATTTTATAATTCTTAAGTGTTATTTAGATTTTCCTTAGTAAAAATAATATTTTCATATAGGAAAAAACAAAAATGGACTATATCATTATGATTGAGATTATTATATATCTACTAATTATATTTTTGTTGATTGATTTTTAAATCATAACTGTCTGTATTTTAATAGGAGTATTTGCTGTAAATGACAAAAGCCCAAGTCTAAATATGTAGGGGAAAACAAAGGTAATTTTCATTTTAAACCTGACCTATGGTGGTGCAGTGGATAAATCATCAACTTGGAATGCTGAAGTCGCTGGTTCAAAACCCTGGGCTTGCCTGATCAAGGCACATATGGGTGTTAATGCTTTCTGCTCCTCCTTCTCTCTCTCTCTCTCTCTCTCTCTCTCTCTCTCTCCTTCTTTCTCTCTCTTATATCTAAAATAAATAAGTAAAATCTTAAAAACAAATGGTACAAAATGCAGACTTTTAAAAGACAAGTTAAATAACACATGAGCATCAAAATGAAACAAAACTTTACCACATGATAGTTTCATTTAAATATTATATATTGTGAAATAATTACCACAATAAATTCAACTAACATGCATCTTTTCATATAGATACAATAAAAAGAAAATAAATAAGACACAGAGTATTCATACTGCATAGAGTACTTGTTTATGAATCATATAGTAGCCATCTAGGTTATTAGATAAACTGTTGTGGTTTTGCAATGCCTGTGCTCAAGTTACTCTTATTTTATTAACTTAAGGAATGAGATCATCAGATGGAATGCAACCTTAAAGTCACTCATATGATCAACAAAGTATATATAATATCTTTGCAGTAACACATAGATGACTTGAAAAAAATACACAGCAACTTCCAGAAACAGAGTTCTCCCAAAAGTATTTGCCAAAGAACCCTTCAAATATCGATCCCTAACCATTGACATGGTCTGCTCCTGAAATTGAACTAGTGACATCATCATGACGTGATTTATCAACTTCCTGAACAGATGAATCTCCATGTGACATACTGACAGAAGGTCAAGAGTAGCCGAATGCTATATCACAATACCTACATCATTTATCTCACTTTACATCATCACAAGAAAATGAAGGCTGAGTACAGTACAAGATATTTTAGGAGAAAGGGAGAGACCACATTCACAAAACTTTTTTTACAGTATATTGTTATAATTGTTCTATTTAATTATTAGTTATTGTGGTTAATTTCTTATTGTGCCTAATTGCTAAATTAAACTTTAAAATATATATGTAAATGTATGCATAGACAAAAACATAGTATATACAGGGTTCAGTACTATTCATGGTTTCAGCCATCCCCTGGGAATCTCGTAATGTACTTCCTGCAGACACAGAGGAAACCAGTGTATACCTTACAGCCGTGTTAGCTATAGTCATGTTGTACAATACATTATATCCCTAGTACTTTTGTTTGTCTAATAGCTGAACATTGTGGATTTTGATAACCTTTCTTTAATTCCTTCATCCCTCCACCTCACACCTTTGGTAACCACAAGTTGACCTCTTTTTCTATGAGTTTGTTGTTTTGGATGTTATTGTTTTTGTTGTTTTTAGATTCTACATATGTGTTCATACAGTATTTGACTAAAGTATAATAGTTTAGCTTGAAACCAAGATGCATGATACCTCCTGCTTTGTCCTTTTCCCCTCAGAGTTCTTTGAGTATTCAACACTTTTTTGTGGTTACATATATGTAGGAGTGTTGTTGTTTTTTTACTTCTAAAAAATATGCCATTGGTAATTTGCATTTTAAGAATATTAATATTTCCAAAAATTGAACATGGAATACCTTCCCATTTATTTGTCTTCAATTGTCTTCTCAGACTTCTGGCTAAGTTCAATGTGGTATCTGTTTTTACCAGTTAATTTGTGTGTTCGATTACATTCATCATCATCTTGTAGTTTTCTGTGTAGAGATCTTTCACCTTCTTAGTTAAATGTATTCCTAAGTATTTTATTGTTCTTAATTCTATTGTAAATAAAATCATTTATTTCTTTGTCAAAAGTTTTGTTGTTACTATAGAAATGTTACTGATTTTGTTGGAGTTTCTATCATGGTAAATGTTGAAGTATGTAAAATGCTTTTTATGCAGTTGTTAAGAAATCATATAGTTTATTCTTCCATTGTATTACTGTGAAGCATCACACTGATTAATTTGGGTGCGTTAAATGATCCTTGCACCCAAGGTATAAATTTCATTTGATCATGGTGAATTATCCTTTTAAATTATTACTCAATTTGATTTGTTATAATTTTTTTTGAGAACGTTTGTATTTACTTGTTAGGGGTATTGGCCTATAGCGCTTTTTTTGTTTTTTTTTGTAATTCCCTTTTATGGTTTTGGTTTCAAGATAAGGCTGACCCCATAAAATAAGTTTGGGAGTACTCACTACTCTGATTCTTTTGGTAAGTTTGAAAAGAAATGGTGTTAATTTTTGTTTTTGTTTTTTTTTTTTAATGTTTTGTAAAGAGATTTCAAGATGGCTGCAGAGTAGGTAGAAGTTACACTCACTTGTTCTTGGCACCTTATTGGATTTACAGGTAAATTATAGAGAAACTAATCAGAATAACCAACTAAAGCCCAGCTGAACTGAAATATAATCATTTACAGAAGAAGCTACATAGAGACTAGTAAGAAGGGCGGAGACTCGGAAAGGTTCGCCTCCACATCCACATCTAGTGGTTGAGAAGCTGCGAGAATATCTCCCCTGCAAAACCCCTTTCCCCCAGGATCATGAGGTCTCAACCCCACGTAAGAATCCACAACCCAAAATACCAAGGATAGGAGAAGAGCCCATAAAGCATCTGGTGGTGAAAATCAGTGGGGATTCAGCTCACCTGAAAGGGAAGGGATTCTGCGAGAGACCCAGACACCAGCTTCCCAGCGATAAGCACTCATATTATTACAGTTCCAGCCTGGGGATTACACTTCCTGGTCCCCCAACTGTTGGTGACATCTGTCTGCCATGCTCGGGACTGCCATTTTCTGGGGGAGTGATCTGCTGGCTGCACCAGCACTGACCTTTGGGCACTGTTTTCTAAGGAAGCTCTTGGCAGAGACTAGACAGTGACTGAATGGTGTGGCTATGGAAAGGGGACTGACTTATCCACTCAAGTGCACAGTTAGCGCCAACCCCTGCTCCCAAACAGCTGAATCACTTGGCCAGCCCCACCCTGCTGAGTTCAGCTGTGCAGGGAAATCAGAGTGCTGTACAGAGGGAGACTTTAAGCACATGTCTCCTAGGGAGGTTTTTGTCAAGGAATCGACAGGCGGTTGTTAGGTTCCAGTGGTGGAGAGCCACTCTTATCCTTCTTGCAAGCTTAACCTGTGCTATCTCAGAAAAAGGAATAAATGCTCATGCCCCTCCTACAGACTTGCAGGCACCTCTCCCAGGGGAAGACTGTATCTGCTCTTATAAGTCTGGATACTCGGTCCTGCTGAGCTCAGTTCCTCAGAAGGGAGTGGTACACAGAGCTGGGACATTGGCTGTATGTGTCCTGTGGTGGTTATTGTCAAGGACTGGTACAAAATGTTAGGCCACATCCTGTGGGCTCAGCAAGAACCAGCCAAAATGAGGGACTCTTTTGACCTGTCATCCTGAGCCCTGTCGCTCTGCCCAAATAAACTTCCTCTGCAGAGAATATGGTTGGCTGCACCCAACCTGAACATATAGGACACTCCTTCTGTGGGTGATGGAGTGGGAGATTTTGTCAGATACTAAGTGGTTTGTCTCTGGAGTAGGTGCCACTTTTTCCTCACTGAGTACCTGACTGCCTGATCCCTCAGTGAGAACCACTAACCCTGTCTACCTAACCCTGGTAGTCCCACCCTACCAAGCTTGAGATCTGTGAAAGGGTCTGTGGGTAATGCCAGCCTGGGCCCACTCACAATTTTTCTTGGGATGGCCCTGGAGGAAGACAAATCAACATCAGGGTGAAGCTGAGTAACTGACAGGTGAAGATGGACCTGAGGGAGCCTTGGCCCTTTATTGATCTACCCCGGACTGAGAGTTTCAGGAAGCCAATTCTGATACACAGCTCGTCCCCTCCCATATACAACCTGGTCCTAGATTACACAGACACAAACAGTGAACAACGTGGTGGCTTCAGACAGGAAACCCAATGCCATTTACACACAATATCTGACATTGACCTGTACTTTAATCCATTCCAAAGGGACCCAGAACCATCACAACAAGTGGTAGGCTTCAGAATACACCATAGCTCAATTCAACTAGCCATATAAGTGGCACACCCTAAAAGGGATTCAGGCAGACACCAGACTCTGCTTGGGAACAACTTACCTCAGGGGGGAAGCTCCTTCACAATGACTCATACACAGTGACTGAAGGTTATCCTATAGTCATCCAGCAAGAAGGGTTCACTCTACCCACAATAGGGCCAACAGCATTCAAGACTCAAATATGATAAAAGGGTGTACATAATCTACCAAAAAAATTCTTAAAGTACTAAAGTTAGGTGATCTAGAAGATTGTGACATTGATACCAACAAGGCTTCTACATGATAAAGCCATCATGACAAGTTGACATAATAACAGATCTATGTAGTACACAGAGACAATATAAGAAAACAAAATGGAAAAACAAAAAAAATCCTCAGAAAAATAATTAAATACAATAGAATCAACCAAGATACCAATGCTGAGTTTGAAACAATGTTTATAATGATGCTCTAGGACTTTAGATGAAGATGGATAATTTCAGTGAAAACTTAAAGAAATAGTAAGCATTAAAAGGAACATAGAAACCACAAAAAGGACCACTCACAAATGAAGACTACAATATCTGAAATAAAGAATATATTGTAAGAAATCAACAGCAGGTTTTATGATTCAAGGAATTGAATCAGTGATTGAAAGGAAAAGATACCAGGAAGCACCTAAGTAGCGCACCAAACAGAAAGAATTTCTAAAAATAAGAACTATATATTATATTTATATATATAAGACACATTGATACAGAAACAGTGTGGTGACAGCCAGAAGGAAAAAGGTGTTGGGAGTTGGTGGAGGTTGGCAACGGAAGGGGAGGGGAGAATGGGGCCTGAAAGAGACTTTGCTGGGCATGATGGGCACATAATGCAGTGTACACAGAATGTCTCATTGAATTTTACACTTGAAACAATTAACTAAACCTTTTTAGTTTGTATGGCTTTGTGAACCACAGTCACCCAATAAATTCAATTTATATAAATATATTATGTTTTGTAAAATCTTCTGGTGAAGGCATATGGTTCTGAGCTTATCTTTGTAAGTGTTTTGATTACTGATTCAATCTCCTTACTATATCAGTCTCTAGATTTTCTATTTCTTCTGGATCAAGTCTTGGTAAATTGTATGTTTTTAAAATAATTTTAATTTGTCAATTACAAGATGGTGAAAGAGTAGGCGAAGTTCCAATTGTCACATCCCAAGACCAAATTAGATTAGAACTTAATTTAATAACAGTCGTCTTGAAAACCAACTTTAGAGTAAACAAAGAGGAGTCTATAACCAAGAATCACAGAAGAAGTCACACCAAGACCAGTTGGAAGGGCAGAGATGCAGAAAAGGCTGCCCCGCTCTCAGGAGCAAGTGGTGGCTGAGGGTTTGGAGGGACTCTCACAGCAGGGAGGGTCACCCTGAGAGGTGTGGGTGCTCAGACCCAGGCCTATAGCCCCAGCCTAGATCCCAAGAGCCTAGAAGATGCGCCCAGACAGCATTTAGTGGCAAAAGAGCCGAGGTTTCTGTCTGTGAGAAAGATATGAAAGCTCTTAGAGAAGCAGGTTCCTTCTTAAAGAGTCAATGCAGAAAATTCCTTTACAGCCACTTATTCAGGGCTCTGGAGTGGGAGAGCTGAGAGAATAGGAGTTGCATGAAGAGAGTGGAGGCCCTGACCGGTTGGCTCAGCAGTAGAGCGTCGGCCTAGCGTGCGGAGGACCCGGGTTCGATTCCCGGCCAGGGCACACAGGAGAAGCGCCCATTTGCTTCTCCACCCCTCCGCCGCGCTTTCCTCTCTGTCTCTCTCTTCTCCTCCCGCAGCCAAGGCTCCATTGGAGCAAAGATGGCCTGGGCGCTGGGGATGGCTCTGTGGCCTCTGCCTCAGGCGCTGGAGTGGCTCTGGTCGCAACATGGCGACACCCAGGATGGGCAGAGCATCGCCCCCTGGTGGGCAGAGTGTCGCCCCTGGTGGGCGTGCCGGGTGGATCCCGGTCGGGCGCATGCGGGAGTCTATCTGACTGTCTCTCCCTGTTTCCAGCTTCAGAAAAAATGAAAAAAAAAAAAAAAAAAAGAGAGAGTGGAAAATTGGAGGGCCAAAGAGAGGGTAGGGGCCATCTACCTAAACCCTTGTGCTGAGTCATTCTCCAATACTGCAGTCACCATCTTTCTTGAGTGAAGCAGTCTACTCTGAGCGGCATCAGCCTGGGAGAAAGCAACTGCCCCACCTCAGTAGTCTCTCCAGCCCCACCCAAGGAGACCAAGGCCTGCTGAGAAACCAAGAGGCAGTGGGAGCATCAATGACTCAGTGTTCTCCTGTTGAGGCTGCAGCTTCCCCTACAAGATCCCAAGTTCTGACTGGTGCTTCCACCTCACAGGAAACTCAGTAGAAAGTGTCCAGACTGCAGACAGACCACACGTCTGAGTCTCAGAAGCCACACTAAATAAACCCCTGGGGCACCCTACTGACGTCTTGATAAAAGTCTGGACAGACTGAAATCGGGGCTGAGGAGCGGGAACCACAATCACCACCCTTCCTAATCACAGACTTGCCCCAAGGATCCAGACTCCACTAGAGGATTTTTTTAGTGGCTGAGCTCAACAAGCAGACAGCACACAGAGGCAGCAGAAGGCGAGGCTCAGAGAACCTTAGCTTTTTTTTTTTTTTTACAGAGACAGAGAGAGAGTCAGAGAGAGAGGGATAGACAGACAGGAACAGAGAGAGATAAGAAGCATCAATCATTAGTTTTTCATTGTGACACCTTAGTTGTTCATTGATTGTTTTCTCCTATGTGCCTTGACTGAGGGCCTTCAGCAGACTGAGTAACCCCTTACTCAACCAAGTGACTGTAGGTCCAGGATGGTGAGCTTTGCTCAAATCAGCTGAGCCTGTGCTCAAGCTGGCAACCTCAGGGTCTCGAACCTGGGTCTTCTGCATCCCAGTCTGATGCTCTATCTACTGCGCCACTGCCTGGTCAGACAAACCTTGGCTTTTTACGCAGACCTTCCACCAGGTTCTATGTGGCTAAAAGCTAGCCTAGGTTTTAAAGTTGGTATTTCCATGTGCACCTGGGCCCAGCAGAGGCAGCCACAAACTCTGGATTGCTCGTAGTTTGAAGATGGTTACTGGGGGCCAGTCACAGGCAGTGTCTCCCACTGGTGTGAGCTAGGTTATCTCCAGGGAGGCTCTGGGCTGGTAGAGCCAGTGGCAGTTGGCAGAGATCATCAGATCAGTACCTAACAACCCTTGTTAGGAAGGTATCTTAAGGAAGGGGCTACTCACACCTGGCCCAGATGAGGTGGGTTGTGCTATCAATGATCACCATCTTCACAGTGGCTCATGTGCATTGGATAGGGTGGAGCAAAACAGTCAGTTGGCCTGGATGCTGGATATCCTGCCTTGCTGGTCTAGATTCCACAGGGGAGAGGGAAAGAGGCTTGCAGCATGGATATTTAAAGTGTGGGTCCCTGTGAGCCTATTGTTGGATTATTGTTGGATCTGGTCGAGGGGCTTAGACACTTTCTGGAGGGGAGGTACAGTCAGCCCCAGAGGAGTACTCTCTCAATCTTCCTTCCTGAGACCAGGGTCTCATGAGCTGTATAATCACTTCTACAGAGGAAACTGTTAGCTACATTCTATTTGAACCTGCTGCTTACTTTGCTGGGAAGAAATAAAATTTGAGTATCTGGCATTGGCTGAGAGATCAAGCTATATAGTAGAGGCTATGTTTTCCCTACTGAACCCCTGAACAAGAGAACCCTGAAGTTGGGGGTCTGACTACTGATGTATTCTCAACCTCAACTGCCCTTATCCACCAAGTGTGCAACCTGTAAAGGGGTTGGTTTGCTGAACCCACACTACAGTCTTTCTACAGAAGACTCTGTGTGAAGACAAAGCATCTGCAAAATGAGGTGGAGCAGCTAAAAAGTGGAGGCAAATCTTATGGAGTTTGGGGCATTTACAGAGCTACTTTCATCTCTAAGCAGGAGGAAGGTGATCCTAACACAAAATTTGGCCCCTCCCACACTACTCAAGCACAGAAAATGCAAACAAAAACAGCAAACAGAATAGTAACTCCAGATGGGTAACCTATGGAAGATTACAAACAATGGCTGATCACAACCCAAGAAGACCTAGAACCAACACATCTAACAGTGGATGGCAAACAGCATCAACTGTAACCTCAGCTAACTACACAAGCAACACGCATAAAGGAGGACTACAGCAGGCATCACATACTGGAAAATAAAGATGCCTTATAGGACAGACACTGCACAATGTCTAATATACATGATCAAGTTTCACCCTTAGAGCTAGCCAGCCTGAAGGGATAACAGCACCCATGAAAGGACCAACAGCATCTAATAGTCACATGCAACCAGAGGAAAAATAGTACCCTCAAGAAGCATTCCTGCCTGACTAGGCAATGGCGCAGTGGATAGAGTGTTGGACTGGGATGTAGAGGACCCTGTCTTGAAACCCCGAAGTTGCCAGCTTGAGCACGGATTTATTTGGTTTAAGCAAAGCTCACCAACATGGACCCAAGGTCACTGGCTTGAGCAAGGGGTTATTTGGTCTGCTGAAGGCCCAAGGTCAACACACATATGAGAAAGCAATCAATGAACAACTAAGGTGTTGCAATGAAAAATTAATGATTGATGCTTCTCATCTCTCTCTGTTCTTGTCTGTCTGTCCCTATCTATACCTCTCTCTGACTCTCTCTCTGTTTCTGAAAAAAAAAGCATTCCTAGAGCAACAAATGCAGGTGGCCTAAATGTCAGTACCACTGTGCTCATTTTCCTGATAAAGATACCACAACAAATTTCAAAGTCAGACAGCACTACCTAATACACAGACAAAATTGGTAGACAAAGAAATTAGACCCAAATGAATCAATAAGAAAAATTTTAAGAAAAAGAACTAGGGACTGACCTGTGGTGGCACAGTGGATAAAGCATCGACCTGAAATGCTGAGGTTGCCGGTTCAAAACCCTGGGCTTCCCCAGTCAAAGCACATATGGGAGTTGAAGCTTTCTGCTCCTCCCCCCTTCTTTCTCTCTCTCTCTCCCCACTCTAAAAAAATGAATAAATAAATAAAAAAAAGAACTAAGTGAAATTGAAGTAAACAAACTACCATACACAAAGTTTAAAATAACCATTTTTAGGATGCTCAAGGACCTTAGAACAACAAAGGCTAGCCATAATGAGTACCTAAATAAAGAGATGTCAAGAATCAAAACAAAAAAGCCAACATTGAAATTATAAAAATATAAAAACCTCAGCCAGAAATGACAAATACAATATCAGAAATGAAGACTGCACTACAACAGATCAGCAATCAGCCTGAATGATGCAGAGAATTGAACTAGTGATTTAGAGAACAAGATAAATGAAATCACAGAAGCAAAGCAGCAAAATGAAAAGATGACTAAAAACACTGAAGAAACTCTAAGAGACCTTTGAGACAACATGAAGAAATACAACGTCCATATCATAAGGGTTCCTGAAGGAGAAGAGAGTGAACAAGGACTAGAGAACCTGTTTCAAGATATCATAGCTGAGAATTTTCCTAAATTGATGACAGAAAAAGTCATACAAGGTCAAGAAGCACAAAGAGTCCCATTAAAAACGAACCAAAGGAGATCCACATCAAGAAACATCAAAATTAAAATGCCGAATTTAAGAGACAGAGAAAGAATGCTAAAAGCTGCAAGAGAAAAGCAGTTAATTATCTACAGAGGAACCCCCATAAGAATGACATGACTTGTCAACAGAAACACTTTAGGCAAGAAAAGATTGGCAAGAAATATTTTAAAGTGGTGCAAAATAAGAACCTACAACCAGTACTACTTTATCTAGCAAGGTTATTGTTTAAAATTGAAGGGGAAACAAAAGGTTTCCCAGACTAAAAAACACTCTAGAAATTTATTACAATCAAACCATAACTGCAAGAAATGTTAAGAGCCCTGCTATAAAAAGAGCAAAGGAAAGCAAATTCAAGTGGAAGAAGACTGTTGATTTAAAGAATAAAATGACAATAAATACATGTCAATAATTACCTTAAATGTAAATGGATTAAGTGCTCCAATCAAAAGACACTTGGTAGCTGCATGGATAAAAAAAAACAAAACCCATACATATACTGTCTACAAGAGACCCAGTTCAGTACAAAAGATACACATAGACCGTGAAAGTGAAGGGATGAAAAAGTTATTTCATGCAAATAGCAATGAAAATAAGTGGTGGTAGCAATACTTATATCTGAAAAAATAGCCTGTCAAACAAAGGCTATCATAAAGGATAAAGAAGGCACTACATAATAATAAAGTGAGCAATCCAACAGGAAGATATAACCATTGTAAATATTTATGTGCCTAACATAGGAGCACCTAAATATATAAAGCAGATTTTGATGGACATAAAGGAAAAGATTGACAACAATACTATAATATTACTGGATTTTAATTCCCCACTAATATCAATGGATAGGTCCTTGAGACAGAAAATGAAAAACAAAATGACAGCTTTCAAAGACACACTGGATCTACTGCAATTTAATTGATATCTTCAGAACCTTTCACCTGAAAGCAGTAGAATATGCATTCTTTTCAACTGCTCATTGTACACTCTCTAAGATAGAACACATTTTAAAACAAAAATCAAATCTCAATAAATTAAAGAAGATTGAAATCATATCAAGTATCTTCTCTGATCACAATGGCATAAAACTAGAAATCAACTACAACAGAAAAACTGAAAAACATTCAAACATTTTGAGGATAAATACCATATTATTAAATAATGAATGGGTTAACAATGAGATCAAGGAATAAAACAAAAATTTTCTTTAAACAAATGAAAATGAACATACAACAATTCAAAATCATTGAGACATAGCAAAAGCAGTTCCAAGAGGAAAGTTCATAGTATTTCATACATACCTTTACAAGCAAGAAAAAGCTCAAATAAACAACATAACCCTGCATCTAAAAGAACTAGAAAAAGAACAAACAAAGCCCAGAAGAGGTAAAATAAAGAAAATAATAAAGATCAGAGTGGAATTAAAGGACATAAAGGATAAAAAATAAATTAAAAGTGTAAAACCGACAGCTGATTCTTTGAAAAGTAAACAATATTTACAAACCTTTAACCAGATTCATCAAGAAAAAAAGAGAGAAGACAAATAAAATTAGAAATGAAAGTGGAGAAGTAACAACTGACACTGCAGAAATACAAAGGATTTTAAGAAAAATGATATGAAGATCTATACGTCAAAAAATTGGACAGACTAAGACAAATGGATAAATTCCTAGAAACAAACAATTTTCCAAAACTCAATCCATAAGAATTAAAAAAAAACTTAGACTGATTACAACAAATGAAATTGAAATACTTATCAAAAACTCTCAGCAAACAAAATTTCTGGACCGGATGGCTACACAGGCAAATTTTATCAAATATTCAAAGGAACTAACACCTATTCTTCTCAAGCTATTTTAAAACATCAAGAGGAGGGAAGACTTCTAAATTGCGTTTATGAGGCAAGCATTATCCTCATTCCAAAACCAAATAAAAACACAACAAATAAAGGAAACAATAGGCCAATATTTTGCTGAACATAGAATTTAAAATTCTCAACAAAATATTAGCAAAGCAGATCCAAAAATATATCAAAAGAATCACACATCTTGATCAAGTGGGATTTATTCTGGGGAGGAAAGGCTGGTATAATATTTGGAAATCCATAAATGTGATTCTTCAAAAACTGAAGGATAAAAATCACATGATTATATCAATAGATGCAGAAAAAGCATTTGATAAAATCCAGCAGCCATTTATGATCAAAACTCTCAGAAAGTGAGAATACAGGGAGCATTCCTCAACATAATAAAGCCCATCTATGATAAACCAACAGACAACATCATATTCAATGGGCAAAATATTAAAAGCAATCACTTAAAATCAGGAACAAGGCAGGGGTGCGTTCTTTCACCACTCTTATTCAACATAGTTCTGGAAGTCCTATCCACAGCAATGAGAGAAGAAGAAGAAATAAAAGGAATCCAAATTGGAAAAGAAGAATTAAAACTATTATTATTTGCCGATGATATGATACTGTACATAGAAAACCCTAAAGTCTCAGTCAAAAAAAGACTAGACCTGGTAAATAAATTCAACAAAGTGGCAGGATATAAAATCAATATTCAGAAATCAGTGATATTTTTACACACCAACTATATACAGTTTGAAAGAAAAATTAAGGAAACAATATTGCAAAAAAATAAATAAATAAATACCTAGAAGTAAAATTAACCAAGGAGGTAAAAGACTTGTACTAGGAAAATTATAAAACATTGATAAAAGAAATCAAGAAAGATACAAACAAGTGGAAGCATATACCATGTTCATGGATAGGGAAAATAAATATCATTAAAATGTTTATATTACCAAAAGCAATCTATAAATTCAATAAAATTCCAATCAAAAAACTAATGGCATACTTCAAAAATACAGAACAAATATTTCAGAAATGTATACGGAACCAAAAAAGGACACAAATAGCCTCAGCAATCCTGAAAATGAAGAATTAAGTGGGAGATATTACACTTCCTGGTATCAAGTTATACTACATGGCCATTTTAATCAAAACAGCATAGTACTGGCATAAGTACAGGCAAACAGATCAATGGAACAGAATAGAGAACCCAGAAATAATCCCATGCCTGTATGGCCAATTGGTATAGTGGTACCTTGAGATACAAATTTAATTTGTTCTTTAACTGAGCTCATAAGTTAGTCAACTCGTATATCAAACTGCTGATACTGGACTTGTGCACCAATGCACCAACTAGTGGCCACTTCTTGAATAATGACTCATATCTTAGAATTTCGCTCGGATCTCAAACAAAAATACGTACTGAGTCACAGCTCATATCTTAAAAAAAAAAAAGCACATGTTGGTTTGTTTGAATCTCAAGGTACCACAGCATTTGACAAAGAAGGTAAGAATATACAGTGGAGTAAAGTCAGTATCTCTACATAAATGGTGTTGGGAACCTTGAACAAGTACATCCAAAAAAAAAGGAAACTAGACCACGAACTTACACCATTCACAAAAATAAACTCAAAATGGATAAAAGACTTAACTGTAAGTTGCAAAACCATAAACATTTTGGAAAAAAAACATTTGGAGTAAACTTTCCATTATATCTCATAGCAATATTTTTTGCTGATGTATCTCCACAGGCAAGTGAAATAAAGGACAGGATAAACAAATGGGACTATATCAAACTAAAAATGCTTTTGCACAGTAATGGGTACCATGAACAAAATATAAAGACAATCCAAACAATGGGAGAACATATTCACCAATACGTCTGATAAGGGGTTAATAACCAAAATTTATTAAGAATTTCTAAAACTCAACACCAGGAAGGTAAAGAATCCAATAAAAAATGGGTAGTCCTGGGCGGTTGGCTCAGTCGTAGAGCATCGGCCTGGCGTGCAGGAGTCCAGTGTTTGATTCCCGGCCAGGGCACACAGGAGAAGTGCCCATCTGCTTCTCCATCCCTCCCCCTCTCCTTCCTCTCTGTCTCTCTCTTCCCTTCCCGCAGCCAAGGCTTCATTGGAGCAAAGTTTGCCCGGGTGCTGAGGATGGCTCTGTGGCCTCTGCCTCAGGCGCTAGAGGTTGTCCCTCTGGTTGCAACAGAGCAACGCCCCAGATGCGCCCCCTGGTGGGCATGCCAGGTGGATCCTGGTCGGGCACATGCGGGAGTCTGTCTGACTGCCTCCCCATTTCCAACTTCAGAAAAATACCAAAAAAAAAAAAAAAAAATTGGGCAAAGGAACTGAATAGACACTACTCCAAAGAGGACAAACAGATGGCAAACAGGCAGATGAAAAAAAGTTCAATGTCACTAATCATCAGAGAAATACAAATTAAAGCCACAATAGGATACTACCTCACATCTGTCAGGATGGCACTCATTAATAAATTAACACACAATAAGTGCTGGTGAGGGTGTGAAGAAAAGGGAACCCTCCTGCACTACTGGTTGGAATGCAGACTTGTGCAGCCACTGTGAAAAACAGTATGGCACTTCTTCAAACAAAAATGGAACTGCCTTTTGACCCAGCTATCCCACTTCTAGGAATATATCCTAAGAATAACAAGTCACAAATTCAAAAGAAAAAATGCACCCCCATGTTTATTGCAGCATTGTTTACAATAGCCAAGAATGGAAACAACCCAAGTGTCCATCAGTGGATGAGTGAATTAAAAAGTTGTGATACATATACTCAATGAAATACTATGTGGCTGTGAAAAAGAATGACAATTTACCTTTTGCAATGGCATGGATGGACCTGGAGATTATTATGCTCAGTGGAATAAATCAGGCAGAGAAAGAAAAATATCATATGATCTCACTTATATGTGGAATCCAATGAACAAGGTGAACTTAGTAGCAGAAGAGGCAGAAGCAGGATCACAGGGAACATAAGGGCATCTCTCAGAGGGAAGGGGATGAGGGGATGTATCAGAGAAGATAAAGGGATTAGTGAAATTATATATACATACAGATAGATACAGAAAACAGGAGAGCAAATCCAGAGGGGAGGGGGAAAGGCTTTGGGGGAGAGGAACAAAGGGGGTGTAATGTGGGACACGTGGGGCGGGTGAGGTTGTTATATTGAGTGGAACACTTCAGTTAATGTTAACACAATAAATCAATATTAATAAAAATAAATAAAAAACTTATTAAAATAATAATAAAATAATTTTAATTCTTCTATGTTGCCCAGTTTGTTGGTATATAATTGCTCACAGTAGTCTCTTATGATCCTTTGAATTCCTGTCATTTCAATTGTAACATCTCCTTTCTCTTTATAAGTTGATTGATTTGGACCCTACCTCTTTTTTACTTGATTAGCCTAGCTACCATTAAAACATTCTCTGTATCTATGAGTCTGTTTCTGTCCTGTTTGTTTGTTTATTTTGATTTTTAGTCTCAATTGTTAATATATATATATATTTATTTATTTATTGCTATTTTATTGTTCATACCTTTTCTTCTCAACAAAAAAACTTTTTAAAATTATGTAGTTTTGGTATGGTGGGGATGAATTCATTCAGCTTTTTTTTTGTCTGAGAAGCTTTTTATAAGTCCTTCAATTTTAAATAATAGCTTTTCAGGGTAGAGTAATCTTGGTTATAGTTCTTGTTTTTTGTCACTTTGAAGACTTCTTGTTTCTTTTTCTAACCTGCAATGGTTCTTTTGAGACAGATCCACACCTGGCCAGGTAGTTCAGTTGGTTTAAAACATCATCCTGATGCACTGAAGTTGTGGGTTTGATTCCCCAGTCAGGACTTTTGTGAGAATCAACCAATGAATGCATAAATAAATGGAACAACAAATTGATGTTTCTTTTTTTTTTTTAAAGGACAGAGAGAGAGTCAGAGAGAGGGATAGATAGGGACAGACAGGAATGGAGATAGATGAGAAGCATCAATCATTAGTTTTTCATTGCGACAGCTTAGTTGTTCATTGATTGCTTCCTCATATGTGCCTTGACTGTGGGGCTACAGCAGGCCGAGTAACCCCTTGTTCGAGCCAGAGACCTTGGGTCCAAGCTGGTGAGCTTTGCTCTAATCAGATGAGCCCTCACTCAAGCTGGTGACCTTGGGGTCTCGAACCTGGGTCTTCAACATCCTAGTCAGATGCTCTATCCACTGCGCCACTGCCTGGTCTGGCTAATGTTTCTTTAGCGCTCTCTCTCTCTCTCTCTCTCTCTCTCTCTTTCCCCCTTGTTCTCTAAGGATCCATGATTTTTTAAAAAAAATTCATAAAACATAGATATACACACAAAAAAAGTGGTGTTGTATAAAATAAATTATGTGAATATATCTGTCTGGATATGGGGTGGATAGAATATTAATGATAAGGTTTCAAAATTTAAAATAAATATTTGAGTCTTGACCAACTGGCTCAGTGGTAGAGTGTCAAACTGGCTTGTGGAGGTCCCAGGTTCAACTCCCAGTCGGGAAACACATGAGAAGTGCCCATCTGCTTCTCTACCCTTCCCCCTCTCCTTTCTCTCTATCTCTTCTTCTCCTGCTGCCAAGGCTCCATTGGAGCAAAGTTGGCCCTGTTGCTGAGGACAGCTCCATGGCTTCCACCTCAGGAACTAGAAAGGCTCTGATTGCAGCAGAGTAACACCACAGATAGGCAGAGCATCACACTCTGGTGAGTATGCCAAGTATATCCCAGTTGGGTGCACGTGACAGTCTGTCTCTCTGCATCCCTGATTCTCACTTCAAATAAATAAATAAATAAATAAATAAATAAATAAATAAATAAATAAATAAATATTTGTATTAGAATCTAAGAGAACAAATACATTAGCAGTAAATAAATTTTTTTTTTTTTTGTATTTTTCAGAAGCTGGAAACGGGGAGGCAGTCAGACAGACGCCTGCATGTGCCCAACCGGGATCCACCCGGCATGACCACCAGGGGGCGATGTTCTACCCCTCTGGGGCGTTGCTCAGTTTTGACCAGAGCCAGTCTAGCACCTGAGGCAGAGGCCATGGAGCCATCCTCAGCGCCCAGACCATTTTTGCTCCAATGGAGCCTTGGCTACGGGAGGGGAAGAGAGAGACAGAGAGGAAGGAGAGGGGGAGGGGTGGAGAAGCAGATGGGCGCTTCTCCTGTGTGCCCTGGCTGGGAATCAAACCCGGGACTTCTGCACACCAGGCCGATGCTCTACCACTGAGCAAACCAGCCAGGGCCAGTAGTAAATAAATTTAAATGGTAGATCTACTTTTGTGATAGTGTAAATGCACTAATTGATGAGAGTTTATGAGTAAAGAATGTATTTTTTAATAAGCAGATCATTAATGAAAGAATAATTAAAGCATAATAAATCAACAAGTTTTTGTAAAAAAAGTAAAAATAAAAGTATTTTTTGTGAAAGATTAAAAAACAAAAAATGATAAAGTTTAAATAAAGGTAATTTTTTTCCCAATTAAATGATAGATATGTAATACTTAATTATAACTATATTGACACATATAAATAAAATATAAATAATAGTATAATTATAATTACATTAAATATAAATAAAATAATTTTCAATTTAAATTTTAAGAATGTTTTATTTAAAATACCTGTCTTCTGTCTTGATGAGGCATTTCTTTAACATAAACATAAAGACACAAGAGGAAAATAATGAAAAAATAAATCATGCCACCACACCAGTAGGGAACTGTTACAGCCCTGTTACAATATAAGGTAGTAATCATCGTGGAGATGATGGAGCAAGTTTCATAAGAACAGATTGAGTGTCTAAACCATTAGCAATGTTTTTCTTTTGAATCTTGTTGGGCAAATAAGTTTGCAAAATTTGTAATTTTTGTTTGCTCACTTTATTGTTAAAAAATGATGCTGGGCAGCCACATGTGTGCTTGCCCTCAGAGCAGGGCAGTTGATTGCAAATTGCAGATCGCATTCCTGCTTGGGAAGGGCCATTGTTTTGCTAGTCTTTGCTGGAGGAGGGATCTTTGTGGGCCCAGGCAGTTTTTTTGTTTGTTTGTTTCTTTTGGGGTTTTTTTCCAAAGTGAGAAGGGGGGGCAGGTAGACTGACTCCCACATGCGCCAGACTGGTATCCACCTGGCATACCCACCAGGGGGTGATGCTTGGCCCATATGGGGCATTGCTCTGCTGCAACCAGAGCCATTCTAGAGCCTGAGGCAGAGGCCATGGAGCAATCCTCAGTGCCTGGGCCAACTTTGCTCTAATGGAGCTCCGCTGCGGAAGGGGAAGAGACAGAGAGAAAGAAGAGGAAGAAGAGTGGAGAAACAGATGGGTGCTTCTCCTGTGTGGCCTGGCCAGCAATCAAACTCGGGAATTCCACACGCAGGGCTGAGCACTCTACCACTGAGCCTACAGGCTAGGGCAGGACCAAGTAATTATGCTGAGAGAGAAGAAGGAGAACAGATGGGGAACTAAAGCTGAGGGGCTTTGAGAGCTCTACTGAGGCTTGTTGGGGCCTTTGACTCTAAGAGGAACCAGGAGAATATTCTTCTGATTGTGGAACTGGAGAATGCATCAGGGCTTTGGGAGTTCTGAATGAAAGGGAAGTGTTTTCCCTGCTTGTTTGCTCATCGGCCAGTGGGAGACTTTAACAAACAAAATGACTCACCTTTTTTGGGTCCACTGTTTATTTACCATCTGTCTGAATTTAATGAGAACCTGCATGGCCACAATAATGGAGGTGGCCTGTAAAGCCAGTAGCCACGGCCACCATTACAGCCTCCTGGCCCGTATATATATATATTTGCTTGCTTCACAATTTAAACACAGGTATACCTGCACAAGGAAATTAAGCACATTACATAAATTACAACAACATGATAAATTATACAAGTTCAAAACTTACTAAGGTATATATCACCAGTCTCTGAGCACTTTGCCAAAAGTGCAAAATATACTTGGCCTTCTTTCTAGGCATAGGAAAAGCTTCCCAGGACAGGGAAAGGGCCTCCAGCAAAGCCACCCTTCACCCCCATCAGGGTATTCACATTGTCCAAAATTTTTAAGTCCATCCAACAAAAGAGCCAGTGTCCACTCTGGTCATAGTCCAAGAATCAATCCACGTACATGGGGCCTCAGCCACCCCCTTCATTTCTGCCATCCTGGCAGGTCTTACACTGTCCCAAAGAGGAGCACATGACAATGGCAGTCAGCATTTCCATCTCTCCTCTGGAGAGCATGATGGCATTCCCCCTATGTCCCAAAAATCACAGACCTACCAGGGGCATAGTAGGTACTTCTAGCTGCTGTGCTCTCACCTTCTGGAGACTGTAGGCAGCATCTTCAGCCTTCTCATCCTCAGGAGAGGAGCTGGAAATGCCAGCTCCCACCACTGAGCTTGAGATCTAGGCCACCTCCACCTGCCTCCCCATGGTCCTTGCCACCCTGGCCCTGGCCTCAGCCCTGGTCTCCTGCTGCACCTGGCTCAGGGCAATCTTCAACTCATAAACCTATGATTTTTTTCTACAGCACTTGTTCCATTTCCAGGTAAGTCTCAAGAACCTGGTCAGCCTCCTGTGGTGCTTGCTTCAGCTCCAGGGTCAACATCTCTTTCTCCCACGATTGCTCCAGCTCCTTCCACTGCTCGGTTTGCAGGTCCCAGGTAGCCTCTCGGTTTCCTCATGCATGGTTGTATAAGTCAGCCAGCCTACGGCCCCAAAATGAACAGCCATAGGGAAATATAACAGCAGCCAGTCCTCTACTCCACCGATCAAAGGTAGTGGTGGCTCCATATCAATCTGTATCAAATCCTGCCAACTTCACCAAATATAAAGCCAGTAGCCATGACCACAATCTCAGTCACCTGGCCCGTTTAGATTTGCATTAGATTTTGACAGATGGTAATGAAATAATGGATCCAAGAACTGGTGGGCCATTATATTTAAACCTAGTTTGCACCCTGTGGGCAAGAAATATACACAGTGGGAAAACACTTCCCTTTCCATTCAGGGCTCCCAAAGCTACTGATTTATCTGAGTTTCCTAGAATCAAAGTTTCTACCTCACCAGCCTCATTCACCTCTGTTCCTCATCTTTTCATCTCTGTACAAACTCTGCACAAACTGGCTTCTCCTTCAGCACTCCACCATCTTGGCTGCTTCTCCTATCCTCCAAGTGGCCTTTCTCTATTCTTCTCTCCAATGCTAATTTCAAGAACTGAGAGAGAGCAAGCTCCCGGTCTGCCCCATTTTATACTGTAGAAATCAAAATCTTTAATCCAATATACAAACAAGAAAGTCTCTGATACAAAGTCATTTATTTGAGGCATAATATGATTCCTCATAAGTGTGCACCACCCCATATCATGCAACAGTCAAGGGTGTGGTAAAAAACTTAGTCTTAAGACTAAACCTTAGGCTATAACAACTTTGCTGGCTTCCAGCTTGCCCCCCATACCCAATGCAAACTATAAGCAAGCAAATATATATATTATATTTACAAACTTATTTGACCAACATGGCCTCTGGCCTTACATATCTGAATATCCCTAATAAGTTCAATGTAAGTAAAAAATTGAAGTAAATAATCATAAATGGAGATTTAAATAATTTATAAATTACTTTAAGTTAAAATGAAGTCCCAAGCATAATCCCAAGTTTTACTGAGGTATAATTTACAAAGCATAAAGTTCATGCATTTAGAGTGTATATATTGCTATTTTTCATTACATTTACAGTATTTCCCACCATTTCAGCTTGTAGAGGACCTGAATAGGAATATAAAATAGGGACAGAGTTCAGTGTCCTGAGGCAAAAACCACAGTGACCTTACTGACAAAAGTACTGAACACAACACTGTGCTGAATGCAGCACAATAGGAATAGAACTAGCAAATCTGATTAATCAGTTGGATGGGGATATTTGAGCTACTTTGCTTGCCCTTTAATCTGCTCTAAAGATGTTCCCCTTCATGACTTCCTTATTCTCTTCTATGCTTTCTGACTTCCTCATTCTTGTTCCTGCTTATATTTTGTGTCAATAAATACCTGTAAGGACTGGGTGTCAGGGCTGTCTCATGAAACCTGTATAGGGAATTGTGAGGCTGTCTCCCCTAGGTCTCTAGCTGCACACTGTTGGGCAGATAAAATATATTATGCTCACTTTGTTAAAGATGGCACTGCCCACATGGTAGCCTGTCATCCAGGTGATAATATTAGGTGCCCTTCTTGCTTGGGATGGGCGTATTTATGTTAATATGTGTTGGTGGAGGGCTTTCACACCAAAACATTTTAAAAGGAAGAGAGATCACGTTGTTCCAAGGGAAGAGTGATTACGTTCTAGGAGAAGCCAGTGCTGTAGGAGAACAGAAAAAGGCCACATGGAGGAGAAGAGAAGCAACCAAGATGGTGGAGTGCTACAGGAGAAGCCAGTTAGTGCAGTTTGTTTAGAGAGAAGGAGATAGAGAACAGAAGTGAGTAAGGCTGGTGAGGTAGAATATTTCATTCTAGGAAACTCGGATTAATCTGTGGCTGTGGGAGCCCTGAATGGAAAGGGAATTGTTTTCCCACTGTGTGTATTTTTTGGCCGATGAGTGTAAGCTTGGATTAAAGCTAATGGCCTACCAGTTCTTGGCTCTATTGTTTCATTATCATCTTTCCGAATCTACTGTGAACCTGCATGGGCCAGGTAGCTTGATGGTGGCCTCAGCTACTGGCTTTACATTTGGCATAGTCTGTGGCAGGATTAAATACAGATCAGCAAGGAGCCACCATCACCTTACAGCTGTGGAGTAAAGAACTGTCTGCTGTTATGGTTCCCTTGGCTATCCTTTGGGGGCTGTAGGCTGGCTGACTTCTACAGCCTTGTGGGGGGAAATCGAGAGCTCTGTGGAAGAGGCTACCCGGGACCTGCAAACCGAGCAGTGGAAGGAGCTGGAGCAAACATTGGAGAAAGAGATGCCAACTGTGGAGCTGGAGCAAGCACTGGAGGAGGCTGACCAGGTTCACAAATTCACCTGGAAATGAAGGATCCACTGGAGAAGGAATCACAGGTCATGAGTTGCAGATTGACCTGGACGTTATGGAGAGTCAACAGCAGCAGGAGGCCAAGGGCTCAAGCCAGTCAGCAGGAGCTGGTGTTTTCAGTTCCTCATTGGAGGATGAGGAGAATCAAGCTGGAGTTGCAATCTGCAGTCTCCAGAAGGTGAGAGCCCAACAGCAAGGAGTACTTACTATGCCCTTGGTATGTCTGCGAATTTGGGACATAGGGGTTGATGTTATCAAGCTCTCCAGAGATGGAAATGTTGATTGACATTGCCACATGCTCCTCTTTGGGAGAGTGTAAGATTTGCCAAAATGCCAGGGATGATGGGGGTGGCTGAGTTCCCATGTGTGTGGACTGATTCCTAGACTATGACCAGAGTGGGAACTGTTTCCTTTGTTGGATGGACTTACAGAATTTGGACAATGTGAAATACCCTGATGGGGGTGAGGGGCAGCTTAGCTGGAGGCCATCCCCTGCCCCAGGAAGCTTTTCCCAAGGCTAGAAAGAAGTCTGAGGACATTTTGCACTTTTGGCAAAGTGCTCAGAGACTGGTGAAATGTACCTTTGTAATTGTTGAAATTGTATGATTTGTCATATTGTTGTAATACGTGTAATATGCCTAAATTCTTTGCACACAGATGCTGGTGGTGTAGATTGTGGGTAGTAAAGTGAGCATAGGGGTGGATTTTTGGACAGATAAAATATATTATGCACACTTTGTTAAAGATGGTGTTGCCCATATGGAAGCCCATTGCCCAGGTGATGATATTAGTTGCACTTCTTGCTTGGGATGGGCATGATTATGTTAATATATGTCAGGGAGTGCTTTCATGCTAAAAGGTTTTCAAAGGAAGAGAGATCACGTTGTTCCAGGGGAAGAGTGATTATGTTCTAGGAGAAGCCCATGCTATAGCAGAGCAGAAAAAGGCTACATAAAGGAGAGGAGAGGCAGCCAAGATGGTAGAGTGCTGAAGAAGAAGCCAGTTAGTGCAGAGTTTGTTTAGAGAGAAGGGGATAGAGAACAGAAGTGAGTAAGCCTGGTAAGGTAGAAACCTTTGATACTAGGAATACTCAGATGAGTCAGTGGCTTTGGGAGCCCTGAATGGAAAGGGAAGTGTTTTCGCAATGTGTGTATTTCTTGGCTGACAGGTACAAGCTAGGATTAAAGCTAACGGCCCACCAGTTTTGGCTCCATTGTTTCATTACCGTTTGTCCGAAGCTACTGCGAACCTGCATGGGCCAGGTAGCTGTGATGGAGTATGGAGTTACTGGTTTTACACATGCCATGTGGTCTCTGAGAAGTTATTGTCTCTGTGGCAACAGCTATCAAAGTTTAGAATGTTTTCAGCCCCCAAAGAAGCAGTGTAGCAGTTAGCAGTAATTTTCTATTCCCACATACCCTCAGCCTTTGACAAACACGGATCAATCCACTTTCTGCCTCTGTGGCTTTGCCTACTCTTGATATTTCATTTAAATCAATTCATGCAACATGTGATCTTGTAGAAAGTTGAATGCCACAAATATAACATTCACAAAAATGTGCCAGACAGTGTACGTAATAAAACTTTAAGATATGTACATTATTTTCCAATAATTACAATGAATTTTTTTGATTATTAGAAAAAAATAACATAATTCATTTGAAGACTTATGCAATTATAATTTTATTTACATTTCATGAATAATAAATTTACCCAACAGAATTCAAACTCAGTGTCTTAACGCTAAAGTTTATGCTTGCAAATATATACTTTTAGAGATTCACATCTCCATGACATGAGGCCATATTGGGTTAGCATGGCACAGTTACCTTCACCAGATGACAACTCTGCTACACTGTAAGGAAGAAAAATGCATAATTTTGTTGTTACATTGCATGGGGACAATCTATGAAATAATAAGTAGCATTTTCATGTAACTGTAATAGAATATTTTGAAAATGGGTAATAATATTTTTATATGTTATTAGTAAGAATTGGTTATTAAGAAAACAGGGTATGCATTTTTTAATATATCAACATTTCATTCACTTTGATCATAATTCTTCATGTTTAGAACTGTACTTAAACAAATGTAGTACAGTTGTTCAATACTGACTTGTTCTCTCTTATATCTTTCCTTTACATAACATTTAAAGATGAACAACTTACTTTGGTTTGGAAGTTGAACCATCTATCCAAGCCCATGGCTGATCACTGCTCTTACGGAAGACTCCAGTCCATGATGGAGGGCATATGGAATTCAGAAATTTCTACCTCAAAGTAAAAAATTTTTATTTAAATAACTCTTACGGAAGTTTATAGTTTTTTAAATGCAAGCAATGTATTTTTTCAAAGGATTCTTCAATTTAGAACAAAATAAAAGTGTTAGATCCTAATTGAACACTAAATAAATGGCTGTTACTTTCTCCTCTTGATGGACCTTTGGGTTGTTTCAACTTTGGAGTTATTACAAGTGAAGCTTCTAGAAGCTTCATATATATATATATATATATCACTTTTAATGTAGTTAAAAAACTGTCAGCCATGTTTGTATGTATGATTTTAAATTAACTGAAACATTTAATTTAGTATTTTTGTTCTTCTTCTTAGGTTAATAAAGAAAATTTTGATTTATACTATTTAGTAGTTACCCATGTTGACAAAACTAACATAGCAAAACTTTAAATACATTTACAAATACTTATTTAAAGTATTTGGTATCATGACTAAATCAACATAGTTTTATACTATTTCTTAGAGATCAGAGTTCTTATTATCTATTTTGAAAATTAAAAAGTTGTAATTAAAGAAATAAATAAGGACAACACACAAAAAAATTACAGACCAACATCTCTAATGAATAGAGATACAGAAATCCTAAAAAAAATACTAGAAAATCTATTACAAAAACACATTTAAAAAATAATACATCATAATCAAGTAGGATTTATTCCCACTTGATTAGCATTTTAACACAAGGATTAGGAGCACAAGAATGGTTCAACATATGGAAATCGATCAATGTAATAAGTCAATTCAACAAAGGAAAGAACAAAAATTATATGATCCTATCAATAGATGCAGAAAAAGCATTTGATAAGGTACAACATCCCTTTATGTTTAAAACACTCAATAGAATTGAACTAGAAGAAAAGTATCTCAACATAATAAAGGCCATATATGAAAAACTATCAGTTATTATCAGACTAAATGGTGAAAAAAATGAAGGCTTTTCCTTTAAAATCGGGACAAGTCAAGGTTGCCCACTCTCTCCACTCTTACTCAATCAACATAGTTCTGGAAGTCTTAGCCAGGAAGATCAGGCAAGAGAAAGAAATAAAAGGTATCAATCAGGAAAGAAAAAGTAAAGGTATCACTTTTTGCAGATGACATGATCCTGTATAAAGAAAACCTCAAAGACAACCAAAAAACTATTAGAAACAGTAAATCAATACAGTACAGTAACAGAATAAAAAATCAATATGCAAAAGTGTATTGTTTTTCTATATACCAACAATGAAACTTCAGAAAATGAACTAAAAAAAAAACAATTTATTTTACAATTGAAACAAAAAGATAAAATAGCTAGAAATAAATTTAACAAAGGATGTGAAAGACCTATATACTGAAAACTACAAAACATTGTTAAAAGAAATTGAAAAGAACACAATGAATTGGAAAAATATTTGTGTTCATGGGTTTGAAAAATCAACATAGAGAAAATGGCTATATTACCCAAAGCAATATATAAATTTAATGCAATCCTTACTAAATCCAAATGCCATTTTTTAAAGAAATAGAACAAAAAATTACCAGGTTGGTATGGAACCATAAAAATCCCGAACAGCCAAAGCAATCCTGAGAAAAAAGAATGAAGCTGGCGGTATCACACTACCTGACTTTAAATTATACTAGAGCGCCACGATAATTAAAACAGCATGGTATATGCAGAAAAACAGACATATAGACCAATGGAACAGAATTGAGAGCCCAGAAATAAAACTACATATATATGGAAAATCATCTTTGACAAAGGAACCAAAAACACACAATGGAGAAAAGAAAGCCTCTTCAAAAATGGTGCTGGGAAAACTGGAAAGCCACATGCAAAAGAATGATACTTGACTACATTTTGTCCCCTTGCACAAAAATTAATGCAAAATGCATCAAAAACTTAAATATAAGATCTGAAACTATAAATTACATAGAAGAAAACATAGGTATTAAACTCGTGGACCTTGGCTGTAGAGAACAATTCAAGAATTTGACCCCAAAGGAAAGGGAAGTAATGGCAAACATAAATGAATGGGACTACATCATACTAAAAAGCTTCTGCAAAGCAAAAGAAACTGTCAACAAAACTAATAAGCAGCCAATTAAATGAGAGATTATATTTGCAAACAATAGCTCTGATAAAGAGTTAATATACAAAATATATAAAGAACTCACAAAGCTTAGCAAAAACAAGCTAACAATCTAATTAAAAGATGGGGAGAGGACTGAACAGACACGTCTCTCAAGAGAATATACAAATGGCCAACAGATATATGAAAAGATGATCATCTTCACTAGCATTTGAGAAATACAAATCAAAACTACAATGAGATACCACCTCACACCTGTTAGATTGGTTATTATCAACAAGAGAGGTAATAGCAAGTGTTGGAAAGTCAGGGAAGAAAAAGTAAACCTCATTCACTGCTGGTGGGAATGTAAACTGGTAGAGATATTATGGAAGAAAATATGGTGGTACCTCAAAACATTAAGAATAAAACTACCATATGACCTAGCAATCCCTCTATGGGATATCTACCCCCCAAACTCAAAAATATTTGTATGTAAAGACACATGCACCCCCATGTTTACTGCAGCATTATGCACAGTGCCTAAGACATGGAAACACCCAAAGTGTCCCTTCATAGAGAATAGGCTAAAGACAATGTGGTACATATATAAAATGGAATACTACTCAGCCATAGTGACATTTACGCAGCTACGAATTTAATGGCGGGAGCTCTGGTCACACGCCTGGGAACCCAACTTCTGAAAGGCCCACAAAACCCCAACTTAATACTTCTTTCTAATGACACCAAATTTGGTTTTATGTGTTTAATTTTAACATTAATAACACATAATATTTTTTTATTTTTTAAAAAACATGGTTAACAGTATTTTTTTTCCTTGTCTCTCTTTTTTTTTAAGGAGCTCAATATTTTCTTTTGCACCTGGGCCTCAATCAGCCTTAGTAAGCCTCTGCATTTATAACAACATAGATGGACCTTGATAACATTATATTGAGTAAAATAAGTAGATAAAAAAATGTTAAGAACTGTATGATTTCACACATAGGGAGAATATAAAACTGAGACTCGTGGACATAGATAAAAGTGAAGTGATTACCAGGGCGAGGGTGACGTAGGGGAGAGGAACAGGGAAAGGGAGTAGAGGAAACGGTGTAAAAAGTGACAAATATAAGGTGATGGAAAATGATTTGACTTTGGGTGATGGGCATACAACATAATCAACAGTTCAAATGATATAGAAATGTTTATCTGAAATCTGTATACTCATTGACCCATGTCACATGTTAAGTTTAATTTTCTAATAAATTTTTTTTAAAAATGAATAAATGGCATGAAAGCCAAAAATTTGTTTTTTAGACCCTACATAATTTTTAATTAGACAAGCCCCAAACTGATCAGTGTCTATGTAGGTAGAATCCATGATCCAGGGGTCAGAGACTCATTTTTCTGCTAACTACAACTGTAAATTCAGGAACTAATGAAAGATACAATTCAAGGAAGACTCTGAAAGGTGGAAAGAGAAAGGAAAAATGGTCAGTACCCCAAGATTAGGAAACAACAGATTGACAGGGTGCTTTATGTCTCCACCCAGGTGAAGAAAGAGGCTTAAGCTTGATACTTTCCAACACCCAACCTGTCAATAGGAAATAGCTCAAGGAAGCCATTTCTCTTCTGTGTTGCAGAGAGAATCCTGCCCAGCAACACCAGGCAAACCAGGAGAAAGATCACAGGACACCTGCTAACAAAAGCAATCAGAAGAAGTGACCCCCCCCCCGCAAGAGAGAACCAGGATAGGCAGATTGGAGGTGGGACCAGCAATGAGAATCTTATGACTAAAAGTAATGTGCCGGGGTCCAGCCCCGGGGGGGGGGGGATCCAGGGGTCCCACAGGAGGAGACGGCGTCGGCGAAAATGGAGTGAGAGAGCTGAATTCTTTTCTTTCTCTTTATTCTCCGGTTAGCATTTACTGCCAGGCATCTCTGCCAAATGCTAGTATAGCTCCCTTTTTATACACGCACACCAAGTTACAATCACATGGTGTTAATTATTGCTTTTGTTTCACTATGTTTGCATGTTTCCAGATAACAGTTAATTTACATCTATGAGTCACAAACCAGGTAGCAAATCATTCAAAATACAAAATAACTTGAATAGTGATAACAACATCAGTAAAAGCTTTTAGAGTATTAGTTCTAATAGTTAACTAACTTTACTGCTGTTGTGAGTTAAGGGGCAGAGAGATTTAGCAGACGACTAACAATGGACCACCGCTTGCTCAGGTAAATGGCCTTGAGTTTATGCAGTGTCCTACTTTTTCTCACAAGATTCTAAAAGGCTTGCCTCTAAAGAAATTAACATAACATCAAGAATAGCTTTCATCCAAAGATATGCAGAGTGCACTTGCAAGATAGCCCAGCAGCAACACAAGACATTAACTGTTATTACTTCCATGGATTTTCCTACATTTTTCTCATTATTACTATACCTTACCTAAGATACTATTGTCTAGTCAAATATTACTTATTTATTATATTTAAACACTAGTTAAGTTCTGACTCTATTCTTCTCAGAATATACCACTATTTGCAGATCAAATAAGCAAGAAGAAAGGAATGTTTCTCTACTCTATCACAGGAAAAGGCTAGGGAGGAAAAATGTTGAATTAAGTGAAGGCCGAGAGGTGCTCTGTGCACAGCCACTGCCTCCTACCCATTCACAAGTCACAATCTCTTCTTTCTAACATGATTAAGAAGGAATTCTCCTACAGACTTAACCCTTTACGAGGAATATCATAGCCAGCCTCTTATGTCTATGAGCCCAGTTCAAGGGGCTTAAAGGTTTTTCTGTGGAACTCATACCCTCTGTCTCATTTCCAAAGAAATCACTATGAATCTACCGGGAAAGCACAGTACTATTATCCCTGTGCCATAATTAATAGCACACACCCAGAAAAGAGGGGATATAAGGCCAGATTAATTCAAAAAGTCAAAGGGGGAAGTATTGTTGTGCCTTTCCTTTGCGGTGACTTTGTCACCCCGCAGCCATTGGTCTTCTCTGCTGTGACTTTGTCAATCAGCAGTTTTTGATCTTCTTCTGCTGTGACCTTGTCAGCCAGCAGTTGTGGGTCTTCTTCTGCTGTGACGTTGTCAGCCAGCAGTTGATAGGTCGGCTCCCGACAGTAATGGACCTACCAAGGTACTTTTTCCCTGAGGGCATAAGATTCACATTCTCTAATGAAAGACATCAGATAGAATGGATTTAAAAATGATGCATTCATATAACTCAACAGTGAAAATTAACAAACTACAAATAAATTCAATAGATGAGAAGCAACGATATCATATGAGAGTGAAACGAGACAGAAGAAAGGTATATACTGTGCAATTTCATTTTATGAGGTTCATAAGCAAACAAAGAGCCTAGAATTTTAAGTCAGCACAGTGGTAAGTGATGAGGGAGGAGAAGTGATGAGAGAATACACGGGAGCAGGGCTGAGGAGTCTGCAAACTCTGTGACCTGATTAGTAAGTACGTGTTTCTATTCTCCTTGTAATCAATCTGCTCAATTATAATACATTAAGTGTACTTGATATAAACTAAAATTAAATAACAAAGTTTATTTTAGAAATCAAACTTTTATATAAGCACAGTTTTGTATGGAAAGTAAGACTGGAAATTAGCAAACATTCATTAGTGATATAAAAATATAAAATATCATAAACAATGAATGTTATACATACGTTAGCTACAAAGATGTATAAAAATGCTGATGAACTCTGCAAATATAATACTAACTGAAACAAGCCTTTAATAAAGCATATGAAATATGTAATCTCTTACCATTTCTTCTTCATTATCTATGTAGAGCAGGCTAGAGTTCTTAGAAGCACAGGCCATCAAACTCTCCTTCCATGTTTTATTTTCAGTAAAAATGTAATAGCAATTGTTGGAATATGTAAACCACTCTGGTAGACAACGACCACAATAATATGCTAAAGAAAAATTATAGATTTTTAACCAAACATAATTTGAAGTATAAAAATTAAATACATGCATAGGTATATACAAATTTGTGTATTATGTCTACGTATCATGGGCAGATACATATAAAGCAAAAAAAACCCTACACACTCAAGGAGAAGAGTCACCTCTCATTTCCTATTTTATGTGCTCATGTAAAGAATACACACAAATCAAAATATTAACCCTCTAATGTTCTGGAAGTCAATGAATAAAATCACTTTTTTTTTAGAATAACAATGATATTTGTCTCATCCTATAGACCAGTAGGAATTTTGAGCAACTGGGCAACAATGGGTATGTTGATTTTAAATGAATGCTTCTTCATATTGTTAGATAGCAAGGAGCCTTCTATAACCATTATTTTTGAACATTTATTGCTATATTTTATAATTTATGTTCTCCTCCACAAACATATTACATTTTTGCTTTCCCCAAAACAGAGAAAAATAAAAACTGTGCTAATAACAAAACTTTGAAATCATAATGTACCTTTCTCCAGATAAGATGGTATCATCTTTGTTATTGGGGGTGAACGGCTCTGCTCCAGTATTACTGTACCTTGAAAAAGTTGCAATGATTGTTATTATAGAAATTAACATTAATATAAATAAATAATAATAATCTTAGGTTTGTTTTTTGTTTGAAATTTGGTATACTGTATAGGAGCAGAAAATGTGGATTAAATTGATTTTATCAAGAAAAAATCCATTAAAAAAAACATTTGAGAGAATTTTAAAAGACCATAGCATCACTCTTCACTATTACTACAATATTGGTTTAAACAATCTCAAGAATTAATTTGCATTTCTCAATAAGGTGTTTTAGATTTCTAAAGTATGTCTTTGAGTTATGAAACTAGAACATATCAATATATGTAACATACTCTCTACAATATTTCTGTTATTTATGCATTTGACTAATTCAGAAAAACAATCCATGATTATCTAAATACATACATTAGAATGAGAGTTCTATTCCATAATATTATGAAATTGTAGAAGCACTAAGATTCATTAAAGTGAGAAGTTCCCTTAAAATCTTTTAAAAACTTACTGGGAATAAACTGTAACACTCTTATTATACTATACATCAGGATAAAGCAGAGGACTGCTAGGATCACAGCAATGAGCTTCTCTGGAGGAGATGATGAACCTGCTAGGAGAGAAAAGAAACATTGTTTTGACAGTTTACATACAAGAGAACCTACATGCACAGTGACTCATGTACATAATCTTGAATTCCAAATCCATATCTACCACTGTAATCTTCCTCTCACAAATACACTATTGTATTTTTAGAAATACAATGCCACATGAGCTGTTGGTTATGGACTATACCTTATAACAATGCCTGAAAGAAATTAGTCTTCAGATTTCATGTTAGCATATGTTATTCCAACTTTAAGCTAGGATCCTCATGAATAAAAACATGAACTAATTCACTGCTTTTTCTCCCAAACCTCTGCACACCAACTGTCCATCTTAGAACAATTATACTGTGTGTGTATTGAATGTGTCACTTTTGCAGTGGTCATTTTTGTCATTTCATTGAAGATCTTGAGAAGTATTTGAAAGTTTATTGCCACATAGGATATTTGCAGTTTAGGTAATAATAACGGAGCTTTTTACGCTCTTACCTTTCACTTGCTGTCTTCTTGAGTACTGAGCCAGATTTCGTTCAGAGTTGTTTTCTTGTTGTATATTCATCTCTACAGCTGAGTAATATCAGGAATTATTCTTACAATTACAGGACCTGTGTAGTAAATTCATGATGTGAATAATTACAAGATCCATAGGATAATTGATGTGGGTAGAGTGTGAGATAAGTAGGACTCACTTTACATGTAAGCAATGTAAAGCTTATTCTAATTTGCTTGGAGATTTAAAATATTGTTTAATGTTAGAATAATAGCTCTTAAAATGATACTCTGTGTTTTATATGATATTCTTTGAAGCAATCAAAAGTAATGAGTAGGTAAAGAAGAAGAAGGTCAGAATAATAATATCTTTATTAAAGTCAGAGTCCACTGAAACATTTTAACATTGTTATGATAACTGTAAAAATTAAAATGCTGTACAGATAAAAAAGTGATGCATTAATTTTTATGACAATTTTTAAATCCACTAATGGTTAAAAGTCAAGTGTTCTATACTTGGGGGCACAACAGTGTTAACATACATAGTAATTTCCTGAAATAAATTAATTTTATTTTAGTCACTTGCACTCATTTATTAAAAGAACAGATAAGATGGTATCAAATGATATTTTATCTTGAGTGATTGTTGGATTCTGAGAAATCATTAAATTTTAATGAAATATTTTAGATGTTGAAAAATGATACATGACACACTAAAGTTAGTTACACCCAAAAATTAATAAATAACAAAGGAAATAGAAGATTAATGGATTCTAAAAACTATTTTACACAAACAACTTGTACTTCATTTAATGGTTATGAATCCATAATATAATAAACAAACACATAGATCATTTATGGAGAAACATTGTTGGTAAAAACTTATAGTAAGAGCTTATGGCTGTCAAAGTCAAAGAAGGTAGCTTAACTGTGTATCAGATAATGCAATTCAATAATTTAATCAGTGGGCTCCTTAGTCAGTAAGATCAAAAATAAATTCTGGCTTTGATATTTACAATATATGACTTCAAAGTTATTTGGTGTCTAGCAACCTAGTTTAATAATCTAAAGTGGTAATAAAAATACTTAAGATGCAAAGCATGTAAAACATGATCCTCAATATAGCATTTATAATCTTTCAGTATAAAACTCATTTAATTATTTTAACATGATTGCCACATTACTATTTCTGATTCATATCAATGTAACATAATTTGGTCTACAGAACTCTCTCATCAGTGTGGCATCTCATTTTGCAGTTCTGTTCAATTTCTAAAAATTTTTAGATTGTATGTGGTTTAGTTTAAATAAGCAGTTTACAAAGGCTACTAATTCCTGAGTTTTATTTCAAGTAAAACTGCTCTTATTTAATTGAAGTGCATGTATGAGACATTATGTTTGAACTTCATGATCTGATGAATTTATTTTAAGAATCTATTTCTAAAATCTGGGTAAATATAAAATAATATACATAAATAATTATATCCATTAATTACAAATTCAAAGTTAACTCTCTTATTGATGCTAATGAAATTGCATTTAAATTACATTGATTTTCATACCAGAATATCTATGTATGTGTGCTAGTTAGTAGTTTAGCACAAGAAAATATTTGAATATTTTAAGATCTCCTTCAACATATTTTATGTTTTAATCTTTTTACTCTATAAATTGCACAAATAAGGAAAGGAAACAATGTTGTCTTTGATTTGATTGTATATTAATTGAACTCCAGTTGTATCACATCTAGCATTTTTAATTTCCCATTAAATAAATTGAGTCAGTGAGAGAGAGAGGAGCATAGACACATACCTCTGGGAGTCAGAAAGTTGTGCATCCTTTACTGGGAAACTAGGTTTCTCCTGTAAACAAACAGTATCTGTGGTTCAGAGGTTGCCCTGTGAAGACAGAGAGAAGCACAAGTAGAAAAATGTTCATTTCTCATCACTGTGTCACTTGAAGTTTCGACAGGAAATTCTTACACTTGGGCAATTTTGAAAATGGTTTATCTCATCACACCTTCAGAATATAGGAGACTTTTAGCTTGTAGTGTGTCATTTAGTACGTCTATTTCTAAGTGCCTCTTAAAATCTTTTACAATCTTTTCATATTGTAACAGATTTCTTGGACAAAAGATATGAACATCCATGTGGATAACTTAATTCCATCTTAAAATCACACACACTGAAAATTTAGGTCTTATTCAGAGTATCTTAGATGTTAAAGTACCATCATAGTCAAGGTTACTAAATACTGGCATTACTAAATTTTATTTATACTCTCATTGTTATTTTTATTATAATGGAAAATATTTAAAGTCAGAATTCTGTCAACAATAGATAATTATATTTGTCACAGAAAATCTGAAGGATTATATTTTCAACTGATGGTAACTGTCACAAATATTAATTCCAAAACTTATCTTTTCAATGTTTCTGCCCTAGTTTTTAAAATTGTAGCATTTAATTTTATTATTTTTATATATGTTATTTATATCTCCTCTGATAAAAATAAATGTTTCTTCTTAACCAGGTGGTGGCGCAGTGGAAAAAGTGTCTGCCTGGGATACAGGGACCCAGATTCAAAACCCAAAGCTCATCAGCTTGAACAGGGGCTCATTAGCTTGAGTGCGGGGTCACTGGCTTGAGCGTGGGATCATAGACACGACTCCATGGCTGCTGGCTCGAGTGCAAAGGTCGCTGGCTTGAAGCTCAAGGTTGCTGGCTTGAGAAAGGGGTCACTGGCTCAACTGGAGCCTCGTGCCCCCCAATCAAAGCACATGTAAGAAAGCAATCAATGTAAAATAAGGTGGTGGGACAAAGAATTGATCATTCTCATCTTTCTCCCTTCCTGTCTGTCCCTACCTGTCCCTCTTTCTGTTTCTCTCATTTAAAAAAAGAAAGAAAACCCCACCATGATTCTATGAATGATAAAACATTAAACGGCATTGAACTATACCATAGTATAAGAGATTGAAGTATTATATTTTACTCATGATTTTATTTATTAATTCATCCTCTCACTATAATTAGTTGCCTGTGTTTCAATAGAAATATCTGTTGTAAATGACAAAAGCCCAAGTCTAACTGTGTAAAAGAAAAACAAATGTAATTTAAAAAAATTTCACTGAACTTAAACTAGAAAGAACAGAAAAGGTAAACTTTGAAAACACAAGTTAAATGACACATAAATATAAGAAGAAATAAAACTTTAAATCTAAATTGTCTAGTGCGTATAAGATAAATTCTTTTCATCTTTGTCATACTGTATCAAGAAAAGAGGAAATGTTTATATATTATTGGTACATAAATTAAAAGCACCATATGATCCAGTATAAATATTTTTTGGGTATACATCTAAAGAAAATGACAAAATTATTTTTGAGAGGTATATGTATCCCTATGTTTATTGAAGCATTAGTCACCATAATTAACATATAAAAGCAATCTAAGTGTCCTCATGGATGAGTGCATAAAAAAATGATACACACACACACAAGATGGATTACACTGGGGAAATTTTTTTTTTAATTTTTGTTGCTTGAGGTTTTAGAACTGTTTCTATATATTTCTCCTTCACTGATTCTAAATCTGAAACCTGTTTTTTGGTGCATGCTCTAGTTTTTATGCAATTTTAATTTCTTTTTGTTACAGTTTGGCAAGCACTGGTTTTTAAATTGGAGTTAAAAGGCAACGAATCTTGGGTTGAACATAACCACAAGGCAATTAATGTTTTACAAACATCACTTTGACATAATTGTAGTTGTTTTTAAATGTAAAAAAATATCTGATAAAAACACCCTCTTATTTTGTTTTAAGATTGAATCATGGCTTCTTTGAGTGGGCGTAAATGTAAGAATAGTTCTGACACCTTCTGTTATATATGTGGCTGTTACACATTTCAACCACAAAGGCGCAATAGTTCATTATTTGTGACACGTGCATATATTGCTTATTTTAAAGTTCCCGTTGGCGATCAAGACAAGAATTGGGCTCCTCATATTGTGTGTCATAATTATGAGGAAATGCTTCGTGACTGGACAAAAAGAAAACACAAAGGAATGTCTTTTGTTATTCCCATGGTTTGGTGTGAACCTAAGGACCACAGCAGTGACTGTATTTCTGTCTGATCCATACAAAGGGTATCGGGAAGGAAAAACGACATATGATCACATATCCTAATATTCCTTCAGCAATACAACCTATCTCACACTCTGAGACACTCCGGTTCCAGTTTTCAATGATTTTTTTTTCTAAGGACGAAGGAAGTGAACATGGTGATCAAGTGTATTTTGATAAGATGCATGAGGAAATGGTTGTAGAATCTGAAGGGTCTTCTTCTGATGCCAAGCAGTCATTAACCCCTCAGCAGTTTAGCCAACCCAAATTGAATGACTTAGTAAGAATGACATAAAAATTGTCCACGACTTTCTGAAGTATGAGGAGCATAACTGGATCATTTGTGTGGATCTTAAAATGGTAAATTTCCTGCTAGGACAACAGAGAGGTTTGACAATGTATCCTTGCTTTCTGTGTCTGTGGGACAGCTGAGTTTGGGAGAAATTCTGGACACAGAAGGAGTGGCCAAAACGTGAAGCTCTGGAAGTAGGGATGCAAAATATTGTGAATGAACCTGTAGTTAATCGAGACAGGATCATCCCCCCCCCCCCTACTTCACATTAAACTTGGCTTAATGAAGCAGTTTGTTCAGGCTTTGAATAGAGAAAGTGAATGCTTTCAACATATTATTTCTGCTTTTCCTGCCTTGTCTTTCAAGAAGATAAAAGGAGGTGTATTCGATGGACCTCAAATTCAAACCGTCGTATGTGACAAAGAATTTGTCAGGAAGATGAATAAGGAGGAGAAGGAAGCAATGCAGTGTTTTGTGGCAGTTACAAAAAACTTCCTTGGCAACAAAAAAGCAGAAAACCATGAAGTTCTGGTTCAAAGAATGCTGTTGGCTTTCTGTGACATTGGATATAACATAAGCATTAAGATTTACTTCCTGAACAGTCATCTTGATAAGTTACCTGAAAATCTTGGAGCTGTTAGTGATGAGCAAACTACTGCTGGAGCATCAAACGAGATTGTCCTCAACAAGTACACAAACGCAAGAGCTACAAACTCAAGTTTTTTTCCTGAATAGAATTATATAAATTTTGCACAAAATTATGATTAAAATAAGTGTTTTAATATGTTCTATTTCAAAATTGTACACAAATTCTGATGCAATCATATATTTTAATGTATTTACTGCATTATATAAATTATTATATTTTCACAAAGATGATGCCCAAGAAGACATTCTACTTCATTATGTTAAATGTTGAAAATTTTACAATAAGATGAAAACCTAAAACCTTAAATTGCAAAAAAACCTGTAGCTTAAAGAGAAAAACTAATGTCAGATTTGAGATCTGCACACTCGAATTAGGTAAGAACATGTGTTTTTGTGGATGCAACAAAAATTTTGTTCCCCAGTGTTATTATTCAGTCATGAGAAAAAGAAATTTGTCATTTGTGACAAGGAGGAACCTGAAGACATTTTGCTTAGTAAAATAAGTGAGACAGAGAAAGACAAGAACTGTATGGTATCAGTTATATGTGGAATTGAAAACTATCAGTTTGGTTGGAAAGCAGTTGCTGGGGGCTGAGGGTGGAGAAAATAGGGGAGGCTGGTAATAGAGTCAATCTTTCAATTATAAGATGAAGAAGGCCTAAGAATATAATGTATTACATAGTGACTACAGGTAATAATATTGTATTTTGTAATTGAAATTTACTAAGAGATATAACTTTAATAATTTCCCAAAGGGGGGGGGAAGTAACAAAATAAATCCCAGATTATAAAAATTTCAATTAATATGCAACCCTGCTGAATAGGAAAAGTCTAAAAAAATTCTATAAATTATTAGTTACAAAGTTGTCATGGGGATGTAAAACAGGAAATATAGCCAATAATATGAACTAGCTACATATGGTATCATGTTGTTGCTAGGCTTATTTGAGAATCATTTCATGAGTTATATGAATATCTAACCGCTATGCTGTATATCTGACACTAATATAGAATGATATTGAATATCCACTGTAAAAGAAATAAAATCATATTTGCAAAAATTAAAAAAAAAATTATAATATGATTTTTATCCCATTTTCTTTTTGCTTTTTTTTTTTCTTTTCTAAATGAGAAGAGGGGAGACAAATATTCCCAATTGTGCCCTTACTGGGATCCACCCAGTGACCCTTATCTGGGGCCAATGCTCTACTCATCTGGGACTATGCTTGCAACTAAGGTAATTTTAAATATTTTATTTATTCATTTTAGAGAAGTTGCGAGAGAGAGGAGGGGGAGGAGCAGGAAACATCAACTCCCATATGTGCCTTGACTGAGCAAACCCAGGGTTTCAAACCGGCGACCTCAGCATTCCAGGTCGACACTTCATCCACTGCGCCACCACAAGTCAGGCACAACTAAGCTATTTTTAGCACCTGAGGAAGAGGCTCCATAAAACCATCCTCAGAACCCAGGCTGATGTGCTTGAACCAATCGAGCCATGGCTATGGGAAAGGAAGAAAGAGAAATAAATAAAATAAAATAAAATAAAATAAGTATTTCTGGTGTAAGCCAAGAACATTAAAATATAAGATTTTAGGAAGTAATGAATGATGCATGAAAATATTTTGAACAAAGTATTGAGGAATTGGGAGTACCATCTGTCAAAAGGAATTGCAATTCCTTGAGATACATTCAGAATGTTATAATATATTTAGATAAAGACATTAAGTTGGTGTGAAAACCAGCAGTGTTGACAAATTTGCTTCTAACCATCACAAAATATCTGTCTTCCTTATGGTTCCAAGAAGATTCTCCATCTCCCATATCTTGCTTATTATTTCTCTTTTTGCTACTTATGCTGAATATCTGTGAAGGGGAGGAAGGTTCAGACAAACACTTTAGTCACTATGATGCTCCTTGTCAGAGTAATTTTATATTAAAGACGTAGCTGTTGAAATAAACAAGAATTTAACTATATACAGACAAGTCATCATTTCCCCAATGGTGTCCAAGAAAGTCTGATTATTTTTATTTGTAAATACTGGCTTTGATTAATTAATTACCCATTCAGACTTCTCCTTCTGATCATTTAGTTTAGACTTCTCCTCAGAAGTATAATGATTTCTGTCTCTCCATAATAATAACTGGTACTTTAAATATGAGAAAATGTTTTCTATCATGATATAATATTTCCATAGATTTGTTAAGTAATTTAGTTAAAATACAAAGAAATATCTAGCAATATTGAAATTATGTAAGGAGCAATGTGGCTGTACAAAGTATGTGGGGATTTTATATTTTGACTTCTAGAATATATAACTCATACATATGGTCATAACTACTGGTACGCTACTCTTCTCCACTTGATCCCATGGCTATTGTTATAGCTTAGATGATTTTTTTTGCGCACATACATTTATTCCCTCTGACAATTCAGAGAAAAGTACACTTTGAAGACAATTAATCATGTTGGCTGTGTGTCCTGTTTTGAAAATATAATGTGATTGTGAAAGTAACAGTTTATGAGTTTTGAGCAAAAGCATCGAGAAACACATTTCTGTTAGACCCTCGGAGAGTGGCTAATCACTGCAGTGAGAAGGTCATGTGCCAGCTAGCCCACTATGCAGAGAATAAAGTATATAAAAAAGACCTGAACTGAATCTGTGGTTTGCAGCTAGGCACACATTTGCCCAGCCTAGTCAACTGAAAGCCAACCAAACCACAAATGGGAATGAGAAATAACTGAATAAAATAAATGTTCTTAAATGCCAATGTAACTGTTGTTTGTAACTCAACTTCATCAATTACATACAGCTACAAAGTACAGATTGTAAGAAAACTATTTTGAATTTTGACATATTGCTTTTATATGAATATAAATAATAACTATAGTAAATGTAAAGACTACATCTATATTCAAAAAGATAAATGTATATGACAATTATTTTACTTTGCAAATAAAGCATACCGATATAATTGAATTATAGTGAAAATATCTTTGAAAGACTGTCAATTTATTAAAGTTTATCCCAAATTCTCAGTAACTGACAGTTCGACTTATGTGAATATTTTCTTTTTATTTTTTATTCTTTTCATTATTGAATACTTTATTTATTGTATCAAAGTATGCTCTTAAGCATAGTAATTAAGAGTGTCAAAAGCGAAAGGCAGAGAATTTAATAAACAAAGTACTTTGAAAGTATCTAAACTCCAGAAGAGAAAAACAAAAACATGTAAAAACTATGAAAGGACACTAATTATTTCCAATGAAACCACTCATTTCTATCGAAAATGAATCTAATCATTGATAATGCTGCACAAAAATAGATCCTGAAAATGTATGTATTGGTTTCATTCTTTGAGAAAGTGAGACATATTAAAGTATCTTTTAGATAGAAACCTTGATTTGTTGCACGAGAACCTTGATTGCCAATTAAGAATTGAGTACTCTCAGTGTCTGGATGGTTGGCTCAGTGATAAAGCATCAGCCTGGCATGTAGAAGTCCTGGGTTCAATTGCCAGTCAGGGCACACAGGAGAAGGGCCCATCAGATTCTCCACCATCCCCCCTCCTTTCCCTCTGTCTCTCTCTTCCCCTCCTGCAGCCAAGGCGCGATTGGAGCAAAGTAGGTCTGGGCTCTGAGGATGGCTCCATGGCTCCCCCCTCATGCGCTAGAATGGCTCTGGTTGAAATGGAGCAATGCCCCAGATGGGCAGAGCATCACCACCTAGTGGGCATGCCTGGTGGATCTCGGTCAGGTGCATGCGGAAGTCTCTCTATCTGCCTCCCAGCTTCTCACATCAGAAAAATAGAAAAAGAAAAAAGAAAAAAGAATGTAGTACTCTCAGCTCCAATTCTATCTTCATTTCTCTTTCAGAGACAATTGTGCTAGATCTCATAACCTTTTTTTTCATCAGCTCATTTGATGTTTTGCCAATAAAGGCAATGGAGAGAAACACCAGAGAAAGAGCTCTTCCTGCTTTCACAGTGTTTTCTCTTGTGTGGCTACAGTGGGGTGTTGGACAAGCTGCATGCATGCAGGCAGTGCTTGTGGTGTCCACCACTCACAAAGTTTCTGCAGCTAGTCAGAGTTAGAGTTCTCTTTCCTGCAGCCCCTGCCTGTTGACTGACATTGGCAGGGAGGTCTTCCTGCTTATCAGGCAGAGCTTGAGATCCATGCTCTCCAATATCGGCTGCAGACTTGAAACTGCTCCAAGAAAACGGGTGAACTGTATAGTTTTCCGCAGAGAACTGTCTTCCGTGAAGTCTAACACTCATGCTGAAGAAGTGGACCTGTGTTCCATGTGATTCCACCCTTTGTACTCTTATTTAACCCTATGGTATTTTTTATAATTATCTTTTATGTCCTCTTTGTAGGTTACCCCCAACAAATAGTTAATACTTCTTTAAATCAAATATCTCATGGTTTTGCTGACCTGAGTCAACTGATTTATATACTTTGCTGCTTAAGAATGTTTAGTCCTCATTTTCAACACATAAAAACTAAGATAAATCAATTAACCTAAAAGTATGTGTGATATTATTCACTTTATTATAGACTAAGAATTAAGAGTTCTTGATATTATAATTCATAATTATTTTTACATGATTTATTTTAATTTCTAGCATAAGTTTTACAAATATATAACATGTACCTGGATAAAGATTATTTAAAAATTAATATAGACATAGATTTGAAAGTATTTTACAATACCAAAGGTAAAGTGTAAGATGAACTGTAGACTTTAAGTGACTATGATGTTTCAAAGTAGATTTATTCTCAGTAACATTGTAGCACTGTTGTTAGTGATATTGATCACGAGGATGCTTTGCACGCATCACAGAATCTTATTATTAATATTGATGTGAACTTGAAAATGGTCTCAAAATAATACCTTATAAATAGTTTTACCTAAAATAACATGTAGTGTATGAAGAAACTAAAACTGTGGTAGTTAGTGATAGAATATCATTGTACCAAATTTAGATAATCTAACGTACTTGGTCCTTACAAACATATGTTCCTTTTTCTGAACAAGGTTTAGAAGAGAGCATGTGTCTCTGAAATGTCACAAATGTACAATTCTTGTTCAAATGTGAAGTTTTTGGGAATCTGAAATACAGAGATAATATATCATTAATCTGGTAATATATAACTTAATATTGTATTGAATAAATAGTTTATTTAGAGTAATAATTACATATGTAAAACTAAATATTTCTCATAATTTCTCTACAGAAAAGCTTAGTTTATTTATACAATTTTTAACACATTGTTTTTCTTTCTAAGGTTAATTCCTAACTTAGCAAGCATGAAGGCATAAATTATATAAGTCTCAAGAGACTTACAGTTTAGAAAAGAAAGTTGAGCCATTTAGCTGTAGCCATAAAATATTATTGTGTCTGTGGGAGAGTGAATCCATGGAAATATATTCAAAATACTCAAAAAAGTCTATGAGAAAACAAATTTTATGAGAAATTAAGTAAACGCTGCATACAGATTTGTATTTGGAAACATAAAGTAAGCCTGCAGATGGAGGAGGAGGAGGAATCTCACGAGGTCAGGGTGACTGCCAAACAAACTGCACACAGCCCACCAGCATCTGATGAAATTAGTAAGGAAAAAAATCAAACCATATCTGATGAAATTGGAGACTTATTAAATCAATCAAGTCTTACACTCCATAAATTATTGGTGAAACACCCAATGACCCTATATATCCAAAATCCACATGATCACACAATATTTTGTTGCAATACAGAGGACTCAAAGCAACATGGGACACCTCAAGATTTAAGTGAACTAGTCAACAGCTGTCACATAAGCAGCAGTGTCCTAACCAACTTGCCAAAGAAACAGATAAGTACATTAAAGAGTTTGGACCTCTGCCCACCACCCCCATTAAACAACATCAACAGAAAGTACAGGATGACGCTTAGTGGCTGAGAATACATCACTGACAAACTTTCCATAGGTCAAGAATAAGCTGCTAAAAAAAGAGAAACTGTTTGTTGCTTAAGTGGGAGCCTGTTTCAGAGAATCTGGTGTTTTCCTGAGGAGAGCTCAAACATAGGAATCTTGTATCCTGGGAAAGCCACACTCATCCTGAAATGCAGGTGCAGGATAAAGAAATGACAGAGAATGACATTTGCTTTATTCAGAGAGAGTCTTCTGTTAGGCATATTGACAATGACATTATGGATGTTAATGAACTATTTAAAAATTTGGGAATGACAATTTATGATCAAGGAGGTATGACAGCATAGAAACCAAACTTGAAAATGTAGGGGTGCATGTCCAACAAGCCAACCAGCAACTGTCAAGAGTTGCAAATAGCTGAGAAAAGTTTCTTGAATGTAGTTGTGAGATGCACAAGCCATTAAAAAAATATGGAAATCTACAACAGAGTTAACAATGAAAAACCAAACAAAACTTTTAACCTTTGCAATTTAAATGACTATAGTATAATTACTTGTCCTCTGGGTTTTAATTATATGTAAAATTTTGAATGTGGTTTTTATTTATATTATTATTTATTCATATTAAAGAATGATTTCAGAAACTAATAAACTTACCTCAGAAAAGAGGCCAAATTAGTATTTTCAGCTACCTTATTTTGAAAAAACTTTTTTGGTAGTTGGCTAAAATTTAGTTTTGGTTTTGGTAGTACAGCATGTTGAATGGACATTTGTATAACCTGAGAGGTGCTCACATCAATAAATCTGGTGTGCATTGAACACCATGCATGGCTATTAGAATATTGTTCACTATCTTCTCTATGGTGTGCTTTGCATTGTCTTGACTGTTTTAAAACTGGCAATTTAAACACAACTTTTCAATAAAAGTTTCAAAACCTAAAAGCTATAATTTGTTCTTCACTTTCATACATAAGTAATCATTCTGTATCATTCTTTATTAAACAAAGAATTAAATATTTGCCAATTAAATCACTAATTTCTTTAAAAATTTTTTGTTTTAATGCATTGTTCTCCGTACTGCAGAAAGTATTATCTTTGTTTATATTTTGTATTTAATTATATTCTTATTAGCAGTTTGATAGCAAACGTAACATTTTAATGGCAAGCTATAGGACTTCAAAAGGGAACAAATGAAATATTAAGTAACTATATAAATTGTGTATTTTCAATTAAAATATTTAAAGTTAAATAAATTTAAGAATGAGAAAAGCAAATAAAGTTAATTTTCCCTAATTTATAGTCTTTCAATTAGACACATCATGAAAATATTGGTATGATTAAGTAAGCACAAAATTTCACAGCTCTGATGAAAGACTAACAATAATTTATGATTATTTATTATTGGAAAAGCTGCTAGGGATTCAAGTAGGAATAGAGCAAATATGTGTCTTCTTGTCTGGGATGCTTCCATGTCTCCCTCAATCCCCATCTGAGCTCATTGATTAAGAATTATAATTTTTAATTATAACTTTAATTCTAATTTTATTTATAATCTGGGGAAAGCTGCATATATTAATGGTATTGTTGTCACTGGGGCAGACTTGGTTAGCAGTGGAAGGGGTTGTTAAATTGTCCATTACTTTTTCAGCTCAGAGTGCTGTATGCAGTACGTAGTAAATGAGGAGAACCATCCATTTCCTAGTCCAAGGTTGTGCTCTCCATGGTGTCAGGCATAGTGTCAGCCATAAATATAACCAGAAGGTACCAGAAATGAGAATACAATAAGAGAGATGACATCAGCTCTCTACATATGCTCAAATGAAAGAAAGAAATGTGCACATGTGTAGAAGAAACTAAGATAGTTTAGTAAAAAAAGAGCCAAGGGGACTTTGAAGACTGATTTCAAAGTTATTAGTAGTTCCCTATACATGCACATACACATAAGTGCATCCAATAGCAGAGGCAGAAGCCATACTGACTGTAGGAGGTATAGAATACATTTTAAAAATCATTGGTTGTCAACAAAGTTATGCTTATACATTGGCATCTCAGGTAAGCCAGACTAAAAAAAATAATAAACAATGAGAATCCCAGGTAAACCAGATTAAAAAAAAATGAGAATTAAAAAAACTGAATAAGCAGAATCTCAAAACAGAAGATTCTCAGTAATAGTTTATTCAAATTACAAAAAAATAAATCAAAGAAAGATGCGGATTACATATTTACTATACTATATTATGAAATATATATACTTATAAAATATTAGAAAACATGCACAGTAACTAAAAAAAATCTTCCATACTTGGGGGAAAATTTCTCAATAAAATCTAAATTTTATTGGAATAAGATATTGGGTTTATTTGAAAAATATCTTAAAGAAATTATTATAAATATGTATTTATGTATAAAAAACTATGTTCAAATAACTATATGAAAATCTGATAGAAAATAGAGAAAAAAAAAGAAAAATGAATGGAGCCTCTGAAACCTTTGAAACAGTATTAGCATAATCAACATTGGTGTAAACACTCTCTAAGAGAGAGACAGAAAAATAATTTTTGAGACACAATGAATGAACCATGTCTTAAATTTTATGTTAAAATGAATAAACCTATGCATATATTTTTTAAAGAAGATCATCTGTTATAAATTATATATACCAATTAAACAATTATGTAGGAAAATGTAATCTTTACTTTTACCACACAGCAACACAAATACAGTGTCAGAAATATATAAATTTTCAATATATTATAGTTTTTAGTGTAAAAGTTAGTCAAAAAAGAGAAAAGATAAACCCTAAGTGCAAGGTAGGAGATTATCTTCATGAACTTTGGTTAACTTTTGAAATAGGTCCAAAGTAGTCACTAACACCCAAAATAAGATATTGGACTATGGCAACATTAATGTATTTTGGTCATTAAAAGACACCAAATAAGAATAAAAATGTAAGTAACAGTTAAATAAGTTATTTCCATCTTATAAATTCAAAAAATAGCTCATACTCAAAATATAATAATTTCTAGAAAGGAAAATGACAGACCACATACAGGAGAAATGGTTGAGAGACATAAATAGTCACTTCTGAGTCTCACAATAGAGAATTTCAAAATGATGAGTGCTGAGAAAGATGTGTTCAATCTATCAGTAATCAGAAAAATGTCCATTAGTGTGATAATGATACTTTTATATAATGATCAGAACTTATTGCATTAAAATTCCTGAGAGTACTGAGTTTTAAATCATAAAACTATCGGATAAAATGTATATTTACACAATTAACTAGAAAATGATGGGATAATCTAATGAATTTGACATATGAATATATTTATGTTCATACAATTTTACTGTGCATTGAAGACAATAAATTATGATTGTACACATATACAACTATAATAATATAATTGTATTTAGTAATTATTTTTATATTATTATAATTTTATACTATATAAATAAGACATATGTGACATTTATATATAATGTAAATTATTTAAAATACAATATTTGTAACAAAGAAATGGATTTTTATAAAATAATTATTCATAATGCTACACATTAAAAAACAACTATATTCTGAGTAAAGTGTCATGCGTACACAGCACAGCAGTGAAAATGAACGACTAACAGTATATGCAGTATTATGGACAAAATGCAAAAATATCATAAGGGGAGTAGAAGAAGACACATAAAATGTATAATGAATCATTTCCATTATATAAAGTTCAAAATAAAACAAATAGTTTGTAATAAAACAATCAGAACCATGCCTAAGTAAGGAGGGGGAGAAGCTATGAGAAGGTGCACAGGAGCAGGGCCACCGCGAACTGGCCACTTCTGCTTCATGATCTGATTTGTAATTACATGGGGCTTTGCTGTTTGTAATTAATCTGCACAATCATGATTTCTCTACTTTTCAGGAGGTATTGCAAAATTAAGTAGCAATGTTTATGTTAGGAAAAAACATTTATAGAAGCATGGTTGTCTTTAAAAGCAAGAACGAGATATTATCAAATGAATATTAATGGTATAAAATATGAATAAAATATAGAGTCAAACAATGTAGTATTAGCAGCCTTTAAAAGAAATGAACTATAAATATATATGCAATAGGAATGAATTCTACAAATATTGTGTAAATTAAGCTGCTAAGTAAAATGTTGGAAACAATTAAAATCTTACCACTTCCTCTTCACTATCTATGTAGAGCAGGCTAGAGTTCTTGGAAGCACAGGCCGTCAGACTCTCATTCCAGACTTTTCTTTCAGTACTATATGTAATAGCAGTTGTTGGAATACAGTAACTACTCCTTTGGGCAATGACCACAGTGATATGCTAAAAAAAAGATCCTGAGTTATTATCCAAAATCACTTCAAATTTAAAAAAATTAAATTAATTTGCATAGATATAAACACATTCATGCAGAAACATATGTATACACCCTCAGGGGTTGGCCCATTAAAAAAAAATACTTTCACACTGACTCACAGAGAAGGGTCAGCCTCTCTTTGTCTAATCTATGTGCCCATATGAAGCAAACACACACAAAAAAATCCACTCTATACATATTTTGAATGTCAATGAAGAAAACCACTTTTGTAGAATACAAAAATTATCTTTGAACGTATTGGCAACAATGGTTATGATGATTTTAAATAAATGTTTCCTCATATTGTTGCATAAGGAAACACTTTTCTATACTAAGTATGAACATTTATTGCCCAGTATTATAATTAATGATCCCTCCCCAAAACTATGATTTTTTTACTTCTTTATGTCAGATAAAAGTATGAACTGTACTAATATCACAACTTACAAAATACTGTTGTCCCGGTCTGGTTCTTGGTTGTCGAGGAAGAATTATTCTTCTGGTTTTCATTAGCTAGAAAAATAACTTTTATTAAAAAAATATTGATCTAAATAAAATGATAACCCTTCTTTTTCTACATTGAAATATGGTGTTTTGTTTAGGATTATAATAATTTGGAATAGAATTATTTTTACAAAAAATTAATAAAGCAATGGTAATTTAGAAGAAAAATAATACAAAAGCCAAGAAAATCAAAATTCACCTTCTCTTACAGAATTTGGATTAACTAATCTCAAAAATTAATTTATATTTCTCAATACTGTGCCTTAAAGCATGTCCTGAGTTATAAAATCAATATATAAAAATATAGATATATGCACATATATATGGACATGTAATCATAAATTACCCTCTAAAATCATTTTAATATGTATACCTAAGATAAATTCAGAATAATAATTTGTCACTTAGTCTAAAAGCATTTTATAGAAACTATTTTATTCTGACTTTATTAAAAGCCAACTACCTAAGATTCAATCTATGTAAATGTAGAAGGTATTATATTTGTCCTCCATAATTCAAAAAATTCTTTTTTTTTTGGATCTCTTTTAAAGGTTGGGCTAAACTTAAATAATATACATACTTATACCTATATTTATTATAAAATCAAAAATAACTCTTCCTTGTCATACTTCCTATAGGATTTTAATTTAATTGTTTTGAATTAACACACTCAATTATACATGTGTGTATGAACTAGAATAATTCCACATAAGCAAAAATGTGAAGTTTTTATTATTCTCCAAAACATTTCATATTTTATTCTTGTTTTTTCCCCTGAATTATTTAAATAAAGATAACAGCATCTCTTTGATTTTGTTGTATATTAATTGTACCTCACCTGCATCACATCTAGCATTTGTAATCTCCCACCACATGAGATAGGCTAACAGAGAGACAGGAGATTAGAGACACATACCTTCTGTAGCCAGAAAGTTGTGCAACTTTTAGTGGGAGACCAGGTTAATCTTGTAAACAAACAATATCTGTGGTTCACAGGCTGCTCTACCACTGAGATAACTGGCCAGGCCCTTATTTTATTATTCTTTAATGTTATTTAAATTTCCCTAGGTAAAATAATGTCTCTGTGAAGGACAAAATATTAAACAATATTGAACTATATCACTATGATAGATTAAATTACTACATAACTACTAATTATATTTTTTGTTGATTTGTTTTTCAATCATTACTCATTGTCTGTATTTTTATAGAAATATTTGTTGTAAATGACAAACCCTATTCATGTAATGGAAAACAAAAGTAACTTACTATGTTCTCTCTTATTTAAAAAAAATAGAAAGGGCAGAAAATGTAGACTAATAAAGAACTAGTTAAATGACACATGATCATCAAAAGAACCACAAATTTACTGCATAGTGCTGTGATTTACATATATTGCTAAATGGTAACCACAGTAGGTTCAGCTAATATTCATTTTCTCACATAGATACAATAAAAGAAAATAAAGAGGCATATTAACCCTGTAAGTGTTACCTGTCTATTAATCACATAGTAGCTACCCAGGTTATTAGATAGACTATGGTGGCATCACAGTGGTTTTCTTCAAATAACTCTTCTTTTCCAAATTTTATGGAATAAAATAATCTAATGGAATGCAGCCTTAAAGTGACTCATGTGATCACCAAAGCATTATAACCTTTGCAGCAACACAATGATGAGTCGAAAAGAAAGACACAACAACTGCCAGTAACAGTGTTCTTTCAAAATTATTCAGCAAAATAACTCCTTCATCTATTGATCCCTAAGCATTGACATAGTCTGCTCCTGACTTCAAATCATTGACATTGTCATACTTAATGGGCCAGCATCATCCTGAACAGATAATCTTCCATCCGACATATTGACAGAAGGTTAACAGTAGCTTACTTACTGCAATGTCACAATACCTACGTCTTTCACCTCACTTCATGTAACTACATATGTATTTATTATCTCACATCAACAAAAACGGAGGCTGAATACAGTACAGTAAGATATTGTGTGTGAGAGAGAAAAAGAGACCATAATAACAAAACTTACATTACAGTACATTGTTAAAATTGTTCTATTTTATTATTTGTTAATGTTGATCTCTTACTGTGTCTAATTTATAATTTAAATTTTGTCTTAAGTATGTATGAGAAAAAGCATAGTATATGCAGAGTATGGTAGTATTTATGGTTTCAGTCATCCACTGGGAGTCTTGCAATGTATCCCCTGCAGACACAGGAAAAACTACTATATATCCTATAGAAATGTTATCTAAATATCTGTAGTCATGTTGTACATAACATCCCTAATACTTTTTTTTATCGTACATCTAACTTTGTACTTTTTCACCACCTTCCTTTAGTTTATTCTCTCTCCCAACCCTCACCTTCTACAACCACAAGTCTGATTTTTTTAAATAAATTTATTTTTTGTTATTGTTTCTGTGTTTAGACTCTACATATGAGATCATACAGTATTTGATGACTCAAGCTGTCTAGTGTGGATTGTAATCAGGACATGTGCTACCTCCTGCTTTGTTTTTCTTTCTCAAATTTTTAAAAACTTTTCAAGGCTTATTTTGGTTGCATACATGTAAGAGTGTATTTTCTACTTCTAAAAATATGCCTTTGGAATCTTGATAGTTATTACATTGACTATATAATGGTTTTTGGTAGTATTGGCAATTTGGCAATATTAATTCTTCCAGTAAATGAACTTGAAATACCTTCCCCTTTATGTCTTCAATTTTGTTCAACAGTGTCTTGTAATTTTCAGCACAGAGATCTTTCACCTCCTCAGTTAAATGTATTTCTAAGTATTTTATTGTTCTTGTTAATGTAAATTGAGTAAATTTTATACTTCTGTATCAGAAGTTTTGTTGTTAGTATGTAGAAATCCTGCAGATTTTGTTGAGATATGTTATTTCTATGACCAGTTTTAATCAGGGTAATTTCATTAAATGCTTTATCTACATTTATTGAGATAACCATGTTGCCTTTTTTTTCTTTCATTCTGTTAATATGAGGTATTATATTGATTGATTTGTGTACATTAAACAATCCTTGCATCACAAAGTTAAGTTCCATTTGATTATGGTTAACTGGTATAACCAAGGATTTACAGAAGAAGCCACACAGAGTCTGACAAGAAGGGCAGAGACACAGAAAGGGCTGGCTCTGCACCCACATGCAAAGGCTGAGAAGCTGGAGGACTATTTTGTTGGAAAACTTCCTCTGCTCAGGGTGTGGGGTCTCAAGCTCACAGGAATCCCCAACTCAGAGCAACAGAGATATGAGGCAGAGTTCACATAATATCTGGTGGTGAAAATCAGTGGAGATTCATCCTGCCTGGGAGAGAAGGGTGTCTGTCAGAGACCAAGATGCCACCTTCTCAAAGTTGAGCACTCCTATTGTTATAGCACCAGCCTGGGGAGTGCACTGCCTGACTGCTGGTGATGCCACTCTGCCGTGCTCGGGTGCTGCAGAGTGGTCTGCTGGCTGTACCCAGCAATGATCTTTGGGGTCTTGGCAGAAACTCAGATAATGACTGAATCATGTGGCTTTAGAAAAGGGACTGGTCTTCCTCACCTTGAGTGCACAACCAGTAAGTAAGTACTCTCCTCTCTTCTGCTGAATCACTTGAGCAGCCTGTCCTGCTGAGTTCAGTCAGGTAGGGAAATCAGAGTGTCACACAGAGCTCAGAATTTGAAGAATGTCTTCTGGGAAGAGTTTTGTCTGGGAATCCCGTGAGCAGGTGCTGGGTTGTGTGGCTACATTGCATGAGGGTGGGGGAACACTCCTATTTCCCTGTAAGCTCAGCTTGTGCTACCCTGGGAAATGGAAGAAATGTCTGTCCTGCTCCTACTGGCTGTGGCCACCACCCACAACAAGAGACTGGATCTGCTCTTCTCAACCCCATATACTCCTCCCTGCTAGCTCAGGTCTGCACAAGGAATGGAGTTCTGCTTGGACCTGGGTATTCAGAGTGTGTGTTCTTTGAATCTATTGTCTGGAACTGGAATGAAATGATTGACTCCCTCCTGTAGGCTTGGCAGGCACAACCCCCAATGAGGGACTCTTGATTTGTCCTCCTGATACCTACAGCTCTGCCCAAATGTGTTTATTCTTGCAGAGGGGTCAACTGGCTGCATCCAACCTAAACCAACTGCGAGAATCTCTTGGTAGAGCTGGAGTTGGAGACGTTGTTTGGGGCGATGGGTGCATGATGTTGTGTGTAGATGATATTTTTTTGAGTTGTACACCTGGAGCTGATGTGTTTTGGGGACCCAATGTCATCCCAATAAACTAAATTATAAAGAATATAAATACCTTTAAAAATATTTGGTAAAATTTTTCAATGAAACCATATGATCCTGAGTTTTTCTTCATTGGTAGTTTTAGATTACTGATTCAATCTTCATAGTAATAATTGACCTATCTAGATTTCTGTTTCTTCCTGATTAAGTCTTGGTAAGTTTTATATTTCTAAAATATTTTCATTTCTTCTAAGTTTCCATTTTGTTGGCATATAATTGGTCATAGTAGTCTCTTATAGATTTTTTTTTAATTTTTGTGGTTTCCCTTATTCATTTAAAATTTTGTTGATTTGGGTCCTACCTTTTTTATACTTGGTTAGACTAGTTAAGAATTTGTCAATTTTTTTTTATCTTTTCAAAGAACTAGCTCTGGCCCTGGTCGTTTGGCTCAGCAGTAGAGTCACCCCAGCATGTGGAAGTCCTGGGTTCAATTCCCGACCAGAGCACACAGGAGAAGCGCCCATATCCTTCTCCACCCTTCCCCCTCTATCTTACTCTTCCCTTTCCGCAGCCAAGGCTCCATTGTGGCAAAGTTGGCCTGAGCACTGAGGATGGCTCCATGACCTCCATCTCAGGCACTAGAATGGCTCTGATTGCACTGTAGCAATGCCTCAGAGGGGCTGAGCATTGCCATGTGGTTGGCAAGCAGGGTGGATCCCAGTGGGGTGCATGAGGGAGTCTGTGTCTGCAACACCCCCACCCCACACCTGCTTCTCACTTTGAGAAATTACAAAAAAACAAAGAACCAAGTCTTAGTTTACTTAATCCTTTCTATATTCTTTTTCAGTTCTCTATTTCATTTATATCTGCTCTAATCTATATTTTGTTTCTTCTGCTGAATTTGGGTTCAGTTTGAATATTTTGCTTTCGTAAGACATAGATTGTTGACATAAACTTTCCTCTTAAAACTGTTTTTGTTTTAGTGTGTTGTACTTCCAATTTCATTTGTACCTATGAACATTATTTAATTAAAAAAATTATTTGTGGCCTGACCTGTGGTGGCGCAGTGGATAAAGCGTCGACCTGGAAATGCTGAGGTCGCCGGTTCGAAACACTGGGCTTGCCTGGTCAAGGCACATATGGGAGTTGATGCTTCCAGCTCCTCCCCCCTTCTCTCTCTCTGTTTCTCCACTCTCTCTCTCTGTCTCTCCCTCTCCTCTCTAAAATGAATAAATAAAAAAAAAGATGCAGAGTTACTTGGCTTTCAGAGCATTATTCACTATAAAAAATTTATTTGTTGATTCTAGAGAGAAAGGAAGGGAGAGAGAGAAAAGCAAAAAGAGGGGGATTTAATGGTGAGTGCACCAGGATTTAATGATGGGTGCCCTGGGCCCCGACTTCTGAAGGACCCTACAAAATCCCAACTTTACACTTTTTTCTAACTACATCAAGTTTGCTTTTATATGCGCAATTTTAACATTAATAGTACATAGTATTTTTAGGTATTTTAAAATAGAATTAACATGTATTTTATTTTTCCTATCTGTCTTCTTCTTAAGAGGCCCAATATTTTCTTCTGCACCCTGGGGCCTCAACAGACCTTAATTCACTTCTGGAGACAGACAGACAGAATCATCCATCTGTTTTTGTATGTGCTTTGATTGAGGATCAAACCAGCAATATCTGCACAACAGGATAATACTCTAACCAACCAAGTTATATGGTTATATGGCCATGGTGGAACATTTTTATTTCTTAAATTTAATTAATAATATTTTCTTTTCCATTACTACATTTTAGAATTATCATGTCATTTATTAATAATGCCAAATAATGTAACTCGCACTAATGCTGTCTTTATAGAATTAATATTCTTATAGTTAATCATTTTTGTTTTTCCAATAAAATAATATTTTTTATATTGTTTCCTTTGTTACATGTAATAATATAGGGTTTTTTTTTCTGGCATTTAACTTTATCTAAACATGTACTCAAACAATATAAATACAATAAAAATTACTCAAAATAATATAATTAGAATTTAATTTTATGGTATAAAAATATATATATTTATATATATTACATATATATATAAATATATATCTTACTATATTTGATTGATTATTTTTAATAATAACATCTAGTAACACATAGGAGATAGACAAGTTCAATATGTGAAAATACATTTTCAATATAATGCAATTATTTTCAAGAAACTTTAAAAATGGAGAGAATTATTAACTGACACTAACAAAAGAAAATATTTGAATCTCTAAAAATGAAATATTTATTTTTAGATAAAAACAAATATATAAAAAGAAAAGAGAAATTGTATGAAATAAATTATGTGAATATATCTCTCTATTGAGTTGATAAAATATTAATGATAATGTTTTAAATTTTAAAAGAAATACTGGTATTAGAATTCAAGAGAAAGAATGTAGCATAAGCAGTAAATAAAAGTAGATATTTCATTTATTTTTTACTTTTTTTGCTATTTAATTAATTTTAATGGAGTGACATTGATAAATCAGGGTACATATGTTCAGAGAAAACATCTCTAGGTTATTTTGATATTTGATTATGCTGCATTCCCATCACTCAAAGTTCAATTATCTTCCATCACCTTCTAACTGGTTTTCTTTGTGCCCCTCCCCTCCCCCAACCCCCTCCTTCTCCTCCTTCCAACCCCGTAACCCCCACACTCTTGTCCATGTCTCTGAGTCTCATTTTTATGCCCCACCTATGTATGGAATCATGTAGTTCTTAGTTTTTCTTATTTACTTATTTCGCTCATTATAATGTTATCAAGGTCCATCCATGTTGTTGTAAATGATCCGATGTCATCATTTCTTATGGCTGAGTAGTATTCCATAGTATATATGTACCAAAGCTTTTTAATCCATTTGTCCACTGACGGACACTTGGGCTGTTTCCAGATCTTCGCTATTGTGAACAATGCTGCCATAAACATGGGTGCATTTCTTCGTTTCAAACAGTGCTATGGTGTTTTTGGGATATATTCCTAAAAGTGGTATAGCTGGGTCAAAAGGCCGTTCAATTTTTAATTTCTTGAGGAATCTCCATACTGTTTTCCACAGTGGCTGCACTAGTCTGCATTCCCACCAGCAGTGCAAGAGGGTTCCCTTTTCTCCACATCCTCGCCAGCCCTTATTCTGTGTTGTTTCCTTGATGAGCGCCATTCTGACTGGTGTGAGATGATATCTCATTATTTTTGAGAGTGTAAGCATATTAATTTTTAGAATTTATGAGTAAAGAATGTATGCAATTAAATGGAGGCAACTAATAAAAGAATATTTAAAGCGTATTGAATTAACTTTTATAGATAAAAGTGAGAATAAAAATATTTGTTGTGAAAGATAAGAAAGTTAGACTTCAAATAAATGATAGTTTATCCTAATTAAATGATAACTACATAATACTTAATAATTGATTATAACTAAGGTGACTAACATTTTTACAATGAAAAGGAGGACAAAAGTAAATAGAAAACTATCATAATTTAAAGAAACATTTTATTTATTGCAACAATAATATACTGTAATATGATAAATGCATAATAAAAACATTTTAAATATTTTATATTATAATTATGCTTACATGCCTATTAATTTTTAATAATAATTGTAAGAAAAATGGTACTCTAGATATTATCTAAATGAGTACTTTTCCATTGAATGAATATTTTTTGTCAATGTGTCATTGACAATGTGTTGGAAATATCTGAACAAGAAATATTCTTCATACTGAATTTTACAGCAAGTGCTGCAGCTAGAGCATCAATATTCAATCTTGATTTCTCACTTGTCCAAAAATCATTAGCAATTGAAAAAACTCTTTCAACTGCTGCATTAGTTCCAGGGCAGCACTATGTAAATTTAACAAAAATAAATAAATTTTCACATGGAATATGTTCATTTCAGAAATGGCTGAATATTTCCACCCAGTCTTTTATCAATTTTGATGTGTTCATTTTCTGATTGTATTAATTTTTTAGAATTTAAATATACATTCAGTCTTCTAATTTCTTCAAAGAGACAACTGTCATCTATTTTGATGTCTGGCACTTCTTTAGATAAAAACTCAAGACAAGATTCAATATTTGTCCAATATATTTGTGATGAAGTCAAAAAACACCATTGAAAACTGTTTTTTTTCTGTGCTGTTTGTTTCAGACCATTCTTTGATATATTGAAAACATGTCTGGTAAAAATTCTGCACTTCATTTATAAACTTTTCTGTTATGTCCAGATTTGAACCAACTAAGTCTGACAATTTTCTTTTTATAATTAAAGGAAAAAAAATTTTCTTCAAAATTAGATTTATATTAAAAGATAAAGTCATTCAAAGTAAGACTAACTTCTGTAGTTAAAATGTATTCACCTTCAATCTTTTGAATCATTTTGAGAAAAATAGATGCTTGATTATGTACAAAATACATTAATATCTTAGATATGTTATTATTTGAAAAATGATTCCAGGATTTTAGGACATTTGTCTAAACCTAAAAAATATGAACAAAGAGGCTCAAATAATAGTAGAACATACTCTATAAAAGGTGTTACAGCAAGCCATCTAACTTTTGAATATCTTAAAAAATTTTGTATTCAACATTTGCTTCTTCACAAAATTGTTTTTAAAGTAGCAATATGAACAGTAAAATAACTAAAATGCAAATAAATTTAATTAATATATATATATAAAACATAAAAAAGGAGAAAGAAAAAAATGTTTTGTAAAATCTTCTAGTGAAGGCATTGGTTCTTAGCTTATCTTTGTAAGGCGTTTTGATTACTGGTTTAATCTCCTTACTATATCCGTCTCTTTAGATCTTCTATTTCTTCCTGATTAAGTCTTGATAAGTTGTAAGTTTTTAAAATAATTTTAATCTGTCAATTCCAAGATGGTGACAGAGTAGGCGGAAGTTCTGATTGCCACCTCCCAAGACCAAGTTAGATTATAACTTAATTTAAGAACAATCATCTTGAAAAACCAACTTCAGACTAAACAAAGAGGAGTCTATAACCAAGAATCACAGAAGTCACACCGAGACTGGTTAGAAGGGCGGTTACATGGAAAGGGCTGCCTCGCTCCCAGGAGCAAGTGGTGGCTGAGAGTTTGGATGGACTCTCACAGCAGGGAGGGTCACCCTGAAAGGTGTGGGTGCTCAGCCCCAGGCCTAGATCCCCAGCCTAGAACTCCAGAGCCTAGAAGAGGTGCCCAGACAGCATTTAGTGGTAAAAAGAGCCAAAGTTTCTGTCTGTGAGAAAGAGATGAGAGCTCTTAGAAAAGCAGGCTCCTTCTGAAAGGGTCAATGCAGAAAAACTCATTCACAGCCCATTACTCGGTGTTTTGGAAAGGGAGAGCTGAGAAGATGGGAGTTGCATGAGGACAGAGTGAAGTTGGAGGGCCAAGGAGAGACATCATAGGGGGCAGCCACTAAAACCCCTGTGCTGAGTCATTCTCCAATACTGCAGTCACTATCTTTCTTGGGTGGAACAGTCCACTCTGAGCAGCATCAACCTGGGATAAAGCACTGTCCCACTCAGGACAGGAGTCTCTCCAGCCCCAGCCAAGGAGACCAGGGTCTGCTGAGAAACCTGGAGGCAGTGGGAGCATAAATGACTCAGTGTTCTCATGTTGAGGCCACAGCTTTTCCTGCAAGATCCCAAGTCTATTACTGATGTTTCCACCTCACAGGAAACTCAGTAGAAACTGTCCAGACTATAGACAGACCACACATCTGGCTTTCAGAGGACATACCCACTAAACTCCTGGGGGGCCCTTTTGATGTCTGTGATAAAAGTCTGGAAAAACTGACACTTGGGACTGAGAAGCGGGAACCACAGCCACCACTCTTTGTAATCCCTGAATAACTCCAGGATCCAGACTCTACCAGAGGATTTTTCAGTGGCTGAACCCAACAAGCAGACAGCAGACAGAGGTTGCAAGAAGCAAGGCTCAGAGAACCTTGGCTTTTTATGCAAACCTTTCACCAGGTCCTGTGTGGCTAAAAGCTAGCTTAGCTGTGAAACTTGGTATTTCCATGTGCACCTGGGCCCAGCAGAGGCAGTCAAAAACTCTAAAATGCTTGAAGCTCCAAAATGGTTGCAGAGGGCCAGTCACAGGCAGTGTCTTCCACTGGTCTGAGCTGGGTTCTCTGCAGGGAGGCCCAGGGCTGACAGATCCAGTGGGAGTTGGTGGGGATCATCGGTTCAGTACCTAACAACCATTGTTAGTAGGTATCTCAATGAAGGGCTCCTCACACTTGGCCCAGATGAGTTCAGTTGTGCTATCAATGATCAGCATCTGCACCGTGGCTCATGTGCATTGGATAAGGTGGAGGTTCATAGTTAGATGGCCAGGATGCTGGATATTCTGTCCTACTGGACTAGACTCCACAGGGGGGAGGGAAAGAGGCTTACAGAATGGATATTTAAAGTGTGAATCCCTGTGAGCCTATTGTTGAATCTGGTTAAGGGGCTCAGACACTTTCTGGGGGGGGGCACAGTCAGCCCTAGGGGAATACTCTCTCAATCTTCCTTCCTGAAATCAGGGTCTCATCAGCTGTAAGAACTTCTACAGAGGGAACTGTTAGCTCCAATCGATCTAAACCTGCTGCTTAACTTGCTGGAAGAAATAAAATTTGAGTACCCAGCAGTGGCTGAGGGATCAGACTATAGAGTAGAGGCTATGTTCCCCCTCTTTAGCCCCTGAACAAGAGACTCCTTGAAGTTGGGGGCGTGTCTATAGTTGTATTCCCAACCTCAGCTGCTTTTATCCACAAGCCTGCAAACTGTATAGGGGTTGGTTGGGTGAGGTCAGTCTGAGCCCACACTATAGTTTTTCTACAGAAGACTCTGTGGGAAGACTAGGCAGCTGCAAATAGAGTTGTAGCAGTTGTAACAAGGAGGCAAATCTTATGGAGCTTTGGGCTTTTATGAAGTTGCTGTCATCTCTAAGCAGCAGGAAGCTGATCCTTACACACAGGTTGGCCCCTCTCACACTACCTAGGCACAAGAAACACAAACAAAAACAGAAAACAGAACAGTAGCTCCAGACAAGTAACTCATGGAAGATTACAAATAATGGCTGATCACAACCCAAGAAGATCTAGAACCAACACATCCAGTAGTAGATGGCAGACAGTATCAACTCAGCTAACTACACAATCAGCACGCACAAAGGAGGACTACAGCAGGCACCACACACACACACACTGGAGAATAAAGATGCCAAATAGGACAGACACTGAAGAGTGTCTAATATACATGATCAAGGTTCACTCTTAGAGCCAGTTAGCCTGAAGGGATAACAGTACCTATGAAAGGACCAACAGCATCTAATACTCACATACAACATGAGGAAAAATAGTACCCTCAAGAAGCATTCCTAAAGCAAAGAATGCACGTGGCCTGGAGGTCAGTACCACTAAGCTTATCTTCCTCAAAAAGATACCACAACAAATTTCAAAGTCAGACAGCATTGTCTAATACACAGACAAAATTGGTAGACACAGCAATTTGACCCAAATGAATCAACAAGAGAAATCTCAAGAAAAAGAACTAAGTGAAATGGAAGTAAACAAACTATCATACACAAAGTTTAAAATAATGATTTTAAGGATGCTCAAGGACCACAGAGCAACAATGGCTTGTCATAATGAGTACCTAAATAAAGAGATATCAAGCATCAAAACAAACAAAAAAAAATTGAAATTATAAAAAAGAACCAGGCAGAAATAAAAAATACAATATACAATATCAGAAATGAAGACTGCACTAGAAGGGATCAGAAACAGCCTGGATAAAGCAGAGGATCAAATTAGTGATTTCAAGGACAAGATGAATGAAAGCACAGAAGCAAAGCAGCAAAATGAAAAGTTGTCCAAAATCACTGTTGAAACACGAAGAGACCTCTGAGACAACATGAAGAAAAACAACATCCACATCATAGGGGTTTCTGAAGGAGAAGAGAATGAACAAGGACTAGAGAACCTGTTTTAAGATATCATAGTTGAAAATATCCCTAAATTATGAAGGAAAAAGTCATACAAAGTCAAGAAGCACATAGAGTACCATTAAAGATGAACTCAAGGAGGTCTACACCAAGACACATCATAATCAAAATGCCAAAGTTAAGAGAAAAGGAAAGAATACTAAAAGTTGCAAGAGAAAAGCAGGTATTACTTAAAGAGGAACCCCCATAAAGATGACATCTGACTTGTCACCAGAAACACTGTAGGCCAGAAAGGATTGGCAAGAAATATTTAAAGTGATGCAAAACAAGAAACTACAACCAAGACTACTTTAAGATTTAAAAAATAAAATGACAATAAATACATGTCAATAATAATCTTAAATGTAAATGGATTAAGTGCTCCAATCAAAAGACATAGGTTAGCTGCATGGATAAGAAAACAAAACCCATACATATGCTGTCTACAAGAGACCCAGTTCAGATAAAAAAATACAATAGACTGAAAGTGAAGGGATGAAAAAAAATTATTTTATGCAAACAGAAATGAAAAAAAAAGCTGGGGTATCAATTCTTATATCTGACAAAATAGCCTGTAAAACAAAGGCTATTGTAAGGGATAAAGAAGGTCACTACAAAATTATAAAGTGAGAAATCCAACAGGAGGATATAACCATTGTAAATATTTATGTGCCTAACACAGGAGCAGCTAAATAAATAAAGCAGATTTTGATAGACATAAAGGAAAAAATTGAAAACAATACTATAATATTAGAGGATTTTAACTCCCCACTAATATCAATGGATAGGTCCTTGAGACAGAAAATGAACAATAAAATGGCAGCTTTGAAAGACACACTAGATCAACTGCAATTTAATTGATATCTTCAGAACCTTTCACCCCAAAGCAGCAAAATATACATTCTTTTCAATTGCTCATGGTACACTCTCTAGGATAGACCACATTTTAGAACAAAAAACAAATCTCAATAAATTAAAGAAGATTGAAGTCATATCAACCATCATCTCTGATCACAATTGCATTAAACTAGAAATCAACTACAATAGAAAAACTAAAAAATATTCAAACACTTTGAGGATCAAAAGTATATTATTCAATAATAAAAGAGTTAACAATGAGATCAATAATAAATCAGAAATTTCCTTCAAACATATAAAAATGAACATGCAACAATTCAAAATCTATGAGACACAGCTAAACCAGTCCTGAGAGAGAAGTTCATAGCATTTAAGACATACCTAAACAAGCAAGAAAAAGCTCAAATAAACAACATAACCCTGCATCAAAAAGAACTAAAAAAAGAACAAAAAATAAAATAGAGGTAGAATAAAAAAAATAATAAAGATCAGAGCAGAATTAAAAGACATAGAGGTTAAAAAATAAATAAAAAATCAATAAAACCAACATCTAGTTCTTTAAAAAGTGAACAATATTAACAAACCTTTAACCAGATTCATCAAGAAAAAAAAAGAGAGAAAACTCAAATAAAATTAGAAATGAAAGTAGAGAAGTAACAACTGACACAGCAGAAATACAAAGGATTGTAAGAAAATACTATGAAGATCTATATGCCAAAAAATTGGACAACCTAAGCAAAGTGGATAAATTCCTAGAAACACACAATTTTCCAAAACTCAGTCTGTAAGAATCAGCAAACTTAAACAAACAGATTACAGCAAATGAAATAGAAACAATTATCAAAAAACTCTCAGTAAACAAAATTCCTGGACCGTATGGCTACACAGGCAAATTTTACCAAACTTTCAAAGGAACAAACACCTATCCTTCTCAAGCTATTGCAAAAAATTCAAGAGGAGGGAAGACTTCCAAATTCTGTTTATGAGGCAAGCATTATCCTCATTCCAAAACCAAATAAAGACACAGCAAAGAAAAAAAAAAGTGTAGGAACTATAGGCCAATATTTCTGATGAACATAGATGATAAAATTCTCAACAAAATATTAGCAAAGTAGATCCAACAATACATCAAAAAGATTACACATCTTGATCAAGTGAAATTTATTCTGGGAAAGGCTGGTACAATATTTGCAAATCAATAAATGTGATTCATCATGAAAATAAAGAATAAAAATCATATGACTTTATCAATAGATGCAGAAAAAGCATCTGATAAAATCCAGCACCCATTTATGATCAAAACTCTCAGCAAAGTCAGAATACAGGGAACATACCTCAACATAATATAGGCGATCTATGATAAATCAACAGACAAGATAATATTCAGTGGGCAAAAATTAAAAGCAATCGCTTATGATCAGGAACAAGGCAGAGGTGCCTCCTTTCACCACTCTTATTCAACATAGTTCCGGAAGTCCTAGCCACAGCAATGAGAGAAGAAAAAGAAATAAAAGGCATCCAAATTGGAAAAGAAGTAAAACTATCATTATTTGCTTTTGATATGATACTGTACATAGAAAACCCTAAAGTCTCAGTCAAAAAATGACTAGACCTGGTAAATAAATTCAGCAAGGTGGTAGGATACAAAATTAATATTCAGAAATCAGTGGCATTTTTACACACCAACAATAAACAGTCTGAAATAGAGATTTAGGAAACAATCCTCTTCACTATTGCAACATAAACATAAAATACCTAGGAATAAATTTATCAAGGAGATAAAAGACTTGTATGAGGGAAACTATAAAACATTGATAAAAGAAATCAAGGAAGATACAAACTAGTGGAAGCATATACCATGTTCATGGAGAGAAAGAATAAACATCATTAAAATGTATATATTACCAAAAGCAATCTATAAATTCAATGAAATTCCTATCAAAGTACTAATGGCATACTTTAAAGATACAGAACAAATATTTCAAAAATTTATATAGAACCAAAAAGAACACAAATAGACTCAGCAATCCTGAAAATGAAGAATAAAGGGGGGGGTATCATACCTCCTGATATCAAGTTATACTACATGGCCATTTTAATCAAAACAGCATGGTACTAACATAAATACAGGCATACAGATAAATGGAACAGAATAGAGAACCCAGAAATAACAACACACCTTTATGGCCTATTGGTATTTGACAAAGAAAGGGAGAACATATTATAGAATAAAGACAGTCTCTCTAATAAATGGTTTTGAAAATAACGAACAGGTACATCCAAAAAAAAAAAAAACCAATACCTTACACCATTTATAAAAATAAACTCAAAATGGATAAAAGACTTTCTGTAAGTTGCAAAACCATAAATATCTTAGAAGAAAACATTGGGAGTAAATTCTCCGTTATCACTTTTATTTTAATTTAATTAATTTTGTTTACATAGATTCTAGGGTCACCCCGAGTGCATCCCACCTCCCCTATATTTCTCTCAACATCTCCCTTGCCCCCCACCCACAGTGCCCTCTCTTCTTGTCTTCAGGTTTGTCCCATCTTATCACCCCCTTTCCTCTGTCCTCTTTTCCTTTGGTCCCTTTGACCCCCTCCTCTGTCCCAATTTCATTCCTCAATTCTCACTATTTTTTGGGTTCCTTAAATGAATGAGGTCATATGCCATTTATCTTTCTCTGCCTGGCTTATTTCACTCAAGATATTGTTTCCAGGTCCATCCACGTTGTTACAAAAGGTAATATTTCCTTCTTTTTCATGGCCCCATAGTATTCCATTGTATATATGTATCACAGGTTTTTAATCCACTCGTCCAATAACATTATCTCTCATAACGATCTTTTTGCTGATGTATCTCCACAGGCAAGTGAAATAAAGGACAGGATGAACAAATGGAACTATATCAAACTAAAATGCTTTTTCACAGCAATGGGTACCATGAACAAAATAAAATACAACCCACACAATGTAAAACATATTTGCCAATACGTCTGATAAAGGGTTAATAACCAAAATTTATAAAGAACTTCTAAAACTCAACATAGGAAGGTAAACAGTTCAATAAAAACTGGGCAAAGGAACTGAATAGACACTTCTCCAAAGAGGACATACAGATTGCCAATAGGCAGATGAAAAAATGTTCAATGTCACTAATCATCAGAGAAATACAAATTAAAGCCACAATAGGATACTACCTCACATCTGTCAGGATGGCACTCATTAATAAATCAACACACAATAAGTGCTGGCGAGGGTGTGAAGAAAAGGGAACCCTCCTGCACTACTGGTTGGAATGCAGACTGGTGCAGCCACTGTGGAAAACAGTATGGCATTTCTTCAAACAATTAAAAATGGAACTGCCTTTTGACCCAGCTATCCCACTTCTAGGAATACTGTATATCCTAAAAATCCCAAATCCCTGATTCAAAAAAAGATATGCACCTCCATGTTTACTGCAGCATTGTTTACAATAGCCTAGATGTGGAAAGAGCCCAAGTGTCCATCAGAGGATGAGTGGATTAGAAAGTTGTGATACATTTACTCAATGAAATACTATGTGGCTGTGAAAAAGAATGAAAACTTACCTTATTAGGCGATCGCATGGATGGACCTGGAGATTATTATGTTAAGTGAAATAAATCAGGCAGAGAAAGAAAAATATCATATGATCTCACTTATATGTGAAATCTAATGAACAAGGTAAACTTAGTAGCAGAATAGAGGCAGAAGCAGGGTCACAGGGAACATAGGGGCATCTGTGAAAGGGAAGGGGATGAGGGGATGTATCAGAGAAGGTGAAGGGATTAGTGAAATTATATATATTTATACATAGCACTTAGATACAGATAGCAGGAGAGCAAGTCAAGAGGGATGGTGGGGATAAATTTGGGGGAGGGGAAGAAAGGGGGTGTAATGTGGGACACATGGGGCAGATGAGGTGGTTATATTGAGTGGAAGACTTCAGTTTATGTTAATACAATAAATAATATTAATAAAAATAAATAAAAAGTAACTAATTAAAATAATTTTAATTCTTTTAAGTTGTCCAATCTGTTGGTATATAATTGTTCATAGTAGCCTTTTATGATCCTTTGAATTCCTGTCATTTCAATTGTAACATCTCCTTTTTCTTTATAATTTGATTGATTTGGACCTTCTTTTTTACTTGATTAGCCTAGCTACCATTAAAACATTCTCTGTATCTATGAATCTCTTTCTGTTCTGTTTGTTTATTTTGATTTTTTAGTCTCAATTGTTAATAAATATATATTTATTACCATTTTATTGTTCATATTTTCTCTTCTCAACAGGAAAACTTTTAAAAATTATGTCGTTTTGGCTTGGTGATGAATTCTTTCACCTTTTTTCTTGTCTGAGAAGCTCTTTATAAGTCCTTCAATTTTAAATGATAGCTTTTCAGGGTAGAGTAATCGTGGTTGTAGGTCCTTGTTTTTTGTCACTTTGAAGACATCTTGTTTCTCCTTCTAACCTGCAACACCTGGCCAGGTAGTTCAGTTGGTTAAAAACGTCATCCTATACTCTGGATTCTCTTCAGATCGCATATAAATCTTTCGCCTTTTAAAAATGTCATCCTGATGCACTGAAGCTGTGAGTTTGAGTCCTCAATCAGGACATATGTAAGAATCAACCAATGAATGCATAAATAAATAGAACAACAAATGGATGTTTCTTTATCTCCCTCTCTCTCTTTCCCCCTTCCTCTCTAAGGATCAATGAATTTTTTAAAAATTTATAAAACATAGATGTACACAAAGAAAAGTGGTGTTGCATAAAATAAATTATGTGAATGTATTTATCTGGATATGGGGTGAATAAGATATTAATGATAAGGTTTCAAATTTTAAAATAAATAATTAAGCCCTAGCCGACTGGCTCAGTGGTAGAGTGACAGCCTGGCTTCTGGAGGTCCTAGGTTCAATTCCCAGCCAGGGAACACATGAGAAGTGCCCATCTGCTTCTCCACCCTTCCCCCTCTCCTTTCTCTCTATCTGTTCTTCTGCCACTGCCAAGACTCCATTGGAGCAAAGATGGCCCAGGTGCTGAGGTAGCTCCTTGGCCTCTGCCTCAGGAACTAGAAAGGCTCTAATTGCAGTGGAGCAACACTTCAGATGGGCAGAGCATCACCCCCTGGTGGACATGCCGGCTGTATCCTGGTCAGGCTTACACGGGAGTCTGTCTCTCTGCCTCCTTGCTTCTCACTTCAGAAAAATAATAAATAAATAAATAAATATTTGTATTGGAATCGAAGGGAACAAATACAACATAAGCAGTAAATAAATTTAAATGGTAGATCAACTTTTGTGATAGTATAAATGCACTAATTGGTGAGAGTTTATGAGTAAAGAATGTATTCTTTAATATGCAGAGCACTAATAAAAGAATATTTAAAGCATAATAAATTAACAAGTTTTTGTAAAAATAATGAAAATAAAAGTGTTTCTTGTGAAAGATTAAAAAAACAAGAAAAGATAAAGTTTAAATAAATGGTAGTGTTTATCCCAGTTAAATGATAAATATGTAATACTTAATTATAACTATACACATATAAATAGAAGATATAAATAATAGTATATAATTCAATAATTATATTAAATATAAATAAAATAATTTTCAATTTAAATTTCAAGAATGTTGTATTTTAAATAACTGTCTTCTGCCTTGATGAGGCACTTCTTTACATAAACATAAAGACACAGAGGCTGACCTGTGGTGGCGCAGTGGATAAAGCGTCGACCTGGAAATGCTGAGGTCGCTGGTTGAAACCCTGGGCTTGCCTGGTCAAGGCACATATGGGAGTTGATGCTTCCAGCTCCTCCCCCCTTCTCTCTCTCTGTCTCTCCTCTCTCTCTGTCTCTCTCTCTGTCTCTCCCTCTCTCTAAAAAAAATAAATAAAAAAAAAATTTAAAAGACACAGAGGAGGCTGTGGTGGTTGGTGGTAGAGCATTGGCCTGGCATGCAGGAGTCCCGGGTTTGATTCCCGACCAGGGCACATAGGAGAAGCGCCCATCTGCTTCTCCACCCCTTCCCCTCTTGTTCCTCTCTGTCTCTCTCTTCCCCTCCCGCAGCCGAGACTCCATTGGCGCAAAGTTTGCCCCGGCACTGAGAATGGCTCTGTGGCCTCTGCCTCAGGTGCTAGAATGGCTCTGGTTGCAGCAGAGCGATGGCCCAGATGGGCGGAGCATCGCCCCCTGGTGGGCAGGCCAGGTGGATCCCGGTTGGGCACATGCGGGAGTCTGTCTGACTGCCTCCCCATTTCCAACTTCAGAAAAATACAAAAAAAAGAAAAAAGAAAAAAGAAAAAAAAAGACACAGGAAAAAAATGAAAAAATAAATCATGCCACCACACCAGTAAGGAACTGTTACAGCCCTGTTACAATATAAGGTAATAATCATTGTGGAGATGAATGAGCAGGTTTTATAAGAACAGATTGAGTGTCCAAACCATTAGCAATGTTTTTTCTTTTGAATCTTGTTGGGCAAATAAGTTTGTAAAATTTGTATTTTGTTTGCTCACTTTTGTTTTAAAATGATGCTGGGCAGCCATGTGTGTGCTTGCTCTCAGAGCAGGGCAGTTGACTGAAAATTGCAGATTGTATTCCTGCTTGGCATGGCCATTGTTTTGCTAGTATTTGCTAGAGGAGGAATCTTTGTGAGCCCAGGCAGTTTTTTGTTTGTTTGTTTGGGGTTTTTTTTTTTTGTATTTTCTAAAGTGAGAAGCGAGGGGTGGGGGGCAAACAGACAGACTACTGCAAGGACTGGACCGGGATCCAACCTGCATACCCACAAGGAGGCTATGTTTGGCTTATCAGGGACATTGCTCTGCTACAACTGGAGCCATTCTAGTACCTGACGCAGAGGCCATGGAGCCATCCTCAGTGCCCAAGCCAACTTTGCTCCAATAGAGCCCCGCTGCAGGAGGAGGAGAGAGAGACACAAAGAAAGGAAAGGAGAAGGGCAGAGAAACAGATGGGCACTTCTCCTGTGTGACCATGGTCGGGAATCAAGCACGGGACTTCCACACGCTAGGCCGTCACTCTACTGCTGAGTGAACTGGCCAGAACAGGCCAAGGCAGTTTTGCTGAGAGAGAAGAAGGAATGCAGAGGGGGAACCAGAGCTGAGGGGTTTTGTGAGCTCTACTGAGACTGGAGGCCTTTGATTCTAAGAGGAACCAGGAAAAGATTCTCCTGATTGTGGAACCAGAGAATGCGTCAGGGCTTTGGGAGTTCTGAAGGAAAGGGAAATGTTTTCCTGCCTGTTTGCTCATTGGCCAATGCGAGACTTTAATAAACGGAATGGCCCACCTTCATTGGCTCCACTGTTCTTTACCATCTGTCCGAATTCAATGAGAACCTGCACAGCCATGATGATGGCGGTGGCCTCTGGTCTTACAAATCTGAATGTGCCTAATAAGTTCAACATAAGTAAAAAATTGAAGTATATAATCATAAATGGAGATTTAAATAATTTATAAATTACTTTAAGTTAAAATAAAGTCCCAAACATAATCCCAAGTTTTACTGAGGTATAATTTACAAAGCATAAATTTTATGCATTTAGAGTGTATATATTGCTGATTTTTATTACATTTAAAATATTTGCCACCATTTCAGCTTGTAGAGGCCCTGAATAGGAATATAAAGTAGGGAAAGAGTTCAGTGCCCTGAGGCAAAGGCCACAGTGACCTTACTGACAAAAATACTGAACAGAACACTATGCTGAATGCAGCACAATAGGAATAGAACTAGCAAATCTGATTAATCAGTTGGATGGGGACATTTGAGCTGTTTTGCTTGCCCTTTAATCTGCTCTAAAGACATTCTCCTTCATGACTTCCACATTCTCTCTATGCTTTCTGACTTCCTCCTTCTTGTCCCTGCTTCTATTTTGTGTGTATCAGTAAGTACCTATAAGGACTGGGTGTCAGGGCTATCTCATAAAACCTGTATAGGGAATTGTGAGGCAGTCTCCCCTAGGTCCCTTGGTACACGTCATGTGGTCTCTGAGAAGTCATTGTCTCTGTGGCGATAGCTATCAAAGTTTAGAATGTTTTTAGCCCCCGAAGAAGCAGTGTAGCAATTAGCAGTCATTTTCTATTCCCACATACCCTCAGCCTTTGACAAACATGAATCAATCCACTTTCTGCCTCTGTGGGTTTGCCTATTCTTGATATTTCATTTAAATCAACTCATGCAACATGTGATCTTGTAGAAAGTTGAATGCCACAAATATAACATTCACAAAAAAACCCAGACACTAAAAGTAATAAACTTTAGGATATGTACATTACTTTCCAATAATTATAATGAATTTTTTATTAGAAAAAATAACATAATTCATTTGAAGACTTATGCAATCATAATTTTACTTGCATTTTATGAATAATAAAGTTACTCAACAGAATCCAAACTCAAGTGTCTTAACGCTAAAGTTTATGCTTGCAAATATATGCTTTTGGAGATTCACAACTCCATGATGTGAGGCCATATTGGATTAGCACAGCACAGTTACCTCCACCAGATGACAACTCTGTTACACTGTAAGGGAGAAAAATGCATAATTTTGTTGTTACATTGCATGAGGGCAATCCATAAAACAGTAAGTAGCATTTTCCATGTAACTGTAATAGAGGAATATTTTGAAAATTGGTAATGATATTTTTATATAATATTAGTAAGAGTCCAGTTATTAAGAAAACAGGGTATGAATTTTTTAAATATTTATGTCAACATTTAATTAACTTTGATCATAATTCTTCATGTTTAGAATTGTACTTAAACAAATGTAGTACAGTTGTTTAATACTGACTTGTTCTTTTTTATATCTTTTTTTTATGTAGCATCTAAGTATAAACAACTTACTTTGGTTTGGAAGTTGAACCATCTATCCAAGCCCATGGCTGATCACTGCTTTTCCGAAAGACTCCAGTCCATGATGGAGGTAATATGGAATTCAGAAATTTCTACCTCAAAATAAAGAATTTTTATTTAAATAACCCTTATGAAAGTTTATACATTTTTAAATGAAAGCAATGTATTTTTTCAAAGGATTCTTCAACTTAGAACAAAACAAAAGTGTTAGATCCTAATTGAACACTAAATAAATGGTTGGTCCTTTCTCCTCTTGATGGACCTTTGGGTTTTTTCAACTTTAGAGTTATAGTAAGTGAAGCTTCTATAAACCAATATGTTGAGATATATATATATAAATCACTTTTAATGTAGTTAAAAAACTGTCAGCCATGTTTGTATGTATGATTTTAAATTAACTGAAACATTTATGCTTAGCATTTTAGGTCTTAAGTTAAAAAAGAAAATTTTGATTTATTCTATTTAGTAGTTACCCATGTTGACAAAACTAGCATAATAAAACTTTAAATACAATTACAAATACTTATTTAAAGTATTTGGTATCATGACTAAATCAACATAGTTTTCTACTATTTCTTAGAGATCAGAGTTTTTATTATCTATTTTATAAATTAAAGGGTTGTAATTAAAGAAATACATAAGAACAACACAAAAAAGGAAAACAATAGAGCAATATCTCTAAAGAATATAGATGCAAAAATCCTAAAAATAATTCTAGCTAATAGAATACAAAACCACATTTAAAAAATAATACATCCAATCAACTGAATTCATTCTCACTTGATTAGCATTTTAACACAAGGATTAGGAACACAAGGATTGTTCAACTTATGGAAATCGATCAATGTAATAAGTCACATCAACAAAACAAAGAACAAAAAGTATATGATCCTATCAATAGATATAGAAAAGGCGTTCAATAAGATACAACATCCCCTTATGTTTAAAACACTCAATAAAATAGGACTAAAAGAAAAGTATCTCAGCATAATAAAGGTCATATATGACAAACTAACAGTTATTATCAGACTAAATGGTGAAAAAAATGAAGATTTTTCCTCTAAAATCAGGACAAGACAAGGATGCCACTCTCTCCACACTTATTTAATCAACATAGTTCTGGAAGTAGTAGTTGAGCGATCAGGAAAAAGAAATAAAAGACATAAATATCAGGGGGAAAAAAAGTAAAGGTATCACTTTCTGCATATGACATGATCCTGTATATAGAAAACCCCAAAGACAATCAAAAAACTATTAGAAACAGTAAACCATACAGTATAGTCACAGAACACAAAATCAATATGGATAAGTCTATTGCTTTTCTATATCCCAATAATGAAACTTCAGAAAATGAACTAAAAAAAACCCATTTACAATTCATTTACACTTGAAACAAAAAAATAAAATAAATAGGAATAAACTTAACAAAGGATGTGAAGGACCTATATACTGAAAACTACAAAACATTATTGAAAGAAATTAAAAAAGACACAGTGAATTGGAAAAATATTCCTGTTCATGGATTGGAAGAATCAACATAGAGAAAATGGCTATATTACCCAAAGCAATAAATAAATTCAATGAAACCTTTATCAATATCCAAATGCCATTTTTTAAAGAAATAGAACAAAAAATTACCAGGTTTGTATGGAACCATAAAAAACCCCGAATAGCCAAAACAATCCTGAGAAAAAGAATGAAGCTGGTGGTATCAAACTACCTGACTTCAAATTATACTAGAGAGCCATGATAATCAAAGCAGCATGGTATTGCCAGAAAAACAGACATACAGACCAATGAAAGAGAATTGAGAGCCCAGAAATAAAACCACATATATATGGAAAATCATCATTGACAAAAAAGCCAAAGACCCACAGTAGAGAAAAGAAAGCCTCTTCAATAAATAGTGCTGTGAAAATTGGAAAGCCACATGCAAAAGAATGATATTTGACTACATTCTGTTCACCTGCACAAAAATTAATTCAAAATGGATCAAAAACCTAAATATAAGATCTGAAACTATAAATTACATAGAAGAAAACATAGGTACTAAACTCGTGGACCTTAGCTGTAGAGAACAATTCATGAATTTGACCCCAAAGGCAAGGGAAATAAAGGCAAACATAAATGAATGGGACTGCATCATACTAAAAAGCTTCTGCACAGCAAAAGAAATTGACAGCTAAACTAATAAGCAGCCAACTAAATGAGATATGATATTGGCAAACTACATCTCTGATAAAGGGTTAATATACAAAATATATTTATATATAGAACTCACAAAGCTCAGCAACAAATAAGCAAACAATCTAATTAAAAAAGGGGATACGACTGAACAGACTCGTCTCTCAAGAGGACATACAAATGGCCAACAGATATATGAAAAGATGATCATCTTCATGAGCTTTTTGAGAAATACAAAATCAAAACTACAATGAGATACCACCTCTCACCTCTTAGATTGGCTATTATCAACAAGAGAGATAATAGCAAGTGTTGGAAAGTTTCTGAAGTAATAGGAACCTTAATTCACTGCTGGTGGAAATGTAAACTGGTAGAGATGAATGAAAATATGGTGGTATCTCAAAACATTAAGAATAAAACTACCGGCCTGACCTGAGGTGGCACAGTGGGTAAAGGCATCGACCTGGAACACTGAGGTCATGGGTTTGAAACCCCGGGCTTCCCTGGTCAAGGCACATATGGGAGTTGATGCTTTCTGCTCCTCCCTCCCTTCTCTCTCTGTCTCTCTGTCTCTCTCTCCTCTCTCTAAAATGAATAAATAAAATCTAAAAAAAAATTAAAAAAAAAAAAAAAGAATAAAACTACCATATGACCCAGCAATCCCTGTATTGGGTATCTACCCCCCAAACTCAAAAACATTTGTATGTAAAGATACGTGCACCCCCATGTTTACTGCAGCATTATGCACAGTGGCTAAGACATGGAAACACCCAAAGTATCCCTTGATAGAGGATTGGCTAAAGACAATGTGGTACATATATAAAATGAAATACTACTCAACTATAGTGACATTTACACAGCTGAGGATTTAACAGTGCGTGCACCGGTAACACGCCTGGGGCCCAACTTCTGAATGACCCCGCAAAACCCCAACTTTATACTTCTTTCTAATGACACCAAATTTGATTTCATATGTGCAATTTTAACATTAATAGCACATAATATTTTTTTATTTACCTAAAAATATGGTTAACAGGTATTTTTTTTCTGTCTTTTTTTTAAGGGGTCCAATATTTTCTTCTGCAGCCAGGGCCTCAACAAGCATTAATCTGTCTCTGCATATACGACAACATATAATAGATGGACCTTGAGAACATTATACTAAGTGAAATAAGTAGATCAAAAATAGTTAAGAACTGTATGATTTCACACATAGGGAGAATATAAAACTGAGACTCGTGGACATAGATAAAAGTGAAGTGATTACTAGGGCGAGGGCGACATGGGGGAGAGGAATGGGGAAAGAGGGTAGAGGAAGGCGTGTAAAAAGAGACAAATATAAGGTGATGGAAAATGATTTGACTTTGCGTGATGGGCAAACAACATAATCAACGGTTCTAATGATATAGAAATGTTTATCTGAAATCTATATACTCATTGATCCATGTCACATGTTAAGTTTAATTTTCTAATAAATTTTTTTTAAAAAAATGAATAAATGGCATGAAAGCCAAAAATTTGTTTTTTAGACCCCACATAATTTTTAATTAGACAAGCCCCAAACTGATCAGTGTCTATGTAGGTAGAATCCATGATCCAGGGGTCAGAGACTCATTTCTCTGCTAACTACAACTGTAAATTCAGGAACTAATGAAAGATACAAGTCAAGGAAGACGCTGAAAGGTGGAAAGAGAAAGGGAAAATGGTTAGTACCCCAGGATTGGGAAACAACAAATTGACAGGGTACCTTATGTCTCCAACCAGCTGAAGAAAGGGGCTGAAGCTTGATACTTTCCAACACCCAACCTGTCAATAGGAAGTAGCTCAAGGAAGCCATTTCTCTTTTGTGTTGCAGAGAGAATCCTGCCCTGCAACATCAGGCAAACCCAGGAAGATGATCCCAGGACACCTGCTATTAAAAGCAATCAGAAAAAGTGATTCTCCTCCCAAGAGAGAACCAGGATAGGCAGATTGGAGGTTGGACCAGCAATGAGAATCTTATGACTAAAAGTAATTGGCTCAGCAAGGCACTTTTTCCCTGAGGGCATGAGATTCACATTCCCTAATGAAAGACATCAGATGGAATGGATTTGAAAATGATGCATTCATATAACTCAACAGTGAAAATTAACAAACTACTAATAAATTCAATAGATGAGAAGCAACGATATCATATGAGAGTGAAACGAGACAGAAGAAAGGTGTATACTGTACAATTTCATTTTATGAGGTTCATAAGCAAACAAAGAGCCTATAATTTTAAATCAGCACAGTGGTAAGTGGTGAGGGAAGAGAAGTGATGAGAGAATACACGGGAGCAGGGCTAAGGAGTCTGAAAATTCTGTGACCCGATTAGTAAGTACGTGTTTCTATTCCCCTTGTAATCAATCTGCTCAATTATGATACATTAAGTGTCCTTGATACAAACTAAAATTAAATAACAAAGTTTATTTTAGAAACCAAACATTTATAGAAGCACAGTTTTCTATGTAAAGCAAGACTGGAAATTAGCAAACGTTTATTAGTGATATAAAAATATAAAATATTATAAACAATGAATGTTATACATACGTTAGCTATAAAGATGTACAAAAATGTGGATGGATTCTGCAAATATAATACTAACTGAAACAAGCCTTTAATAAAGTGTATGAAATATGTAATCTCTTACCATTTCTTCTTCATTATCTATGTAGAGCAGGCTAGAGTTCTTAGAAGCACAGGCCATCAAACTCTCCTTCCATGTTTTATTTTCAGTAAAAATATAATAGCAATTGTTGGAATATTTAAACCACTCTGATGGACAACAACCACAGTAATATTCTGAAAAGAGATTATGGATTATTACCCAATAACAATTTGAATTTTTAAAAATGAAAATCAACTTATGTACTTGCATAGGAATAAATATATAGGTATAAAATATATATCTATGCAATCCCACAGGCTGAGCTATATAAAACACACCCATACACACTCACAGAGAAGGGTCAGCCTGACATCTAATTTATATACCTATAAAAAGAAAACACACAAACAAAAATATCCACTCTCTACATGTCCTGAAACTCAATGAATGAAACTACTTTTTAAGAAAAGAAAAATTACTTATCTCTTATTATATTAGAGCAGAAAATTTAAATGAATCACCAGCAATGGCTACAGTAATTTAAAATGAACATTTTTATAGTATTGTATAAGAGAGACAACTCTTCTATATTAATTATTTATAAAAATTTGTTGCTCATTTTATTATTTCTGTTCCCCCCCCCAAACAAATATGTTATCATTTTTGTCTAGCCTAAGATAGAGACAAAATAAAACCTTCTAATGTCAAAACTTTGAAATTCATCATGTACCTTTCTGGGTCATTGTCTCTGGAGATGAAGTGTTCTTCTCCAGCACTACAGTAGCTACAAAATTAAAGTAATTCTTTAAAAAATTAATCTAAATAAATCATAACAATTTTTGTTTCTTAATGAAGATTGCTGCATTGTCTAGGATCAGAAATATCTGTAATAAAATTGATTTAACAAGAAAAAATAATAAAGTAATAAAGTTTTAGGGGAAAATATTTTAAAAGGCTAATGGACCATACTTCACCATATTTCTTTAAGGTGTATTGGTTTAACCATTCTCGAAATGAATTTGCATTTCTTCATAATGTCTTTCAGTCTCCTCAAGCATTTCTTTGACTTATAAAGTCAGAATACATGAGTACGTGTAAAATATTCTTTACTAATATCATTATTTTATGCATTTGATAAAGTAAAAGATAATCATTCTACATTTATTTTAAATGTATACTTTAAAATGAAAAGCTCTAGTCCTTAATTTTATGAAGTGTTTAGAGGCACTGATGATCATTAAAGTGAAAAGTTCTGTAAAATCTTAAAAAAATTTACTTGCAGGGAATAACAGCTACGGTTACCACAGTGGACATCAGGACAAGGCAGATGACTCCCAGCACCCCAGCAATGAGCTTCCCTGGGGGTGATGGGGAATCTGCAGGAAGAGAAAAAATAACACTAATAAAGAAGAGATGGACAGTTGTTAGACAATTTACACAGAGAATCATATACATAAACTTGGACCCCAAACCCTTATTTCCCACTATAATCTTTCTCTCAGAATATACCATTGCATTTTCAGGAAATAGAATTCTCCGTGAGTTGTTGGTCAAAGACTACTCCTTACAACAATGCTTGAATAAAATTAGTCCTAACTTTCATCTTAGAATATCATATTCCAACTTCAAGTTTTGATCCTTAGAGATGAAAAATAATCGAGCTTATCTTATACTGTTCCCCCACACCTCTGCACCCCAAATGCACATCCTAAGACAGTGATACTGTGTATCTATTAAGCATGTTACCTTTGCAGTGGTCATGCTTGTCATTCTCTTGAAGATCTTGAGAAGTATTTTGAAGATTTAATTCTGCATAGGTTATTTCTTGCTCAGTTACTGAAATGGAGCCTTTAGTCCCTTTAGGTTTTACCTGCTGCTTCTTTGAATACTTGGCCACATTCAGTTCTGCATAGGTTACTCTTTGGTTATTCATCTCTGCAGCTGAGTGGTTTCCAAGACTGTGCTCTAAGTGTACTTACAAATAAATGTTACATGCAATGAAGAGATCCCTTACAAAAAAAAATGGGCAGGGTAGACGGTGAGTGTTTGGCTCATTTCCCAGTTAAAGAATCTAAAATTCTCCTTTTAAATTCCTTCGTGTTTTAAACAAGTATCACATGGTAAAATACATTTTTAAAAGATACTTTACATTTGCTGATATATTATTTGTTGGAGCTATAAAAAGACATAATTAGTGAAGAATATAGAAGTATACTAATAACATTTTCATTAACTTAAAGTCAGATTCCACAGAAATATTTAGAGATCATTAGAATGTCTGTTTCAAAATTAAATGTTTTATTAGAAAAAAGAGGCAGCATTTATGATCATTTTAAAATCCAATACTAAAGACTAAGTGCTTTAAAAATGGAAAATGGTTGTGTTGGCATATATATTAATTTCCTGTACTGAATTATATTTACTTAATGATTTACATTTATTTATTAAAATTGTTACCAAAAGGTCCTTTGTTTTGAGTGGTTGAACAGTTCTGAGAAATAAGTAAAAATTTAAAGAAATGTCTTATATGTTGGAAAATGTTACCTGACACATTAAATTTATCTATAAACTAAAAATAATAAAAATTAAAACAAAAATATTTTAAATAATTTTTTTACAAAACTAGTTGATTATTTAATGGGTATGATCAGAACCCATAAGATGATCATGTAATTTAATAATTCAGTCAAAGGGCTCTGTAGTCAGAGAGACAGGAATTAATTCTGGCTTTGAAACTTATAACGCTTGACCTTTAAAAAGTTGTTTGGTGTTAAGTAACCTACTTTAGTAATTTAAAATGGAAGTAATATGTAAGATATATTGCATGCAAAATTTAACACTCTGCCTGACACATACTCTCAATAAATATTAATTATCTTAATTATTATTTCAGTCACAATTTTCATGTTATTATTTCTGCTTCATATCAGTTATACTTTGAAAAATAATTTAGTAAACAGAAGTATAATCAGTATGGTATATCTTTTATGCAATGTTTGTTCAAAATTTTAATCTAGTTTCATATTTTAGAAAAACAATCTCATCCTGATTTTTAGTAAAAATCAAGCTGATTTTATTCAACATAATACATGTATAAGGAATTTGTTTAATCTTCATCATGAGATGAATTATTTTTAAAGTGTCTATTTAGAAAGTTAGGCAAAGTATAAATAACATATTTTCATACAAAAAGAAAACAGACATTGTACTGATTATGAAATCCAAAATTAATTTTTTCTTATCGTGAGTTTCAGTTTAAATCATTATAATTTATAAACCAAATTATGCATGAGTATATGCACTTGATTAATTCTCTACAGGTAATAATATGAATCATTTAAGAAATATTTCAACATAATTCCTATTTTATGGTTTCTTTTTACCCTGAATTATTCAAATAAAAACACTAATGTTCCAACTTGATTTTGTTGTTTACTAATTTTTCCTCAGTTGCATCACATTTAGCCTTTGTTTTCTCCCACTATATGAGATGGTCTAGTAGAGAAACAGGAGAGTAGTGACACATACCTTCTGTTAGCTGGAATGTCGGGCATCCTTTAAAGGGGAGGTGATAGCTGGATAATAAAAGAAGAAATTTTAAAATATAATTTCAGGACCAAAATAAACAATATCTGTGACCTTCAAAGACTGCGCTGTGAAGACTCAGAGTGAAGCAATAGTGGAAAAAGTAAATATCTCATCAATGTATCACTAGGTTTGAACAGGAAATCCTCACACTTTGGCTATTTTGAAATCAGTTCTTCTCATCACACACCTCCAGAATACAGGAGACTTTGGGCTCCAGCTGAAAGGACAAATACACCTCTCTAAGTGTGTCACTTAGATTGTCCACTTTCAAACACTTCTGAAAAATTGTTTTCATGTTCTACAAAATATGAGGGATAGGCTTAACCACTCATGCAGTTAATTTGTTGCCAACTCAGTCACAAACACAGCAAACTTATTTCTGTTAACTATCTTAAATTTTACCTTTAGAAGTAAGATGCTAAATCTTGGCATTACATATGTCTTTTCCTCATATCCATATTATTTTACTTGTATTATCATAGAAAAAGTCTTAAAATAACATTCCATACTGGCAAGTATTTAATGGTATTTATCACTAATTATACTGAGAAATTACCAAATTTTTAATTATATTGTGCCTGGCACAAAGTCTATCATTCCCAAAACAGCATATCCATTATTCTGCTTCAGTTCTTTTTTTAAATTCTAGTATTCACTTACAGTTTACACTCAATATTATTTTTGTATTAGCTTCAGGTGTACAGTATTGTAATTAGACAATCATATACTTTACAAAGTGTTCTCCCTGATATTGAAAGTATAATTAAGGCTTATTGAATTAACAATCTTTAGTGGAGGAAAATAGGAAAATAAAAAAAAATTAATCTTAAAGAAGTTATAAAAATAAAATAATAACATATGTTTATAGTTTAAATAGAAAGAAAATAGTAAAGATATATTTGGACCCAAATAAATACTAATTATATTAAATATAAATAAAATAATTTTCAGTTCAAATATGAAGCACTGACTCTAGGTTCATCCATGTTATAGCAAATGACAGGGTTCCTTCTTTTTTATGGCTATCTAATACTCAATTATACATATGTATGTATTTTATTTTTTTATCTATTCATTTTTTGAGACACACCTTTAATATAAGCAATGAAAAGATAAAAGTAAAAACAAAATAGAGTCTATTAAACACAAACCAGTAGAAAATTGCCACGCTAAAGATGCTAAAGTTATATTAATTTTAGTTCATTTAAAAGAAATCAAATTTAAAAATTGATTTCTGGTTTACATTAGCCATATTTTAACAATTGATATAAAGCATTTCATTATTACAAGTTATTTAACCAGTGTACCTTAAATAAAAATAACTAAAAATATTTTTGAAAATCCTTATATGATTTTAATTCAGTAATATACTGATAAAAACATATAGATAGATTAAAGGTTACTATGCATGTTTATAATTTTATATAAATTACAATGAAAAAGTTCTGGCTGGTTGGCTCAGTGGTAGAGCTAGGCCTGGTGTGCGGATGTCCCAGTTAGATTCCCTGTCAAGGCACACGGATGAAGCAACCTACTGCTTCTCCACCCTTCCACCTTGTCTTCTCTCTTTCTCTCTCTCCTCCCCTCCCACAGCCATGGCTCAGTTGGTTCCAGTGCATTGGCCCTGGGTGCTAAAGATGGCTCTGTGGGTTTCTGCCTCAGGAGCTAAAAATAGCTCAGTTGCAAACATGGCCCCAGATGGGCAGAATGTCTACTCCAGATGGGGGTGCTGGGTGGATCCCTGTCAGGGTGCATGCGGGAGTTTGTCTCTTTATCTCCCTTCTTTTCTCTTGGAAAAGGAGAGTTAGAAGAGAAATATAATATATCAAATGGCTTTACTGTAAAATTAATTGTCTAAATACACATAGTAGGTAAAAAGGAAACAAATATCAATATCTGAGCATGTATCATAAAAAGTTAAAGTTGAAAAGCAAATTAAATCAATAATCCTGGCTGGATAGCTCAGTTGGTGGGAGCAATGTCCCAATATGCAAATGTTGCCAGTTCAATCCTCAGTCAGGATACATACAGAACAGATTGATGTTTATGTATCTCTCTCTCTTCCTTCCTTCCTTCCTCTCTCTAAAAAATTAATAAATACATTTTAAAAAATAAGTAAGTGAAGGCAAAGTATATAAAAACAATAAGGATTAGTATTTAATGGCAAAAACAAAAATAACAATAGAGATGATTAAGAAGGCCACAGGATTTTCATTGAAAACCCATTATAAAATTACTGAGGAAAAAAATAGAAGACTCAAATAATTTTTATGTAGAAAGAAATATAAGCAATTTTATAATTCTTAAAGATATTAAACAATTATTTATATAATTGTTATCTATACAAAATAAAATATTCTCAGAAAATATAAATTACCAAAATACAGTACAACAAACAGAAAATCTGAGAAATCCTACATGTATAAAAGAAATTTAGTTGTTTTAAAAAAAACAAAACACTTCATTGTGGTATGATTGACATACAAACAACTATATATATATATTTCATATATACAAATTGAAGAGTTTGAAGATAAAATACACCCATGAAACAATCGACAAAATTAAGTTTATAAACTAATCAGCAGTTCCAAAAGTTCCACCACCCTTATTTTTAAAAACATTTTTTTTCTTTTTTGGTAAGAATGCTTAATAAAAGTGATATACACAAAACAGAAATGTGAACTCTAAACTCTATGTTTTACAATATATCTCCAGTAATCACTATTCTATACTCTGGTTCCATGAGTTTGACTATTTTAGATTCTTCATAAAATTTGGATCATAAAGTATTTGTCCCTCAGTGTCTGGCTTATTTAACTTAGTATGTCTTCTAGGTCCATGTATGCTGACAGAAATGGCAGGATTCCCTTCTTTCTTAATGCTGAATAATATTCCATGATGAGTACATGCCACATGTCCTATGTGTGTCTTTAACTTGGCTGTTCCTGAGTAAATAAGCTGGCAAACATAAATGTTTTCCTAAAGTTTTATGAATTATCATAATGAATTATCAACCTGAGGAAGGAGTTGTAAAAAACTCTGAATTTATAACCACTTGTTCCAAAGCACAGGTGGCCTTTAGGACTTATAACTGGCATTGATAGTGTAGACGGCCTGATCAGGCAGTGGCACAGTGCATAGAGCTTCAGCGTGGGGTGTGGACGACCCAGGTTCAAAACCCAGAGGTTGCCGGCTTGAGCGCAGGCTCACCAGCTTGAGTGCGGGGCCACTGGCTTGAGCGTAGGATCATAGACATGACCCCATGGTCACTGGCTTGAGCCCAAGGTTGCTGGTTTGAGCAAGGGGTCATTGGCTTAGCTGGTGTCCCCGATCAAGGCACATAGGAACAGCAATCAATGCACAACTAAAGTGACTCAACAATGAGTTGACGCTTCTCATTTCTCTCTCTTGTTGTCTCTCTCTTTCTAAACATAAAAATAAAATACAATATAAATGTTAAATGGCCTAACAGTAGCTTTCAATCTAACATTGTGAACTGAACAATTATTACATTAGTTACCATAAGCCATATTTGTAATAAAAGTAAAGTTTAAAAAATAAAACCTTTCTATTTCATCACTAATCAGACATCAAGCTAAAATATTGATATGCACATTTTCACCTATAAAGTTACTAAGTATAAACTAAATGTAATCACACAGAGTTGGACAATGTGCAAAAAAACAACAACCTCAAACCTTTGTTTGCACATGCTTCTTTTTATATTTTTTATTAAATGTGTTGGGGTGACATTGGTTAATTAAACCTGTATAACTTTATTAACCTCTGATTAATCTAAATATTTCCTTTCTGGGATATAATTTGTCAGTATTTATCAAAATCCAATAACAGGCCCTGGCCAAGTAGTACAATCGGTTAAGAGCATCATTCTAAAACAACAAGGTTGCAAGTTCAATCCCAGTCAGGGCACACCTGCGAAACAACCAATAAATACATGTCTGAGTGGAACAACAAATAAATACTTCTCTTTCCACTCTCTCCTCTCTCCTTTCCTCTCTCTGTCTCTCTAAAAATCAATCAATAGATAAAAATAATTAAGCCGTGGCTGGATAGCTCGGTTGGTTGGAGAATCATCCCAAAGTACAGAGGTTTCTGGTTAGATCCCCAGTCGGGGGACTAGCAGGAACAGCTCAATGTTCCTGTCTCCCTGTCTCTTTCTCTCAAAAAATAAACAAAAAAAGAGAAACCTAAAACAAACACACCAACTTATCCAAGGTTTTGAAAAACTGAGAAACTGCTGGCTTATTCAATGATTTAATCTGAGAAAAGAGACTCGACAGTTGAAAAAATAAAACAACAGAAATATTTCAAGGCAAAGAAGCATTACAAAGTAAAAGGAATAACTATTCTTACATTTCATAGCATTGTTTATGAAATAAACATGTACCTCATTTTTATAGAAATTATATTTTCCCAAACTGTCATTTACTATGTTCTAAAATGATATTTGAAATGAATATAAAATGGAGTACAATTTTAACTTCTTGAGAGAAGGAAATAAGCAGAAGCAATCACACTCACCGACTTGAAAACTAACTTTGAAAATAATTTTATTAAGAGAATCATAGATTTGAAAAAATATATAATATTGTTGCAGACTGGAATTAATAAAATTATACAGTAGATAATGTGGCTTAAAAACCTCCAGACAAAATTTTAGATAAAAAATAATCAAATGATGACATATTTTGTTAATCAAAACATTGTGAAAATCTACAAAGGAAATTCTTCTGTAAGAACTGATTTGTAGTTTGCTTTTCTCATAAAATGCTGATCAGGAAGTAAAAATGTTGCTTCAGTATGCTGTGGTCTTTGGTAATATGAAGAGTATTATATAAACTATAGACCTTTTAATATAAAAATGATGAAAAAATATTAAATTTAAATATTGCTTAATAAGAATATCCCCATATCAAGTCTAAGGTCTTAAAGAAAAAAAAGTGAGCCAAATGATATATTGTGTTAGAGGGTACATGGGAAAAGAGTATCATAGGATTCATAGAAAGTGTATGAAGATTTGTCAGAATATAAATTTTATAGTATTTGGCTTTACTTGTTAAGTTGTAATAAATAATTTATGTCCACATTCATGAACCTCTTACATCCTGGCCACTCAGTCTCTTTGCATCCCCATCTCCAGAGGAGATCGGGCGCGTTCAGGGTGGTATGGCCGTAGATGCATCCCCATCTCCAAACGACTTTTCCACTGCGCCTCAGCCAACCACCCCCATGGGAACACCTATGATGGTTTATGTCCTACCTTCAAATATTTTCTCTTAAAACTGGCTTTTTCAATTTTAATTTATTAGAGCAAAATCAGTTAATAAGATTATATAGGTTTCAAGTATACTTTTCTATGATACATAATCTCTATATTATATTATGTGTTCCCCACCCAGGCTCAAATAATCTGCCATCATATATAATATATTTGGCGACCATTACCCTTTATTCTCTGCCACCTCCCTACCCTATGAGTTTCAATATTACATTTATTTATTACCATATATATTATAATATAGTATAACATAGTCTGGTGTGTTATAATAAGTAAGTATATATAATTTTAATAATAACCATATATAATTTGAAGGACTTCAAGGGTCACCAGATGGTGGACATAAAAAAAAATTGCCTTACTAAATATTTCCAAATGTGTTTCTCTTGTCAGTTGGTACCTGCTAACTCAGAACCTTAGTACTGATTTCTCCTCAAGCCTCTCCCACTTACCTATGAGTGTTATTAAAATTCACTTTTCTGCTTCTCAATGTTGCCTATGTCCTCATAGGCAGCCTCTTTATTCATCAGTGACAATTAATCACAGCCTTCTGATTCATCAGTGTTCACGAACTTTCTATACTCTGGTCACCTGCTCACATTGCTTCCCCATCACCAAATTACTTCCCCACTGTGCCGCAGCCAACCATTTCTGTGGGCACAGTTTGGTCTTTGTCATCAGTTTAAATGTTTCGTCTCAAAACTGTCTTTTTAAATTAAATTTGGTTATTAAGATTACATAGGCTTCAAGTGCACATTTCTGTGGTATATCATCTGTATGTTATATTGTGTGCTCATTACCTAAACTCAAATCATCTTCTGTTAGCATGCATCTGGCCACCCTTACCTTTTATACCCTCTCCCCACCCTCTGGTAACCACCATACTATTGTTTGTGTCTATGAGTTTCAGTTTTATATCCTATATATGATTTCACTCAAAACTGTCTTATTAAGGTCTCCTACCCTCCACAAGCACCCTTAACTTTCTAGCTTGCTGGTTCATCTCTTTCAAATATAAATTTACAATTAGCCAGTCTTTGATGGCATTAGCATCTCTAGCCCAGTCTGTAACTCCACCTTGTTCTAATGTGTCAGTCTGCTTCTTTCTTCACCTTTCTTCATGTCTGACTTGATTTCATAACATGTTTCTCTTCTGCCAATACACTAACTTCCTTGAACTTCTTTTTATTCCAATGTTCAACAAATCATTGATCCTATAAGTGAAATTAATTACTGTTTCTCTTTATCAATGTCTGAGAAACCAAGTGCTTTTAAAACAGATCAGATTTATTGTGATATAAATTTGTAGTCACTAACATAAAATTGCTTTAGACATCTTGTCAAGATGATGCCATAAGCAAATGTGGTACTTGAATCCTCCCATAACAACATCAAAATTAAAACAAAACCAGAGAACAACCATCATTCAGAACTCCCTGTAATCAAGCTAAATGCAAATCCTGCAACTAATAAGTTAAAGAAATCGCTGCATCAAGACTGATAGGAGGGGCAGAGACACAGAATAGTCTGGTCTTACACCCACATGTGGTGGTTTAAAACCAGAGGGGATATTTCAGCTGTGGAGATGCCCCTGAGGAGCAAGAGGTTCCAGCCCCATACTGGACCCTACAGTCTAGGGTTCCACTACCAAGAAGAGAAGTCCCCATACTTCTGGTTTTAAAAACCAGCAGGGATTGTGGCTAAATGAGTCAGAGGGCTGCTGGAGTACCAGACAGTTTCTTGTAAAGAGCCGTCCCTGAGGCTTACTTGGACTTACTCCCTCTGAGCTCCAGCACTGGGGCAGCAGCTTGAAAGAAACTATTGTTATACAGGGAGGAATAAATTTTCTGGCACCAGAGCAAGAGCTGGTGGCAACTTTTTGACAGACAAAAATACTGGCATAGGCCAGTATTCCTTTCTTAAGAACCCCACACACAGAGTTAGCAGGCAGGTACCATATCTGCGTCTCCATCCACCTGGCCTTACACCATTCACTCATCTTGGTGATTTCCTGAGACTTTTCCCCACTTATTGTGTAGGCCAACCCAAACTGTTTCTAGTGGCTTTTTCATATGTATGGAATCTCTTGCCTTGTGATTTGGACTTTCCTAAAATCTCTCAATCAAGCAGCATCTGTCCTTTGTATACCCAGTACCTCTTATTAAGTGACACAAGGCCAGGAAGTAGCAGCGGTCAGCCTTGATTTGCAGCTTAACCTCTCTTGGGCACCTCCAAACCCAGTACAACTAGAAGCCATATGCACATTCCTCTGTAGCTCATGCAGGGTGGTCCCAAGCAGGACACAGGCAGTGGATGACCTTGTACCTCCCTGGAGACCCCAGAGCCAGTACAACAGGTTGACACCTTCAGACCATGAAAAATTACAACTCTACAACCTCTGCAAATGATACACTCAAAGGATGGATTCAATGAGCACCAAAGCCACACTGAAGCAAGTTTTGCTCCACTGGGTCAGCTTTTACACAGTAGCTTCTCTGCTGTAGTCATAGCCAATCATAACAGCCAATTGGCCTGGGCGGTACTCAATTCCTCCCAGCGACACCAACAACAATCGAGGCCCAACTAGACAAGTACAATGCACACAGTCCACACAGGTGTGCACCTGGAAAACCCAGCTCGGGTGACTAGTGAGGCTGCACCACTGTGCCTTACAGGACACTTACTATACAGGGCTACCTTACCAAGTCCGAGAGATGTAGCAGCTCTACCTAATGCCTAGAAACAAATATAAGGAAGCAGTCAAAATTCAGACAAAGAAACAAATCCCAAATGAAAGAACAAAAGAAATCTGCATAAAAAGAACTAATTGAAATGGACTCTAGCACACCACCAGATACAGAATTTAATTCAATGGTTATTAGAATGCTCAAGAAACTTATTGAGAACTTCAATGGCATAAAATAGGAAATAGAAACCATAAAAAAAGAACCAATTAGGAATCAAGTCTACCCTAATTGAAATGAATAATTTACAGGGAATCAACAGTAGAGTAGGTGACATCAAGAATCAAATCAGCAATTTGGAATATCAGAAAGCAAAAAACATCCAATTAGAACAGTAAAAGAAAAAACAATCCAAAAAATCAGGATAGTGTAAGAAGCTTCTGGGACAACTTCAAGGGTACCAACATTACATCAAAAAAGATGCTGATAAGAGAAGAGACAGTACAAGAAATTAAAAACCTATTTAAAAAAATAATGACAAAAAAGTTTTCTATCCTGATGAATGAAATAGACATACAAGTCCAAGAAGTGCAAAGTCTCAAATAAGAGGAACCCAAACAGGTCCACACCAACATACATCATAATTAAAATGCAAAAAGTTAAAAACAAAGGGAGAATATTAAAAGTAGTAAAAAGAAAACAGTTAGTTAATTACAAGGGAACTCCCCTAACACTGTCAGCTGATTTTTTAATAAAAACTTTCAGGCCAGAAGGGAGTCACAAGAAATATCCAAAATGATGAAAAGCAAGGACTACCAAGATTACCCAGCAAAGGTACCATTTAGAATGGAAGGATATAAAAGAGTTTCCCAGACAAGAAAAAACTAACAGAGTTCATCACCACTAAACCAGTATTACATGAACTGTTAAAGGGTCCTCTTTAAAAAAAAAAAAAAGAAGAAAATAAAAAATTATAAACAATAAATATATACCTATCAAAAATTAAATCTAAAAATCAAAATAAATGAACAAGCAGAACAGAAACAGACTTATAAACACAAAGAACATTTTGGAGGTTGCCAAGTGGGAGAGCAGTTGGGCAGATGGGAGAACAAGGTGAAGGGATTAAGTAGTACAAATTAGTTTTACAGATAGTCATGGGACTATATAGCATAAGAAATATAGTCAGTAATATTTAATAGCTATGTATGATGTCAGATAGGTACAAAATTTATCAGGATGATCACTAAAAAATTTAACCACCAGGTTGTATGTGTGAAACTAATATATGTCAACTGTAATTAAAAAATAAGAAAATAATTTAAAAATAAAATAAAATTTAAAGAAAGAAAATTGTTTTAACATTGTTAGGAGCTCTGTTGCTTTTTTCAGCTCACCACTCTTTCACATTCTCTGAAGTGAATTTTATCACACATTCTTCATTCTTAACAAATCTCTGGTTCGTCCACATCCTCTCCTATTTTTAGAAGATGACCTACTTCACAGATTGATAGAAACCACAGATTATTAGACTAAAAATTTCTCTGCTTTCTCTATCATGCCCACATTTTCTCTTCTCCTCTGTTAGAGACGTGTTCTACTTCCTCTTCCATGAGGCCAATGTCATCTGTATTTGGATCCATCCACTCCTGCCACCCACAATTCACACACTATTCATCACTCCTCTTTCCATTTGAATATTCAATGGTTTCTTAGTAGCTGTCTTCTCACCAGCTTACCTACTACCCTTACACTCTATCACTCTTAAAAAATGAAGTTCTTAAAGTTCTGTCTGCATTTCATCTCCATTTCTTATATTTTAATCCCACTGCTCCTGCCCGGTGACTCTATGGCATCAGCTCTCCTTTTGGTCATAAGTCATCTCACTTCACTAATTTGATTTTTTTATTTCTCTTTTATTTGAGCTTTTCATAGCATTCAACACCATATATCACTCCCTTCTTTTTAAACACTTCTTTTCTTATTCTGTATTTTCTTGATCTCTTCACACTTCTTGTTTTACCACCTATAAGCAAGTGTTTAATGTATATGTGCCAGCAGTACTTTAAGTGTCAGTTCACTTATTTCCTTGTCAGGTAACATCTCCTCTTAATGTTTTAAATATTAACAACTATAATGCAACACCCTTAAAATAAAAACGAAACAAACAATATCATCTTCTCAAATATGTTCTTGTCTTAGTAAAAGTCACAATTTTTCATCTTGTTAAAAGAGAAACTTGGAGTTTTCATACTTATTCTCTGCACATATATCTCAATTACAAGGTTTGTCCAATTTTAAATAATAAATGATTCTCAAACTGCCTGCCTGTGCTCTAACCCTGCCTTTTCAGCTCCACCTGATAACACACTGGCTCCCATCTCTCAGCTTTGCCACTGCATCTTCATTAATTGTATGAGCCAATCCTATTAACATCACTGGGTCTTTATATATACTTTTTCCTCTTTACCTAAGTAACTATAGGAATTCAAATTTTAATACCTGTTTTAACTTTCGCTCCCTTAGTTAAACTTCAGGGAACTCTTAAACTAGGTCAATTATGCCTTTAAATACATGTTTAGACTTGACTTTTTTTTTCTATAGAAACACTAAAAGTGTAATTTTTAAATAATTTCTATGGTCATTGGACTAATAGATTTTTTTCTCCAAAAACTTGAAGTTACAACAGGATAGACTCTATGTCTGTTATTGATTATCATTCTATGACTTGAGATGTTGTAGACACCAAAAATGCTACTTAAGAGTGTTAGCATGCAATAAATTATAAAATATTCAATAACTTAAATATGAACAACTTGAGATATGTTTTTGGAAAAAAACAGCTTCTTATGCTTAAAAGCTTACAGTAAGTGAATGAAATATTAAATATAAGTAATTCTGTAAAGAAGAAAACATAAAATTTATCTGTAATCTTTGTTTGAGAAAAGCTACAAAGAATACAAAATAAAGAAAACTTTAAAAATAACATATTTAGCCAGACAAAAGAAAAACAAAATATTTATCATTTATATAAGAGTTAATGTATAGTTACAAAAATTAAGAGCACATACAGATCAATAAGTAAAACACAGTCAACCTTGGTAAATGGGAAAAAATATAAATACACATTGCACACACATACACACCAAAATTGATTAAATGTGAAAAAATGCTGAATTCTCACTGATAAGTGAAATATAATTTCAATAAATTTAAGATCATTCATTTTCATCATCATATTGGTAAAATTGATGAGAAAAGAGATGTTAGGATTGGCAAACATGTTTTTAGGGGTTATGCAGAAATGTTTGAATATACATATCTGAAATTTTATTCTGTACATAAATTTCTCATACTAACTAATGAACTAATGGCTCTGGGGAGTCAAAAAAGTTCATAATATTTTTACATGTCAATGACTGATATCTTTCAGAAAGGAAATGTTTAAATACAGGATTTGGCAAAAGTAAGTTTACAGTTGTGAGTACACAAACATGGAGTTTATTCTTGTATTATTATTTATTAATTACTGTATGATTTTCCATGTGAACAACTGTAAACTTACTTTTTCTTTATCTTGTATGCAATGCATACCATAAAATATTATAGTCATTAAAATAATAAGAAATAATGTATATGCAATAGCACTGAGAAAATTCTAAAATATAGATTTTTTAGAAGAGCCATTTATTAACACATTTTGTGTTAGTGAGCTACAGATGATATGTTCGTGGGAAAAAATACTCTTTATTTATTAAAGTATGAGAAAATATAACCTATATAAAGGACATTATAATATTATATGTTATATATTAATACTATATATATAAAACATACAATGAAATATGATAGTGATAAAATCAATTTCTTCCCAGAATTGTTAATTAAGAGTCTTTTTTACTACAGATTTTTTTTTTTTGTATTTTTTCTGAAGCTGGAAACGGGGAGAAACAGTCAGACAGACTCCCGCATGCGCCCGACCGGGATCCACCCGGCACGCCCACCAGGGGCAACGCTCTGCCCATCAGGGGGCGATGCTCTGCCCCTCCGGGGCGTCGCTTTGCCGTGACCAGAGCCACTCTAGCGCCTGGGGCAGAGGCCAAGGAGCCATCCCCACCGCCCGGGCCATCTTTGCTCCAATGGAGCCTTGGCTGCGGGAGGGGAAGAGAGAGACAGAGAGGAAGGGGGGGGGCTGGAGAAGCAAATGGGTGCTTCTCCTATGTGCCCTGGCCGGAAATCGAACCCGGTTCCCCCGCACACCAGGCCGATGCTCTACCGCTGAGCCAACCGGCCAGGGCCTTTACTATAGATTTTTAAACAATATATTTGCTATTATTTTATTCCATGTTTCTCATAAATAGAGTCAAAAAATGAATTAATACTCTGAAAAATAATGGGGACTAGCCTTTGCAAAAGAGAGGAGAATGTGGTTGGGTTGAGAGGGAGTAAGGAGGAGGGGAGAAAGGAGAGGGTTTGGTTGTCAGAGGGGAAGGACCACACCAACTGAGGCCATGGATTGGGAACTTGGGAGTAATGATGCAACCACTCTCCCCCTTTCCACTCCTCTTCTTCAACTAAGAAAGGGAAGACCCAGGGCTGAGGTGTACCCCCTGTGGGTCGAATCTGAAACCATCATGTTGTTGTAGGTTGTAAGGGAGAAGAAAAAAATGTTTTAATTGAGATGACTACTATTGGGATATTCTAGCTACATTAGGTCTTACACTTCTAGTTGACCAGTGGTTTGACTGAGTGTCTCAATGTAATTCCAAGAACCCTGACAATTCTTTAACCTAGAGTGCCAGAAGTTGTATCCAGGTCATGTTATATAATCATAACAACTTTGATGTCTCCTATGCTGTTCTTCCTCAAAACAGTGCAAAGTGTCTTTATTGTGAATGAGACATCTATTTTACAGCTGATTCTGGAATTTCTGGTCTATGTAATCACATTATTTCTGTCCACTTGAATTTGCAGTTGCAGAATGTTCACCACAAGAAAGAGAAGGGAATAAAATTCATGGAAGTAGAACTTTTGATAATTCTATCAGCCTTTAAAACCTGATCCCTTGACTATTTCTCCTAAATGTAATCCTCTGTCACATACCTAAACCCAATAGCCAGATTAGGAAGGCCACCATACTTGTAACATCTACATGCCCATCAATTCACAAAACTATTTCAGAATCACCAACAATTTACTAAATAGCTCAAAGTCTTTTGCTAATTGCCAATACAACATTCAGACTATTTCAACAGGAGTTCAAAGAAATTGAAATAAAACCAGAATTAGCACATAGAAACAATTCTTCAAAATTGCATCCTGTAGACCACAAACCTCCAAAAATTCCTCTTTGGTCATTAGTCACACTTTAAATAGAAATCATCCCACTGTTTACACAGCTTCCAGCACCCTAAATATTGATATGGTGGCGTACAGTAATCAATCTAAGATCTATATTTGAGCTAATGCCACCACAGGAGATGAACATGTCATGCAGAATCAACCATATTTATCATATCCACAGACTCTGGAGCATCTGCTGTCTGTAGGAATATGTCTGGGCAAGGGAGCACAGAAGACAGCTTTATTCTTCATCATTCTTCTACATGCTGAGCCATAGGCACTAACCATCTCTACAGTTTCTCCTCCAGTGCTGGTCATTCAACACAAAACAAATATGCTTTCAAAATTATAGTTTCTTCAAATAAACTCCCTGCAGTTCACTATGGAAGGAGTTCCCACTTTTGAGCTTACAAATCTTGTAAACCATTCTGATAATGATGCAGAAACAGTATTCAGCACCTTATGAACCCTACTTTAGTACATGTGGATAGAATCAGTGAACATGGAAGTTGAGTATGGCATGTGCCATTGTTGCCTACCCACAGGCTTTATTGGAAGAACGGAAGTTCAGACTGGAAAAACTTCAAAGAGAACCTAAGATTCAAAGTGTTAGCTGAATAAACTACAATCTGAGGGCAATGAAATGACAACTTAAAAGCACATAAAAAGATCATATTCCATATCTCAAATAACTTCATTTGAAGAAATGCAGCAGTTGAGAAATTATAATGGACAACACCAGATTAAGATGGACTACTTAAAGACATTGATGTTCTTCAAATTTGAGGACATTTTAATCTCAGCACTATCCATGACTTGTATGACAATATTGGCTTTATAGATTCAGTATAGAAAAAAAAGCCCTCAAAGATCAAAGTTCCACCATTGAAACACCAAAAATTCAAGACATAAAGGATGAAGAGGGAGCCCAGTAGGATTGCATTTATGGTACTTTTGGAATCATCAGTCTTAATCCATTGTAAACAGTGTGAGGTTCTAAGTCATTTGTGAATCAAAGGTCCCTATATCTTTTCTAAAACCAAAGCTAAATTTCAAAATAATATTCTGACATCAGGAGAAAATTTTCACTGATACATAGGATGTTTTTCAAATTGAAAGTGTGACAATAAGATGTTGTGCTAGCCTTAAATGTCAACCCACAGAGTTAATAATAAATATCTCAGTCTAATGTTGTGGACAGTTGAAATTCACAGCATGAAAGTTTAATTGTTGAAATACTTGATCAAACACTGCCTACAGTATTCGATTATGTATAATTCAGTAATCAGTAGTGATCTTTTAATTCATGGATAGTAGTTTCACTTCTAATAATTAATTTATATATTTATTTAATAATTTCTAACAATTGAATTTAAGGTAATTTAATTTTGGTATAATGTATATTCACATAATCCCTAAACTTTCAATTTTCCTTCCACTTCTGTATGCATGGGTAACTTTATAATGCTGATAAATATAAAAGCTTAGTCTTTCTTCCTGCTTTCTAAAATATTTGTGAATATCTTTAAATCAATCTCATTTTCTCTGCTTGTGTCTTCTTCACTATATTGCTATAAAATTTGTCGATTTTATCTTATTTTTAGTATTTCTGTTGTCAAAAAATATGTTTACAGATATACCTGATTTCAAACCTTTGCATTAAATAATTCACACATATTTCAAACCATTATTTCAGCCAAACAGTAAATAGCACCTCTGACCATATTGTCGTCATGGGCTGAGCTACACATCCCCTGAAAGCCACAGAGACTCCACCACAGCCTTGGCAGTGCTGGTGTTTGCTGTACACAAGGTGGATTAAGGTCGGTTGAGGCCTCAGGCGCAAAAGAAAATATTGGGCCCCTTATCATTAGAAAAAAGTGTAAAGTTGGGGTTTTGCAGGGCCCTTCAGAAGTTGGGGCCCAGGGCGTGTGCCCTGTGTGCCCGCCATTAAATCTGCCTCCTGCTATACACCTACAGGTGTGAACAAAGATGCCTGCTGCACACACCCACTCACACTCACAGTGATTCTTCTATTTATTATTCTGTTATACATATTTTTAGTTTTTGTATACATTTAATTTTATTGGTCATGTTTCACTTGTGTTTCCTGAGCATAGATGTTACACTATCTCTTTTCCCATTGCTCATAGTTCCTGAGAGCCAACAAATATTTTTTCTGTTTGTTGTTGTTGCTTGACAGGTATATGAAAACATTGAGACAGAAAGTCTTTAACCTTTAAGGCAGGGGTCCCCAAACTACGGCCCGCGGGGCGCATGTGGCCCCCTGAGGCCATTTATCTGGCCTCCGCCGCACTTCTGGAAGGGGCACCTCTTTCTTTTTTTTTTTTTTAATAAATTTTTATTAATGTTAATGGGATGACATTAATAATTCAGGGTACATATATTCAAAGAAAACATGTCTAGGTTATCTTCTCATTAAATTATGTTGCATACCCCTCGCCCAGAGTCAGATTGTCCTCTGTCACCCTCTATCTAGTTTTCTCTGTGCCCCTCCCCCTCCCCCTAAATCTCTCCCTCCCTCCCTCCTGCATCCTCCCTCCCCCCACCCCTGGTAACCACCACACTCTTGTCCATGTCTCTTAGTCTTGTTTTTATGTTCCACCAATGTATGGAATCATGTAGTTCTTGTTTTTTTCTGATTTACCTATTTCACTCCGTATAATGTTATCAAGATCCCACCATTTTGCTATAAATGATCTAATGTCATCATTTCTTATGGCTGAGTAGTATTCCATAGTGTATATGTGCCACATCTTCTTTATCCAGTCTTCTATTGAAGGGCTTTTTGGTTGTTTCCATGTCTTGGCCACTGTGAACAGAGGGGCACCTCTTTCATTGGTGGTCAGTGAGAGGAGCATAGTTCCCATTGAAATACTGGTCAGTTTGTTGATTTAAATTTACTTGTTCTTTATTTTAAATATTGTATTTATTTCAGTTTTGTCTTTTTACTTTAAAATAAGATATGTGCAGTGTGCATAGGGATTTATTCATAGTTTTTTTATAGTTCGGCCCTCCAATGGTCTGAGGCACAGTGAACTGGCCCCCTGTGAAAAAAGTTTGGGGACCCCTGCTTTAAGGCCTTACGAGAAAGACAGTGCAGGTGCCAACAGAGGAAAACAAAGGGGAAGCAGTACATGGGAACCGTTCCCAATCTTAGTTCCTGCGCAGGTATCTCCAGTTTAAGGAACAAACTCTGGGCTTCACAGCTCATCTGTTCCACCAACAAAGGTCATTGGCACCTGTGAGATCATTACCTGCAATGAGAGGTTTTTATTTTAAGCTGAGGTTGAGAAAGGGTGTTTAATAGGCCAACAGTGAGAGGCAGGATAGCTGGTCATCTTTCTAGATTAAGTGAGCAAAAAAGAATGACCTGGGTTCTGTCATGTTCCTTGACTATCGATCCCAAGAGCTGAGGTCACTTCTCTGCTATGACAACATGGCTGGGGTCTGACATTTTGACTATTCATCAGGAAATGGCATGTAGACAGTATGTTAAGCTATATTTGGATGGAGGACTCACCTGCTGTTTCTACAGAGTGGAGCCCTTGTTTTATTCTTTGTACCAGTATTTCCAGATATTGAGTGACAGCACAGGAGAGGATGTGGACTTAGTAGGAAGCTAGACATTTCTCAGCTATTAAACTATACATTTTACCCAATTCTATGGAGTTGAACTTAGAGGTTTCCTGGTCCTACTCATGGGCTGAGTCAGTGTATGTTGAGGGACCATCCTATGGAACATGTGTAAGCACTATTAATGTTGGCTATCTCTCAACCCCAAAAATTGCCTTTGGTGGTTTCTGAAGCTGTCCTCTCGAGCAGCGCCCTTCCAGTTGGAGTATCTGATGAAAGAGCTGCTGTTAAAGATCGTTCAGAGGGCAGAAGTCAAATGTCTCAGCTTGCGGAGACCTTTTCTGAGATGCTCTTTCTTACCTAAATCCCTGTCTTTCCTAATTGCACAGACTGAGTACCTCAGGGTTCCCTTTCTTGCCAGCACTTGCTGTTTGTTAATTTATGGGTGGTAGCTGTTCTGACAAGTGTGAAGTGATACTTCATTGTGGTTTTAATTTTTATCTCTGATGATAAATGATGCTGAGCATATATTTTGTATGGCTATTAGCCCATCTATTCAGATCCTTTACCCATTTTCTGATTGTATTGTTTGTTTTCTTAGTTTTGAGTTGTATATATTCTTTATAAATTTTGGTAATTTACCCCTTATAAAATGTATCATTTACAAATATGTTCTTCTATTCAGTGGTTTGTCTTTTCATTATAGAGATGGTTTCTTTTGTTGTTCAGAAACTTTTTAGTTTGATGTAGTCTCATTTGTTTATTTATGTATTTATTTTGTCCCCCTTGCCCAATGGGATGCATCAGAAAAGTATATTGTTATGAGAAACGTTCCAGATTGTGTTGCCTATGTTTTCTTTTGGGATTTTTATGGTTACATGTCTTACATGTAAGTCTTTAATCCATTTTTAGTTTATTCTTGTGTATGGTATAAGAAGGTGGTGTAATTTTATTTTTTTACACATATATGTTCAGTTTTCCCAATATCATTTATTGAGTAGACTGTCTTTGATAGAGAGAGAGAGAGAGAGAGAGAGAGAGAGAGAGAAAGGAAGAGAGAGAAAAGAGAGAGAGAAATCAACTTGTTCCAATTAGTTATGCCATTAATTGCTTCTCATATGTGCCCTGACTGGTGCTCAAACTGGAAGTTCAGTCAGTGCCCTTGTGATCAAACCAGTGTCCTCAGGATTGAGCTGGTGTCCTTGGGATCAAGACCTGTCCTTGGGATCAAGACCACCAGAAACCTTGTGGTTGAGCTGGTGTTCTCAGGATGCAGCCAGTGACCCCAGGATAGAGCCAGTAACCCCAGAATCAGGCTGGTGACCCAAAGATAGAGCTAGCAACCTTGGGATCAGAGACCCCCCAGCTCAAGCCAGCAACCTTAAGCTGGAGCTTGCAATCCTGGACTTGGCAACTCTGGGATCAAACCAGTGACCTTGGCGCTATAGGATGATACTTTATCTACTGTGCCACAGGAAAAGGCAGACTATCTTTTTATTATTATTATTATTATTATTATTGATTTGAGAGAAAGAGAGAGTCAAAGAAAGAGAGAGAGACATTTGTTTTTTACTTAATTGTTCATTCATTGGTTGTTCCCCATATGTGCCATCACCCAGAGATAGAACCCACAACGTCCATGTATAGGACAAAATGCTCTAACTGACTGAGTTAACTAACCAGAGCTTGAATGGACTATCTTTATCCCGTTGTATGTTCTTCTCCTCCTTTGTTGAATATTAATTGACCATAAAGGCATAGGTTTATTTCTGGGTGTTTCACTCTGTTCTGTTGATCTATATATACAGTATGTCTGTTTTAATGCTAGTACCATGCTCTTTTGATTACTATGGCCTTGTAGTATAGTTTGATATCAGGTAACATGACTCCTTGAACTTTATTCTTTTCTTTTTTTTCAAGATTATTATATTTATTTGGGTCTTTTGTGGTTTCATATACATTTTTGGAATGTTTGTGAAATATACCATTGATATCTTGATAGGAATTGCATTGAATCTATACATTCTTTGGGTAGCTTGAACATGTTAATAATGTAAATTCTTTCTATCCATAAATGTGGTATATGCTTCTACTTATTTGTATCTTCTTTAATTTATTTCTTCAGTGTCTTATAACTTTCCAAATACAGATCTTTTACATCTTTGGTTAAATTTATTCCAATGTTTTAAAAATTTTTTGTTGCAATTGTTAATGAGATTGTTTGCTTAGTTTTTCTTTCTAGATAGTTCATTATAGGTGTGTAAAAGTGCAACTGATTTTTGGATTTTTATTTTATATCCTGTTATTTTACTAAATTTATTTATCACTTCTAGTTTTTTGGTGGTGTCTGTAGGGTTTTCTATACACAGTATCATGTCATCTGCAAACAGTAACAGCTTTACTTTTTCTTTTTCAATAAAAAAATTTCATATATTTTTTCAATTACTATTTACATTCAATATTATTTTGTGCTAATTTCAGGTGTACAGTATAATGATTAGACAATCAAATATTTTACAAAATGAAAGAGACAAGAAGGGAGAGAGATGAGAAACATCAACTTGTAGTTGCATCACTTTAGCTGTTCATTGATTGCTTCTCATATGTACCTTGACCAAGGAGCTCAAGCCAAGCCAATGATTCTTTGGACAAGCTAGTGATCTTGGTCTTCAAGCCAGTGATCTTTGGGCTTAGGCCAGCAACCATGGGATAATGTCTATGACCTTACACTCAAACGGGTGACCTGTGCTCAAGGTGGTGAAACTGTAATCAAGCTGATGAGCCTGCACTCAAGCTGGATGAGCCTAGATTGAAACCAGCAAGCTTGAAGTTTCAAATCTGGGACCTCAGCATCACAGGTTGACAATCTATCCACTGTGCCACCACCAGTCAGGATGTCTGAAATAATCTTTACTCTCTTTTATTTGGTTAAATCTCACTATTGCAGAAAACTATTTTTAGAAGAATTTATTTCATAACCTACATTTGTATGATGTTGGGGACTGAAAGCCAACAGGGTCTTTGCAGTTTAGATTTTTGGGGGACAGAGGTGTGGGGAACTGGCAGTAAACTGACAGTCTGCCCAACCGCCCACCTCACTTGTTCTGTGAAGTTGTTAAAGGCTATTTTGCTATGCTGCTGGATTGTTTATACTCATCCTGCCCCCCATGTCCCTGGAAAGACTGGAGGCAAGTTTTCTTTTATCCTTCGCCTTGTGAAGTTAAGATGTTATGTATGGTGGGAGTTTTCTGCACTTGGTAGAATTCTTGAGTTGCCTTGGAAATGTGATCAGAGATTTCTTTGATTTGCTAATGGCCCATTTTGCCCTATAAATAAAGCAGTAAGTGGGTGTTGACAGCGTTCTGTTCTTGCCATCAGCATTGCAGAGGTCTCCCGATCCCATCTTCTTTTTTCTCTAAGCCTATTTTCTTAATTCTATGCCGTTCCCACTCAGGACCTGGAATTACTAGCCACACTGGCTCATGGCAGTATGAGGCCTATTTTACATCTTTTTAACACAACCTAGGCTCACCTTTACTGTTGTCACATTTCTCTGCTTTGTAATGTCTGTGTCTTGCTCCCTCATAAACAACAAGTATCTTGATGAATTGTTTACTTATCCTCCCAATTCTAAGACTAACAAAGTAACTAACCACAAATGTGAATTCAATTAATGTGAATTCAGTGAATAAATATATGGTATAGGATTAATGCTATTTTCTAGAACTTCTATTTTTCTGAACCACATATAGAAAAGTACAAAATAATATTTAAGATGTAACTCAAATAAATGTCTCCTTTGCTTTACATTTTTAGAATAATTCATCCAACAATAGCAGAATATATATACTTCTCAAACTTGCATGGAAAATTCTTCAAGATAAACTATATTTACATTTATAAAATATACTTTAACAACTTTAAACAAATGAAAGTTATACAAAGTATTTTCATAGACCACAATGGAATTAATATAAAAATCAGTCATAAAAGACAGCTGAAAAATCTCCAAATAATTGAAGATTAAACAAGACTGTTATAAGAACAAATGCATAAAGGAAGAAGTTTAAAGAGAAAATAAAATATATTTTAAACTATATGAAAAAATATTTATCAAAATTTGTGAGGTATAGAAAAAGCAGTGCTTATGGGAAAAAATTTTGCATTGTCTGCATACAATAGAAAAATAAAAATATCTAAAATCCTAGCTTTGAGTAAGAAGAGTAATTTAAGCCTAAAGCAAATATATAAAAATTAGAGCAGAAATAATTATAATTGAAAACAGAAAGCAAAAGAGAAAAAATAAGTGAAACCAAAACCTGGCTCTTTAAAAATATCATTAAAATAGATAAAATTCTAGTCATGCTAATCAAGCAAAAGAGAAGACACAAATTACTGACATCAAAAATGAAAGGCAATAATTATAGATTACATCAAGACAGTGTGGCTATTAGCATAAGAGTAGATGTAATATATTAATGAAACAGAATAGATATTTCTGGTTGGGAAGGATCTACCTGTATGGTTCATTATTTTTTAACAAATATTATTTTATTTTAATATTTGTGGAATCTATAGCTATGTCTTTTTCATTTCTGATTTTCTCTTTTCTCTCTCTTAGGCAATCTACCTAGAGCTTTATCAATGTTCTTATTCTTTTTAAAAACTGGCTTTGGTTTACTGATTTTCATTTTATGTTTTTGTTTTATTTCTACTCTTATCTTAATTAGTTCCTTTCTACATTGTTTTATATTTCATTTTCTATACTTCATTATTTCTTAAGTGGAAGCTTATAATTAACTGATATGAAAACTTATTTTCTCTTAAAAACATATGAAGTTTTAAATTTCTAAGTACTACTTTACCTGCATTCCACAAATGTTCATTACATTCTATTTTTATTTCCTATTCAGTTCAAAATATTTTAATTACAAATAATTTTGAAGCTTGATGCAGTCACATAGACTTAAAAGTTCATTTACTTAAATTTCTGGCATCTCTAATCTGTTGCTTAATCCTTCAAAAAATATTTCATTTCAGTTGTTTATTATAGCTTATAATTTTAAGTTATTTAATTTAAAGTTTCTCTTTCTCTGCTGATATCCTCTTACTGTATAAACATTATAAGCGTATACTTTTCGAGTATATGTATAAAAGCTGCTTTAAAAGCCTTGACTGTTAATTGCAACATCTGGTTCACCTAGGGATTGGGCTCTGTTGGTTAATTTATACTTAAAATATGGATTTCAGGCTCTGGCTGGTTTGCTCCGTGGATAGAACACCAGGCTATCGTATGAACATCCCAGGCTCAATCCCTGTCAGGGCACACATGAGAAGAGACCATCTGCTTCTCTCCCTGCCCTCTCTCAGCCAGTGGCTCCATAGGTTCGAGTGTGGCCCTGGAACTGAGGATAGCTTGGTTGGTCTGAGCATCAATCCCAGACTGGGGTTGCCAGGTGAATCTTGGTCAGGGCACATGCAGAAGTCTGTCTCACTATCTCCTCTCCTCTCACTTAAAAAATAAAATAAAATATGGATTTTATTTTCTTGTTTTTTTGCATAGCTAATGACATTTATTGAACACTGGATATCATAAACAATATATTTTCAAAACTCTGGATTCTACTGTGTTCCTCTAAAGAATAATTTTTGTTCATGGGTCAGTAAACATGGCTGTAGTCAAACTCCAAACTTGTTCTCCATTGTATTGGCCAACAACGGAAATTCCACTTAGTGCTTTCAGCTTACAGGGTCCCCTTTTTTCACTGGCCTCCGTCCGCTCTTCTCTGCACCTGTATAGATAGTTATGTGTTTAGCAAAAAAGTAAGGTGATTATAGTAATGTATTTTTTGGCACACCCATTCTATGACTTTTCTTTTCCGAAGTCCCTCCTGAAATTTCTTTTTTTCCTTTCACACTACATATTTCATTGTTTCTTGAAGTTAATAAACCTGCAATTTTCTGCCACCTGAACATTGTATATATTCAGTACTCTCAGAAAAAATTTGGAAATTTTCCAGTTTTAGTTTGATAGTTGGCTAATGTTTCCATATGAATTTTTCTTTGGCAATTTTTCTGCATACTTACATTTTCTTGAGAAAAATCTGCATCAGTTATGAACAACTCCATTCTATCTCATAAAGAAAGCTACCCAAATATTTTTATTGTCACAAGTATGGACTTTTGTTTTATATTGAATACTAACTTCAAGAGAATAAGTAATATTTATTATGTGCTAATAATAACATTGCAACTTGCCAGTCAAATATAAGAAAAATAATTTTAAAGTTAAGATCAAAAACAGAATAAGACACAGAACGAGATGAAGGGTCTATATTTCAAATTACTTCTTTGTCAATTTTCGTGAGGTAGGAACCCAGATTTCTGGCAAAGTTTTAGATTTTTTGAAGTTTCTGAAATTTTGAAGAATTTCAAGTTTTTCTATATAGAGTTTGGTTTTTTTCACAGTGTTTTCCAGGATAATGTATAAAGATATACATATTTTTAACTACTCATTTTTTGTTTTGATTTTTTTCTTGGCATCAATTGTCCTTTTCTGTGTTCTTCCTATATCTTAATTAGGTGAGAAATAGTTTTTGTGGACTCGGAGTGCAGGTGGCTACTGTTAGATTCCTAGGTCAAGAGTGGCCTCTTCTGTCAAGATATTGCAATGCAGCCTCTTAAGTGGATTTTGGAGAGAGGAAGGAAGGTGTTTTTTAAAATGTCAAGTTTGTCTAACACACCCTAATTCCCTCCCTACTTTACACACATATACTTGCTTATTTTCCCTTCACTGCGCAGGTTCTAGATGGGCTTCTTCTGTCCTCAGCCTTTCTTTCTCCCCAGTGTTTCCTTCCCGAGACTGACTCTTAAAGAGTAAGACTCTAAAATGCACTTGGAAGTCTTTTTCTTGTTTCCAGCCCCACATCAACTAGAATTCTTTTTTTAGGATTTTCACAATGAATGTGATCTTTCTTTTCCTGGACAAGTACCCAGTTTTCTCTAGAGCTTCATAAAAGGTTGCTTAGAAATAACTACACTAGAAATTGGTAGTTATATTTCTATTTACAGGTATTTTGAAGTTTTGATGTTTTCTGGCTCCTGGTCATACTAAATTTGTGTAAATTTTGTGTTTATTTTTTATGTCATAAATATACATTTTAGGTTATATTAGGAAATTTGGATTTAGATAACTGTCATTATCTCTCTATCAATATTTTTTAGACGGGCTCTCTACCCACTTTTGATGTCATGAAGGAAACAGTAACCATCCCTGCCTTGTTTTTCCTTACTCATGGCCTTTGTGTCATGAAGTAACAACAATAAAACAGAGAAGTAGAATGTTATCAATGTTCTACTTTTCTACAAACTGTTTAACTTCAGTAAGTTATTTTAATCTTTTATGCATAAATTACAGTTCTATTAGTTTTTCATGTGTTTTATTAATAATGAATAATTATACTGTCAAGAAGGCATTTAACAACAGAAAAAATAAGAAATAATAAAAATAAAAAAGAATGTGAAAATTTATTTAATTATCAAAATGAAAACAGAATTTAACATGGATTAGCTAAGGCACACCCTGACTGCTTTATTTAAACATGCAGTCCCTCCTTCAACTGCAAAATACCCTTTGTTAGGTTCCGGTCCAGGGCCCCCTACTGAAACCTCAACCAACCACGTTGAACTTTAGGTGACCCGGTGCCTGGGCAGTCTCCCCCTCCCAGCTCTCCACTGGAGCAATCCTGATTGATATTTTTCCTCTGCCCAACCCTCAGACATCCTGCCAGTTAACACCCCCCCACACAAACCCTACCATTTATCTGAACATTCTGCTACTTAGCACCACCTCCTCTCCCCGTTGTTTAACACCCTCAGGTAGCAGAAGTTTGGCCCTGCTGTGGGAAGTACCACCAAACCCCATCTTATATCCGCTAAGGCTTCTCTTCCTCTGACTGCGGACACCACTTGGGTCTCAGCCTATCTCTTCCCAGATGCATAATAAATTTCTTATAAAACTCACCAGGCCTTGTGCATCCCTCCTTTGGCGACTTGACACCCTTCACTGCTTTATTTTTCTCACTAGCACTTGTAATTGTTTATATCACATATGTAATTTATTCATTCACTGTCTGCATTTTTTACACTATAAAACCACTCCATGTGGACAGTGACTTTTTAGTTCTGTCCATTTATATATTTTTGGATTCTAGAAGACTGCTCAGCATAAAGGAGAGGCTCAATTAGTATTTGTTGAAAAATTAATTTAAAAAAATGTGATCTTGAAACAATATAATAGTAACATTAAATTTGGTTAAAGAATATGAATTCCATATAGCTCAGATGAAAAGATGAAGAGCCAAGAAGATATAAAATAAAGTATATTTGTTATAATTTGTTAGGACATTTCCAGTTCTAAATTGTGTCTGTATAGTATTGCCAATACAGCTGCTATTGACATCCCATTAAAAACAATGTCTGTACAAAATAAATTGACAATAGGAAGAGTCAACCTGATGCTGCTATCCTTCCATCTGCTAAGCACTGGCTTCTAGAGCAAAGTGTCACTGGACGTCAGCACATTAGCATCAGACCTATGCTCAAAATTTTGTCCAGGGTGAGAAGCAGGTCATAGAACAGAGTTCCAAAATTCTCCCACAAAGAGGACAGAGTAAATGGCTCCCAAAGACATTCACATAACCCCCTGTAAATATGTCATCTTACACGGCAAGTCCCAGGGGAAGCATTTAATTAGCTAACTCTATTTTAATGCTAGGATTTAGAAAGAAAAATTTCCCCTCCCCTTTTATTTATTTATTTTTTTTTTTTTGTGAAATGCAAAAGTTAATTAACAAAGTCAAACTGTGCATTGTATTCCACAGTCTCCATTATTGTTTCAGTGTATGTCACTCAATCTCGGGGAAAGATAGTTATTTTTCAGGAACTAAGAAATGTAAATTATTTTTTGACTTGCTCTAAAGCTATGATAATATACAATAATACTCATAACACAGTAACCATCTTCTAACCTTAAGTCTGTAATCTAGTAATGAAATAAGTCAACATGAGACAAGAGATTGTAAATAAATTTTGTATTTAGGCAAAAGTATTTTATGAAACTCTGACACTTTCAGAACTTCACTGACAAATGTGGATTATTTTTAAAACATAGATTGTTATCTCAAAACCAACTTCTTGTCTGGTGTTTTAATCTTCTAGATGTCCTTACTTTTTGTTTCTATTTAATGATTGTGTGAGAATGAGAAACCTGACTTGTAAACTTTCCCTTATCTTTGATGTTGCCCTGTTGATGCTTTTTCATTAAAACCACTCAGAAATGATATGAATAAAATGACTGGAATTCCCCTGCAGAGGATTTCTCTTTCTGCAAATAAACAACATCATCAGGGTTAAAGTAGATTTCAAAAACCATATTCAGTTTGGATTTTTTCAAAGCATTGCCACTACCCCAGGATGAAATAAACCTTATCTTTCTCTTTGATATCTTCAGAAATTTCTTGCCATTTCTTCTTTACAACAAAACCTGTCCAGCATTCAAATAGGATGGGAGGCCCTAAGGTCAACATCATTCTGAATGAATCAGAGGAGACTTTTCAAAAGTGCCCTTTTCTCATTTGCTTCTATTTCATTAGGGAATATCTAAAAACCCTCTTTTTACTGGTGAAAATAGTTTACTTGCTAGACAAATTATACTTTGAGCATTTTTATTCAAGCTATATATTTGTTCTATGTTGATTATATGCATGTGAGTTGAAAAGTAGGAGTTTATAAAACAGGATCTCAGCACTTTGTTTCATGAAACAAACCAGGTTCTTTTTTTCAGAGCATATAATCAGCTGTATAGTTCACATATATATCAAATTTACTATGCCCAAATCTTACTATTTTGGACTTCTATAAACTTTCTTTTCTTCTGTGATCTCTCCTGAATGGAGTCATGAGCCAAATGGCTGCCCACCCATATCACTGGATGTGATCCACTAATCTAGATGTCTGATTCAAGTGGGTAATAAAAGTGTCCCTGTATATTTTACCACCTTTCACTAGGAGTTGAATGATTACTGAGTATTCCTTTTTGTACAATGGGCAGTGTCTAAGCACCCTAGAATATAAATTGACTCCTCCCAATTCAATTCATAATTCTCTCACTCTTTTTTTATTTTCCAACAACTCTCTTTCTGATCACTGTAATACATTCTTTACTACTCTCAGTCTCCAACATTAATCCCAGACCAGTCATTGCTCATATCACAGCAGTTGAGATCTTCATACATCACAAATATGATTAAATATTCTTCGCTTAAAATACTTGAATAGATTTCCACCATGTTAAGCACAAATTCCTAAACAATATGAAACCATAAGTGGTTCTTTAATGCTTTTCAGTCTTTACTTACATTGTATTTCAGCCAAAATCGGTTCAACCACTTCCTTATGTCATTTACATATGCTATTTTCTCTATAACATCAAGTTTCTTCTGCCTAATTCCAACTCAGTCCTTCAGGTTTGAGCTTCTCTTTATTCTGTTATAAGTGTGGTAGTGTATCCTGATTCCCCTTTATGTCTACAGTACTAACTTCCACAAATGCTAAGAATGCTGACACATGAGAGCTTTTAGGTCTCAGTCCAGAGACATTGTCCCCAGTTTAAGACATCTGCCTCACCAAGATCGTTACCCTTTTTATGGCCACACCATCCCATGCTTAGGTGACACAAGAGGTATAAAGAAACAACCCACACCCCAATTTGGGATTACTCTGAAGGACTTTCTTAGCTATTGAGATCCTTATGATGTTGCCTAAAACTGAGTAGTCAGTTCATCACAGCTTTTTCTGTCTAAAACTGTCTTCCCTCCCAAAAAGTGTTGATCCCAAGAGGACTTTTAATGAGAACAGTCTTTGTTTCAAATAATATTTCCCTAGGAACCTGACTTGCCACATATTAAAAAAACAATTGAGGTTTTCTGCTATATATCGAGGTATATTTATAGGCATAAATCCACTAGAATGCCTGTCCTAATTCACACTTAGGTCTGAGTTGTGTCTCTTTACATGTAATCTCTAGAGAACATGTTCTTAAAATATTACTGCAATTTTGCAAAACTGCAAAAGCCTGAGTCATCTTCTGAATTCCTCATTAGTTTGTATCAAATATGGAATCATTAAAAATTTATATTCACTGCTTTCTAAGGCTTCCAGTATGATCTTACCTGCCATTAAATGGCATATTATACTTAACCTCAATTTTTTTTGAGTAGGTATGTGAGCAGATATACATGTTAGTGTGATTCAAGGTGTGGACATTGATACTAAGATATCTGAGTTCAAATTCTAGCTCTGTTACTAGCAAGTTTTATGATACTTGAACAGTTAACCAGTTCTCTTTTGTACAAAATATTGCAATATACTGATAGAATTATCTTCAGAACTGAATTGATTAATACATGTAAATCAGTTATAACAGCACTTGACACCAAGTATATTTCAAATTCTTTATTTATTGATTATATAGTGAGAAAGGAGATAGACAGACAGAAACATCTATCTGTTCCTGTATGTGCTCTGACTAAGGATCAACCAGCAAACTTTACACATGAGGATGCAACTCTAACCAACCAAGCTATCTGACCTGGGTAACACCATGTAAATTTTAAATATATGCTAATTATTATTTTATTTACTTTTCAAAAATTTCGAGGTTTCCTTGAAGAATGTATTTGATTTTTGGCACATTTGTATAAGGAAAATAGTATATAATTGTAAGGGGTTTTATGCTATTGTCAGCCAGCACACATCCATTCCCTAAGAACTTCTTGCCCTCCAATACATATAGCTATGGCTGATGTAGCCATAATTTTTTTAGGGCTAAGCTCTTTCTTAACATTTTATTATTTATTATTTTTCTCATGTGACTCTAAATGAGAAGAATCTCTCATTGATAGATGCTATCAAATGAGAATGTTGTCCATGTTTTCTATTAAATGAAAGAAATCTAAATTCATAAAAAAATAATAAATCCCAAACTGAAAAGAAAAAGCAGAAAAAAGCAACAGAGAATTCTGGTAGAGTTCAAGCTCTTAGCTCCTGGTTTCCCTGTAGCTAAGCTGTATCATTACCTTTCTTATGGTTTGTCAAGTCAAAGTTTCCTTCACTTATATATAATCATCAAGTGTATTTCCAAAAGTTTTCCCATTATACCCAAGCTAGATTGAACCTTGTTTTTGTCACTTGTGATAAATAAAGTCTACCTGACATGAAGAGTAAGTAAAAGAAAAAAAGACAGTAAATAAAAGAATATAGATAATTTTAAAAAAATAAGAGAATAGGTAGGAGTGAAAGACATAAAAGGGGAGGCAGATAAAGAGGTAAAAAATTTAATGTGATATTTATAAATAGCAAGCATTTCAATCACTAAAATTTCTACATTGTACCATCATCGTATATATTAAGAATACTTTTAAATCATATAGTGTTTTACAGTTTACAAAGAGCTTAAAACTTTTCTTCTCATATAAAAACAATAGCAAACACCTATTGAACATTTACTGTGTTCTAGTAATTCTTCTAAATGCTTCAAACATCCTATCCAAATTAATCTGCAAACATCTATGAGTTATAGCTATTATCATCCCAATCTTATGAATTAAGAATCTGAGACTCATGGATGTAGAATAACTTGCGGAACGTCAAGCATATAGGAAGTGAAATAAAAGATATTGAGTCTAGGGTTGGTCTCGTCTCTTATACACCAAAAGTTTCTTTGCTGAACCTGTGTCAATAAATGAAATATCATCCTAAGTGAAATAAATATTCTTTAATGAAACATTCAAGCTAAAAAATATAAGAAAGCAATTAGAGAAAATTTCACAAATAAGATAGTCTATTGGATGAGAATGGTCAAAAGAAAACCAAGAAAGACAAACTGCAGAAAGCAAAATAATACTGTGTTCAATGACAATAATGATGATGTAATAATAATAATGTCAAAAATGCAACAGTAAACTTTTGGTAGTTTAAGCATTAACATAAACTGAATTTATGAATTAAACTACCTGAGCAAACACAAAAGCGGTTTCAATAAAGAGGAAAAAGGTAAGACCTGTAACAATATTCTGAATAATGATTGGAAAGTGAGAACCTGTATAACCAGTGTCGACTCTTTGCGCAAGTACGTTTACTTTGAAGAAAAACTCATAAAAGGGGTGAAAGAGGCCATAAGATTAATGGATGGAGAGCAATGCATGGTTATATTAATGTATTAAAGGTAAGTAAGGCATTTTAAGTGGAAGTGGTTGCCTGTATGTGAGGGGGTAATAAAAAGTTGAAACAAAATGGAAGTAGGAGATGGATTAAGTCCATTCAAAAGTAGCCTCTCACAAGAAATATATCTTTTCTATTAAGATGAAAATAAGGGATTAAAGATGTAAGTAAAACTGACATTTCAATCTGCTAGGAAGATTTCTGAAAACAATTTGATAAATTGCCTCAGAAATTTGTTTTAGTTGAATTTGTGTTTTTAATTTTTGCTTCATGTAACTATTCATATTTCTTTATGTTTGTCATTCTTTGTAAATGTTATTTATCATTTATTTCTTTGATTACATTTGTTCTGAAGGCTTGTTTCCATGAACTCACAATTCTAAATGAATACATTTTTAAATATAAAAAGACCCAAGATTATTTATGACAAATAGCATGTTTATTAACTATTATACAATTTTCACAAAATCAAAGAAGTTCTGACACTTCTAAGTTTTGGGGGCTACCATGTTATTTTTTTTCTATAATCATATATCTTGTGTCCTTTAATCATAAACTAATTTATTTCTTTCTGCCATGGGAAAAAAAGACAAGAAAAATTTGAAATAATAGTAGACAAGACTAAAGACAGGCAGATCTTGAATCTTAAATACTGGGATTAAAACAACCTAGCTGTTCTTTCACATTCTTCTTCTGCCTAATTAGTTGACAGCCTTCTCACACAGGCATGAGGAGGACCTGGTGCAGTTATCAGTCCCAATGGTGCCTGCGTTTACATACACACATTTCCCCTGGAAATCCACACTTGGTTCTGGTAAACCCCTGAGAAATAAAAAAAACACAAGTCACTGGCCATACGCACTGTATTCAGATTAAATAGCATTATTTAAGAACATACTATGTGAAATGTATTATACCAGGAGTTGTGGGGGAGTAAAGGCTTTCTCCCTCTTTTTAAAGAACTGACACATTTATAGGAGAGATGAGACAGACATGTAAGTGCTTGGACAACCTGGATTATAAAATGATCTTTAAGTACAGATCAGCACGACAGAAACTACTATTGATAAATAATGCATGACCAAGAAAGGAAAGTTAGCTTGTGAATACATTACATTAGATACAAAAGTCAGCCAAAATTACTCATGAAGCTTAGAATACTATATAGGTATGTGTTGATAACATACAGGGTTGGGCAACAGTAGGTTCACAACTGTAAGTACACAAAACGGAGAATATAAAACTATTGTAATAATCATAACCTGCATGTCTTTTTCCATATAAAAAACTATAAACTTACTTTTTCCTACCCTGTATATGTGTGTGTGCATGTAAAACAGCCTCACTAAACATCAGAAAATAACCTGAGAACAAAATTAAAATAATCAGCTATCAAAATTATCAAAACTTTGATATATTATAAGATTGTCATGGAGTGATAAAATCACTGATTAATTTAATTGTCATAGTTGTCTAATGCAATGTTTCTGAATAACAATTTCACAATATGTTCTTGAAACTTTTAGGCCCAATTCTTTGGCTTAGGACCAGCAATTCTATACTAAAGATGTTCCAAATTTATATATAATCAGGGTCATCCCTATATAATATTTATTATCTAAGATAGTAATCATCAGAGCATCTAATATTAGAGGCATACATATACAAATTATGAAAAATGACTAAATGACTTTCTAATTTATAACATGCTAAAATATAATATGAAATAATGAGAGCAAGGAATAAAAAGGCCTAAATTCTGTCCCCAGTAATCATCTCTATTTTTTTCAATTCTTCAAGCAAAAAAACACTGCAAAAGAAATAAGGAACTGGCCCTGGCCAGTTGGCTCAGTGGTAGAGCATCGGCCTGGCATGCAGGAGTCCCAGGTTTGATTCCTGGCCAGGGCACACAGGAGAAGTGCCCATCTGCTTTTCCACCCCTCCCCCTCTCCTTTCGCTCTGTCTCTCTCTTCCCCTCCCGCAGCCAAGGCTCCATTGGAGCAAAGTTGGCCCAGGTGCTGAGGATGGCTCCAAGGCCTCTGCCTCAGGCGCTAGAATGGCTCTAGTAGCGGCAGAGCGAGGCCCCAAGATGGGCAGAGCATCGCCCCCTGGTGGATCCCGGTCGGGCGCATGCGGGAGTCTGCCTGACTGCCTCCCCGTTTCCAACTTCAGAAAAACACACACACACACACACACACACACACACACACACACAAATAATAAGGAACTGAATTATGTACTTACAGGCCAGAAGGAGAGGAGCCGTCCTCCCACTTCCATCCATTGTCTGCTTCCTTATAAGAGAGGCCAAGCCAAGTCTGATTCACTGCAAGTAACTTCATGATATTCTGAGGGAACCAGAACCCACAAAGGTATTCATATATTAAGGCTGAATATATGGAACTTGTATCAAGTGAGAAATAAATAATATGATAATAAAAACTATGCAGTCTATGCATGCCTACTGATAAATAAAATATCAAAAAAGATTTAGACTGCTGTTGTCTATACATTTCTCAAACCAGGGATTAAATAAAAAAGAAAAAACAAAATAACAAATAAAAGATTTTATATTTAAGAGGACACTACAGCAAAAAAAAGAATTACTTTATAAGACTCATTTTATTATTTATTCAACTCTGTTTCTGTTCTTCGAGTCTGAGATATATCATTGAGTAAAAATGAGAAAAATACCTGCCTGAGGGGTGGTTGGACCTGATGAAATAAATGAACATATGAATGATATGATATGTCAAAGTGTGACAAGTGCTCTTAAAAAATTAGAGGAAGGTGAGAAGAGTACAGAGGAGGGCATCTGGTGGGGGAGAAGAGCCATGACATACAAGTTGCAATTTTAAATAGGACTGTCTGGCTAGGTTTCTTGAGAGAGTGACAACTGAACAAATACCTGAAGGAGAAGAAGCAGTCAGCTGTGATTATAGCTGAAAGAGCAACACATGCAGAGGAGGACAAATGCAAGGTTTCTGCAGGGCGGGCATGTGTGGCACGCTGAAGTGGAGCACACCAGAAAGATGAGGAAAAAATTAAATGAGAAAGTGTCCTTTTCCCTGGTTTTAGATCTGTAGCTGAACTCTTCCTTTGACTGGTACCTGCTGTTTGTCTGAATTCAGAATTAAAGAATGAAATACAATCTCACCATCAACTGATTCCGTTCTCTCTTTAAAAATGTAGCATTCAATGAAACACAAAGATCAGAACAGTTTAACCAAGAAACCATGGCCACGCTTTGGTGGTAACACTGGTCTCCATATTGCACCCAGTGATGCAGAGGAAGTCCACACTGGTCTCCTAGGAAAAAAAATATTTATCACTGAGAGCCAAAAGATGCTCATAAACAAGGCTTTACTGCTTCATAGCTTTTCCCTCTTAAAAGAATGAGACTGTTATTAAGAACTGTCAACAACTCAGAATTATCTCACTTCTAAATTACCTTGTTTCGCATTGAGTCCTTGTAAAGCCTCAGTGAGATACTCATTCTGCTTTCTGAGCCACTTGATCGTTGCTGTAGAGGACAAAGAGACTTGTCATTAGATAGGAACACGTTACATCTGATTTTTTTCACCATTTCAAGAGTCATAATAATGATCAAGTGGCAAAATACGCAAATAATTTTAGTCCAGTTCCCTTCCCTACTGAGTTAGTTTCATCTCTGGTGGAAATAATTGATTGCTTAGATACCAGCCTTTTAAAATGCACAAACATAGTGATTACAAGCAACAGTACAGTACTATAAACTCAAGGTTGTTAAGAGACTAGATCTTACGTGTTCTCAACACAAAAAGAAAATGACAGTTACGTGACAGGATGAAGGTGTTAGGCAACACTGCTGTAGGACTCATATTGCAATATATATCAAACCGACATATCGTACCCTCAAACTTGCACATTATATGTTAATCTTATCTCAATTAAAACAAAACTAAACTAGTTTTGTGACATGATAAGTCATTAAAATAGACTCAAATAGTTCATTTAATTGTTCAATATAAGTTTAATACATCACATGAAAAAATAACATTTTAATGCAAGGTCTTTGCAAAGTATTTATTTATCATAAACATAGACTGCTTTTATATTATAATTTAATTATCATAAAAAAATTTTCTAATTACTTTGTATATAATGAAAACATGATTGCTTTTCAGATATTTAAGTTCTACTTTTATGGTCCCTGAATATCTTGCATAAACTTTTACTACTCACCTTGACACTTTATTTCTGGCTTATATGTTTTCTCTAAGCCTCCCAAGGGCAGAGTTCATATTATATTTATTTTTGATTACCAGCCTAGTGGTTGGCATCTAGTGTTCACTGAATAAATGGGATAAATAAATGAATTATTGACCAATAAATTAATATAGGAAGATACTATGGTAAATACAAGACTGAGTTTCAGAAGATGGAATGAAGAATTAAAGAGGGAAGAAGACATCATGTTGCTATACTAGAGAGTTTCTTATTCCACAGTGAAAACAACAATTTGAGGGCTGACACAAGAAAAACAATCTAGCATTCTGTAAAAGTAATTTATTCTAGTTCTGATATTACCTTTATTTTGTTCAAGAACTTCTTGAATCTGAAGAAAGTTTTCTGTTTTGTTTTGGAAATACTCAACCCACTGATTAAGGTTCTTCATCTTGATCTCTGATGCCTGAACACTTTGAAAGTCTAAGAATAAGAATCCCAAATACATATAAAGTACATCCTCCATTATGAAACAGTACTGTATTAGACTATGAAGTTTAAATTTTAGTTTTCTCTTTAATAAATTCCCCTATAAATGTTTTCAAAACTAGAAAAAAAATTTAGCTAAGTGTATTTTAATTTATTCACTATTATTTCTAAAGTCTAGTCTAAATCTGTAATATTCTCATAATTTCTTATGTTTCAAAGTGTTTCTATCATTTAAAAATGGTTCAATGCAATTAAAACAAACAAAAACAATAACAATTGTCCCAAATCTTTTGTTTTTATGACTGGTTGATTTAATTGGTAGAATTTCACTTCCTAAACAAAAGTCTAAATTTTTGAATTTCAAACTAATGTCATCAAAGACAACTTACTATTTTAAAATAACAGATAGCAAATGATTTTAAAAATAAAAGCATTCTATTGATTTAATATAAGCTGCTGGCCACGTGAATAATTTGAACAAATTGTCAAAGAAGTTTTCTATTTTCAGAGTAAAGACAACAGCAAATTCATTGAGGTAAATTTCTTAGTAAGTTATAATTTTCAAAATAATCATAATACTTAATCATTACTATCAATATCTTATGGAGTATTGCAATAATATATCCTCCCTAGAAAAAAATGTACACTTGAGAGCTCACAAAATTAAATTCATTCATATAGTTAAAAGTTGTGATATTTTCATGCCATTTCTCTTTTTTTTATTCAGCATGGCAATAATACATCTACCAAAAACTACTATCTGAAAATGGTTTAAAGAAGTATGACAATTTGACAAATAGGCTATTAATTTTCATACCCACTCCCAATAATTACTATATTTCCCCATGATAAGATGCTCCCATGTATAAGACACATCTTGATATTGGGGCCCTAAATTAAAGAAAACAACAACAACTGTGTTACATAAAGTTATTGAACTCAAGTTTTATTCATCATAAAATTCATACAACTCCACAACAAGTGTGAAAAGCAAGTAAAAATATCTACAAGCACTGTATAAGACGCACTCAGGTTTTAGACTCCAAATTTTTCGAAAAAGGGTGCATCTTGATATGGGGAAATACAGTAATGAAACTTACACTGATATCCAAGGAATCCACATAACATCAAGAGCAGCAGACTGAAGATTCCCAGGATCACAAGAATTATTTCACATAGTGAATAGGGAAAGGTAAAAGCTAAGAAACAGAATGAAAATCAGAGATAGTGTCAGCTCCAGTTATTTGAAAATTAATGTCATTATTTTTCACTTATTATTGTTTTTAAAATATCCTCAATTTTATGAATGATAAAATCCAGTGTGTGATTTATTATAAACTATTAGGTTGAATGAAAAACATAAAAACTATTTAAAAGGAGGTGAGGAAAAGAATGAACCTGGCTACTGTCCTACAAGGCCTGCTTATAAGACTGCCTTGGCTGGCATGTGGAAACTTAGATTTCAGGGGCGTTCCCACAACAATGACCTGGTAAGAGTGGCTCACTGGGCCTAAACTGTTTCTGCAAACCATATATTATACTTTGTGATAAACACATGTTTTCATTCTAGATGACTGAAACTTTGTTACATGCCAACCAGGAGCTGCCTAGGTGATCAGCCCCCAGTCAGCACCCTGAACACTGATTCTCCAGTGAGTTCCTTGGTGAGCAACATTTGACAGGCATTGCCATAAGTTGTTGTTGAGGAAATTCACATGACCTGTGTGACTCTGCTGGGAGAGGGTCCTTATAACTTGAGCCTGGTCTCCCCACAACTTCACTTCATATACCTTTTCCCTTTGGTGGTTTTGCTTTTGCAATTCTGCTGCCATAAATCTCAGCTTAAGAAAACTGTATGCCCAGTCCTATGAGTTCTTTTAGAGAATCATTAAACATGAGTGTGGTCTTGAGGACTTCCCACACAGATAAAAATTTCACATATAGATATTATTAAATATCCTTAAACACTAGGTATAAAATTTCAGTTGAGATTACATTATCCTCATTAGTATCATTATATGAGGGAAATACTAAATTATGTGAAATTCATTCTAGTATTAAGATAGAATTCTTTCTATCCCATAATGTCAGCAATGTGAAACTGAGAGACCCTGCTCTACTAAACAATGTGAAATTTAATTATGATCAAAAGGTGACAGTCATGTAGTAATGTAATTCCTTTTTTTCTTTTTACAATTTTGCTGAAATTTATACCTTCAGTGCATCTAAGTGTCTCACTTTCACATGAGAAAACTGGTCCAAATTTGTAAAACTGGCTTCTTCTATCCTTAAATATGCTTCTTAACAGTGGTGGGATTCAACCGGTTATCACCAGTTCAACAGAACCGATATTTTTTTGTTGAGTTCGGCAAACCAGTTGTTAAAATGGCACTTGTGATCAGGGTTCTTTCTAAAGTGGGCGCCTGGGAAGCTTCCCAATGTGAAAATCACAAATTTACATTCCTTTTGTAATGTTCATCTGCTCAACAGCATATTCTAAGCTCCCATAGTAATGTTCAGTCCATCCACAGGTGAAAAAACTGCAAGTGAGGACACCAATGGAGAAGCAATATGGAAATATTTTAAATAAGTTTTATTGCTTTTTTCAGGAATTATTTAATATTTTTATTAATATTTTAAAACTCTTATAACAATCTATAGTGTTTTGTGTACCTCTTGTATTGTTCTATTAAGTATTAAGTGCATGAAATAATAAACTACCTTTTGGTATATTGTTTTTTTATATTTAAAATGGTCATAAAGGCAGAGAGCTGGTTGTTAAATTGTTTGGATCACACTACTGCTTCTTACTATATATATACAATGATCAAACATCTCTGTGATAAAATGTTCTTGTTTTACTTCCATACACGTTTTGAAAAAATTTTAACCTCTATATTTTCTCTAAATTTTAAAATATCCAAATAGTAAGCACTTGGAGAACAGTAAAACCAAGGGATGAGGTCCCTTAAGATAACACAGAGAAAATATAAATAATAAAATTATTGAGTATGTACACTTTACCGTCCACGTTGGGGCCCTCGGGAATCGGGCCCCATTCATCCTCTGGAGGAGGAGGAGGAAGAGGAAGAGCGAGGGGTGATTCCAAGTCCACAATAGGAATCATCTCTGTCTGCTCTGTGATTTCTTTAACATAGAAATTATATAATTAATATATAACCTGGTAAAGCAAATGAGATTAGAATTCAAATTAAGAGATTATTACTATCTTTAAAGATAGAAATACAAATGTAGGAGCAGTAAACTCAAACACTCAAATCACATTTCCACCCAACAGCCCATCCAGCTTTTCTAAAACTACTTAAATTGATTGGTTAAACTTCATATATAGCCAAGAAATACAGAATTGTTTGTTAATTTTAGGTAAAAGTACTCTTTCAGCCATGCCTGTGAAATACTAAAGAAAGTATTTGACATTTATGTCCTTGCTATAAACATAACCAACATTGATGATAAATAAATATTTAGTTAGTAAAATGGCAAAAGAGGTTTAAATTAAAAGAGCACCTGGAGGCTGTTCAGAGTCTGAAGCACTTGACATTATGGAGCCTTTGGATTATTTCTCTGGCTGAATGGTGAAGGGGAGCCTTCAGAGGTGATGGTAGGTGAGTGAAGAATATTGCTGTCACTATCCCCCTAGAGTTGATGAGAAGTCCAGACCTGGCCTAAAGTGTGGTAACTATGTACAATTGTATGATACTAACTTACTTTGGTAAAAACCACAGAGGACATGTGAATCAATTACTGGACATATTTCTAGTAGGTTTACAACAATAAAAATTGTGTACAACAAGCTTATTAATAGCATCTAGTTTGTGCAAGTAACACTCCATCACTCTGGAAACAAGTTAAGAAACACCAATCTCATAACAAAATTGTAATTGAATAGTGTAAAGTGAATATTCTCGTGAGAATTGAGAATATAGTGAAGGAAAACATCAAGTATATGGAATCTAGAGTCTAGATAACCAGATTAATAATAAAAAGAAGAACACTGGGGAAGAAAACAGATATGGATTAATCAAAGGTAGATTTAAATGATATCTTATAAGAAATGGCATCTGAGAATAAAAATTTCATAATAAAATTTATATATCCATCCACTGACAGTTTGGCTTAAGGTGTTTTGTTAATATTGCAACCCTAACTATATTCAATTAAAAAGTTCTATTCACAGAAATATGTGTGGGTAGCCACCAACAATCTATTTTTGCTATTTATTGAACTAACATGAAGAAGCTCAGTATTTGCAGTGGATAGAAATAGATAGTGTACATAAACAAAAATAGATATATGACTCTTTCTCATTGGGGTCATAACCTCATAGAAACTAATGTATGCTTGAGCCAGTCTGGTTGAAACCACACAGATACCACAAGTAGAAACAATTATCATATGTTTTCCATTCTTTTATGTCCAGTACATATCAAGTGGTCTTACAAGTAATATATATCACATTTTATCTTTTAATATATAAAATAAAGGTTGGTTAAATAGAAAGAATATTAGATCAGCACTGTTCACTCAAAGAACTCAGTAAAGTCAGGGATTTAATAAAATAAAAAGAGAAAGAATTTAATAAAAAATATATATTCCATTTTATCTTCTGCCTGTATTATAAATAATTTTTTTCTTTCTTAACTTATTTATTCCATATTTAAAGATATGATTACATCAAAGTGGGTCAGGATTCAGATAAATGAGGGGGTATTAATCATTAATAATTGAACATCACTTATAATCAAAATATGAAAAAATATTATATGGAAGTATCCTATATCACATTCATAGATGCATCCATTCTAGTAGAATAAAATAAATTGATTTATTGTGTAGCCTTATGATATAATTAACCACCTCTTTACTTGGATAATTAAATAGCTATGCATTTTAAAGAGAGAATTCTATAAAGAATGAACTAGAAGGAAGATTCTATCTGTTTTGTTGTTTAAGGAAATAAAGAACAAATTGCATACTATATTGAACACATTTAATAGCATATAAAAAAGGAAAACAGGAGGGAAATTAAAAAGGAACAAGAGAAAGAGAAAATGATAAAGAAGAAAAAACAATATGTGCAAATATGTTTAATTCATATTAGTATAGAAAATTGTTTATGTCGATGATCATAGGTAAGTGGGACTGTAGAGTAAAAATTGATTTATATTTCCTTCATTTTATAAGCATATATATATGTATTACAATTATCAGTTTTTATAGAAATTCTAACAGAGATAGGAAAGTAAAAGCAAAAGGAGTGACTCGGCAAAAAGAAAAAATTCATGTTGTAGGAAAACTTTATCACAGAGAATGCTTATAGCAGTACTGTTTCCAAGGACCAGATTACTAGAAAAGATGTGCATCCATAAATGAGGTGTTAGTTAATTTTCCATTAATATAATGAAATACTATATAATCACTATGTTGAAGATTACTCTGTGACATAGATATATGTTCATGTAGACAAATTAATTGAATAAAAAGCCTACATCTCACTAAAAAGCTGCACAGTAAAGAAAACCATCAACAAAATAAAAAGCCAACCTATAAAATAAGAAAAAACATTTTAGGGTCCTGGCCAGTTGGCTCATCAGTAGAGCGTCAACCCCATGTGTGGAAGTCCCGGGTCGATTCCCGGCCAGGGCACACAGGAGAAGCGCCCTTCTGCTTCTCCACCCTTCCCCCTCTCCTTTCTCTCTCTCTCTCTTTTCACCTCCTGCAGCCAAAACTCCATTGGAGCAAAGTTGACCCAGGCACTGAGGATGGCTCCATGGCCTCTGCCTCAGGCACTAGAATGGCTCTGGTTGCAGCAGAGCAACGCCCCAAATAAGCAGAGCATCACCTCCTAGTGGGCATGCCAGATGGATCCCAGTCGGGCACATGCAGGAGTCTGTCTGACTTCCCCCGCCCCTGCATCCCCTGCTTCTCACTTTGGAAAAATACAAAGAAAGAAATATTTAAAAAATTATATATCTGATAAAAGGTTAATATTCAAAATATAATATTTTTAAAATTCATACAACTCAATAGCAGAAAATATCTGACTAATAAAATGGCAGAAGAACTGAAGAAACATTTTTCCAAAGAAAATATACAAATGCCAACAGATACATGAAAAGTTGTTCAACAACTTAATATCAGTTATCAATAAGAAAAAATAAATCAAAAATCACCATGACATAGCATCTCACCCTTGTTAGAATGGCTATTAAGAAAAAGCAAAGAGATAACAATAACAGATGTTGACGAGGGCTTGGAGAAAAAGGAACCCTTTTGCACTGTTAATGGAAATGTAAACTGGTGCAGCCACTGTGGAAAACAGTATGGAGATTCTTCAAAAAATTAAAATTAGAGCTACTATATAATCCAACAATTCCACTTCTGGTTATATATCCAAAGAAAATGAAAAGGGGATCTCCCATAGATATCTGCAATCTCATGCTCAGGCTGCATTAGTCTCACTAGACAAGAAATAGAAACAATATTTATATACATTTATGGGGGGGAGGGAGTGAATGTCACCCACCTTCCAAAAGTATATGTATACATTTATACACACACACACATGCACGCACACACACACACACACACTCACAATGGAATATTATAAAGCCATTCAAAAGAAGGAAATCCTGCCATTTGTGACAACACAAATGGATCATGAGGGCATTAATGTTAAGTGTAAAATAAACCAGATAAAGAAAACCAAATACTGCATGGTGTCATTTAAAAAAAAATCTTTTTTTAAAGAAGTCAAATTCATGGAAACAGAGTAGAAAGTGGTTTTCATGAGGGAAAGAAAGCGGAAAATGTTGGTCAAAAGATACCAATTTTCAATTCTGAGATGAATAAAGTCTGAGGGTCTATTATTCACAAAACAAGGGACTGCAGTTGATAACATTGTGTTGTGTAATTGAAATTTGCTAAGAAAGTAGAACTTCAGTGTTCTCATTCCCACCTAACCCCTCAAAATATATATAAAGTATGATGGAAACGCTAATCAGTAGATGGGAAGTATCCTTTCACCTTATCCAATAGTCACAAGGTAAAAATTTAAATATCTAACAATTTTATTTGTCAATTATACTTCAATAAAGCTGAATAAATAGAAATGTGTAACTTAAAAATCATACCACCATAGAAAGAAAATGGAATTGTATATTTTTAAAGTGTTAGCAGTAGATGCCACTGTGCATGACTACTGTCTTTTTTTTTATTTTAATGCATCATTTAAATTTTTTCAATAAAGAATATGCTTTACATTTGTAAGAATATAGAACAACGCAAAATACTAAAAATTGTTAAATAAAATAGAAAAATATGATATCTTTTCTTCATCATCTTTCATTTTCATATCAGTACAGGCTATTATTTAAAATTTTTTCTACTGTTAATGTATTTTTCCTTTTTAATTTAGAAATGATAGACACATAAAAAATGTATCCTTGCTCTCCATTTACCTTTCTAAATTTAATAATTGTTACTTATATTTATTTAAGAATGTCATCACTATTAATCTTTTTGTTCAAACTTTATACAGCCTTATGTCCTACAGTAGAATTTCCTCACTTCAACTTGAAAATCTAAGGTTTTATTGACTTAACTGAATTGAAGATTTTACAGTATAATTTTAAAAAAATGCCATATTGTTTCAGAAAACCAGTGTTGAAGTCCACATAGCTGGAGTTAACAAAGTTGGATCATCATACAAACTCTATATATAGCTCTGAGAGATTCAGTTTTATAAGTCAGTTGCTATTTGCAGATACTAAATAAGTTTGGTTATATTAAGAAATGCAATGATTCTGGTTTTCCTCTCTTTACAAGGAACAGTATATAAATTAGAGGAAAATAATACAAACAACACAGTCTCTGAGGACGCTTCCAACATTTTATTTACATTTTAACACTGACTTCAATCGCAAAATTGTATGGATGTGCACTTATTTCTTTTTTGTTGGTTTCACTGGAACTTAAAAAGTATGGTTTATTAAGCAAACTCTGCAAACAAATATTTTTCATTAATGTTATACATAAAACACTGGAGTTGCTTTTAACAAAAATTCCTGCTTCCTACACACACGTATCAAAACAAAACTGAACATATTTTTGAGATTACTATTAGTCAGGGATCATTGCTTAGACATTTTGTCTTAAACAAACAATAGACCAGATTGACCTGTTGTTTTTCTCTTGTATTACATTCTTAAGAGATTTATATATAACATATTCCAGGTACTGTAAAATTCTTTTAAAGCAATAATTTATTTTTTAATTGAATTTACTGGGGCGACACTGGTTAACATTATTACATGGGATTCAGGTGCCCAATTATACAAGACATCTCTGTACAGCACATTGTGTGTTAATCTCCTCAAGTCAAGTCTTCATCCTCGCCATTTGTCCTCCCATACCCTCCTCCACTCCCCCCTCCCTTCCCCCGCAATCACCACATTGCTATCTGTGTCCACAAGTTTTTCCTCTTTTTTTCATCCATTTTTCTCTATTCCTCCACCTCCCTCACTCTGCCCCACCAATTAACAGCTGTCAGCTTGCTCTCTATACATACGTCTATCTCTATTTTGGGTGTTAGTTCATTTTGTTCATTAGAGTACACATAAGAGTGAAATCATATGATAATTGTCTTTCTCTGACTGGTTTATTTCACTCAGTATAATGCTCTCCCCATATATCCATAATGTCCTAAAGGTATTGTGAAATTCTAACTTGAAAAGTAAAACTGTAACTCTGGAGCATAGAAGTTTTTTCTATTTTTCCTTTTCAATGCCTACCACCACAAGCATCATAGTAATATTGACTAAACATAAAAGCTGCTATGCAATGCAAAACCTGTGTATGCCACTTATTTTCAACTAAACATTTGAGATACTAAAATGTGCCACTGAATTGACTTTCTCCACATGTGGACATAAAAATACAAAATGGATCTGGAGAGAAAGAGGAGAAAAACAGAATAAGAAACAGATTAAATTTGAATTCCTCTATAGCAAATGTGGAACTTATTATAATTATGCTATACATAATTTCTACTATGCATTTTAAGAACTGAGAAAGAACCAGAAAAGATGTATACTACTGCAATTCAATTTTAAGTTCCAAGCTCCACTCTCCCACAGCAGCATTGAAAACAAGCCGATTCTGGCAGATCCAATTTTGTTGGAGCTCTGAAAAACAGTCTAACATTTTAGAGCAAGCAAGCCAATGCCCAATCATGAGAAAGCCACTCTCAAAGTCAAAGGAAAGTTTGTACATTTTTACTTGCCCATATTCCTCCCTCTCTAATATAGCTGTGGTCTTGATCTTCAAATGGTGGCAGTCTAATACTAGTTGCATTTTTCAAACCAGAGGGAGAAAAACAAACAATATTTACAAATTATCGTGCATAACAGTGCCAACCTGTCTGGAGAATTCATGAAGGAGTGATGCAGAGCATTTATCTCTGTTCCACTAACTCAGAACTCTGGCAGGGAAAGTAATGGTCAGTGTTTATAAAATCTATAAGGTGTACTAAGACACAAAGAACCCCGAAGCAAGATATTGCAGGTCAAGACATACAAGAGAATGCCTGAAGCCTGTAGAAAAAGCTAGGGTAAGATTCTATGGAAAATGAAAAGCAGCCATGAGTTTAGAAGTATTTAGAAAGCGATGTGAATGCTCAGAACAAGACACATCCTTAGCAACAAACCAAAAAGACCTTAAACATTAAACTTAGTCCTATTCCTAGTTCAGAACAATAATTACCAAGTATTTAAGGAGTGTCCCAGCACAAAGCCAATCAACAAAGGCTAATGGCTGGTTGGTGTTCTTTTTGATTGTCTTCTGTCTTTCTTGAGTGTGTTGGTAGGTTTGTGTGTGTGTGTTTTGTCTTGTTTGTTTCTTTAGGTCTTGGTATTAAAGAAAATCTTTTCAAAATATTAACTGACACAAACTAAATGAACAGAGACTAGACTTCAGTAACCAGACATGACAAGGAATATTTTTTGCAAAAATAGTTAGGAAAATTCACTTAAAAATGGACTATCTTTAATAATATATATGTAAAAAAAACCCTCAACAAACCCTGGGGAATGGAAATAATATGGTTTTTAGATTTGCTACATTGTTATAATCAGATGCTTAGTTTTCAACAACAAAAAAAAGCACAAGGCATACAATGAGACAGGAAAATGTGGCCTTTTAATAGAAACTAAGTTGACAGAGAATGTGAGGAAGCCTAGAAATCAGATTTAATAACTAAAGATTTTAATACAACTGTCTTAAATATGCTCAAGAGAGACAAACAAGAATAACAACAGTAAAAAAAAAAAACTAAAAGAAATCAGAAAATTACATATGACAAAATGAGAATATCAATAAAGAGACAAAAATTATAATAAGAGACCAAACTATAATTCTGGAACTGGAATTCAAATAACTGAAATGGTAAATTCACTGGAAAATTTCAACAACACAGATGAACAGGCATAAGAAATAACTGGTGAACTTAGAAACAGAATTATTGAGTTGTTTTTTTCCTGCGGCTGTGGAACAGGCAGTAGGGGAGAGGTGGTTGGTACATCCTGCTGTGCTCCTGACCATTCTGCTTCAGTGGGCTACGCAGCAGCAGGGAGTGCCTTCCTCATAGGACATCAATGCAAGACTGAACAAGAAAAATGGTTTCTTCCGTCTCAGCCATGGAATATCAGTTACACAGAAATACCACTTTGGAAACAGTCTACAAGTAAGCCTCAATGAGCTCATACAGTCTCAACAGATCACCCCGCAACTTGCCCTTCAAATTCTCTTTCAGTTAAATAAGGTTATAGATACAGTATTGGCTCAGAGGATCAGGAACAGAGCCAATTTCAGGGGCTCTCTAAATATGTACAGATTCTGTGGTAATGTGTGGACTTCCGTATTGAATGATGTTAAATTTAGAGAGGTGACAAGTTATTAAAGTGGATAAGTAAAAATTGTAGAATGTGATGGTAAAACTACTGGCTCTAATACCACAAAATGAATAGAAAAAGATAGTTTTGTTATGCTATTTTCTGTCATTATTCATCACTTTTTAAAGAGAAGCATAAGAGAGACATTTTTATTTATTCTAGCATTGCAGAAATGACTACACTGTGCTATACAGTTAAAGGATCAGGTAGGAAGCCCATAACTCCTTAGCCTCTTGCATTACCTTTATTATACAGCATGAAGAAAAAGAACATTTTTTTAAAGAAAAATCAAACATCATTGTCCTCCTGATAATGTTTTTAATAAACACATATTAAAACTCAAAAAAAAACCCAACCCAGAATTATTGAAATTATAAATTGGAGAAATAGAAAAAAAATAGTAAAAATAAAATAGAACTTGTGGGGTATCATCAAATAGATATAATATGCATTATGAGAGTCTAAGAAGATAAAAGAGAGAAAGAAAAAAAAACACAGAAAGATAATTTGAAGACATAATGACTGAAAAATTTTCAAATCTGATTAAAATGAAAATCTACAAATTCAAGCTGAATAATATCTAAGTAGGAAAGACTCAGAGAAAGCCACACCAATCCCCATTGAAATAAAATTGTTGAAAGGCAAAGACAATGGAGTATCTTGAAGGCGCAAGAGGGAAATTATACATCATGCACAAGCGATTCTCAATAAGGTTGTCAGCCAATTTATCATCATAAACTTTATGGCCAGAAAGCACTGGGATGACAGATTTAAAGGGCTGATAGAAAATGTCGATCTAAAAGTATAAATCTGGCTTTATTCTCTTTTAAAAAAAGAGGAAGAAATTTACCCATTCCCAGATTTTAAAAGCTGAGGGTTTGTCAACATAAGCCCTTATACAGAAATGCTAAAGAGTATTCAAATGGAAGAAAACATTTGCAAATCATGTATCTGCTAAGAGTTTGGCATCCAGAATATATAAGGTACTTTTACAACTCAACAAAAAGCAGCTCAATTCAAAACTAAGCAAAGGACTTGAATATACACTACCTAAAGAAGATATACAAATTGCTGATCTGTGGTAGCACAGCGGATAGAGCATAGGTCTGGAATGCTGAGATTGCCAGTTAAAAACCCTGGACTTTCCCGATCAAGAAACATACAACAAACAAACAATGAACAACTAAAGGGAAGCAACTATGAGTTGATACTTCTCTCTCCCCACCCTCTCCTCTCTCTATAAAATCAATAAATAAAATCTTTTTTAAAAATAAAGAAGATATACAAATATGATCATTAGTCATTAGTCAACATCATTAGTTATTAGGGAAATGCAAATCAAAATTGTAATGAGATGCCATTGCACACCCATTAAGATGGTTACTATTAAAATAAAATAAATGGTGGCAAAAATGTAAAATTGAAACTCTTGTGCGTTGCTGGAAGAAATGTAAAGCCCTGGCAGCTTTGCTCAGTGGCAGAGCATCGGCCTGCGTGTGGATGTCACAGGTTTGATTCCCAGTCAGGGCACACGGGAGAAGCACCGATCTGCTTCTCCACGCCTCCCGCTCTCGCTTCTCTCTCTCCATCTCTATCTCTATCTCTCTCTTCTCCTTTTGCAGCTATTGCTCAATTGGAGCAAGTTGGCCCTGGGTACTGAGGATGGCTCCATGGCCTCGCCCTCGAACACTAAAACCTAGCTCCAGTTGCAACGGAGCAGTGGCCTCAGATACGCAAAGCATAACCCCCTTGCTGGTTGGATCCTGGTGGGGCACATGAGGGAGTCTATCATAAGGCAAAAGAGAGAGAGAGAGAGAGAGAGAGAGAGAGAAATGTAAAATGATGCAGCCCGTATAAAAACTACTACTTGTCAATTACTCATAGATATTGCCATATGTTCCTGCAAGTCTATAAAAATATAAAGTATATAGCAAAAAATTATAAGCAGGAACTCTAACAGATGTTTGTACACCAAATACACATTGCAGCATTATTCCAAAAGATGGAAACAATTGAAGTACCAACATTTTGTTTTTATGAATGAATAAACAAAATGTACTATATATATATATATATATATATATATATATAGAATAGGACATTCTTCATCAGTAAAAAGGAATGAACTTCTGATTCATGCTACTACAGGGATGACCAATGAAAATATGCTGAGCAAAATAAGCTAGAAGAAACAGAAAAATATATCATTCTAGTTATATTAAGTATCTGGAATTCAATAAAGGCAGAAAATATAGGCAAATTATAGCAACAGAAAATAGAATACTGGTTACCAGGGACTGGGAAGAAAAAACATGGTAGTAATTGTTTAATGAAAATAGAGTGACTGTTTAGGATGATTTTTAAAAAGTTCTGTAAATGGATAGAGGTGATAGTTATACCACATTGTTACTGTACTTAATTAAAGCCACTAACTTACACACTTAAAAATGGTTACACTGGTAAATTCTATGTTATGTAGTTTTCCAAAATAAATTTATTTTTATAAAATGGGTTCTTGATTCACACAACAGGAATAAATCATGTGATTTTACTAAATTAAATGAAAGAATAAATATTTTATGATTTCATTCATATGACCTCTGCAAAAAACAAAACTATAGAGACAGAAAACAGAAATTACCAGGCGTTAGAGGAGGGAAAAATGATTAAATACAAAGTGGGAGCACAGGGAACTTTTGTGGTAAAAGGACTACTCAGTATCCTACAAGCTAGTACAGTGGTAGTCAACCTGGTCCCAACCACCCACTAGTGGGCATTCCAGCTCTCACAGTGGGCAGTAGCAGAGCAACCAAAGTATAAATAAAAAGATAGATTTAACTATAGTAGGTTGTTTTATAAGGATTTATTGTGCCAAAGTTTAACGAAATCCTATATAAAGTACTTGGTAAGTAATTATTATTATATGCTTTAACTTGCTGTAACTCTGCTTTATAAATTTTATAAATTAAAGTTACTTCCCAACTTTATAAATCCCCATTACTGTGGAATTGGTGGGCGGTTAGAAAATTTTACTACTAACAGATACAAAAGTGGGCGGTAGGTATAAAAAGGTTGACTACACTGGGCTAGTAGGTACATGATTCTATACATTGTTAAAGTCCACAGAATTGTGTACTAATCGAGATGTCAGGGTATCACATCAAGCAGACTGTGAATATATATACAAACATATAATGCAACTCTACTGAAGGTGGTGAAAAAATATAAAAACTGACCGAAATAGTTTTGGAAACTGGCATTTGACTGGAAATTTGTAAGGTCACAAGTTGGAAAAGTCTAGAAAAAGAACATAAACACTACTCTATTTGGTCAGTTTGTTTCACATGATGGTATGGTTTAAAACTTCTGAAACTGATTTACATGTATACTAGGTTTAACACTTTCAGAGGCAAGTTACAAATAACAATGAAAGAAGGTTTGAATAAATCTAATGCTACTGGATTAGAGTAAGAAATATCTGTATGAGCTCATGTTTAGCTTAATATATATGCAATAGATTATACATAAACAAATATATATGTGTGTGCTACATGGCTTAGTATCACCTGGCTCTGTTTGCATAACGATCCTAGAATCAATGAAGTCCCAGGAGCATCCAACATACCCGGCCCCCAGAACATGGTTTCTAATACTATTCACCAGTAAAAGGAACTGGAGCTCCTTAGAGAAATAAATGACACAGCAGAGAAGACACTGGATGGGCTCAGACCATATTAAATGCCAGAAGGTAAAGAAGTACTCAAAAAATAAAAAGATCGGGGCATGCCAAAGACACAAAGGTGCTAACCTGAAAGACCTCCAAATGGCCCATGCTAGAACAATTTAAGCAACAAAATAAATAAAGGAGTATTGGATTATAATTTAGGTATAAAGTTAATATTTGTGAGCCCATACTGTTATGGTTAAATAATTGAATAATTTTTTAAATGGGAGAGAAAAGACAAATCTTTACAGAAGATTTTAAAATATTCCCTCTTTAGGAGGAAAATTTAAGCCTAATCAGGGTGGGCTGAACTTGATGGCTTTCCTCCAAAAAACAGAGTAAAGAAAGCAGAAAATGGTATCTTTACCATGGAAAAAACTGGCCTATACTAACCAAATGATCAGGTTAATATCACCTCCAATGCCATGTGGGTCCCTGCAATCCTGATAAAACTATCAGTTGGGTGCTTTCATCTTTGTAACAGTGTTTCTAGAAGCCCATATCTGCAGTCTAAACATGAGAAACACATCAGGATGAATAAAAATTAAAAAATTGAGCCATTTTACATAAAACCTCATCACAAGTAAGGACAGAAGGTGTCACAGAATAAAGAAGACATAATAACTAAATGTCACATTGTTTCCTGAATTGAATCTTTAAAAAGAAAAAGGACTTGAGTGGAAAAAGTAATAAAATCCTATTAAAAGCTGTAGTTTTACTATTATTTTTTTATTTTATTTTATTTTTAGTTTTACTATTATTAATGTACCTTTGTTTAGTAATTTGGGTTTTACTATAGTAATGTAAGATTACATTAAGGGAAATTAGATGAAGACTGTAAGTAAACTTTATGTACTATCTGTGCAACTTCTCTGTAAATCAAAATTACTCTAAAATATGAATTTAGTTTTTAAATTACATTTAAAGACTATACTTTATGCAACAACTTGTAACACCTAACTCTATTAATCATTTCAAAAAATATATATATTTTATCAAAAAATATATATATTCAAAATATATATATTGGTTTATCACCAATTTTCAAAAGGTCAGAGAGAATTTTCTGTTGACTGATATTAAAACATTTTAGTGAGTGACTATTGTGTTAAAATTCGATGTAATGCTGCTTACATGGTAAAAAGCATTTCTTTCATTAAAAGCAAAATATTGTCTGACCTATAGTGGCACAATAGAACGTTGACCAGAGGCACTGAGGTCTCAGCTTTGAATCCCCAAGGTCATTGGCTTGAATGCGGGCTCATCTGGTTTCAGCACAGGCTCGCTAGCTTGAGCACAGGGGTGCTGACTTGAGCATGGTAGCTGTCTTGAACCCAACGTCACTGGTTTGAATTCAAAGGTTACAGGTTTGATCCTAAAGTTGCTAGCTTGAGCAAGGATTGATTCACTGGCTCAGCTGGAGCCCCCTCCCTTGGCGCCCCAGTTAACGTAAGCATGAGAAACAATCAATGAACTAAAGTAAAGCAGCTACAAATGGATGCTTCTCATCTCTCTACTCCTATCTGTCTCTCTCCTTCACTTAAAAAAAAGGCAAAATACTGAATACTAATAGTTGTAACTTATTAGCTCAAATTATGAAATATTAGATGGGACAGAAAGAAAAATGAACTTACACTTTTTAGTGTTTAGTGTATAAAGGAAGTTAGAAAATAAAAATGAATTCTTAATTTTTAAGTCAGAGAAATAAAGCTTAAAAAAACTTTTGAAAAATAAAGTACACAAAAAATACTTTTAAATAGAATTATACTTCAGTCAATCAGTTGACAAGTAGGTGGAACAAAAAGGTGATGTTTCTCTCTCTCCCTCTCCCTCTCTATCTCCCTTCCTGTCCCTCTCTTCCTTCCTCTCTCTTTCTCAAAAATATTGTATACTTCAGAGATGATATATATTCTGTTCTCAGAGATAATATTTTCTTAGCATTCTTCTCCTTTCTGTATTTTGAATTCTGAGTCCTTGAAGATTGCTTTTTGGTCATGGTGCTAACGACTGAAGGATAATTGAGTCTTACATGAAATGAACATACTCTACAGTGTACAGTAAGTTTTGGATGTTTTTGTGTTTATATACATGTTTGTATTGAAATTAAGATAGAAGGACACCGAACAAAATGTTAACAATACCTATTAGTTAGTATTATTATCTAATAATAAAATGTGTTATTATTTTTTTATAAATTTAAAACTATTTCAGGATTAAATGAGGTAATACCTGCAAATGCTTAACACAATGTTGACATCTTGCCAAGTGTTCAATAATTTGAGTGAATTAATATTTTAAAATTGGAGAAGCTAATTTGTACAGTGACATAATCATAGTCGATTCTGTTGATTGTGAAAGATTTAAAAATTAGTGAAATATTTATAATAATGGAGCAGATGTGTTTTATGCTGAAAATAATTATTACATTATATCATTGTTTTGAAAAGATAAATTGCTGTTCAAAAGTATAATAGTGAAAAAAGAATCAAGAAGTAGATCAGAGACAACTTTATGATCAAGTGGAGAAAGTAGTACTAGGAAGATCTGAAGAAAACTTGACGGGTTCACAAATGTGAGAAGCTAGAGTCTAAGCGAATACTTTCAAGCTCTCATATTCCAATCACAACCGTGTTAAGTGTTGAGCTTTCCAGATGCCTGTTTCTCAGTGAACTCTAGCAGTGGGAGAGAGAAGAACAAAATGAGAAATGACCACACAAAACCAATAAGGGCATATAGCCAGAACATAAAAACATTACTCTTTCACACCCTGTGGTAATCTTTGGATTACACTCATTCTGTTTTATCATTTCTATAAAAATGTATTTTTACATCAAAATCAATTTCCGGTTAATCATCATTTCTCTATTCTAGAACCCAATGAAAAAATTTTGCAAATGTGCCAACTCAAATGTTTTTTTTTTGAATAAATTAAATCCACAATTGAAATATATTTCTTCACTGTGTTTTCATTCTATTGAATGGTGGAAACAGGTAAAACTATTTCAATCTTTTTCTACTGAGATAAGATCTATGTATTTCAACCACATAGTCATGGTTCACCCATTACACCATGGGCAATGTGATATCAGACTACTGAAGAGAAAGCTAATATATTTCTGTTTTTTGTAATTAGAACACAGACTAGAGGGGAAGGGAACCAAAAATCATTAAAGCCTGAAGATTTGTCTAAGTATATTTTATTTATACTGGAATAAACTGAAAAAGAGACTATGAAAATATTATAGAAAACTGTTTCAAAAAATAAAGCAAATGTTTTAGATATGTTTTAAAAGAACCAGGGCTCGAGTGGCTTTCACTCCAATAAAGCTCAAGACCTTAAATTTTATTATTCAAACTTTTTTCAGATGAATGTGGGGAAACTATTAGTGTTCATGTATTTTTACTTAGCTAATATTATAGTAGTTTACAAGATGAATGCAAAATTCTCATAAAGTACAATTTCCATTGAAAGCCCATAACATTATTTTCTGAAATAGAGATTATATTTAGATTCTTACTATTTGGCTATTTGGTGGTGGTTGTCATAGTGGTGATAGTGATCTTTTTTTTTTAATGTCCACTTTGTATTCTATGCAAAATCGGCACAACCTTTAAGTTAATTTTCCCACTCATCTCCTCTGTTAAAAAATAACTGCCTTCTTCCATGAGAAAGGATGCAGATGGTGAAATCTGAAGATTAAATATGAACTGTTTTCTCACATCTTGTGTAGCTGACCAGTACTGAAGGCTCATGGGTAACAAGAGCAGATAAGAAAGGGAGCGCAAAAGAATCGCCTTGTGCTCCAGCTCACCCACATCCAGTCCATCTGCTTGCAGGGCCACCTCTTCCATCTGGACCAGACTCCGCTGCCATCAACAATTCTCCCACACTGACACAGGTATCACCAACTATCTCTACAGCTGTAGGCTCAGCACCTCTCGTTGTTATCAGTGCCACTTGATTGCATTTACAGAGCAAAAAGAATATATATTTTTTTGAAATCTGTTACATTCATTCTTGCAGGCACATGAGCTGAGCAATTCAGATTTAAAAATTGTTTTGCAAGTGAATTACTTCCTATGAAGTTTTCTTGGTTTAACGTTGAATATAGTTTTGTTAACAAATATTTCAATATATCTGTTGGATTAACAAATGTGTAGAAAGAGCATATCATTGAGGACAGGATATGGGTAATTAAGTAATTATGTAATCAATTATTATTATTTTGATTCTCTAAATTACATCTGTCTCTAAACTTTGCTATTTATGTGATACATGTCCACATTCTTGATATATTCCAGATGAGGTAAAGGATTTTTAAAGGCATTATAAATATATTTCTGTTTTCTTATGATACGTTATCTTGTGTGAAATAATTAAATGTCATAGTGAATATTATAAACACACCGAAGTTTATATATTTGTTATTCATAAAATATAACAATGGAGCATGATGCTGAGCAAATAAAAATATGCAAAAAGGGTTTAAATTGATGGTACATGGGTAACTAGTGGACATAAGAATGTTTAAACTTTTTCTGTAATCAGAATTCTATTCCATATAAATTTCTGTATATTTAAATAATATTTAAAGTACTTAAAACAAGTTAATTTACTTTTAATTTGCAAGTAATATCAATATTTCAAGGTAATTAGTTGCTTTTAGCATATGCCTTCAAATTTATGGCATACCTCAACTCACCCAATAGGAGTACCCATTAACCAATTTGCATCCATTTGTAAGGAATTCATTTCTAACGCCATGTTAGTAGATAGAGATGGCAAAAATCTTTAGGAGATTATAGGAAGCAAATTGCCTATGAGTCTACAAAAGTGAAGATAAATTTTAAAAAAATGTATCAGGAGAACTCATGAAGGAGAAATTTTATAATAATCCATATGTAACATGATATAACTTTAAATACAAATGACTCATAAAATTTTACTTGGTACTTTTCTGGACATGGACAATTTTTAAGTGTAGTATAAAAATTTCATAAATCATAGCATTTTTAACCTTTTAAAATTAAATTTTATGTTTGGAGAAGTCCAGGTGTAGCAAGCAAAATGTCAATATCCAAGTATCTAAAGAGAGAGAGTAACTGATTATTTTAAAAAAGGGAAAGAAAATAACCGATTGTAAAAATTTTTCTTGAAAAAAATGACAAAGGTAAAATCATTCATCAATAGTTATATGACATGAAATATAATATAATTATGTATAGAGAACCTAGAAAGGATAGAACCTGAAAACAGAAAAAAAAAGAAAAAGACTGTCAATTTGTGCCTTTTATATTTGTATCTTAAAATTTTTCAGAAATGAATGAAAAAAATTTAACATATGCAGATGTAAAATATCTTCCTTCTAAGAAGCAGAAACAAAAAAAAGTGAGTATTATTTTCCATTCCTATTGAATCTTGATATAATTTTCTATTCTTTGTTAAATCATTTCTCTAAAGATTTTCATCATAATTTACCACATGACATATTATATCTAACTTATTTTTCAGATTTTGTCATTTAAAAGATTTACCCAATGGACGTTACCTAGGAAGAAGAAAAAAAATTACATAGATTTCTTTTATTTGAGAAATAAAATCTTTTGTCAATTCTATTCACACATATTAATAGCCTAATGCTTTGTGAGAAATAGCGTGACTATGAAGCAGTAACCACATCTCTGTTTTAATCTCCAGAGATAAAAGAGCAGCATATTTATTCAGATGTGAAAACATCTGCTTCACAGTCCAGTCAGACGAAGATAACAAGACCTCGATCATCTAAAGAAAAAGGTAGAGTTTATGTAGAGGAACAGCTTATATGTCCTCAAATTGCAGAGCCTATGTGTACATAATTCAAGTAAAATGTGGCAGAAAATTCTGTTCTGAATTAGTGTTCCAGTTTCATAAGGTTTTCTAAATCATATTTTATAATTTAAACTCCTTCAGAAAAAGCAGTATTGAAAATTAAATATCCAGAGAATGAATGTAGTTTGAGTTCTGTACACACACATGCATTACTGAGTAAGCAGGAAAAGTGTTTCTTTTCAACTTCTTTGGAAACAATTGTGACTCTCCTGATATTGCTATCACTCATTCTACAAAGTTTCAAGAAACAATACTTAGTGAACATGATCTGATACAAAGGTAGGATTATAATTTCTTCTCTGCAATAGCTGTGGTTAATCTTACTGTTGAAGGACACTAGTGAGAAAGGCTCCAATGAGAAAATTGTTATGTGTATGCAAGCATATGATATCTCCAAAATAATATATATCTTTTGATTGGGAATAAATAAGAATGACCTATTTAAAAGTATATTTACATTTTTAAAACCAAGTACATAGATCTAATATTTCTTTGTATTCATAAATCATTGAGATAAATTAGGGGATTATTTTGGTAAAGTTAGAATAAATGATTTCCTCAAGAGAACACAGGGATAGAATCGAAAGCAGAACCCAGGCATCTAATTCTCAGTCTATTGTTGGTTCCAATTGGTCAGTATTCAATTTAAATTATGATTTCAAATCTGAAGACATTCAAAAGGTAAGGTTTTTAAATTATGGAGTCTCTTTGTAAACTCTCCTCTTTAATTCAGTCCTCTATTTGCTGAGTTCCTCAATCTCTCTTTTCCTCCCTTCAGTTCTATTTACCTGGTGCCTCATTCTTGGAATCCTCTGTTTCTTTCTCGTTTTAACAACTGGAATCTTGGGATTCATGGGTAAGTTAAACAAGACCTGGGGCCTAAATCAATTATCTTTTTCTTAGGAGTCACTATTTTTACTAGTATTTCTTTCCTACTAGTTCCATAGCCATGATCTCCATTTCTACCGAGGAAACCCCTCCTTCTGCCTTCATCACGAATGTAATCATTTCGCCATTTCAAAGTTCATTAAAAGCTTCTGCTGTTTTTTGTTTGTGTGTGTTTTTGTTTGTTCTTGTTTTTTGTTTTTTACATATAATGCCTGAATTGTATCCAGGATATTGCCAGGGAAGGTATAATGAGCACTTGCTGCTGGTTGATCATGCTGTGTGCACATTAACTTTCTCTCTCCTCTCTGACATTTTTTAATTACTATCAAGTCCTCTTGGAATCTTTATTTTGCAGCTCAGATTTACTTTTCTAATTATTTATTCTTATAAATGCCTAATTCAGTTCAATATGTTTTTCTTTTATAATATTGTAATTGCTTCCTAATGAGTCCTAACATCAACGGACTTCAAAATCCTATTGACATTGGCACAAAAACTTCTCCAGATATATTTCTGATCATGTCCTTAAAATGCCAAGAAATCATTAATGGTTTTTTCATTCTCCACTGAATTATGTTAAAACTCCCCTACTTATATTTGCTTTTATAATCATAATCTAATTTAAACCAAACAATTTTAAGTTTTACTCATGTTTTAATTAGCTTCAACTTATTCTAGATCACCCGCTGGTTCCCGCACGTTCTCTAAGCTTCTTTACCTGGCACATTTGCTCATGCTGTTCCCTTCGCTGGACAGCCTTCTGCCTACAGCCCATCTCTGCCTATGCATTTCATACCCGTTTTATAAAATATGGATGACTTTTCAAAATCCTCCATGACATATTTTCTAGTTCCTTAACTAGATGTTAGTTCTTTCTTCCTAAAACCCATTTTATCACTTTTTATTATTTTCATCTCACAAGTTTTCCTCTAGATTATAGTTTCTGAACTTCAGTGCTATTGATATTTTGGTGGGGTGATTCTTTTTTTTTTTAATAATTTTATTTTTTTAATGGAGCGACATCAATAAATCAGGATACATATATTCAAAGATAACATATCCAGGCCCTGGCCAGTTGGCTCAGTGGTAGAGCGTCAGCCTGGCATGCAGAGGTCCCAGGTTCAATTCCGGGCCATGGCACACAGGAGAAGCGCCCATCTGCTTCTCCACCCCTCCCCCTCTCCTTCCTTTCTGTCTCTCTCTTCCCCTCTCGCAGCGAAGGCTCCACTGGAGCAAAGATGGCCCGGGCACTGGGGATGGCTCCTTGGCCTCTGCCCCAGGCGCTAAAGTGGCTCTGGTCACAGCAAAGCGACGCCCCGGAGGGGCAGAGCATCGCCCCCTGGTGGGCGTGCCGGGTGGGTCGGGTGCATGCGGGAGTCTGTCTGACTGTTTCTCCCCGTTTCCAGCTTCAGAAAAATACAAAAAAAATTAAAAAATTTAAAAATTAAAAAAAAAACAAAGATAACATGTCCAGGTAATCTTGTCGTTCAATTATGTTGCATACCCATCACCCAAAGTCAGATTGTCTTCTGTCACCTTCTATCTAGTTTTCTTTGTGCCCCTCCCCCTCCCCCTTTCCCTCTCTCTCTCCCCCCTCCCCCTGTAACCACCACACTCTAATCAATGCCTCTTAGTCTCACTTTTATGTCCCACCTACGTATGGAATAATGCAGTTCCTGTTTTTTTCTGATTTACTTATTTCACTTCGTATAATGTTATCAAGATCCCACCATTTTGCTGTAAATGTTCCGATGTCATCATTTCTTATGGCTAAGTAGTATTCCATAGTGTATATGTGCCACATCTTCTTTATCCAGTCATCTATTGACGGGCTTTTTGGTTGTTTCCATGTCCTGGCCACTGTGAACAATGCTGCAATGAACATGGGGCTGCATGTGTCTTTACATATCAATGTTTCTGAGTTTTTGGGGTATATACCCAGTAGAGGGATTGCTGGGTCATAAGGTAGGTGGTGGGGTAATTCTTTGTTAGGGATGTTGTTTCATGCATTATAGGATATTTAACAGCATCCCTGAACTTATCTCACTAGATGAGAGCAGTTACATCTAAAAAGTTTCCAGATATTGCCAGTGCCCTCTGGAGGATAAAATCACCCCCAATTGAGAACCACAGCTCTAGATTATTTGCTATTCATGTTAGACATTGTGGGTAATTAAAAATAATTAAGAAGTCTTGCATTAAAGGAAGCTAGAGTCAATCACAGTCAGTGAGTATTTATAGTTCTCTGTGTATAACTTTAAAGAGCACCATCCTGTTTAATGACCTTGGATCTAAGCTTCCTGGTTTGCAAACCAAGCTCTTTGATGTCTGCATGTGTAATGATTATGAAATATAGTATTCCTACTATACAATTCTACACTTTCTATAAAAATAAAATCATATAATAAAATGTCTTTCGACAATCTAATCCTTTCAGTTAATATAAAGTTCCCATGGTTCATCTGAGATGGAATATATCAGTCCGATATTCCTTTAAATTGCCAAAAAAATATTTTATTGTGTATATAGAATTAAATTGTATATTATCCCCTTATCAGATATGTGATTTGCAAATATTTTCCCATCATTTTAGTTACATTTTTACTCTTTTGCTGGTAAATTTTGATATACAAACCTTTGAAATTTTGAAGTGCAATATATCTTTTTTTCTTTTCTTACTTGTACTTTCAGTGTTATATCTAAGAAGTCATTGCCTAATTTAGGATCACAAGAGTTTACACATCTCTTCTAAAATATTTATACTTTTAGTTTTCACATTTGCATGTATGATCACTTTTGAGTTAATGTTTGTTAAGTGATATGAGGTGAATATGAGCCATTTTTCCATTTATTCAGTTCTTTAATATTTCTCCAAAGTCGTTTAATTTTTAAGAGTAGATTTTTACACCACCTATTTAAAATTTATTTCTGAGTATTCTATTATTTTTATGCTATTATAAATATTTTCTCTTAATTTAATTTAACATTGCTGTTAGTATAAAGAAATATGGTTATATTTCTATATTGCTCTTACACCATGTAGCATTGTAGTTCACTAGCTCTTAGAAGTTTTTAGTGAATGTTTTCAGATTTTCTCCGTAGACTATCTGGATAGTTTTATGTCATTTCTTGGATAATTTAACTAATTAACACCCTTAAATTCCATGTTGAATAAAAGTGGTGACATGCATATTGTCATCTTGTTTCTAATATTAAGGGAAGAGCATTCAGCCTTTCAACCAGAAGATATAGCTTTGAGCATGTGCACAATTGCCCAGAGATGACAGTGATTTTAGCAAAGTCTTCTTTGACTCTGTCTTTCCCCGATCTCACTTAAGATGGTTAAGATACCTGCTTGTGTTGGTATCACAGCCATCTGTTAGACTCTACTAATTGCTGGCTGATGACTCTAGTTTTTGACGATGTTCTGAGGAATGAACTCCCCCAAAGTCTAATCTAATTTGGCCTGTCTTTTTTTCCGGGGTAGTATTTGAGACCAGTCTTTGACATTTGTACTCACCCCAAGAAGGCTTTTTTTTAGCTATGTCTTCCGTTCTATCCGATAAATTGACTCAACTATTTTTAAAATGATTGATTTCATGTAGGTAGAAACCTCTTCTTAGCTGTTTACAACCATTCCCTATTCTTCATGGCCCACCTCCAACACAGTCCCTTCAGTGTCCATAGTTTTCAAGAGCATCCTTAGGTTTGAACTTTCCAGATCAAATAAAATTAGTTCCTTTGGGAAAATTTGGAGATCCTTGTCTAATGACATGCTTGAAACAGAGACAGTGGCCCACTTTTCTGGGTAACACCTTTGCTTTATGAGCCAGGTCATGGAAGGAAGGCAGAGTAACCTCTGGTTTTTTCGGCTTGCCTTTCTCCTATTGAGAGGTAGTCTGGAATGTGAGCTCAGATGAGAACAAACAACGCTCCAATATTCTTTTTTTTTTTTTTTTAATTTTTTTTTTATTTTTACTTTTTTTTTATTTATTCATTTTAGAGAGGAGAGGGAGAGACAGAGAGAGAGAGAGAGAGAGAGAGAGAGAGAGAGAGAAGGGGGGAGGAGCTGGAAGCATCAACTACCATATGTGCCTTGACCAGGCAAGCCCAGGGTTTCGAACCGGCGACCTCAGCATTTCCAGGTCGACGCTTTATCCACTGCACCACCACAGGTCACTCCAATATTCTTGACCTACTCCAACCGAGGGAGCTCCTCTCTACTCTATAGGTATGGGTTGGGTGGAGGAGAGGAGCCCCAATCCCATAGCCGCATTGCCTAGAATTTAACATGTGCAACATAGAACTAGAAAGAATAAAAAATGCTGGAGAGATAGCCTTAGCTCATGATGTCTATGTAGAGATATCATAGACTGCGACCTGAGAGGAAGAGGAGCTTACTTTTCCTGGTGACAACCACTTATAGTGTATACTGCATGATGTTGACCTCAGGTGGGGTAAGAGAACAGGTTATGACTCAAGTTTTACAGACTCTTACTGTTCTTATCATGATTTAGTAGCTATTTCTTAATTTAAAATATACCTTTAAGACAAGTTTTAAATATATTAAAGGTTTTGTTTTGTTTCTTTTCATAATGGTTGATTTCAAATTGGCTGTTTTGCTAAGCTTATCATGCCACCATTCTGTGAGGGGCATTGTGTATTTTTAATTTTAATGTGCTTTTTAGAGTAAAACCTGATCGTTTTATGAATGATATTTGTTTGTATTTCCATTCTTATCTCCCTAAAATCCCTTATATGAAACCTATCTTTTGATGTACTGAATAACTTTGGATTACATTACTTTAATATTTTATGTTTACTCCATTTGTTACTTTAGAAAACTATTGCAGCAAACTAGAATTTTGGTGTCTTTTTCACTTTTTTGCCTTTCTTTCATCCATAAAGAAAAGACAAGTATAAGATAGACATTAATATGTGAAGTCTTGCTGATTGCATCACAATATTCTAGACGTTCCATTTAGTCATTCAACTCTCTGCTGAGTTCTAGCAGCAACACTCAATATTCTTTGTATCACCCATCACATAGTACTCTAACTGCTCACTCTGAGCATCGCAATGAGTGAATTTCTTGAGGACAGAATCTTTGCATAATTCATTGTTCTGTCATCAAGGTTCACTAAAAAGTGTTTTCATTAATTAATGTATTTTCAACAAATGATAGATGTCTGTGTAAATCATATGCTGAGAGGTAATGCCTAAAGTGGGCACAAAAAAAATACCCCTTACTCTTCACCATGGACTAATATATTAAAATTAAAATGCTGCTTTTTATTCAACACCATGTTATATTCTCCTTGAGCTAATGATGTTGAGTAAAGTTTTCCAGGCTCATCAGAAATGCCAAACACAGAAATCGCCATTGGACTGCAGAATAAAGGAAGACAATTCCACATTTAAAAACCTAACTCCCAAAGAGGAACCACCTAACACAGGTATGCAGGTAAATGGATTGAAGACTGAGACCAACAATTGTTTCTCAATTTTGCTAAATCATCTGATATTCTGCTTAAATTGAATATTCTTATAGAATAAACAAATTATGGAATCCAAATTTCTTCTTTATTTAATTGAACAAAAATAAATCAGCCTGTCCTTGAGGTTAGATTTTTCTATATGCATAGTATTATATTTTTAAAATTAGTACCAGTTCAACAGAAAAACAAACAAAAAACCTAGGTTTTATTTACCAGATCCTGTACTCATTATTAGGACCTATTATGGGTATGTAGATCAGGTACTAAGTTTAGATTGTCTCTGTACCTACAGATTTTATTCAGTCAAAAGCAGTAATTTTCAACCTTTTCTACACATGACACACATAAGGTGATTACCAAAATTTGGCAGCACTTCAAAAAATATATTATTGTCAATCTGACAAAAAAAACTTAAGTATAATTTTGATTCATTCACACCATACAGCTATTGTTTTGTTAGCTGACATTTTTTTACCTGACAATCTAAGGGAAAAGAGGCCAGTGCTCCTGAATAAATAGTCAAGTGCTGCATGTTTTAAAATTTCTTATGACATCCCAGTCTGCCATTGCGGTTGAAAATCACTGGTCTAGCCTGACCAAGTGGTGGCACAGAAGATAGAGCAACGGCTTGGGATGCAAAGGATCCAAGTTTGAAACCCCAAGGTCGCTGGCTTGAACACAGGGTGGCTGGCTTTAGTGTGGGATCATAGACATGACCCCATGGTCACTAGCTTGAACCTAAAGGTCACTGGCATGAAGCCCAAGGTCACTTGTTTGATTCCAAGGTTGCTGGCTGGAGCAAGGAGTCACTTCATCTGCTGTAGCCCCCCCCGGTAAAGGCACATATGAGAAAGTAATCAAAGAACAACTAAGATGCTGCAGTGAAGAATTGATGTTTCTCAACTCTCTCCCTTCTCGTCTCTCTGTTCTTATCTCTCCCTCCTTTGTTCCTCTCTCTCTCTTTTTCTCTTTCTCTGTCTCTCTTGCTAAAAGAGAGAGAGAGAGAGAGAGAGAGAGAATCATTAGGCTAGATAGTACAAAGAAGCACATCTTATTGTAAAGTTCTTTCAGTTTGAGTTGTGAGGAAAAATATCAATCTTCTTAGAAAATTTCTTTAAAATTTGTAATAATATTATGCATAGACTTGAAGAAATATAAGTAATAACCAGGCAAGGGCATTTTTTAGTAATCTGAAAGAAACTTATCAGTCTCATAAAGCAAATGGTTTTAGAAGGACTAAGTAGGATTTCTCAACATCTCCACATCCTTTCAGGAGACACACTAACTGGTCTGGCAATATCTTTTGTTTTCAAGGAAATAAGAGCAGGACGTGTGACTATAAATGGTCATGTGGTAGAAACAGTTGTTACTATTTTTCGGATGAACTTAAGAACTTTGAAGATAGTAAGAAATTCTGCAATGAAATGGACTCCACACGATGAAAAAGAAATGGTGATGTATATCTTTGTTTTCCACCTCACACCGTACAGGGGTGGGCAAAAGTAGCTTTAGTTGTAATACAAATAACTAATACAATAATTAATAAATAAAATACAAGGAAATGGTTTTTCATATACAAAACTATAAACCTATCTTTTCTCACCTGTATTTATTTAGCCATTAGTTATTGGCTAAATCTCAATGCCTCACAATATTTGAGTGTTTCAGCACTATGTACGTTAGTAACATGACTCAGATCCAAAGTGCTTATGTTAAAGTCAGAAATACAAATGGAAATTAAATTAGAATTGTATTTAATTCATCTAACTCCTCCATAAGTAGAATTTCCACAAGAGAGCAAATATAAAGTCAAAAATAATGCTGTTAGAAAAATATTAGCCTTAAAATATGTTATTTTATGAAGAAAAATTGTATGTCTTATATTGATAATTTTATAGAAATTTAGCTTCAGCTTCTCTGAAAAAAATCATCTTACCACTTAAAAAAGTTATAAACATTACCACTGAGTTAGAGGTAAAAAGAAAAACAATATGAATTTAAAGTTCATGGTCAATTATTTCTAAATCCTATTAAAATTTAATACAGACTAACTTCCAAAGAAAACTGAACTGAATTATTTCATAATCTTTATCATTTTATTTTGCTTTGAATACAAAATTAATCTACTATTATTTCTGAAAAAAGCAATATATCTTAATAGTCCATGTCAAGATTAATTTTTAAATATTCTGTCAAAGATAAAGACACTAGAATCACTCTTTGTGATTGGATAATCCAATTATCCATATTTATGGCTTTCAACAACTCAAGAGTCACTATAAAAGAATATAAACTTAAAAACCATCCAGAAAACAAAGAAAAATTTGAATCCAGAAAATAAACATTTGCAGAGTCTGAATTAATCTTATTTTTAGTATAACAGATAACTGCCTGTATGGCAATAGATGTTACCTAGACAATGTGGTGATCATTTTGTATATGTACAAATAGGAGCTTACTACATTATACACCTAAAATTAATATAAACTCTTATATCAATATATTTCCATTTTTAACCAGAAAATTACAATTGCTGTTAATGAAACAAATTTTTAAAAATCCATTTTGCTTACTGACAAGGTAAAAAGCTTATATAAAAATATATACATTGAAAATTGGCCAAGCTCCAGATAGACCGATTGGTTGGAGCATCCTCCCGAAGTACAGAGGTTGTTGGTCCAATCCCTGGGTCAGGGCACATACAAGAATAAATCAATTATCCTGTCTGTGTGTGTCTCTCTTCCTTCCTCTCTCTCAAAAATTAATAAAAAGATAAACCTTAAAACAAATGGCCTGGTAAGGGAGCAAATGTGATATTTCAATACTATCTCTGTTTATCATAAATTGATGACATTTTAGAGATAAAAATATATAAGATTTACATGAATGGTGACCAGATTTTTAGAAATACTTATATAACTATACTAAACCCACCCTGAATTCTTACAGAAATATTAGAAAAGGAGTGAAAAGTGTGAGCTTTCACACCTGGAGCCCAAAGCAGAAATCAGACTTTCCTCAGACCTCATTTTTAAGCTACAGCCATAGTATTGAAAGCAAATTAAAAAATTTCAGTAATTCTAAATAAACATACGTAAATTAAGACAGTAGTTTTTTTGTCACAATTATACCTCTATATTTAAAAAAATACCAACAGCTGAGCTTCCATTATTTTACAATTTAAATAAGATCAGGATGAAGATGATCTCTATATTTTTGGTTTTTCACAATAATAAAAATATCAACAAGATTATCTTTATTTTAGAATTATAACAGGATTCTTACTAACAAAACATATTTCTTTTATAACAGAAGTTCATTCAAAGTCAATTTCACTCTCTCTCTTGGATTGGGTTGTACCGTAAAGGAATCAGCAGTCAATTGATGTGGGAAGATGGGTCACTACCATTTAACAAAATGTAAGTCTCTAGAATAGAAGCAAAGTAAGAATTTCTATAATCACAGATTCTGGTTTACATTTCTGAAAGTGTACAAGGAAAAATGCACATATATATAAGCATGTATACATACATATATATGTACATACATGTACACACATATCATAACGACTTACACTCAGTAAATGAATAAATGGAGAGAAAAAGTCTTTGCAGCTTTTTCAACTTCATGCTTATATTTCTCTTAAGGTACTCTTTCAGAGACCCTAAGGCACCGAGAGGTAATGTCTATAAAGTAAAAAAAACCTACCACCTTAACTTTGGTGAATATCTTTTATTGTGTCTGCAATAGTGAATGAATGTTTTACATCATTTATATGCTTCTATTTTATGTTAAGCAATTTTGAAGATTCTAAGACAGGAAACTGTGCAAGGATGACAACAGAAGGGAAGATTGTTATTTCTGAATGTTACAAACGCTCGCACTGTATCTGTGAGAAGAAAATTGGTTGTCTTGTGACCTAACAATGAGAACACAACAAAAACAACAGAAGACTCTTGGAAGTTCTAGGGTTTCTGTTTCATTTCAGATATCTTTGATTTTCTGGGCTGTACCAGTAGTTTAGCCTCTGCTTGATTTGAGGCTGGAATAATTGGTACATCATGAAGAGTTATGTCAGACCCATACATCTGCCCCTCTCCTGTGAAGACCGCCAATTGACAATGAGCATGAGCACAGGTTGGTGGGGTAAAAGAGTGTGAGTGCTTCTGATGGAGGTTAGGAAGCATAGTTCTGTATACCCTATGCCTGCAACTCACACAGACTTCTCAAGCAGTCCTACAAATTCAGTCACTGTAATGCACTTTGCGGCTGGGAATTATTGCCAACTGTCATTAAAGTTATTATTCTGTGAGGGTGTATGCATTTGTTTCATTCCTTACTTTTTCAGACAATGATAGTAGAGTATACTAGAAAGAGAATAGTATTTTAAATTAGATATGAGTTTAAGATCTGCACCACAATGAATATGTGTTCTCTGGCAAGTTTGAACTTCGGAGTCTTAGTTTTCTTCTTAGTAGGAAAATTATAATGCTGTTTTTGCAAAGTGACAGTACCATCAGCAGTGTATAAAAGTTCCATTTGCTTGCACGTTTCCAGAATTCAATATTGTCAGTTTTAAAAATCATTTCAATAAGAGTGTAGTATAATTTAATGGTGATTTTTAATTTGTATTTCTCTAATAAAAATAAATGTTGCTAATCATCTTTTCATGTGTTTTTTGTCAACCACATATCTTCTATAATATAATGTTAATTAAAATATTTTTTATTTATTTGGGTTGTTTGTTATGTTATTATTGAGTTATAAATTTTTTTATATATTTTGAGTACTGATATTTTATCAGACATGTTTTATAAATATTATTATATTGTCTTTCAATTTTATCTTTCATTTTCTTAATTCATTCTTTATAACAAGGTTTAAGGAGTTATTTTCTGTCCTAAAAAATTTTAAATTAACCAGAGGTTGAAACTTTTTGTCCTATGTTCTCTTCTAAAAGTTAAAGTTAACATTAAATTCTATACTTCATTTCATGTTCATTTCTGTATATGATGCAAGTACAGGTTGACTTCTTTTTAAGAAAAATTTGTATATAGATGACTATTTCAGCACCACTTTTTAAAACAACACTATTATTCTATTGAAATATCATGGCATTTTTGTCAGAAATCAACTGATTATATGTTGATGAATCTATTTCAAATTTCTATTCGGCTTCATTGACTGGTATTTATCTTCTTTCACCGAGATCTTGATTATTTTGTGAATTTATAATAAGTCTTTGTGTGTTTACTTCAATTTTATATACTTATTTTATTTTATTTGTTAATTTATTTCATTGAATTGGTTCTCCAAAATATACATTTTTCAATTGTACAACTCAATATGATACAATCTACATTCATGTCTGGGACAGGTGGGTGCTGCGTGTAAAAATCTTTTAAAAATTTTGTACTAAAAAATATTTCCCTTTTCATTGAATTTATTGCGTTAACAAAATTATGCAGGTTTCAGGTGCACAATTCTACAACACATCATCTGTATACAGTATTGTATGTGCACCACCGCAAGTCTAGCCTCAGTTCATCAATCACCACTTATCACCCCGTACCTCCTCCACTGACCTCAACTCCACCTCTCTCCAGCAGTCAGCACACAGTTGTCAGTGTTTGTGAGTTTTTTCTCTTTTTTTTTCCTTTTTCTCAATACCTTTACCTCCCTCACCCAGCCACCACCAACAACAACAAACCTGTTCTCTATGAGTCTGGGTCTATTTGATTTTTTTAATCTTTTTTCAAGTAGAGTTTACATACAATATTATCTTGTATTAGATTCAGGTGTACAGCATATTTTATAGTAAGTTGAACTACAATACAGTACTTCGTGTTTTCTCAAAAGTGTTTTAATTTTTTTCCCAAAAAAGTAAAGTTTCCCTAGAGGCCATATTTTGATTATAATTCCAATCCCTAGTAAAAGTAACAAGGGCTGCTGGAGAAATGGCTGATTTTAAGATGGGGGTAGGAAACGTACAAGGTGAGCCTGGAGTATTCTGTGGTGCTAGACAATAGGAAGTGCCTAACGTGACGGCCTGTGTCAAAGGGATATGGCGCCTGACCAGGTGGTGGCGCAGTGGATAGAATGTCGGACTGGGATGCGGAGGACCAAGGTTCAAGACCCCGAGGTCACCAGATTGAGCATGGGCTCATCTGGTTGGAGCAAAGCTCACCAGCTTGGACCCAAGGACACTGGCTTGAGCAAGGGGTTACTTGGTCTGCTGAAGGTCCACAGTCAAGGCACATATGAGAAAGCAGGCAATGAACAACTAAGGTGTCACAACAAAAAAACTGATGATTGATACTTCTCATCTTTCACCCTTCCTGTCTGTCTGTCCCTCTCTCTGACTCAATCTGACTCTGTAAAAAAAAAAAAAAAGATATGACAAGCAGGTAAAAATTTCCCGTAGCCAAAGCTAAAACAATTTGAGCAACAAATAATGCATCATTGAATTCTAACTCAAAATAAAAAAGTTTCAGTGAATCCATAAGAGTATATAATGATTGATAAATAAATAAATAAATAAATAAATAAATAAATAAATAAATAAGGGAGATGAGACAAATCTCTTGTGCTGAAAAATTCTTCATCAGGTAGTTACTCATGCTTCAAGAAAGTGGAGCTGGACACCTCACTCCTTAAACCAGTTGTTCTCAAACACTTTGAAGTCGGGGCACATTTAAAATCCTACAAATAATTGTAGGCACACTATATACAAATTTCTGAGAAATATGTTATCATAAGTCAAATATTAAAGAAAAAATATAAGTCCAAGTGTGCTTTTATGGTAATTAAACAAAATAAATATGACAAAATTAAAATTATTCTGACATTAAAAAACATTTTTATGTTACATTTTTTGAGTTACGCTTTTTAAAATTCAAAAAAAGGGGTTAAAAAATTTTTAAATGACAAAAATGTTATATATATATATATATATATATATACACACACACACACACACACACATTCTTAGTAAGATTTAGTAAATTCAGCAGGTCCCAGTGAGAATGTGTTAAGTTTTTTCATTCTTGTGTTATGAGAAACATGAAATTGATGTGTCCTAATGATTTCCTTAATGTTTGGGCATATATTTGAAAGGCAAACTCTCATTTTCTCATAAATACATTAAAGATTTCCTCTCTTTTTTACTCTTAATTGTGTTGAGTACAGAAAACCCTCACCATATATATCATCTTAACTTGACACCAAACATAGGATAGAAGAAACTTGCCTCCATCCAGTCTTTCCGTGGAATATGGGGTTAGTGTAAACAATCCAGCATCACAGCTTAACAGCCTTTTGCAACCTAATCAGGCAAGTGAGGTGAGCTGTTAGGAAGACTGTCAGCTTACAGCCAATTCCCCACACCTATGTCCCCAAAAATCTAAACTCCAAAAGCCTTGTTGGTTTTTTGGTCCCCAACAGGCACATATTTCTGGAATACCATATGGAGCACCTAGAAATCTTCTAGGGTGCACCAGTGTGCCCTCGCGCACACTTTGAGAATCACTGCCTTAAACACTTATTTTACATTTAGTTTTTTTATCTTTTTATTTCCAATTTTACTATTTTTTCTTCTTAATTTTGTTATTTCCTCACTTTGCATGATTTGGTTGTTGTTTTTTCTTTTTCTAGTTATTCAGGGTGGAAGCTGAGATAATTGATTTGTTCAACTCTTCAATATCCTTAGTAATTTATGACTATATATGCTATTGGTTACTAAAAGAGGGTTTAAGTCTTCTACTATTGTGGATTTCTCAATTTTTCTTTTCAGTTCTATCAAGGTTATATTTTATTTTAAAAATAGTTCTAAAGTACATAAAACATTATAACAGACACAAGGAACTAACTTTAAAAATATAATAAATACTGATATTTTATCTATTTGCTTCAGATCCAGATATCATTAAGAAGGACACTGTACTCCTCTCCAAGCCCATTCACTTTCTGATACATGTACAACTTGTATCTTGAAGTTTATATGTATCTTTGTTCATGATTTCATATTTGAATACATATTAAGAACTCATATATTCCAGACTACATGTGTACTACTATGTATTGAATTATATGACATAATTATGAATGAGCGATATTCAATAGAAGAATATCTAAATGATCATTATCACTACGCACTATCTGTGTTGTTATTTTATTCAGCATTATGTCTCCCAACTTCTACCCATATTGATGCAAGTGAATTTAGAACTTCATTTTAAGCTCAATTCAGAGTTCCTTTGTATGAAATTCAAAAGAGTTCATTTGTTTCTCTGCTCTGAGACATCTCAAGTATTTCTGATTTTTCTCTACCAATACTGCTGCAATAAACATCTCTGTCAATAGGTGAAATTGCTTATCCTTACAATTGGTCTGGGGTTTTTTTAGCATTCAAGTTGTCTTTTATATTATTACATTTAAAAAGTTTCTTAAAAATCTAAATACAGGCCTTGGACGGTTGGCTCAGTGGTAGAGCGTTGGCCTGGCGTGCAGAAGTCCCGGCTTCAATTCCCGGCCAGGGCACACAGGAGAAGCGCCCATCTGTTTCTCCACCCCCCCCACCTTCCTCTCTGTCTCTCTCTTCCCCTCCCGCAGCCGAGGCTCCCTTGGAGCAAAGATGGCCTGGGCGCTGGGGATGGCTCCTTGGCCTTTGCCCCAGGCGCTAGAGTGGCTCTGGTCGAGACAGAGCGACGCCCCGGAGGGGCAGAGCGTCGTCCCCTGGTGGGCAGAGTGTCGCCCTCTGGTGGGCGTGCCGGATGGATCCTGGTCCGGCGCATGCAGGAGTCTGACTGTCTCTCCCCATTTCCAGCTTCAGAGAAATACAAAAAAAAATCTAAATACAGTCCTTTTATTGTTGTTTTTGTTATATATAATTTAAATATCTCCCTTAATTTTTTAGTGTTTTTTTGAGCTTTCTCTGTTTATTTGTTTTGAAATATCATAGACTCACAAGATTTTGTAAATATAGGACAGAGAAATCCCCTGTATCTTACACCTAGATTTCCACAAAGGTAATATCATATATAACTTTGAACATTTGCATGACACTTACATATAAAATGTGCGATAATATAAAGACTAGGAAATTACCATTAGAACAATCAATGGACCTATTACTTAGATTTTATTAGTTTTGTTTGTTTAATTTTTAGTCATTGTAAAACAGGCATAACAGAAAATTTAGCATCTTTAATACTTTTAAGTAAAAAGTTCATTAGTGTTACCTATATTCACATTATTGTGCAATTAATCTCCAATATTATCTTGCAAAACTGAAACTGCAATAATTCCCACTTAACCTTTTGCCAGAGTCCTCAGAAACTACCGTTCTACTTTCTCTCTCACTGAATTTGACTACTGCAGACACTTCATGGAAGTGAAAATAAATTATGTTTGTCTTTGATTGGCCTATTTCAAATAACATAATGTCCTAAAGTTTCATCCACATTCTAGCATATGTCTGAATTTCCATTCTATATAAGGATAAATATTTCATTGTATGTACATACTACTTTTTGCTTACCCATTCATTTACAAATGGAGACCTGGATTGATTCCACTTTTTGCCTAATGTGAACAATGCTGCTATAAACATGATGTACAAACATCAGTTCAGGATTTAAATTCCTTTGAATACATATGAATAAAGAAATTGTTGAATCATATGGTAGCTCTTTTTTGAGGAACAACCATACTGTTTTTCACAGCAGCTGTAACACCCCACCCTTCACTAGCATTACACACTGGTTTCAATTTCTCCACATCATTTTCAAGACTCATTACTTTCTGAGATATTTTTGCTTTGATGGTTTCAATTGTTCTCCTTTTTTTCCCCCCGTTTCATTGTGATATAATTGACATACAAAACTTTACAAGTTTAAGGTGTACAGAATAATGACCTAATATTGTGAAATGATTACCACAATAAATTTGGTAACAGTTGTCATGTCACATAGAGACCAAATATGTATATGTATATATATGTTTTGTTTGTGATAATAACTCTTAAGATTGTGGACTACTTCACCAACCAGAGGCTGGAGGAGGAAGGAGAGAGGACTACTAGACCTAAGCTGCTCTAAGGGGCACACAACTTGATTACATTCCCCTGAGAAAAGCATTCCATCATTTACTGTTAATACCCTTGTGGAAAATCAGTTGATTAGAGAAGAAAGATGGCGATGAAGTAGGTGGATGTTCCAACTACCAAATCCTAACAGTTGTATTACAATTTACTTTAAGAAGAGTCATCTTGAAAAACCAACTTTGGACTAAACTGAGAGGAATCTATAACCAAGGATCACTGAAGAAGCCACACCGAAATTAGTAGAAAGCCCGGAGGGACTCTCACGGCAGGATGGATTGCCATGAGAGGTGTGGGTCCTCAGCTCCTGACCCATAGGCCCACCCTAGAGCCCCAGAGCCAAGAAGAGGTGTCCAGACAGCATTTACCTGAGAAAAGAACAGGATTTCTGTCTGGGAGAAAGAGACACACCTCTCTGATGCGGACTCTGTTTAAAGGGACTGCACATAAAACCTCGTTCTAAGACACATACCCAGGGCTCTGGTGAGAGAAAGCTGAGAGGACTGGAGTTGCAGAAGGAGAGTGTAAAGTGGGAGGCCTAGGGAGAGACATGTGGGGATGGCCACAAGAACCCCTATGCTGAATCATTCTCCAGTACTCCAGTGACCATCTTTCTTGGGCAGCATCCCCTTTGTGTGGCATCAGCCTAGGGAACAGCAGCTGCTTTGCCCTCGGGAGTTTCTCCTACCCCGGGGATAGTGACAGGTTGTTCTGAGAGGCCAGGAAACAGGGGGTGGCATCAGTGACTTAGTTTTCTGGTGTTGAGACTGGATCTTCCCACCATACTCTCCTGAATCTATGACTGGTGCTTCCATCTCACAAGAAACTCAGCTGAAACTGTCCAGAGAAGGGACAGAGTATACTTCTGGGTCTCAGAGGCCATATCAACTGGACTCCTGGAGCCACACTTTACTAGGGTCTGAGAAAAGTCTAGACAGACTGACACCTGGGGCCAAGGGGCAGATCACACCCACCACCCTTCTTAATCCCAGAATTGCTGCAGACTCTAGACTCTCCCACAGGTTTTTTTCAGTGAATGAGCCCAACAAGCAGCCAGCAGACAGGCTGCAGGTGATGAGACTCAGGGAAACTTGGCCGTTTGATCGGAATTTCCCTAAGGACCAAAGTGGGTAAAAGTCATCCAAGGACTGCAGTTTAGTACTTCCATGTACATCTGGGTACAGCAGAAGCAGCCACAAACTCTGAATTGACTGTGCTCCAAGAACGTTGCTGAAGGCCCATCACAGGCAGTTTTTCCCACTGGTCTGCACTGGGTTCCTGCTTAGGAGGCCCAGGGCTGGTACATATAGAGACCAGCTGTAAAAAGCATTGGTACAGGACGTAACAACCCTTACTAGAGAGGTATGCTAAGGAAAAGCTCCTCACACCAGGTCCAGCTAAGGAGAGTTCCACTCTCTCCTATCAGCACCAGCACAGTGGCTCATGTGCATTGGAAAGGGAAGAGCTTCATACTCAACCATCCTGGGCACTGGATATTCTGTCCTCTAAGGCTAGAGTCCTCAAGGGGAAGGAAGAGAGGCTTCAAGTTTGGACATTTAAAGTGTAGGTTCCTATGAGTCTACTGATGGATCAGGTCAAAGAGCTTAGGCACCTTTGGGAGGGGCAGAGTTAGCCCCAGGAAAGGACTTTCTCAGGCTTCTCCCTGAGACTGGGGTCTCAACAGCTAAAAAAACTTCTGCATAATGGGTTGTGAGCCACACTCAGTCTGAACCTGCTGCTCACCTTATTGGTGAGAAATAAAATTTGAGTGTCCAGCAGTGGTTGAGAGATAAAGATCTGGAGTGAGGACCACATTCTCATTACTGAGCTCCTGACAAAGAGACTCCTGAAATATGGGACCACAAATGTTTTATTTACAACCTGAGCTGCCTTAAAACAACTAAGCATGCAATCTTTAGAGGAGTTGTTTGAGTGAGGCCAATCTAAGCCCACACTACAATCCTACTAGAAAGAATCTCTGGGAATATCAGGCAGCTGCAAGAAAGGAAGGATGAGCTGAACAGTGGAGACAAATCTCACAGAGCATGGGGCTTTTAAGAAGCTGTTATCATCCCTAAGTAGGAGAAAGCTGATCCTTATACAAAGGTCGGTTGCTCCCACAGTACCCAGATACAGAAAATCATACACAAACACCAAAATGTGCAGTAGCTGCAGACTTGTAGCCCACAGTGGGTTACCAACAACAGCTGAAACCAACCAAGAGGAATTAGAGTCAACACTACTGGTAGTGGGTGACAGACAACACTACCTACACAAGTAACATACTCAAAGGTGGAGTCTAGCAAGCACCAGACATTGTGGAGAATAAATACGACCCATAGGACAGATAGTGCACAGTGTGTAATACGCATAATTTAAGTTGGCCTTTAGACTCAGCCAGCCTGGAGGGATAAATGTACTCATGAAATGACCAACTGCATCTAATACTAACATAAAACAAGAGGGAAAATAGTACCTTCAAGAAGCATTCCTAAAAGAAGAAAAACAAGTGGCCTGGTGGACAGTACCACTCAGCCCATCTTCTTGATAAAGACCACACAAAAATTTCAAAGTCAGAAAGCACTACCTAATACAGACAAAATGGGCTGACATAGAAATATAATCCAAATGAATCAACAAAATAATTCCCAGAAAAAGAACTGAATGAGATGGAAGAAACCAAATTACAAGGTGCAGAGTTTAAAACAATGATTTTTAGGATGCTCAAGGATCTTAGAGCAACAATGTATGGCCATATGAGCACCTAAATAAAGAGACAGCAAGCATTAAAAAGGACATTGAAATCATTAAAAAAAAAAACAGTCAGACATGACAAATACAATATCAGAAATGAAGACTGCACTAGAAGGAATTAATAGCAAGCTGAATGAAGCAAGTGTCAAATCAGTGATTTAGAGGACAAGATAAACAAAAGTATGGAAGCAAAGCAGCAGAAAGAAAACAGGCTCAAAAAGTCTGAGGAAACTAAGAGAGCTCTGTGACAACATGAAGAGAAACAACATCCACATCATAGCGGTTCCTGAAGGAGAAGAGAAAGAACAAGAAATAAAGAACCTGTTTGAAGAAATTATAGCTGAAAATTTCTCTAAATTGATGAATGAAAAGTCACACAAGTTCAAAAAGCACAGAGAGTTCCATTAAAGAGGAACCGAAGGAGGCCTATAGTGAGACACATCATAATTAAAGTGTCAGAATTAAGAGACCAAGAAACAATTCTAAAAGTTGCAAGAGAAAAGCAGTTAATTACCTACAGAGGGGCCCCCATAAGGATGACATCCTACTTCTCAACAGAAACACTTGAGGCCAGAAGGGCCTTAAGAAATATTGAGTGATTGGAAAGAAATATTTAAAGTGATGCAAAGCAAGAACCTACAATCAAAACTTCTTTATCCAGCAAAGCTATCATTAAAAATTGAAGAAAAAATAAAAAGCTTTCCAGACAGAAAAAACAATCAAAGAATTTACTACAACCAAAAATGTACTGCAAGAAATGTTAAGGGGCATACTGTTAAGAGAGCAAATAAAAAAAAAAAAAAAAACGAGAAAAAGATGATTGTTGACTTAAAGAATAAAATAGCAATAAACAACTCCATATCAATAATAACCTTAAATGTAAAAAGATTAAATGCTCCAATCAAAAGACAACGGGTAGCTGCATGGATAAGAAAACAGAACCCATACATATGCTGTCTACAAGAGACCTAACTCAGAATAAAAAGATACATATAAACTAAAAGTGAAGGGATATAAAACAGTATTTCATACAAATAGAAATAAAAAAAAAGCTGGTGTTGCAATACTTCTTATCTGACAGAATAGACTTTAAAACAAAGGCTCGGGTAAGGTATAAAGAAGGTCACTACGTTATGATAAATGGAGCAATACAATAGGAGGATATAACCATTGTAAATATTTATGCGCCTAACATAGGAGCACCTAAATATATAAAGCAGATTTTGATGGACATAAAGGGTGAGATCAACAATAATACTATAATAGTATGGGATTTTAATAACCCACTGACATCAATAGGTAGATCCTCCAGATAAAAATATTAACAAAGAAACAGCAGCTTAAAATGACACACTAGATCAACTGGATTTAATAGATATCTTTAGAACCTTTCACCCCAAAGAAGAAGAAAAACATTCAAGTGCTCATGGTATAATCTCTAGGATAGACCACATATTAGGACACAAAATGAGTCTCAATAAATTTAAGAAGTTTGAAATCATATCAAGCGTTTTCTCTGATCACAATAGAATGAAACTAGAAATCAACTACAATAGAAAAACTGAAAAACATTCAATCACTTGGAGGCTAAATAGCATGTTATTAAATAACAAATGGGTTAACAATGAGATCAAGGAAAAAATAAAAAATTGTCTTGAAACAAATGAAAATGAACATAAAACAATTCAAAATTTATGGGACACAGCAAAAGCAGTCCTGATGGAAGTTTATAGCATTACAGGAATATGTCAAGAAGCAACAAAAAGCTCAAATAAACAACTGAACCCTGCATCTAAAAGAACTAGAAAAACAAACAACAATAAAGCCCAGAGGATGGAGAAGGAAATAATAAAGATCAGAGCAAAAAAATAAATGCCATAGAGGCTAAAAAAACAATACAGAAGATCAATGAAACCAAGAGCTGGTACGTTGAAAAGGTAAACAAGATTGATGAATCTTTAACCAGACACATCAAGAAAAAAAAGAGAGAGGATTCAAAAAATAAATTAGAAATGAAAGTGGAGAAGTAACAACTGACACCACAGAAATACAAAGGATTTTAACAAAATACTACAAAGATCTGTATGCCAAAAAATTGGACAACCAAGGCAAAATGGATAAATTTCTAGAAACATATAATCTTCTAAAACTCAATCTGGAAAAATGAGAAAACCTAAACAGACCAATTACAACAAATGAAATTGAAACATTTAACAAAAAACTCTCAGCAAACAAAAGTCCTGGACCAGATGTCTTCACAGGCAAATTTTTTCAAATATTCAAAGAAAACCTAACACCAATCCTTCTCAAGCTATTTCAAAAAATGCAAGAAGAGGGAAGACTTCCTAGTTCCTTTTATGAGGCAAACATAATCCTCATTCCATAACCAGGTAAAAACACTACAAAGAAAGAAAACTATAGGCCAATATCCCTGATGAACTTAGATGCTCAAATTCTCAACAAAATATTAGCAAACTAGATGCAGTCATACATGAAAAAATCATACATTATGATCAAGTGGGATTTATTCTGGGTTGGTAAGGCTGGTACAATATTCGAAAATCAATCAATGTGATTCATCATATAAACAGAAGAAAGAAGAAAAATCACATGATAATATCAATAGATGCAGAAAAAGCATTTGATAAAATCCAGCACCCATTTATGATAAAAATTCTCAGCAAAGTAGGAATACAAGGAACATACCTCAACATGATAAAGGCCATCAATGACAAACCCAGGGACAACATTATACTCAATGGGCAAAAATTAAAAGCAATCCCCTTAAGATCAGGAACAAGGCACTCTTATTCAACATAGTTCTGGAAGTCCTAGCCACAGCACAAAGACAAGAAGAATAAATAAAAGGCATCAAACTTGGAAAAGAAAAAGTAAAACTATCTATTTGCTGATGATATGATACTGTACATAGAAAATCCTAAAGTCTCAGTCAAAAAATGACTAGATATGATAAATGAATTAAGCAAGGTGGCAAGATAAAACATTAATATTCAGAAATCAGTGCCATTTTTATACACCAAAAATAAACTGTCTGAAAAATGAATTAAGGAAACAATCCCCTTCACCATTGCAACACACAAAAAAATACAGTACCTAGGTGTAAATTTAACCAAAGAGGTAGAGCATTTGAACTTGGAAAATTATAAAGCATCTATCAAAGAATACAAGGAAGATATAAACAATTAGAAGAATATACCTTGTTCATGGATAGGAAGAATATACCTCATTAAAATGTCTATATTACCCAAGGCAATCTATAAATTCAATGCAATTTCTACTAAAATACCAATGGCATATGTGAAAGATATAGAACAAATATTGCAAAAATTTATATGGAACGAAAAAGAACACGAATAGCATCAACAATCCTGAAAAAAGAAAGAATAAAGTGGGAGGTATCACACTACCTGATATCAAGTCATACTACAAGGCCATTGTACTCAAAATACTTTGTACTGGCATAAGAACAAGCATATAGATCAATGAAACAGAACAGAGAATCTAGAAAGAAACCCACACTATTATGGACAATTGATATTTGACAAAGGAGGTAAGAGCATATAATGGAGTAAAGACAGCCTTTTGAAAAATGGTATTGGAAAAATTGGACAGCTACCTGTAAAAAAATGAAACTAGACCACCAACTTATACCATCCTCGAAAAACAAAACAAAACTCAAATTGGATAAAAGACTTACATGTAAGCTGTGAAACCATAAGCATCTTAGAAGAAAACATAGGCAGTAAGCGCTCTGACATCTCTTGCAGCAATATATTTGCTGATTTATTTCCATGGGTAAATGAAATAAAAGACAGGATAAACAAATGAGACTATATCAAAATAAAAATCTTTTGCACAGCTAAAGACAATTTGAACAGAGTAAAAAGACAAAACACACAATAGGAGAACATATTTGAAAATATGTCTGATAAGGGGTTAATAACCAAAATTTATAAAGAACTTGTAAAACTTAACACCAGGATGATAAACAATCCAATCAAAAAACGGGCAGAAGTAATGAATAGACACTTCTCCAAAGAGGACATACAGATGGCCAATAGGCAGATGAAAAAATGTTCAACATCACTAACATTTAGAGAAATGAAAATTAAAACCACAATGAGATATCATCTCACACCACTCAGAATGGCACTCATTAACAAAACAACACATAATAAGTGCTGGAGAGAGTGTGGGGAAAAGGGAACCTTCCTGCATTGCTGGTGGGAATGCAGACTGGTGCAGCCACTGTGGAAAAGAGTATGGAGATTCCTCAAAAAATTAAAAGTGAAACTGCCTTTTGACCCAGCCATCCCATTTTTAGGAATGTATTCCAAAAACACCATATCACTGATTCAAAAGAAGAAATGCACCCCCATGATTATGGCAGCATTGTTTACAATAGCAAAGATCTGGAAACAGCCCTAGTATCCATCAATGGACGAGTGGATTAAGAAGCAGTGGTACATATATAAAATGGAAAACTATGGGGCCATGAAAAAGAAGGAAATCTTATCTTTTGTGACAACAAGGATAGACCTGGAAACTATTATGTTAAGTGAAATAAGCCAGGCAGAGAAAGAAAAATATCATATGACCTCACTCATTTTTTTTTTTTTCTGAAGCTGGACACTGGGAGAGACAGTCAGACAGACTCCCGCATGCACCCAAGGGGGATCCAGCCTGCACGCCCACCAGGGGTCGACGCTCTGCCCACCAGGGGGCGATGCTCTGCCCCTCCAGGCTTCGCTCTGCTGCGACCAGAGCCACGCTAGCGCCTGGGGCAGAGGCCAAGGAGCCATCTCCAGTGCCCGGGTCATCTTTGCTCCAATGGAGCCTCGCTGCAGGAGGGGAAGAGAGAGACAGAGAGGAAGGAGAGAGGGAGGGGTGGAGAAGCAGATGGGCGCTTCTCCTATGTGCCCTGGCCGGGAATCGAACCTGGGACTTCTGCACACCAGGCCGACGCTCTACCACTGAGCCAACCGGCCAGGGCCTGACTTCACTCATTTGAGGAATCCAATAAACAATGTGACGTGAGGAACAGAATTGAGACAGAGGAGGGGTCTAAGGGACCAGAGGAAAAGAGGACAGAGGAAAAGGGGATGATAGGTTGGGATAAACCTGAAGAGAAGGGGGGGGGCTTTGGGCAGAGGGGGGAAAAGAAGATGTTGAGAGGAATACAGGGGAGGAGGGGATGCATTCAAGGTGACACTGGAATCTATGTAAACACAGTAAATAAAATAAATTAAAAATCAAATCAGATATGATATCCCCACCACACACACACAAAAAGGCATAAAGTGAATACAGCAAATTCTGATCTAAGAATTATAATATCATGATCTGATGAAAGCCTGTGACCACCTCTGATCTGTTCCCTCGTCACCCTTCACTCCTCACATACTCAGTGCATTGGTCATGTAGCAAACTTTCCTATCCAGTTTTCCAGCATAGACAGGTACCCACTAATGACATGCACACCTGCGCATGATTTTAACTTTATGTACATGGAATCACAAAGCATGTCCTTTACCTCAACACTCTTTCCCCACTAGTCATTGTCCATGAAAGCAGTCTTGAGACCCAGAGGGCAAAGCTCAGACCATGAGGAAGCCAAGTGCAACTCCTTCCAGGGTCAAGCTGCTCTGAGCTGTGCGGGGTCAAAACAGACTCCCTCAGAAGGGAATGGGCTTCCTGTCCCTAGGACTAAGCAAACAAAACTCTAGCAGAGAGGCAGGAGAAATGGACTCAGGAGCCACTGTCTGTCCATAAGACCCTTGATCTTAGGATCTCCCATGAAACCTTAGGGTCTCTCCTGTACACACTTTATCTCCCATGAAATTCTGGCCCTGAACCCTTAGTATGGGCTCACCTCCCAACACTCAGGCCCACTCCCTCTGCTCCAGTAATTCTGCCATTTTACCTTACAAATAGTGAACTTCTTATAACGTCAGGGCCTTTGCATTTGCTCCCTCTAAGACGCATCCCAATCTCACAGTTGACTTCTTCCTTCACTGAGTTTTGGCTACAACATGATGTGCTCAGAGGCCCTCCCTGACCACCCTGGCAGTGCACCACCCAGTCCTCGGGGTCTTGTCTCTGTATTGGATCCTTCTAAGCTCACCTCAGTGCCTGGGATTATTTTACCCCACCCAAGTCCCAAGTCAACCCTCAGTGATCCAGGTCCTAGAGATGGAAATAGAAGAAAAGAGAGACTTGTGTCCCAGTTTTTCCTCTTTGGCTTTTAAACAAGACAATATATTCTGCGCACCTATTGCTATAGCACATACATACCCAAGCCATATTGGATTATAATAATGAGTAAAAATTATCCCACTTGGGTTATAAGACTGGTGATCTGAGCTTGATTATTCTCCTCTGAGGCTGCATTAAGGGAAGGTTGAGACTTGAGTACTATCAATAGAAAGGTTCTTCCATGTCTCCTTTGCTTCATAACCAGATCAAGGAAGACCTGTGTCCCAAACTCAGCAAATGCACAGCAGGCCTTGCAACAGAACTATGGAATGAGCACCTCTGTTCTGTCTAGAGGCCAGCATGGCTACGATGTGCAACAAACTTCCCTGAGAGTAAGGCCAGCATGGGAAGCAGACTAGAATCCTGATAATATAACTTGGGCCCCTTGGCCAAGCCGAACCTGATGCTGACGTGGTTTGGATGGAATTGGGGCCCAGTAGAGCTAAGTTTCAAACCATCAGAACAAGGCACTAGCTTGGTCACTGATGCCTATCTGTGTCAGTGTGTTCAGCACAACTAAGGAAGGAAGAGGATTATAGAAGGAGAAATCTTAAATGTACACAAACACACGTGGGCACACACAAATTCAGGATAGAATAGTGCAAATAAGGGGGTGGGGGGAGAGGGTATAGGAAACTTGTAACCTAGTGCAGTGAACAGAGAAGAGGGCTGCTCCATTCAAATGGTAGGTTTCCCCACATTATTGGCGTCTTCATATTATTTGCAATTCGCTTTGAAACAAAAATAAAAATATAAGATACATTAGGCAGCTATTAAGTGGTTTAATGCATGTGTTGGTCCACACAGCATTAAATATAGCACATCAACCTATTTGATGTCTTTCAAAGTTTTCATGCCATTTATCTCTCCCTTAGGAGGTAATCCTCAGTGTTATTATTGCCCTTTCCTTATGCGTGTGCAGGGCCTTTGAACACACCATATTTTAGGACCCATATAGGTGACGTGGCTGGGTCAAGGTCACAGACTGTCAGGGCAGAGCAGACATAAAGACAGAGTTTTTCTTACTAAATGTTTGTGTTTGAGTCACCACCAGAGACAGGCTTCCTGGAAAGCTATTCAAGCAGACCACAGGGAACCTCAGTTAAATGAGCCCTTCTTATATCCCACACATAATTCAGGGTTCTTTTTCTTTAAAAGCGTCATTTAAAGCTAAATGAGTTTTTCATTTTATGCTCCACAAGGTATGGATCAGCCCCAACCCACACCACCCCGAGCCTGTTTCTCATTGTCTTCTCTGTTGCCTTTAAAACCCAAGGTGTGTTGTCATCACTTGACATAGGCCCTCAAAAGCATCTGCTTGCAGAGTATTTCTGCTGCTCCTCATTTACCATTTCTTCCCTGTTACTGCCCATTTAGACATGTGTTTTGCAAACGATATCTACAGAAGTCTATTCTGTGAAATGCTTACAAGCTTCTGTGGTCGTTCAGAATTAGTCACCTCAAGGTGTGCCTTTATTGCTTCAAGGGCAATAAAGACCTTGCAGCCTCACCAGAAACTTTTACTTCTAGCTTAAAGAATTTATGACTGACAAGGTAGTAGCACAGTGCATAGAGCATCAACCTAGGACACTGAAGAACTAGGTTCGAAACTCTGAGGTCACCGGTTGAGCGTGGGATCATAGACCTGACACCTTAGTCGCTGGCCTGAGCCCAAAGGTCACTGACTTGAGCCCAAGTTTGCTGGCTTGAGCAAGGGGTCACTGGCTGGGCTGCCACCCCCTGGTCAAGGCACATACGAGAAAGCAATCAATGAAAAACTAAGGTGCCACGACTACGAGTTGATGCTTCTTATCTCTCTTCCTTCCTCTCTCTGACTCTGTCTCTGTCTCTGTCTGTCTCGCTCTCTCACTTAAAAAAAAAAAGTTTAAATTAGAGAACTGGCCCATAATTAAACTTATCACCAGAGATCATTTTTATGACCTATCTATAGGGCAGAGCAAACTTCTAATTACTGAACACCTATCTTCTTATCCTCCTGTGTATGGTTTCTTCTCTGAGTCCCAAAATGATTTATTTCACCCTCAGCCTGGAGGGCCACATGTACCTCATCTTTACTTTCTCTCACTGAGCCTCTCATGAATGTAGGCTCCCACACATATGCACGTGATTACATCTGGGTATGTACTCTTGCTAATTTGTCTCACGTCAGTTTAATTATTAGAGCACAAAAAAGCATCTCAAAGGGTAAAAATAAAAGAAAGTTTCCTACTCCTACATGACTATTTGAAGATCTTCTTCATTTTAAAAATAAAACTACATCCTCTTACTTCTCCCAGGGACAGTGCTCAGGAGTCTCAGCTTGCAGAATGGGAGAAGTCTCATGAGAAGCTCCCCAGCCATCCACCTGGGGGCCAAAAGAACAGCCTCCTCTCTTGGCCTCTGGAACCTCTGTCCCCTGATTTCTCACCTGTCAGGCTGGAGGAGGGCTGGAACTCACAGGGCTTCATCACTCGGCCCTGACTCACTTGCTGTCCACACATCTCCTTCCTGCTCTTCTGGCCTTCTCAGACTTCCGAGAGCACCCAGTCACAAGACTAAAGGGACAGGCCTGCCCTTCCCACTACAGTGCAGAGAAGCCCCCAAATCTGATAGCACTAGAGAAGAACATGAGAGCTTCTTGGGGGTGGGATGTTGGAACCCCTTTGGGCTTCTCACCTTCCTATCTGACACAGGTGGCTACAAGTGACTCTCGGCAACCCTGGGCTTCCAGGTACTAACACCCCAGTATTAAGTGGATCCCCGTTTCCCTCGGAGTTACATGACAGATCTTAATGATTTTGAAGAGCTGCTTGAAAAGTTATGATAGTCATAATAATTATTGCTGTACTTATTATAACAACTAACATTTACCCAGCATTTACCACATACCGGGCCCTACCTAGTTTGCTTTACATGTAATAACTCCTTTAATGCTCACTATAACCCAGGAGAAAAGTAAAATGTTTATTTCATTTAATGTTTTTACTATCTGTTGTTTCTCTGTTTTAATTGCAAGAAAAGTGCGTGCTCATTGGAGCCAAACAGTACTGAGATGTGTGAGTGACTGCTGAGGCCGCACTGCACCCTGGGTGGCGTGCTCCCCGGTAGTGCGCTCCTGGGCTGCGGACTTAAACAGGGCAACATGGTGGTGGGGGCCAGGTAGAGTTCCCCAACTTTCCGGGCCTTTGTTTCCGCCTTCTGTGACTGGGAGTGATAAATGCCCATCTCTTGGGGTGGTCCTATCTGACCCTAGAGAACATATGATCTTCCCACTGCGCTGCAGGAAAGACCGTCGTGGAGAACCCGTCAGGTACCTCATTATTCTCAAGAGGAAAAAACCCAAAAACTCAGGTGATTTTCTTGAAAGACCAGTTTTAACCCAACTGGTTGGCATTTTGAGTTTTTTGGGCTTTTTCTCTTTTTTTAAATTTTTTATTAATTTAATGGGATGACATTGATCAATGAAGGTACATATGTTCAGAGAAAACGTATCCAGGTTATTCTGACATTTGATTATGTTGCATACCCATCACCCAAAGTCCAATTGTCTTCCATCACCTTCTATCTGGTTTTCTTTGTGCCCCTCCTTCCGCCACCCCCTCACTTTCTCTCCTTCCTCATCCCGCCACCCCCATAACCACCACACTCTTGTCCATGTCCCTGAGTCTCATTTTTATGTCCCACCTATGTAAGGAATCATATAGTTCTTATTTTTTTCTGATTTATTTATTTTTTGGTATTTTTTGTTTTTGCTTTTTGACTTCCCTGAGAAGAGTAAGGAAGGAATTACCGTGTTAATAAAATCTGATAGACTTTGGGAAACTTCTAATAACTTTAGGATTCCGTTTACCATTCAGCTCTAGATCAATCAGTCCCCTTGAAATAAAATCCAGGCACTTTTTGGAGTTACTGATGTACTTCACCACATTAGCAGTGTGAGGAAATGGAGCTGACCTCTGGCTCCATGTCTCCGTGGCCCTTCCCACAGGCACAGCTGATCACTGGCCCTCACCAGCCCCAGAGACACAGCTCGGGACAAAGGTCATTCTGGGGTCAGAGGGCCCCTGAGCATCTGCAGTCCTTCCCCTGGGTCTCAGCGCCCGAGATGTCCACTCCCTCAGCTCCTAAGTCGCGGGCCCTGGGGCTGGCAGCCAGGGCATCACTGAGCCAGAGGAGGGTGAACTCCTGGAAAGTTTGGGTTTACAAGTTTTCCTCTGCTTTGAAGATAGCCCTTGAATGGTCCTGAAGGATCACAAGGTGTCTCAGAGCCTTGGGCCATTGGCCTGGCATTGTCTTCTTAACCTATCCCAGGCAAGTTCTGTCTCCTATGTGAACAAGAAGTTTTTATCCTCCTAAAAGAACCACACATATGTGATCACCCCAAACTCTCTCCCAAAGGGGAAACTGGCATAGCCACTGGCCTCCTTGGAAAATCCACTGGGTTGTCTGGCTGAGGTCTCAAACTCTCCTGGCCTTCCCATTGACACTTGGGGCCTGTCCACCTTTCCAGGTGCTCAGCCCAAACACCTGGAGCTGTCTTGTTCCCTCCCTGTCTCTCATGCTCTCATCTCATCCATCAGCCAATTCCAATGGCTCTACCTTCAGAATAACCCAGAACCCACCCACTCCCCACCCCTCCACTGTCCCACATGGGTCATGTGGTCACACCACCCACCACCAGACCTCCTTCTCATGGTTGTGGCCCCCACCCTGGATTCACCCCACAGCCTACTCTCTGCACACAGCCAGAGGGTCCCTCTCAGAGCACAGCAGGTCACATCTCTCCAGCACTCCACACCCTAGGCTTCCCTAAGGCAAAGTCAGGCCTTACCAGACCTCATGATAGGGCTGGCTTCATTTCTTGCCACCTCTCCCGCTTGATCACCCCACTCTAGCCAACTGGACCCCTGTCTTCTCCACTTACCAGGGCTATTTCTGCCCTTGGTCTCACTGGTCCCTCCTTTGAGAATGCTCTTCCCTATGTCCACATGGCTATACTACTTCCTTTAGGTCTTTGTCTTAATGTCATCTTCTTAGTGAGGTTTTTTCTGACTTTCTCCTTTTACTGTGCTGACCCCTGGGTGGTCTCAGTCTGTCTGCATGTGACATGCTCTCCCCAACCACCTGTGGGACTCAGGAGCTGTCCAGAGTGCCAGAGTTTGAATCTTGCTTTGCCATTTATCAGCAATGTGACTTGGGGCAAAGTCCTTATGGGGACTCGCTGCCTGGTGATGTCCTTTCTTCTGCAGCCATCAAGTGATCTAAGTGTCTGTCATTGGAGGAAACCTTAGCCTGGCCACCCAGCCTCGCTCTGGCAAGGCAGCCCTGATTCTTCCAGCTTAATTTTCAGAAAGGTATGTACAAATATGTATCGGTAAAGATTTTACTGGCAAAACCAAAAAGACTGGTAACATACTATGGTGGAAGTAGGCACTCGGGAATATTGTTGCTTGGGGAATAGTTACATGAGCTCTGAACACTAAATATCTATTGAAATTTAATGTACATAATTTTGATACAGATATTGAACTGCTACAAATGTACCCTCTACCTATGCTCTCTGGCAAATGATACTGAATTTAGTGCTATTCATTGAAACATTTTTCTATAATTGCAAAATTTAGGACAAACTTAAATATCCTTTGAAATAACACTGGTTAAGGAAATTTTTATACATCCATCTATGTAATACTTGCAACTGATTATGAAAAGTGATATGGAACAACCTGAAAGGTACATGTTTTTAATTAAAAAAATAAGTAGGACTACCATTTATAGTTATATACATGCTAGCAGATAGCATGTACATAGCTATACTTTCTTAGAATATCTCTGGATTAATAACTATGAAACTACATACATGTTTGCCTTTAAGAAGGGAACTAGGTGATTATGTGATAAGATGGAGAATGTTATTTGTTAATCATTTTGTGTCTCATATTTTAAACAGTGAAATACACTAATTACCTGATCAAATAAATTTAACTCAACTATTATAAAATAAATGTAATATAATTCATTCAATCAAAACTTTGTTTCATGTCTTATTTATTAGTTCTGAAAGTCTCCAAAAACTAAGCTTATTTTATGATTTATTTAACTTGATTATACAAAACTTTTTATTTCCCCTCTGCCCAAGGATGTTTGAGAGATCATAATTCTTGACAAATCAGGCAGAGTTGGCTAATTTGAGTGAATACCCAGGGATTCTTTCTCAATAAGTATTAAAAAATATAAATATGAAGATTTTGATTATAGTCCTGCTAATTACCAAGACAGGAAAATCGTTTTTCACAAATGAATTTAAACTCTCTAGAACAAGCAGCAGTAACAATAGCTTCTGGCTTGATGTGTCCACAGTTTCCATCTGACATAGTCTGTTGAAAATTCCTGCATCAGAAAATATATTTATTTTAGAAAGGCATTCCTTAGACAAAATCTGATTATCACAAAATATATGTGTGTAATTATTTTTAAAAACATAAGAATGTGGCTGATATATAGTTACAAAATCAAAGAAAGTAACAATTATATATAAAACTGATGGAAATATAGCTGTGGACAGTTGGAGGTAGAGAATGAGTGGATATAACATGAGATATATACATGGATGAATTGTGTACACACTAATTTTTTTCTTGTGAGACTTCTGAAACATCTGGGAATTGACTAAATATAATAAATCTATTTTATGACACACTGTAACTAGATAAAAAAGAATTTCAAATTTCCTATGCCTCAGATTACTGTGTGTAAAGCATGTCTCTCTTACGCTAGCCTTACTTTGAGTATAGATGGATATATTTGCATTTAAAATGACAGTGCACTTCTTTCCCACTGAGGTCAATATCTTCCACACTAAACAAATCATCAAAACATTTTGAAATTGACTGACCAGGCAGAGGCACAGTGGATAGAGTGTTGACCTGGGATGATGCAGACCCAGGCTCAAAACCCCAAGGTCGCTGGCTTGAGCTGGAGCTCATTGACATGACCCCATATTTGCTGGCTTGAGCCCAAGGTTACTGGCTTGAGCAAGGGGTCACTGGCTCAGCTGGTGCCCCCGGTCAAGACACATATGAGACAGCAATCAATGAACAAGTAAAGTGCTACAACTATGAGTTGTTGCTTCTCATCTCTCTCCTTTTCTGTCTCTGTGTCCTTCCCAGTCCTCTCTCCGTCTCTCTCTCGCTAAATTGTGAAATTGAGCAACAGTCGGAAACATGGTTTTAAATGATGGGGCAATACTGCAATATAAAGAAGAAAATGAAACTCCTTTTTCATTTCCCCCACATGTTTCTGATTCTGATAGTAACTCATAATTTCAAAAAAAAATATTATCAATGAGAAGTCTTTCATCTTTTAAATTGTGCATAGTATTTCAATAATACTGCCCTTTACGGTATATTCCATTATCCTCAGTTACTCTTTCACAGGGTTTTTCTATCTCTATAATTTCTTTTCTCAGTAACATATTCTGGTTCTCCTATCACATTATCTTAAACATTTGGGTGTCAAAAATGTCAGGCCTTTGATTTCTTTCTTTTTTTTTTTTTCTATTTTTGTATTTTTCCGAAGTTGGAAACAGGGAGGCAATCAGATAGACTCCCACAAGCGCCCAACCAGGACCTACCCGGCAAGGCCACCAGAGGGCAATGCTCTGCCCATCTGGAACATTGCTCTGTTGCAACCAGAGCCATTCTAGCACCTGAGGTAAAGGCTACAGAGCCAAACTCAGTGCCCAGGCCAACTTTGCTTCAATGGAGCTTTGGCTGCAGGAGGGGAAGAGAGAGACAGAAAGGAAGGAGAGGGGGAGAGGTGGAGAAGCAGATGGGCACTTCTCCTTTGTGCCCTGGCTGGGAATCGAACCTAGGACTCCTGCACGCCAGCTGACCCTTTACCACTGAGTAAACCAGCCAGGGCCAGGCCTTTGATTTCTTGATGACTCAAACTTTAATCTTACAACATCACAGTATTAACACTATCTGATAGATGCTAAATTTGCATTCCTGGCCCAGATTTCTTACCTGAACTTCATAATCATATAGCATGCAAAATGCTCATGTTACATCCTCATAAAGATCTAATTGGTTAGCAGATTTATGAAACATATCTAAACTGAATTGCAGAAATCCCCATCAGAGTTCATGGCAACATCCTCTTTTACAATTCCTAAACTAGAACTTTGAAACCATCCTTGAAATCTCTGTCTTTCAAACAACTCTGAAGTAGATTTAGAATCATTTCACCAGCACCAACCCTGACCATCTTCTTGAAGCTACCACCAGGTCTCACCTAGATGACCCTAATAGAATCTTAACTAGACTGCCTGCATCCGAACTTATACCCTCACAAGAACACATAAGCTAGTCTCTGATTATCCAGAGTAAGTCTTTAAAACAGAAAGCCTGCTTTTGTCAGTCTTCAGCTCAAAACCCTCCATTAACTTCTCATCACACTTCCAAAAAATGTCAATGTTCTTACCATGATTTCTGATGCCCTATATGCATTCACCCTGCTCACCTCTCTGAGCTGCTCCTCTCCTCCATGCTCACTCTGCTCCAGCACACAGGCCTCCTTGCTTGTTCTTCAAGTATACTAACTACACTGCCACCAAGGCCTTCACAACAGCCCTTCATACTGCTTGGATGAATACCACCAGGAAGCCCACACAGCTTGCTCGTTCAGATCTTTGTACCAACATCACTATGTCAAGGTGGCTTCCCCTGACCATCCTATTTCGGTGACATATCTTCCTCTTAGCTTCATACACGAAAAGGAACTTTGTAATATATATAAGAAGTAGGGACTATATAGCGTTTCTCATCTTCTAAGATGTTATATAATTTACTTGGTATATTTGGGATGTCATCATTCATCCTTCCCTACCACTACCACCCCTTAAGTAGCAGGATATGCTTGCATGTTTATTCATTACTATAGCTCGAGTGCCTAGAAAAGTGTGTGACATTTCTGGGCATTCAAATAACACTATATCAATTAGTTACTGCTCTCATATTGTCCCCCATGTTATAAGGTTTAATTATAACAGTATTTTTTCTTCATTTTTTAAACCACCTTCCTGACATTAACCAACAAATCTATTCTAACTTACTAATGAGACAAGACAACAAGAAACTGTGTGGATTTGTGAAAACTAATGGCAAAAATGACAAAATGATGACCAGATTAGAGATTCAAGATTGCTAAATGAGTATTTGAAAATGGAACCTTGTTTTGTTCTTAAAGAACAAGTAAACAGCTACAAACTTCACTTGAGGGTTGGGTTATGAAACTTGTCTGTCATTGTTAGATATTTCCTCTTTCCTACAACCACACCTATCACCACAGCTAGTATCACAGAATATACAAGGGAAAGATACAAAAGCAAAATGTTTTTTTACTGTGTCTGGGCCCCTCATGAAAGAACATGGGAAAGAAACAATGTTCTTTGGGGCTTTGAGTTTGCATTTATTTGCTCAGCTGAGAAGTGAGATCAAATAATATTAGAGATATTCCCTAATCTTCAAAAATCTTTTCCTGCTCTTGGTTTATAATCTATGAATAAGTTACTGAGACAAAATGGAGGGAGAGACTATGAAATGAAAACTTACAGTTTCTGAGATATCGTGGAGTTATCCAGCCACAGCCATTTATGTGCAGTTCCTTTTCTATGCAATCCAACCCAAAAATTGTAGTTTATCTTTGATTGAATAAAGTTCTGTGGAAAAATTAAAACTAGTATTATTTATATTATCAATGTTTATACTATACACATAGAGATATCTTTAAAAATACTGAACAAATGTATCTTCAAACACCCCTAAGATAAATACAGCAGGCAATCATTCTGTCATTGCTTAGAAAAGAAATGGAAGTAGAAAGTCCTCAATGAATGAATCACCCAGGTCTCTGTGACTGGCTGAAAGATATCAAGAAAGAGACATGATAAACTTAAAAATAAATAAGTAAATAAATAAACACCACCACATATAATGAGATAGATCGGTAAATATGAGTGCAGTTAACTTAGAATTTTGTTTCTCAAAATATACCATAAAGAGCATGGAAAAATAAAAGAAGATTTAAGTCTGAAAATAGCTGCTGTAATTTATTTTTAAAAATAACTAAAATATTTTTTAAATTACTAAGAACAATTATTACCCAATAAGAAAGAATGGGCAAAAATAAAGAACAGATATTTCTCATGAAATAAAACATTTGGTCGATAAATTCAGATAGGTGCCAAGCTCATAAGAGATCAGGAAAATGCAAATAAAGGCTACAAAAATATATTTTACAACCATTCAATACACAACAATTAAGAAAGACCACATTTATAGGATGGTAGAAGTGAAATAAATCTTTTTTAAATTATTGCAAAAATCATATTAAATATAAGTTGGAATTATTACAAAAAGTTGAATTTTTATAAACCCATCTACCCAGTGATTAAACATTTAGGTAATTTGTGACAAAAAGAAGAGAGGGCACATGGGAAACTCCTCCACAGGGGTCTGTATAAGAGTCTTTAATGAAAGACTGTTCATAACAACAACAGTAAAAATCATGTAAAGAATCCAAATTCCCACACTTTAGAGAATGGTCTAAAGTCTATAATCAAGTGGCATATTATACAACATTAAACATAAAGAAATTATAGCTTAAGGTTTTAAAATTGGTTATGTCATTTATTTGCTATATAAACTTAAGATAAACTTTTTTGAACATTTTCCTTATCTCTATCATGAGAAACATATTTGATTTGAAGACTGTGTGAACTGAAAATGTATGCAATGTGTCTGGAACATCTTTAACATAAAATATTGTTCATTATTTGTAATTACACCAGTTATTATTTTATAATCATAAATTTAAAATATAGAAATCATTATTCCAATAGGTATATTTTGTTCAGTTCAACTAATTTCTAATGGATGCAGATGTGAAATGATAAATTAATTTACTTTCTTAAATACAATAACAATGCAATTATTCTGTCTCTTTTTTGACACCATGCCCCAATATTTTTCAGTATAACCAAATTGTATAAGAGGAAAATTTCCAGTTTTTCTTTTAATCCCTAGGAAAAAGATCAGATATTATAGAAACATGTCAAAAACATACTTTGTCATTTATAGGTCTCTGAAGAATAAAATTAAATATTTATTAATTATTATATTCACATTTCTTTTTGCTAGATGCTAGTGGTATACCAAATGTAAAATTCAATCTCTGATTTCAAATATCAGTGGATTTAATTCACTGCTTAAACTGCACTCTTAGACTTTATAAATCAGTGAACGACTGAAAATCCTAAAGCATTAGTGTGAAATAATATGATCTACAAGAAAGTCTCTCACAGGATTTGTAGAGTATGTCTATATTTCAGTTTTAGAAACTGACAGCAAGGCTATTATCAAATGAGATAATAGAGTATGAAGCTTAGCTTTTGCTCTAACTGCCAATATTTTGAGAAAGTGCAAAAGAGCTAGAGTACCTCATGAAAATACAAGGGTGACTGATATAAGCAATTTCATTAAAACTCTATAGTGCAGAGATGTGAATGGAAGAAATAAAACTGAAGAGAACAAAGTTGAAAATTATAAGAAAAATATGTATAATATAGTTTCCTCACAGTAGAATAAAACTTATATAATTTAAGAATTGATTGATAACAAATGAAGTTAACCATATTTCCCCATGTATAAGACGCACTTTTTTGGAAAAAATTTGTGTTCTAAAAACTAGGTACCTCTTATAGTGGTTGTAGATTTTTTCTACTTGAATTTTCCGCTTTTTCACATATGTCTTTGTACTCATTGTTTTGCACTTGTTACCGGTATATTACAGGAGGTTACGTTTTGCCACATTCTGCCCAGAAATGGATGAGAAAAGATTTTTGTACAGTGCTGAATTCAAGTTAAAAGTCAACCAATTTGCAAAAGTCAATGGAAATCGTGCTGCTGAACATAAGTTTGGGTCTCCTCCAAATGAGAAATTAATCTGAGACTGGCTATGGGTAGAAGAAACCCTACTGAAAATGTCATGGCAGAAGAAGGCTGTGAGAGGCTGTGAGAGGCAAGTCAGCAAAATGGCCTGATTTAAAGAGAGAACTGAAGATATGGATTGAAGAGCTAAGAGCAATTTGAATTCCTGTGTCCACAAAGATGATTCAGCATGAGGCAAAAGAATTGCTGATGAAAAAGAAGTTATTGATTTCAAAGGACAACACAATTGGTGCTTCAGATTTATGAAACAGAATGGACTAAGCATGCACTAGACTTGCCCAAAAAATGCCTGAAAGCTATGAGCAGAAGGTCCTTGAATTTCATTGTTTTATCATTCAATGTAAAAAAGACATATCATGTTGAATTGGGACAGAATGCAAATATGGACAAAGTCCCCCTTCATTTTGATGTCTCAAGTAACAGAACTGTTTATAAAAGGGAGTGAAAACTGTAACTATGAAGAGAAGTGGACATGAAAAGAGTCACTGTTCAGTTGTTCTAGCTTGTTGTGCCGAAGGAACTAAGCTGCCTCTTATGCTGATTTTCAAATACAAAACAATGCCAAAAGAAGACATTCCTAGAGGAGTGATTGTCCATGTTCATGACAAGAGTTGGATGGATCAGAATGTGATGATGATCTGGTTTGAGAAACTTTGGAGAAGACTTAGTGGGCTCTTACGCAAAGCTGCCCTATTGGTGCTTGATCAGTTTAGGGCACACATAACCAAAAAACAAAAAGAAGATTGCTGCAGAGCAAGAAGCAAAACTTCCTGTCATACCTGGAGGCTTGACATCCTAGCTCCAACCACTTGATGCCAGCATTAGCAAATCCTTCAAAGCTGCCATGAGAGATGAATGAAACCAATGGATGAAGTCTTCTGGGGACAATTTGATACCAGCAGGAAGAGTGAAGAAACCAACTATAGAAGAAGTTTGTATTTGGGTGAAAAGATCCTGGGATAATATCAAGATTGAGATCATTGACAAGTCATTTAAGAAGTGTGGCATTTCAAATGCCATAGATGGAACTGAGGATGAGGCAATATATGAAGACAGTGATTCCTCATCAGACACTGATGAGGACAAGCTAATAATGAATAGGAGTTTTGACAGTGGTGAGAAGTTGTATGAATTTTATGATGAATAAAACTTGAGTTCAATAATTTTATGTAATATATTTTTCTTTCAAATTTCGGGCCCAAAAATCAAGGTGCATCTTAAACATGAGGAAATATAGTAAATTGTCAAGATATTTATAAATTATATCTGGATTTTCTTATTCCTTGGATGTCATAATTTATTATTTAGTGCAGTTATTTCTCGTAAAGACAAATTAATAATATAAGAATTTTATAAATGAGAAATATAGGGCTTTTAACTCATACTTCATAAAACATGAATAAAAATGACATTGTTAAATCTAAATATTATAAACAGAATTAGTACCTAGATTGAATTACTTGAAAGAAATACACAGAATCTGACAGATTGACTTTATATTCCCAAATATTTTAATAGATGACAAATGTGATCTAGATTTTCCCACAGAAGCTTCTTTTATTATTCCATATTATGAGTAAAACATAAATAAATTTTTGAAGAATAATTGCAGCTATATTTATTCTCTTTAGTTTTTATTCTATATCTATCAAGGCCTATAACTCATCTTCCCTAACAAGTATGATCCCTTCCAAGTATTGATGGTGGAAGAAGAAAGCCCAGTACAATGAAAGGTAGTCTTTTAGACCATTCAGAACATTTAAGATAGTTTTCTATCTGTGCCATGGATAAATACCAATGGGCTAAATATTGAACAGTTGATGTATGTTAAAATGTGAAGATGAAACAGAATAAAGAGTCTGAATATTATTCCATGGCACTAACAGCAAAGCTATTTCTCTTGGTTTAAAACAATTGTTCTGGCCTGGCCTGTGGTGGCAAACTGAATAAAGCATTGAACTGGAAGATTGAGGTCACTGGTTCAAAACCATGCACTTGCCTGGTCAAGGTACATATGGAAGTTGATGTTCACTATTTCTTCCATCTCCCCTTCTTTCTCTATCTCTCTCTTTCTTTCTCCCCCTTCTCTAAAAATAAATATTTAGGCCCTGGCCTGGTGGGCATGCCAGGTGGATCCCGGTTGGGCGCATGCGGGAGTCTGTCTGACTGCCTCCCCGTTTCCAGCTTCAGAAAAATACAAAAAAATATATATATATATTTAAAAATATTAAAAAACAAACAATGGTTCTTTCAGGTCTCTGTTACACTGTGTCCCTCCCCTAGAGGTAAATCTTCAGTAGTACAGTGTGTCCATAGAGTCATGGTGCCCTTTTGACCGGTCACAGGAAAGCAACAAAAGATGATAGAAATGTGAAATCTGCACCAAGTGAAAGGAAAACCCTCCCAGTTTCTGTAGGATGATGTGGCAGCATGTGCATATGTGCAGATGATGATGTAACACCGTATACAGTGGAGCAGCCCACGGCCATGCCAGTCGAGATGTAGACGGTACAAGGAAAGTTCAGTGTGTTCTGTGGCTCATTAAATTCGAATCCGTGACCAAAGTGCAACGTGAATATTGGCGCATTTATAACGAAGTGCCACCACATAGGAACAACATTACTCGGTGGGATAAGCAGTTGAAGGAAACTGGCAGTTTGGTGGAGAAACCCTGCTCTGGTAGGCCATCAGTCAGTGATGAGTCTCTAGATGCTACACGGGACAGCTACCTAAGGAGCCCTACAAAAGTCTGTGCATGAGTGCACATCGAACTGCACTGAATAGGTATGAAACTGGGAGAGTTTTCCTTTTATTTGGTGCAGATTACACATTTCTATTCTCTTTTGTTGCTTTCCTGTGACCGGTCAAAGTGCACCATGACTTTACAGACACACTGTATGTACATGTGCTCCAAAACACATTTACAAAGTAGTATTGGAGAAAAGTCTAATTCACCAATGATTCTAACTCAAGACATATGAACTTCTCAGGAAGCACTCACTCAGTTTTAATAAGGTGAACGTACCTGCTTCTCTTTGCTGCCAATCTTAATGAGACTAGAACCAAGGTCTTTGCATGACTTCACACTCCCGTTAAAAGTTTTCTCTTCTCTTGAAAAATAGTAACAGTTTATTCCACAACATGACCATTTTCCTTCACATGGGTTAGAATCTTTACCTTGAAAACAAAAAACACCATCATCTATACTATACCATTTAGAGACCCTACTTTTTATGTATTGCATGTCTCACTTCAGACTGTATGAGCTGAGAATAAGTGATTTCCCTGTACCCCCAAAGTCTGAGTATTAGAAATAGCTCTTATGCCAAATTTTGTAGATAAAACACTGTTGAGCTAGACAGTCTCCGACAGAGCCAACACCATTGTGAGGACAGTGCTGAGGATTCTTGCCTTCTCAGGTACAAATGAACTGCAGCTATATTGTGCAGTTCTCCTCAAAGAAAACAAGTCATCAAAGTGAATATATGGGAATGGCATTAATTCCAAATGATCGATAGTGGGTAAAATTCATCCAGAAACATAAAATACTTAAATAATCAAATTAATACTTTAATATAAAAAGGGCTTTTACTTTGTGAATGCCAAGCAGTCAATTAGCTATAATAAAAATATGAATGGGAAAAAGAGAGCAAAAATAAAGGTCTGACAAAGTTCATGTCAAGTTTTAAAATTACATATTACAGTGGGACAGAAGGGGACAATTCCATGAAAAAAGAATCTGTGAGCTGTCAGTTTAAGTATTCAGTACATACCTGGACAAGGTGGTGAAACTGAGGAATTTGAGTGACCTTCAACTTCTGCTGAGGAAGCATTTTTGGATATGTCTTTCATATCTCGTATTTTTTGCTCAGAAGAGATCTGAAAAACTGTAATCCATATTATAAAATAAAGGCCATGAATGGCTTTAGTAGATCACTTTATTGTGATTATTTACTCATAAATGACAAAATGAATGATATTGACTAAGCAGAAGTACAATTGGAAAATAATATAATGTTAAAAAGTTTTGAAGTCTCAGATAAAATGGACTTTGAAATAAAACTATAACTTTCTGCATATTACTTATTAAGGTACGTAGCTAACATTTATGAAATAAAAACATAAACTGGATATAGAAAATTAGTTTTTATGCCATCTACTCTTGAAATAAAGATTTCAAAACTTATAAAATTTACTATTTTATTTAGCATTTATATTTGCATATACAGTTAAATGCAAATTTGTTATTGATTTTAATTTATTGTGTTTACATAGATTCTAGTGTTGCTCCAAATGCATCCCCCATCTCCGTATTCCCCTCAACATCTCCCCCCTTCCCTTCAGGTTTATCCCATTCTATCATTCCCTTCCCTTCTGTCCTCTTTTCCTCTGGTCCCATTGATCCCTCCTCTGTTTTAATTCCATTCCTCAGTTCACATTGTTCATTGGATTCCTCAAATGACTGAGGTCATATGATATTTTTCTTCAGTTAAATGGAAATTTAAGTTTAGGGATTTAGCTCTATGTCTAGTGCAAGTTTATAATGAATTCATTGAATATACATGGGGAAACAGCTCGGAGGGCTACTAATATGCAAAACAAAGATTAAAATTCTCAGGGAAATAGCAGTATCTTCCCAAAATACATGAAAAATACATAAAAACAGAAAGTAAATGGCTTTATAAGTGTGTGAACATTTTTTTAAAGTCCACTGAGGTTTTGTTTCACAACTATCTTTATTTCCAGTTCTGCTACTACCCACCATCAGTCAACCAAATGCGATGTCTACTGTAAAAACCTAAGCACATGAATTACACTGTCTCTGAATGCCCTCAGTTACAGTACATGCCACTATTGCTCCAACTCAGCAATCCATTCCAATGTTTATATACTGAACCTGAGTTAAAAAGACACATCAATACCTCCACGTCGGGGAGATGACGTCAGCGTAATGGCGCGGTAGGAAGCGATACCAATAAATCTCCCCCAAAACTCAACAAGATCTTCAACCAGAAACAGAAAAACCTATCCTTGGAGCCTCCAGATGTTTCACAATACATCTGAAGGTATGGTCAAGCGAAAAATTGGCTAAATATATAATCAAACCCCGAAGGAAATAGGGAGCAAGAAATGCTCCGCTTTCCTCACTAACCTTAACAGGGTGGCTTTCACTGGGAACTGAGAATATAGAAACTGAGGTGGGTAAAGGGGGTGAATAGATCCAGGCCGCGGCACAAATGGCTGAACCAGGCTGTAGCACGGAGATCCAAGCCAAGGAAAAACTGTTCCTGTGGCAACCTGGGCAATACAAGCTAAGACTCACGCCAAATCCAGACAAAGAAAGACAAGTGGGGCAGCTATTTTCCCCGATCTCCTGGTCGGCGCGCACAGATAGTGGGCAAGAGATTCCTCCGACTGCCTCAGCAGTGAGCGCTTGTGTTACAGCACAGAGGGGCAGAGTCAGGGGCCTTTGTGTGGGCTGAAAGAGGAATCTCAGGGCTGCCCCAGTGCCCTGAGGGAGCTGCGCACTGGGAGGGAGTGAGAGCCAATTCCAACACTGGAACTTTTCCGTGCGGGTGGGGGTTTTACTCAGAGGGTGAGGCAGCTGGCCTGATATCCTGGTTGGCGCGCACGGAGAGAGGGCAAGAGATTCCTCCCAGAGCCTCAGGAGTGGGAACCCATGTTGTCCCATGGAGGAGCAGAGTCGGAGTCCTTTGTGTGGGTCAAAAGCAGAATATCGAGCCGCCCCAGCACCCTGAGGGAGCCGCGCATGGGGAGGGAGCGAGAGCCAATTCCAATGCTGCAACTTTTCCATGTGGGAGGGATTTCACTCAGAGGGTGAGACTTCCGGCCTGATATCCTGGTCTGCGCACGCAGATAGTGAGCAAGAGTTCCCTCCAAGCACCCCAGGAGTGGGTGCCCACCCATGTTACTGGACAGAGTGGCAGAGCCAGAGGTCTTTGACTGGCTGGAAGACCCACCTGATTATGCAAGCAGCTCTGACTGGCTGAGCCTTACCCAGAGCCCTGTGCTGAGTGGGAATAGAGTGGGGAGTGGCCAGTTCTTTGAGCCTCTAACTATCCAGGCAGAGGCAGCAGCAACCACATAGCTGGATTATCAGGCTACTAATTGAGGAAGGAAAGACTAGGAGAGAGGCTCCAGAACATGGACTCTCTCACTGTTGAAGCCTATAAATGCTAATGAGCCTCGACTGCCAATGAGACTGAAGCACAATACATGAATCACCATAGAGACTTATCAACTGCAAACCTCTACCTGAGCATGCCAAAGGGGCAGAACCCGGAAGAGGGAGAGAAAAGAAAAAGCAAGAAGATAACCTCTCAAAATCAAGAATAATCCACAGACTTTATAACCTATCCCATTTTATTATATTTGTTCGTTTCTTTCGCTTACCTTCATTCTTGATTTTTTTTTCTTTTTTTCCTCCTCCAATTTGGTCGTTTAACTCTCTGCTGGTCTTACTCTCTCCTCTCCTTGAACTACACTACCCATAAGTGTTACATCTCCCATTATCTTTTCTTTCCTCTTCCTTTCTCTCTATGAGGGTTGCACTCCAAAACCCTTAACTCTCTCTCTCTCTCTCCTCTTTTTTCTTTTTTCTTCTTTTAGTGGTACCCTCTTTTTTTCTCTCTCTCTCTTTCTTTCTTTTCTCCCTCTATATTAGTTTCTTCCTTTCTCCTTTACGTCTCCTCTCATTCAAACCTAAATAACGAACAAATTATCTTATCTGGGACTCAAACTTATGTTTGCGGACTTTGGGGGTTTTTTATTTGACCTTTTGAACTCACTAGCAGTGCTCCCATCCCTGGCTCTCCATTTTATCTAGTTCTTGTTCCACTAAATACAATAGTAATTTTTTGATATGTCCCCCCATTTTCCTGTTTCCCTCTTATTCCTCTCATCATAATTCTTAGTCAACCAACACCTAAAAGCAAATCATTTTATTCTTGACCGAAATTTTTTCCTTATTGGATTTTTGTGGGTCCATACCTCCTTTTTTTCTGTTTTTTTTGTTTGTTTGTTGTGGTTTTTTTGCCCCTTTATTACTTCTCCCAATTCAGACTTGGTTCCTATTCTACTGAAAGTTTTCCAAAAAATTGAAGAAGAAGCAATACTACCAAACACATTTTATGAGGCCAACATAACCCTCATACCAAAACCAGGCAAGGATGGCACAAAAAAAGAAAACTACAGACCAATATCTCTAATGAATACAGATGCTAAAATACTAGCAAATCGAATACAAAAACATATTAAAAAAATAATACATCATGATCAAGGGGGATTCATCCCAGAATCTCAAGGATGGTTCAACATACGTAAAACGGTTAACGTATTACACCATATCAACAAAACAAAGAACAAAAATCACATGATCTTATCAATAGACGCAGAAAAAGCTTTCGATAAAATACAACACAATTTTATGTTTAAGACTCTCAACAAAATGGGTATAGAAGGAAAATATCTCAACATGATAAAGGCCATATATGATAAACCATCAGCTAACATCATATTAAATGGCACTAAACTGAAGGCTTTCCCCCTTAAATCAGGAACAAGACAGGGTTGTCCACTCTCTCCACTCTTATTTAATGTGGTACTAGAGGTTCTAGTCAGAGCAATCAGACAAGACAAAGAAATAAAAGGCATCCATATAGGAAAAGAAGAAGTAAAGGTATCACTTTTTGCAGATGATATGATCCTATACATCGAAAACCCCAAAGAATCCACAAAAAGATTACTAGAAACAATAAGCCAATACAGTAAGGTCGCAGGATACAAAATTAACATACAGAAGTCAATAGCCTTTCTATATGCCAACAATGAAACAACTCAGAAGGAACTCAAAAGAATAATCCCCTTCACGACTGCAACAAAAAAAATAAAATACCTAGGAATAAACATAACAAAGAATATAAAGGACTTATATAATGAAAACTATAAACCATTGTTAAGGGAAATCGAAAAAGATATAATGAGATGGAAGAATATACCTTGTCCTTGGCTAGGAAGAATAAATATAATCAAGATGCTATATTACCCAAAGCAATATACAAATTTAATGCAATTCTCATCAAACTTCCAATGACATTTTTTAAAGAAATGGAACAAAAAATCATCAGATTTATATGGAAATATAAAAAACCCCGAATTGCCAAAGCAATCCTAAAGAAAAAGAATGAAGCTGAGGGCATTACAATACCTGACTTCAAACTCTATTATAGGGCCACGACAATCAAAACAGCATGGTATTGGCAGAAAAATAGACACTCAGACCAATGGAACAGAATAGAAAGTCCAGAAATAAAACCACATATATATAGTCAAATAATTTTTGATAAAGGGGCCAACAACACAGAATGGAGAAAAGAAAGCTTCTTCAATAAATGGTGCTGGGGAAACTAGAAAGCCACATGCAAAAGAATGAAACTGGACTACAGTTTGTCCCCCTGTACTAAAATTAACTCAAAATGGATCAAAGATCTAAACATAAGACCTGAAACAACTAAGTACATAGAAGAAGACATAGGTACTCAACTCATGGACCTGGGTTTTAAAGAGCATTTTATGAATTTGCCTCCACGGGCAAGAGAAGTGAAGGCAGAAATTAATGAATGGGACTCTATCAGACTAAGAAGTTTATACTCAGCAAGAGAAACTGATAAAATAAACAGACAGCCAACTAAATGGTAAATGATATTTTCAAACAGCAGTTCAGATAAGGGCCTAATATCCAAAATATACAAAGAACTCATAAAACTCAACAACAAACAAACAAACAATCCAATAAAAAAAATGGGAAGAGGACATGAACAGACACTTGGCCCAGGAAGAAATACAAATGGCCAAGAGATATATGAAAAGATGCTCATGTTCTTTAGTTATTAGAGAAATACAAATCAAAACTGCAATGAGATACCACCTCACACCTGTTAGATTAGCTATTATTAACAGACAGGGAATAGCAAATGTTGGAGAGGCTATGGAGAAAAAGGAAGCCTCATACACTGTTGGTGGGAATGTAAAGTAGTACAACCATTATGGAAGAAAGTATGGTGGTTCCTCAAAAAACTGAAAATAGAACTACCTTATGACCCAGCAATCCCTCTACTGGGTATATACCCCCAAAACTCAGAAACATTGATACACAAAGTCACAAGCTGCCCCATGTTCATTGCAACATTGTTCACAGTGGCCAGGACATGGAAACAACCAAAAAGCCCATCAATAAATGACTGGATAAAGAAGATGTGGCACATATACACTATGGAATACTACTCAGCCATAAGAAATGATGACATCGGATCATTTACAACAAAATGGTGGGATCTTGATAACATTATACGGAGTGAAATAAGTAAATCAGAAAAAAACAAGAACTGCATTATTCCATACGTAGGTGGGACAGAAAAGTGAGACTAAGAGACATTGATAAGAATGTGGTGGTTACGGGGGGAAGGGAGAGAGGAAAAGGGAAAGGGGGAGGGGGAGGGGCACAAAGAAAACTAGATAGAAGGTGACAGAGGACAATCTGACTTTGGGTGATGGGTATGCAACATAATTGAATGACAAGATAACCTGGACATGTTATCTTTGAATATATGTATCCTGATTTATTGATGTCACCCCATTAAAAAAATAAAATTATAATAATAAAATAAAAACAAAAACAAAACAAACAAACAAACAAAAAAATACCTCCACTTCCTCAATACTACCATTCCTCATGGTTAATTGATCCCTTTTCCTTTACTTTTTGTCTATCCAAGGCCACATAATAGGAAATTAATTTTAACAAAACTTCCAACAATCTTGCAACATAGTCTTAATTCACATTTTAAAACAGCCAATTCTGAAACTTTTCATCACTCTCCACCTCTTCTCCATCACACAAGCTTCTGAAAGTCAGATGACAAGTCAAAAAATTCTACTGATGCAGATCAAGGCTGATTAGCATTATGGGTTTCATCACCATTTCTCCCTTCAATACTACACAGCGCAGTTACTGAGTCACGCTATTTTCTCAATTCAACAGCTATTTCAAGTATTTAAACGTTTCCTAAATTATCTAGGGCACTTAGCTCACACCTCTCAGAGGGCCTCACCTGCTACTTCATGTTGAAACAGTCACTATGAAGTTCCCCTCACAGTCCTGCTTCTGCTATAAATGCAGATCTGCATCAGTCTCTAATTCTTGAAACATTCTCTTATCTGATCCCCTTAACCATTTTCCAGTCTACTCAGACTGACTTTTCCAAAATCCTTGTCTACTCAAGTGACATAAGTCATATTGCTCCCTCAAGTAAAATCTTCCAATGGTTATTTTTGTTTTTAGGACAAATCTAAAATTTCTAACACAATATAAAAGATTATCATGAATTGTATAACAGTGAAACCTACTTCTAACCACTTCTTTTATTTGTTCCTAAAACAGAATATGTCCTTTATTTATGTTGTTCTCTACCTAGATGAGTGTTCTCTACCTGAACTTCCCAATTCTCACCAGTTTTTTTATATTATATCAATTGTGATGCTTTTTTGACTTCAACATGTTATAGGCCATTCATCTGATATCTTCATGTTATTATCCCAGCACTAATATTTTATTTTCAAAATTGCTTCAGGATTTTGTAGGGTAGCTCATTTGGTTAGAGTGTTACCCTAATACACCAAGTTTTTGCTTTTGATCCCCATTCAGGGCACAAACAAGACTCAAACAACGAAAGTATAAATAAGGGAACAACAAATTGATATTTCTCTCTCTTTCTTTCTCAAACCAATTAATAAAATTAAATTTTAAAAATCTGCTTCATTTTTTCAAAATCCACCCTTTTTAGTTGAGTGTATTGAGAACTGACGTTTTGAAATGTCTCTACCTTTGAAGACCCTTAAAAGATACTCAACATTGTTTGTTGATGAGTGAACCAAAGAATTAATAAACATTAGAAAAAAGATATTGATGGCAAATGTTATGTACAAATTTTTTAATAGATTTGGAACATATCAAAACTGATAAAGAAAACAGATTGAGTTTATTTTCTTTGTGATTTAAGCAGTACCACATTATGATAAGAAAAAGTAATATTCAAATAAATTCTTCTAATCTTTAGTCATATGGAAAATCTCATTCTGTATGAAAAATAACTTTGAAAATACATGTAAACTTCACCATACATACAGCAAAATTTTGTGCAGTTATAGCTGTTACACTTTTTAGAGTGGCATAAAAACTAAGTAACAACAAAATAATAAAATCGTCATCATCAACACCTACATCATTTCTGACATTTCTACAGAAGGTTATGGTTTACAAAGATTCAGCAGAAAGTCCGTAGTTACCATGAAGTACCTCATTTATCAACCTGGTTCATTGTTATGGTCAGAAATGTGTCTGTTACTTACACATATATCCTAAGATTATAATCGACAGCAGGAGAAAAAAGCATATAATTCCCAGGATTATCACAGTGTTTTGCAATGTGAATTCTGTGCAAAATAAGAAAGCAAAATATATAGTAAGCATTAGGAATAGCAAAGCCTCAGAATCAGAACAAAATAATAATTTAGTCTAGAATTTAAAATTAATAACACTATTTACTGTGATCACAAATTGAATATTACATTAACATATATCCTTTGAATAGTAGAGAATCAAGGATGTATGGACACAGTTATCTTGATTTCATTTTTTTTATCGCTATTATTTTCATAACAAAATTTTACCTCTACTTTTATTAGTTGGACGTCTTTTGTTCTGCCTCTTTGGATGGTGCAATTGTAGCTCTGCATATGTTACTCCCTCCTTATTCATTTCTGAGGGCTGCAGGCAAAGAACACAGCTAGAATCTTTTGCAGAGTTTTATAGGGCATAATTAACAATATTTAGAAAGGGTTCTACTTGTATGTGGAATAGGAAACTGAAACTCAGACACAGACAACAGCATGGTGGTTACCAAAGGGAACAAAGGGAAAGAGCAGTGGTGGGGGGCAGTAGTTGCAAAAGGTGAAGGAAGCCAAATATATGGCAATGGAAGATGATTTGACTTTAGATGGTAGGCACACAATAAAATGTATAGATCATGTATCACAGAAATATAGAAATGTGCACTTGAAACCTATATAATCTTATTAACCAATATCAACCCGATAAAATTAATTTTAAAAATTAATAAAGAAATAAAAAATGGCAATATTCATTATGAAGTCACAAGGAGAGCTAATGAATGATAAGCATGATAGAATGAAGTAAACATGTTAAAGTAAACATTTATCTTAGAATATTATAAAAACTAATTTTTTAAATTTCTCTTTGTGAGACCTTTCAACAGAAGTCCTACACAATTAAATAATGGCCCAATACAGTGTATGGCATGTTATGTGAAGCCTTTGCTCTTTTTAAAATAATTGAATTCATTGCCAAAATTTTAAAATTAATATATTTTATACTCACATAAAAATCTAGATTTATACCATCTTCTGAAATATTAAATTCCATCTCTTAATGCTTGTGTTATTCCAGATGACAACTATGTAGAGTAATCTTTGACACTAAATAGAGTGATTGATTCCACTTTAGGATGGGCACACACACACAAACTCCTCGCCTTGCTGTACTGGCTTATGTCAGACCCTACTCAACCATTTATGTTATTCCTTGAAACTTAGAGTCACTGGAGTCATAACTTCTCTCTTAAAGTGCCAAAGAAAGGCAGGAATAATAAGACTCAAGGAGAGGGCATTTAAAAAGTAACATTAAGTGAGAAATGTATAACTTGTAATTCTAATAACTATACTGTACAATGATTTCTTTTCCTATTTATAAGAAACAACCTCAAAGAGTATAAATAATATTTTCAAGGTCTCTATAGCTAGTAAATGATAGTCGTTAGTTCAAATAAATATATATATAATATATTATAAATATATAAAAATTCAAAAATATATTAAATTAGTTTCTAGTTCAAATACATATATAATATATATTGTTATAAATATTTAATATTTATATATTTATTATATAATAACACATTATATATAAAACTGTATATTTATTTAAGTATATATAATATATATAGTTTCTATATTGATTTTTATTCAAAAATGTAATTGTTCACCTGTACTTGCTTTATAAATAATAAATCCACAAAAAATGCATAACAATCTCTCTCCTCTAGAATCATAAATAAATAATTAGTGATGAAAAAAGAGAAAATATTTTTCCCCAAATAATATTTTGAGAAACAGTATAAAAAAAAAAAGCAACAAAATTCTTTTTCCTAGATTTAATTATTGGTTTTTAAAATATCTCATTTCACCCTTTAATTACGCTATAACTTGAGAAAACTTGATTTTTTAAAAAATCATCAAATAATGATAAAATGTATATATGTACATTACCATTTGTTTTTCAATAAATATTCTTTCAACCAAAATTATAACGTAAATTTGGCTTTAAAGTTATGTTTTCTTATCTATCTGGTTTTTGTTTAGTTGTCTTTTAATTAAATCTTCATATTCTTAATAAGATAACAAATTTGTAAATATAGACCTAGGTTTATTTTGAAGGTAAAATAATCATATTATCAAAATATTCAAAATTTTTATATTACACTTAAAAATGAAAGAATTTATGCTTTGGATAACTCATTCCTCATTTAAGCTTTGGATCACTCATTGCAGCACTTATTGAGGTAAAAGGGCACAAAAAACACAGGTTTATATAATTTAGAAAAATATTAAATATTCTCCCAAACAGTGGATGATTTAAAAAATCATATTCTTCATAGCAATATTTTGACCCCCTCTCATTCTGATCCACTTATGTCTTCACCTATAGAATAAAATTAGCATTAGATATTAATTAACATGAACTCCAAGGTCAACTCTTTCCTGCAACAATCAGAAACCCTCCCAACTTCCTACATAACTTCCCTATAGCAAATTCAACTTTACCCCTCTTTTCTCAACAGCATACCAGCATAGACTTGGGTCACACACCCATCCTGGCTGATGATACCTGCGTATTATCCCAAGGCATAGGCTTTGAGATTTCACCAACTGGAGGACAAGCTTGGTCAGGAACACAGCTAGCTTGTGCTGGCTCTGCTGGACTTTCACCTCTGCTTTGAGCCTAGCAAGTACTGGTTGATACGTACGCCTGGTCATCAGAGAGACCATGTCAGAAGAAAGATAGCCACATCTAATGTGATGTTAACTATTTACACACAGAAAGTTTCCACTGGTGTCAGTATCTCATTTACTCTTACACTCTGTCAGACAAAAATCATAGGTAACAAAACGCTGTATTTTGTAGATCAATTCAAACCTGGGTTTCAGCAGTTTTCATAAAGCTTTAAAAAAGAAAAAGAACTATCACAGAATCCCATGAGATTAGCAAGTGAATAATGAGAAAAAAATTATAATTATAAAAATAAAAAGGAAAATATTTATATTCTAACTGCCATGACTTATACTTTTAATAGAATGAAGGTAAATTTCCAATTCTTATCTGTTGTAAGAATAAACAGCAAAATGTGCATAAACATTTACTTATATTTCTGACAAATATGCTAAAGATACCCAGATCGCATGATAGACTGCAGTAAATATAAATACATACAATGTTGGGCTGACTGGTGTAAAGAAGAGCAGATTTCTACTTATTTCTTAGGTTCTCTTCAAATTGTCTGAAGAAACAGACTTTCTCTTTAAACAATAAAAATGAATACTGAAACAAAGAGATAGGCTTAAAGTATTAAATGGATTTGAATGTTGTCCTTTAAAGCAGTAGTCCCCAATCGCTGGGTCAGACCGGTACTGGTCTGTGGCCCATTTGGTACCTGTCCGCAGAGAAAGAATAAATAACTTACATCATTTCCATTTTATTTATATTTAAGTCTAAACGATGTTTTATTTCTAAAAAATGACCAGATTCCCTCTGTTACATCCGAGACTCACTCATGACACTTGTCTCATAAGTTCAACAATTACATTTAAAAATACCATAGTTTTTACGCCAGTCACAAATTTTTTTGTGCATTTATCCGTCCCACACTAAAGGCCGGTCCGTGAAAATATTTTCTGATATTAAACTGGTCTGTGGCCCAAAAAAGGTTGGGGACCACTGCTTTAAAGCGTCAACATCAAATCATCTGTTCCACTAGTTCAGGGGTCGTAAACCCATGGCTCACGAGCCAGATGTGGCTCGTGATGGCTGCACCTGGCTCACAGACAAATCTTTAATAAAAAAAAATAATAACGTGAAAAATATAAAACATTCTTCATATATTAAAATCTATTCATTTCCTACCGCTCATGCTCATGGTTTCGGGTGGCTGGAGCCAATCACAGCTGTCCTCCGGGACAACACCAAGTTTTTATTGGATAATGCATAACGTACACGGGTCATTGTATGGCTATCATGGAATTACATTTTAAAATATGTGGCGTTCATGGCTCTCTCAGCCAAAAAGGTTCCCAAACCTGCACTAGTTGTAGCAAAAACTATCAGAGCACTTTTAAAATTTATTGTTTTTTAATTCAATGAGCAGTTTTTTGAACTATTTAATCTTAGATGTAGGTGCTAAATGGAAATAAAAGCAGGCTAAACCCCCCAATGTGCTGGTGCTTTAAAAATCATCACGGGAATATGTAGTAATAACACAAATCCACTCCCATGTCAGCCACACCGTTGGCAGTCTTTTCAAAGCTCTCGTCTGTGGTTTGTGGCTCCTTCCTCATCACTCCCACAGCAAAACTGTCTCTCTCACCCTTTCTAAATAACAGTAGCAAGTTTGAGAGACTTTAGCATTTTTCCTTACATCTTTGCCTTTGACTTATTCTGTTCCTTTGCTAGGGCCTATTAATAACTGATTGCTTTCAGGGAGAAGGATTCTGACATAAATAAGACAAAAAGCATTCTAGAAATTCTCCATGCAGGAGTGCTTTCTCTTCAAACAGGAGCTTTCAGGCATGGCCAAGGACTATGATCTTAAATGCTCACTGGTATAAATTACTCCACTTGGCTGCCCTATGTATCAATCTATGTCTTCCATGTCAAATTCTCAAATCCAAAATGTGTCATTTAACAGAATTGTATGTTATAAATGTATTTATTGCTACAAATAATATGTGCTTTATTTTGTTGAAGTATAATTACGACAGTACTCTGACTTTGAATGAGAGCGAAGAAGTATGGTTTTTACACTCTCAGTGCTGTGATGTGGTGGAAAGCTAAGTGCTGACTGCAAACTGTGCTTCGCCTTCATCAAAAGCAGCGTGAGTGAAACCACTGACCTTCGATGTCCATCACTTCCAGCAGCATCACACATTCTTCTAAAGGGAGTCTGTTGGAGACATTGAGCTTTAAGATTGGGCTGTATTTAATAACATTTTTTATGTTAGAAACGAAGTGGAAAATTCACCCTAAAAGTTAGCATATAGTACAGTAATATGTTACCTCTGTTTTTTAAATAAGTTGTACAAACTTACGTTTATCAATGTTTAACAGATCAACTGATACATATATATCCCTAAAAACTGGGTAAACCACCAATGATAAGCAATTTTTAACAATTTTAGTTCTTAGGGCATTTAAATAAGCTTACAGTTTTGATATAATTAAAGACCATATAATAATTTTGTGAGGGAGTGGCAAGATGGCAATAGAGTAGGCGAACGTAACAAACTCCACCTCCCAGAACCAAAGTGGATTACCACTTAATTTTAAGAACCATCATGTGATAAAACCAACTTTGGACTTCACTAAGAGGACTCTTCAACCAAGAAAAACTGAAGAAGCCACACTGAGACTGGTAGGAAAAGCAGAAATGCAGAGAGGGCTGCCCAGCTCCTTGGAGCGAACGGCAGCCTGGAGAGACTCACATGGCAGGAAGTGAGTTTAGTGGAGAGGTGAGGGTCCTGGGCCGCAGGAACAAAGCCCCATCCTGTAGCCCCAGAGCCTAGAAGAGGCATATGGACAGTATTTAGCTGTGAAACAAGTCAGGGTACTGTTTGTGAGAGACAGAATTCTCAGACCCAGGATTCTTCTTAAATGGACCATGCAGAAAACCTCTCTCACAACCACTCACCCAAGGCTCCAGGGGACAGGGAGAGAGGAGAAGACTGGAGCAGCAGGAAGAGAGTGTAATCTAGGAGAAACACTTTGAGGAACAACCACCCTAACCCTGGGGCTGAGTCACTCCCCAAACCTGAGTGAATATTTGCTGTGGAAAGAGCAATAACAGCAAAGGGAAGCAGGACACCAGCCAAACAAGTTATTCCATGGCACTCAGAGCAGAGTCGCTTAAAAGTAGGAAACTTTCAGGCCTACAGTATTGAGTGTTAGAGTCTGAGCTACAGCGTCCCAGCGCACACTGTTGAGGGCCTTCCCGAGGGCTGGTGGTGGCAGGACGCAAAAGCACAGATCCTTTCAGCAGGGGTAGAAGCCCGTGGGCCATAACTTAGGTAGGGTGTGAGCTCAGTCTTGCCCAGCAGGGGTGGAGGGGCCATTAAAGTGGTCAGGCCCAGCTGCAGGCCTGCCTGCAATCTTACCTCTGTGGGAAGAGCGGGAGCCCTGGAAGGGGCGGATACCCACTGCTGAGCAAGGGCACAGGTGCGCAGACTCCCCAGGCCAGTGGAACTGAAGCTTGTCTCCAATTGTGTAAGCTGGCTCCTCTTGCTGGGGTGGGACACAAGCCCAGAACAGGCAGAGTCCCACAACTGAGTGTGGGCATGCAGCACACCCTGGTCCACAAGTGGGCTCCTCCCGTGGGAGCGGGGCAAAATCCTGGAATCAAGCAGTGACTGTAGTGGCAAAGGTGCTCACCCCTGTAGTGCCAAGGTATGAGGCAGGGCACTGTGCATAACCCCACCTGAAAGTGCGGGGCGAAGACCAAGGCCACCAAGGCTTGTAGACCCAGGCACATGACCACAGACGCTTCCATGGAAGAGAGGCAGAAATGGCAGTGACAGCCCCAGTGGACTGGCAACAACAACACCCATACCAGAATACCCTAGGCAGCTGCGGCAGAGAAGGTGGCAGCCCTGCAAACAAATCACAACTAGGTAACACAGAGGGCACTCCCATTGGACTCCAGTGGCCAAAAAATTCTTATACACAGACAAAATGGGAAGGCAGAAAAATGCAACACAAATGAATCAAGAGAAATTCCCAGAAAAGGACCTGAATGAGTAGATATAACCAAATTACTGGATGCAGAGTTTAAAATAATGATTGTTGGGATGCTCAAAGATCTTAGAACAACAATACATGGACATAACGAACATCTAAATAAAGAGATAGCAAATATAAAAGAGGACATTGAAGTAATAAAAAAGAATTAGTTTAAAATAACAAATTCAATATCAGAACTGAAGACCACAATGGAAGGAATTAAAAGCATGATGGATTAAAATGAGGATTGAATCAGGAAGTTAGAGGACAAGAAAAATGAAGGGATGAAAGTGATGCAAGAGAAGTGAAGGCAAAAATTAATGAATGGGACTACATCAGACTAAGAAGTTTTTGCTCAGCAAGAGAAACTGATAACAAAATAAACAGACAGCCAACTAAATGGGAAATGATATTTTCAAACAACAGCTTAGATAAGGCCCTAATATAAAAAATATACAAAGAACTCATAAAACTCAACAACAAACAAACAAACAATCCATTAAAATTGGGAAGAGGATATGAACAGACACTTCTCCCAGGAAGAAATACAAATGGCCAACAGATATATGAAAAGATGTTCATCTTCTTTAGCTATTAGAGAAATGCAAATCAAAACTGCAATGAGATACCACCTCACACCTGTTAGATTAGCTATTATTAGCATGACAGGTAATAGCAAATGTTGGAGAGGCTGTGGAGAAAAAGTAACCCTCATCCACTGTTGGTGGGAATGTAAAGTAGTACAACCATTATGGAAAAAAGTATGGTGGTTCCTCAAAAAACTGAAAATAGAACTACCTTATGACCCAGCAATCCCTCTACTGAGTATATATCCCAAAAACTCAGAAACATTGATACGTAAAGACACATGCAGCCCCATGTTTATTGCAGCATTGTTCACAGTGGCCAGGACATGGAAACAACCAAAAAGCCCGTCAATAGATGACTGGATAAAGAAGATGTGGCACATATACACTATGGAATATTACTCAGCCATAAGAAATGATGACATCGGATCATTTACAGCAAAATGGTGGGATCTTGATAACATGATACGAAGCCAAATAAGTAAATCAGAAAAAACCAAGAACTGCATTATTCCATATGTAGGTGGGACATAAAATGAAACTAAGAGACATTGATATGAGTGTGGTGGTTATGGGGGGAGGCGGAAAAGGGAGAGGGAAAGGGGGAGGGGGAGGGGTACAAAGAAAACAAGATAGAAGGTGACAGAGGACAATCTGACTTTGGGTGATGGGTATGCAAGATAATTGAACGACAAGATAACCTGGACTTGTTATCTTTGAATAAATGTATCCTGATTTATTGATGTAGCCCCATTAAAAAAATAAAATTATTTAAAAAAAAAAAAGAACTGACACATTTATAGGAGAGATGAGACAGACATGTAAGTGCTTAGACAACCTGGGTTATAAAATGATCTTTAAGTACAGATCAGCACGATAGAAACTACTAAATCATGCATGACCAAGAAAGGAAAGTTAGCTTGTGAATACATTACATTAGATACAAAATTCAGCCAAAGTTACTCATGAAGCTTAGAATACTATATAGGTATGTGTTGATAACATACAGGGTTGGGCAACAGCAGGTTTACAACTGTAAGTACACAAAACAGAGAATATAAAACTATTGTAATAATCATAACCTGCATGTCTTTTTCTATATAAAAAACTATAAACTTACTTTTTCCTAACCTGTATATGTGTGTGTGCATGTAAAACAGCCTCACTAAACATCAGAAAATAACCTAAGAGAACAAAATTAAAATAATCAGCTATCAAAATTATCAAAACTTTGATATATTAAATAAGATTGTCATGGAATGATGAAATCACTTGTTAATTTAATTGTCATAGTTGTCTAATGCAATGTTTCTGGATAATAATTTCACAATATGTTCTTGAAACTTTTAGGCCCAATTCTTTGGCTGCGGACCAGAAATTCTGTACTAAAGATGTTCCAAATTTATATATAATCAGGGTCATCCCTATATAATATTCATTATCTAAGATAGTAATCATCAGAGCATCTAATATTAGAGGCATACATATACAAATTATGAAACATCTAAATGACTTTCTAATTATTACGTGCTAACAGTATAATATGAAATAATGAGAGCAAGGAATAAAAAGGCCTAAATTCTGTCCCCAGTAATCATCTCTATTTTTTTTCAATACTTCAAGCAAAAAAAATTGCAAAAGAAATAAGGAACTGGCCCTGGCAAGTTGGCTCAGTGGTAGAGCATCGGCCTGGCGTGCAGGAGTCCCAGGTTTGATTCCTGGCCAGGGCACACAGGAGAAGTGCCCATCTGCTTCTCCACCCCTCCCCCTCTCCTTCCTCTCTGTCTCTCTCTTCCCCTCCTTTTGCTCCATTGGAGCAAAGTTGGCCCAGGTGCTGAGGATGGCTCCAAGGCCTCTGCCTCAGGTGCTAGAATGGCTCTGGTAGCAGCAGAGCGAGGCCCCAAGATGGGCAGAGCATCGCCCCCTGGTGGATCCCGGTCGGGCGCATGCGGGAGTCTGCCTGACTGCCTCCCCGTTTCCAACTTCAGAAAAATACACACACACACAAAAATAATAAGGAACTGAATTATGTACTTACAGGCCAGAAGGAGAGGAGCCGTCCTCCCACTTCCATCCATTGTCTGCTTCCTTATAAGAGAGGCCAAGCCAAGTCTGATTAACTGCAAGTAACTTCATGATATTCTGAGGGAGCCAGAACCCACAAAGTAATTCATAGTAAAAGGGTATTAAGGCTGAATATATGGAACTTGTATCAAGTGAGAAATAAATAATATGATAATAAAAACTATGCAGTCTATGCATGCCTTCTGATAAATAAAATATCAAAAAAAATTTAGACTGCTGTTGTCTATACATTTCTCAAACCAGGGATTAAATAAAAAAGAAGAAACAAAATAACAAATGAAAAATTTTATATTTAAGAGGACACTACAGCAAAAAAAAGAATTACTTTATAAGACTCATTTTATTATTTATTCAACTCTGTTTCTGTTCTTCGAGTCTGAGATATATCATTGAGTAAAAATGAGAAAAATACCTGCCTGAGGGGTGGTTGGACCTGATGAAATAAATGAACATATGAATGATATGATATGTCAAAGTGTGACAAGTGCTCTTAAAAAATTAGAGGAAGGTGAGAAGAGTACAGAGGAGGGCATCTGGTGGGGGAGAAGAGCCATGACATACAAGTTGCAATTTTAAATAGGACTGTCTGGCTAGGTTTCTTGAGAGAGTGACAACTGAACAAATACCTGAAGGAGAAGAAGCAGTCAGCTGTGATTATAGCTGAAAGAGCAACACATGCAGAGGAGGACAAATGCAAGGTTTCTGCAGGGCGGGCATGTGTGGCTCGCTGAAGTGGAGCACACCAGAAAGATGAGGAAAAAATTAAATGAGAAAGTGTCCTTTTCCCTGGTTTTAGATCTGCAGCTGAACTCTTCCTTTGACTGGTACCTGCTGTTTGTCTGAATTCAGAATTAAAGAATGAAATACAATCTCACCATCAACTGATTCCGTTCTGTCTTTAAAAATGTAGCATTCAATGAAACACAAAGATCAGAACAGTTTAACCAAGAAACCATGGCCACGCTTTGGTGGTAACACTGGTCTCCATATTGCACCCAGTGATGCAGAGGAAGTCCACACTGGTCTCCTAGGAAAAAAAATATTTATCACTGAGAGCCGAAAGATGCTCATAAACAAGGCTTTACTGCTTCATAGCTTTTCCCTCTTAAAAAATTAGACTGTTGGCCCTGGCCAGTTGGCTCAGCGGTAGAGCGTCGGCCTGGCGTTCAGGGGACCTGGGTTCGATTCCCGGCCAGGGCACATAGGAGAAGCACCCATTTGCTTCCCCACACCCCCCCTCCTTCCTCTCTGTCTCTCTCTTCCCCTCCCGCAGCGAAGGCTCCATTGGAGCAAAGATGGCCCCGGGCGCTGGGGATGGCTCCTTGGCCTCTGCCCCAGGTGCTAGAGTGGCTCTGGTCGCAGCAGAGCGACGCCTCGGAGGGGCAGAGCATCGCCCCCTGGTGGGCAGAGCGTCGCCCCCTGGTGAGCGTGCCGGGTGGATCCCGGTGGGGCGCATGCGGGGGTCTGTCTGACTGTCTCTCACAATTTCCAGCTTCAGAAAAAGAAAAAAAAAAAAAAGAATGAGACTGTTATTAAGAACTGTCAACAACTCAGAATTATCTCACTTCTAAATTACCTTGTTTCGCATTGAGTCCTTGTAAAGCCTCAGTGAGATATTCATTCGGCTTTCGGAGCCACTTGATGGTTGCTGTAGAGGACAAAGAGATTTGTCATTAGATAGGAACACGTTACATCTAATTTTTTTTCACCATTTCAAGAGTCATAATAATGATCAAGTGGCAAAATATGCAAGTAATTTTAGTCCAGTTTCCTTCCCTACTGAGTTAGTTTCATCTCTGGTGGAAATAATTGATTGCTTAGATACCAGCCTTTTAAAATGCACAAACATAGTGATTATAAGCAACAGTACAGTATTATAAACTCAAAGTTGTTAAGAGACTAGATCTTACGTGTTCTCAACACAAAAAGTAAATGACAGTTACGTGACATGATGAAGGTGTTAGGCAACACTGCTGTAGGACTCATATTGCAATACATAACTGTATCAAACCGACATATCGTACCCTCAAACTTGCACAATATATGTTAATCTCATCTCAATTAAAACAAAACTAAACTAGTTTTGTGACATGATAAGACATTAAAATAGACTCAAATAGTTCATTTAATTGTTCAATATAAGTTTAATACATCACATGAAAAAATAACATTTTAATGCAAGGTCTTTGCAAAGTATTTATTTATCATAAACATAGACTGCTTTTATATTATAATTTAATTATCATAAAAAATTTCTAATTACTTTGCATATAATGAAAACATGATTGCTTTTCAGATATTTGAGTTCTACTTTTATGGTCCCTGAATATCTTGCATAAACTTTTACTACTCACCTTGACACCTTATTTCTGACTTATATGTTTTCTCTAAGCCTCCCAAGGGCAGAGTTCATATTATATTTATTTTTGATTACCAGCCTAGTGGTTGGCATCTAGTGTGCACTGAATAAATGGGATAAATAAATGTATTATTGACCAATAAATTAATATAGGAAGATACTATGGTAAATACAAGACTGAGTTTCAGAAGATGGAATGAAGAATTAAAGAGGGAAGAAGACATCATGTTGCTATACTAGAGAGTTTCTTATTCCACAGTGCATATCGCTATATTAGAGAGTTTTTTATTCCACAGTGTAAACAACAATTTGAGGGCTGACACAAGAAAAACAATCTAGCATTCTGTAAAAGTAATTTATTCTAGTTCTGATATTACCTTTATTTTGTTCAAGAACTTCTTGAATCTGAAGTAAGTTTTCTGTTTTGTTTTGGAAATACTCAACCCATTGATTAAGGTTCTTCATCTTGATCTCTGATGCCTGAACACTTTGAAAGTCTAAGAATAAGAATCCCAAATACATATGAAGTACGTCCTCCATTATGAAACAGTACTGTATTAGACTATGAAGTTTAAATTTTAGTTTTCTCTTTAATAAATTCCCCTATAAATGTTTTCAAAAACTAGAAAAAAAATTTAGCTAAGTGTATTTTAATTTATTCACTATTATTTCTAAAGTCTAGTCTAAATCTGTAATATTCTCATAATTTCTTATGTTTCAAAGTGTTTCTATCATTTAAAAAAATGGTTCATTGCAATTAAAACAAACAAAAACAATAACAATTGTCCCAAATCTTTTGTTTTTATGACTGGTTGATTTAATTGGTAGAATTTCACTTCCTAAACAAAAGTCTAAATTTTTGAATTTCAAACTAATGTCATCAAAGACAACTTACTATTTTAAAATAACAGATAGCAAATGATTTTAAAAATAAAAGCATTCTATTGATTTAATATAAGCTGCTGGCCACGTGAATAATTTGAACAAATTGTCAAAGAAGTTTTCTATTTTCAGAGTAAAGACAACAGCAAATTCATTGAGGTAAATTTCTTAGTAAGTTATAATTTTCAAAATAATCATAATACTTAATCATTACTATCAATATCTTATGGAGTATTGCAATAGTATATCCTCCCTAGAAAAAAATGTACACTTGAGAGCTCACAAAATTAAATTCATTCATATAGTTAAAAGTTGTGATATTTTCATGCCATTTCTCTTTTTTTATTCAGCATGGCAATAATACATTTACCAAAAACTACTATCCGAAAATGGTTTAAAGAAGTATGACAATTTGACAAATAGGCTATTAATTTTCATACCCGCTCCCGATAATTACTATATTTCCCCATGATAAGATGCTCCCATGTATAAGACACATCTTGATATTGGGGCCCTAAACTAAAAAAAACAACAACAACTGTGTTACATAAAGTTATTGAACTCAAGTTTTATTCATCATAAAATTCATACAACTCCACAACAAGTGTGAAAAGCAAGTCAAAATATCTACAAGCACTGTATAAGACGCACTCAGGTTTTAGACTCCAAATTTTTCGAAAAAGGGTGCATCTTGACATGGGGAAATACAGTAATGAAACTTACACTGATATCCAAGGAATCCACATAACATCAAGAGCAGCAGACTGAAGATTCCCAGGATCACAAGAGTTATTTCACATAGTGAATAGGGAAAGGTAAAAGCTAAGAAACAGAGTGAAAATCAGAGATAGTGTCAGCTCCAGTTATTTGAAAATTAATGTCATTATTTTTCACTTATTATTGTTTTTAAAATATCGTCAATTATATGAATGAGAAAATCCAGCATGTGATTTATTATAAACTATTAAGTTGAATGAAAAACATAAAAACTATTTAAAAGGAGGTGAGGAAAAGAATGAACCTGGCTACTGTCCTACAAGGCCTGCTTATAAGACTGCCTTGGCTGGCATGTGGAAACTTAGATTTCAGGGGCGTTCCCACAACAATGACCTGGTAAGAGTGGCTCACTGGGCCTAAACTGTTTCTGCAAACCATATATTATACTTTGTGATAAACACATGTTTTCATTCTAGATGACTGAAACTTTGTTACATGCCAACCAGGGGCTGCCTAGGTGATCAGCCCCCAGTCAGCACCCTGAACACTGATTCTCCAGTGAGTTTCCTTGGTGAGCAACATTTGACAGGCATTGCCATAAGTTGTTGTTGAGGAAATTCACATGACCTGTGTGACTCTGCTGGGAGAGGGTCCTTATAACTTGAGCCTGGTCTCCCCACAACTTCACTTTCACATACCTTTTCCCTTTGGTAGTTTTGCTTTTGCAATTCTGCTGCCATAAATCTCAGCTTAAGAAAACTGTATGCCCAGTCCTATAGTTCTTTTAGAGAATCATTAAACATGAGTGTGGTCTTGAGGACTTCCCACACAGATAAAAATTTCACATATAGATATTATTAAATATCCTTAAACACTAGGTATAAAATTTCAGTTGAGATTACATTATCCTCATTAGTATCATTATATGAGGGAAATACTAAATTATGTGAAATTGATTCTAGTATTAAGATAGAATTCTTTCTATCCCATAATGTCAGCAATGTGAAACTGAGAGACCCTGCTCTACTAAACAATGTGAAATTTAATTATGATCAAAAGGTGACAATCATGTAGTAATGTAATTCCTTTTTTTCTTTTTACAATTTTGCTGAAATTTATACCTTCAGTGCCTCTAAGTGTCTCACTTTCACATGAGAAAACTGGTCCAAATTTGTAAAAATGGCTTCTTCTATCCTTAAATATGCTTCTTAACAGTGGTGGGATTCAACCGGTTATCACCAGTTCAACAGAACCGATATTTTTTTGTTGAGTTCGGCAAACCAGTTGTTAAAATGGCACTTGTGATCAGGGTTCTCTCTAAAGTGGGCGCCTGGGCAGCTACCCAATGTGAAAATCACAAATTTACATTCCTTTTGTAATGTTCATCTGTGCAACAGCATATTCTAAGCTCCCATAGTAATGTTCAGTCCGTCCACAGGTGAAAAAAACTGCAAGTGAGGACACCAATGGAGAAGCAATATGGAAATATTTTAAATAAGTTTTATTGTTTTTTTCAGGAATTATTTAATATTTTTATTAATATTTTAAAACTCTTATAACAATCTATAGTGTTTTGTGAACCTCTTGTATTGTTCTATTAAGTATTAAGTGCATGAAATAATAAACTACCTTTTGGTATATTGTTTTTTTATATTTAAAATGGTCATAAAGGCAGAGAGCTGGTTGTTAAATTGTTTGGATCACACTACTGCTTCTTAATATATATATACAATGATCAAACATCTCTGTGATAAAATGTTCTTGTTTTACTTCCATACACATTTTGAAAATTTTAACCTCTATATTTTCTCTAAATTTTAAAATATCCAAATAGTAACCACTTGGAGAACAGTAAAACCAAGGGATGAGGTACCTTAAGATAACACAGAGAAAATATAAATAATTTTTTTTCTTTCTTAACTTATTTATTCCATATTTAAAGATATGATTACATCAAAGTAGGTCAGGATTCAGATAAATGAGGGGGTATCAATCATTAATAATTGAACATCACTTATAATGAAAAATATGAAAAAATATTATATGGAAGTATCCTATATCACATTCATGAATGCATCCATTCTAGTAGAATGAAATAAATTGATTTATTGTGTAGCCTTATGATATAATTAACTACCTTTTTACTTGGATAATTAAATAGCTATGCATTTTAAAGAGATAATGCTATAAAGAATGAACTAGAAGGAAGATTCTATCTGTTTTGTTGTTTAAGGAAATAAAGAACAAATTGCATACTATATTGAACACATTTAATAGCATATAAAAAAAGGAAAACAGGAGGGAAATTAAAAAGGAACAAGAGAAAGAGAAAATGATAAAGAAGAAAAAACAATATGTGCAAATGTGTTTAACTCATATTAGTATAGAAAATTGTTTATGTCGATGATCATAGGCAAGTGGGACTGTAGAGTAAAAATTGATTTATATTTCCTTCATTTTATAAGCATATATATATGTATTACAATTATCAGTTTTTATAGAAATTCTAACAGAGATAGGAAGGTAAAAGCAAAAGGAGTGACTCGGCATAAAGAAAAAATTCATGTTGTAGGAAAACTTTATCACAGAGAATGCTTATAGCAGTACTGTGTCCAAGGACCAGATTACTAGAAAAGATGTGCATCCATAAATGAAGGTTAGTTAATTTTCTATTAATATAATGAAATACTATATAATCACTATGTTGAAGATTACTTTGTGACATAGATATATGTTCATGTAGACAAATTAATTAAATAAAAAGCCTACATCTCACTAAAAAGCTGCACAGTAAAGAAAACCATCAACAAAATAAAAAGCCAACCTATAAAATAAGAAAAAACATTTTAGGGCCCTGGCCAGTTGGCTCATCAGTAGAGCGTCAATCTCATGTGTGGAAGTCCCGGGTCGATTCCCGGCCAGAGCACACAGGAGAAGCACTCTTCTGCTTCTCCACCCTTCCCCCTCTCCTTTCTCTCTCTCTCTCTCTTTTCACCTCCTGCAGCCAAAACTCCATTGGAGCAAAGTTGACCCAGGCACTGAGGATGGCTCCATGGCCTCTGCCTCAGGCACTAGAATGGCTCTGGTTGCAGCAGAGCAACGCCCCAAATAAGCAGAGCATCACCCCCTAGTGGGCATGCCAGATGGATCCCAGTCGGGCACATGCAGGAGTCTGTCTGACTTCCCCAACCCCTGCATCCCCTGCTTCTCACTTTGGAAAAATACAAAGAAAGAAATATTTAAAAAATTATATATCTGATAAAAGGTTAATATTCAAAATATAATATTTTTAAAATTCATACAACTCAATAGCAGAAAATATCTGACTAATAAAATGGCAGAAGAACTGAAGAAACATTTTTCCAAAGAAAATATACAAATGCCAACAGATACATGAAAAGCTGTTCAACAACTTAATATCAGTTATCAATAAGAAAAAATAAATCAAAAATCACCATGACATAGCATCTCACCCTTGTTAGAATGGCTATTAAGAAAAAGCGAAGAGATAACAATAACAGATGTTGACGAGGGCTTGGAGAAAAAGGAACCCTTTTGCACTGTTAATGGAAATGTAAACTGGTGCAGCCACTGTGGAAAACAATATGGAGATTCCTCAAAAAAATTAAAATTAGAGCTACTATATAATCCAACAATTCCACTTCTGGGTATATATCCAAAGAAAATGAAAAGAGGATCTCCCATAGACATCTGCAATCTCATGCTCAGGCTGCATTAGTCTCACTAGACAAGAAATAGAAACAATATTTATATACATTTGTGGGGGGAAGGGAGTGAATGTCACCCACCTTCCAAAAGTATATGTATACATTTATACACATACACACACACACTCACACTCACAATGGAATATTATAAAGTCATTCAAAAGAAGGAAATCTTGGCATTTGTGACAACACAAATGGATCATGAGGGCATTAATGTTAAGTGTAAAATAAACCAGATAAAGAAAACCAAATACTGCATGGTGTCATTTAAAAAAAAAATATTTTTTTAAAGAAGTCAAATTCATGGAAACAGAGTAGAAAGTGGTTTTCATGTGGGAAAGAAAGAGGAAAAGGTTGGTCAAAAGATACCAATTTTCAATTATGAGATGAATAAAGTCTGAGGGTCTATTATACACAAAATAAGGGACTGCAGTTGATAACATTGTGTTGTGTAATTGAAATTTGCTAAGAAAGTAGAACTTCAGTGTTCTCATTCCCACCCAACCCCTCAAAATATATATAAAGTATGATGGAAGCGTTAACCGGTAGATGGGAAGTATCCTTTCAACTTATCCAATAGTCACAATGTAAAAATTTAAATAACTAACCATTTTATTTGTCAAATACACTTCAATAAAGCTGAATAAATAGAAATGTGTAACTTAAAAATCATACCACCATAGAAAGAAAATGGAATTGTATATTTTTAAAGTGTTGGCAGTAGATGCCACTGTGCATGACTACTGCTTATTTTCTTTTTTTTTATTCTAATGCATCATTTAAATTTTTTCAATAAAGAATATGCTTTACATTTGTAAGAATATAGAACAACACAAAATACTAAAAATTGTTAAATAAAATAGAAAAATATTATATCTTTTCTTCATCATCTTTCATTTTCATATCAGGCTATTATTTAAATTTTTTTCTTCTGTTAATGTATTTTTCCTTTTTCATTTAGAAATGATAGACACATAACAAATGTATCCTTGCTTTCTATTTACCTTTCTAAATTTAATAATTGTTACTTTAAGAATGTCATCACTAATAATCTTTTTGTTCAAACTTTATATGGCCTTATGTCCTACAGTAGAATTCCCTCACTTCAACTTGAAAATCTAAGGTTTTATTGACTTAACTGAATTGAAGACTTTACAGTATAATTTTTAAAAATGCCATATTGTTTCAGAAAACCAGTGTTGAAGTCCACATACCTGGAGTTAACAAAGTTGGATCATCATACAAACTCTGTATATAGCTCTGAGAGATTCATTTTTGTAAGTCAATTGCTATTTGCAGATACTAAATAAGTTTGGTTATATTAAGAAATGCAATGATTCTGATTTTCCTCTCTTTACAAGGAACAGTATATAATAAATTAGAGGAATATAATACAAACAACACAGTCTCTGAGGACGCTTTCAACATTTTATTTACATTTTAACACTGACTTCAATCGCAAAATTGTATGGATGTGCACTTATTTCTTTTTTGTTGGTTTCACTGGAACTTAAAAAGTATGGTTTATTAAGCAAACTCTGCAAACAAATATTTTTCATTAGTGTTATACATAAAACACTGGAGTTGCTTTAAACAAAAATTTCTGCTTCCTACACACACGTATCAAAACAAACCTGAACATATTTTTGAGATTACTATTAGTCAAGGATCATTGCTTAGACATTTTGTCTTAAACAAACAATAGGCCAGATTGACCTGTTGTTTTTCTCTTGTATTACATTCTTAAGAGATTTATATATAACATATTCCAAAATTATATAATTTATTATTAAAATTCAGGTACTGTAAAATTCTTTCAAAGCAATAATTTATTTTTAATTGAATTTACTGAGGTGACAATGGTTAACATTATTACATGAGATTCAGGTGCCCAATTATACAAGACATTTCTGTAAAGCACATTGTGTGTTAATCTCCTCAAGTCAAGTCTTCATCCTCGCCATTTTCCTCCCATACCCTCCTCCACTCCCCCCTCCCCCCCCCCGCACACAATCACCACATTGCTATCTGTGTCCACAAGTTTTTCCTCTTTTCTTCATCCATTTTTCTCTATTCCTCCACCTCCCTCACTCTGCCCCACCAATTAACAGCTGTCAGCTTGCTCTCTATACATACGTCTATCTCTATTTTGGGTGTTAGTTCATTTTGTTCATTAGAGTACACATAAGAGTGAAATCATATGATAATTGTCTTTCTCTGACTAGTTTATTTCACTCAGTATAATGCTCTCCCCATATATCCATACCATCCTAAAAGGTATTGTGAAATTCTAACTTGAAAAGTAAAACTGTAACTCTGGAGCATAGAAGTTTTTTCTATTTTTCCTTTTCAATGCCTACCACCACAAGCATCATAGTAATATTGACTAAACATAAAAGCTGCTATGCAATGCAAAACCTGTGTATGCCACTTATTTTCAACTAAACATTTGAGATACTAAAATGTGCCACTGAATTGACTTTCTCCACATGTGGGCATAAAAATACAAAATGGATCTGGAGAGAAAGAGGAGAAAAACAGAATAAGAAACGGATTAAATTTGAATTCCTCTATAGCAAACGTGGAACTTATTATAATTATGCTATACATAATTTCTACTATGCATTTTAAGAACTGAGAAAGAACCAGAAAAGATGTATACTACTGCAATTCAATTTTAAGTTCCAAGCTGCACTCTTCCACAGCAACATTGAAAACAAGCCGATTCTGGCAGATCCAATTTTGTTGGAGCTCTAAAAAACAGTCTAACATTTTAGAGCAAGCAAGCCAATGCCCAATCATGAGAAAGCCACTCTCAAAGTCAAAGGAAAGTTTGTACATTTTTACTTGCCCATATTCCTCCCTCTCTAATACAGCAGTGGTCTTGATCTTCAAATGGTGGCAGTCTAATACTAGTTGCATTCCTCAAACCAGAGGGAGAAAAACAAACAATATTTACAAATTATCGTCCACAACAGTGCCAACCTGTCTGGAGAATTCATGAAGGAGTGATGCAGAGCATTTATCTCTGTTCCACTAACTCAGAACTCTGGCAGGGAAAGTAATGGTCAGTGTTTATAAAATCTATAAGGTGGACTAAGACACAAAGAACCCCGAAGCAAGATATTACAGGTCAAGATATACAAGAGAATGCCTGAAGCTTGTAGAAAAAGCGAGGGTAAGATTCTATGGAAACTGAAAAGCAGCCATGTGTTTAGAAGTATTTAGAAAGCGATGTGAATGCTCAGAACAAGACACATTCTTAGCAACAAACCAAAAAGACCTTAAACATTAAACTTAGTCCTATTCCTAGTTCAGAACAATAATTACCAAGTATTTAAGGAGTGTCCCAGCACAAAGCCAATCAACAAAGGCTAATGGCTAGTTGGTGTTCTTTTTGATTGTCTTCTGTCTTTCTTGAGTGTGTTGGTAGGTTTGTGTGTGTGTGTTTTGTCTTGTTTGTTTCTTTAGGTCTTGGTATTAAAGAAAATCTTTTCAAAATATTAACTGATACAAACTAAATGAACAGAGACTAGACTTCAATAACCAGACATGACAAGGAATATTTTTTGCAAAAATAGTTACGAAAATTCACTTAAAAATGGACTATCTTTAATAATATATATGTAAAAAAAAAAACCTCAACAAACCCTGGGGAATGGAAATAATATGGTTTTTAGATTTGCTACATTGTTATAATCAGATGCTTAGTTTTCAACAACAAAAAAAACACAAGGCATACAATGAGACAGGAAAATGGGGCCTTTTAATAGGAACTAAGTTGACAGAGAATGTGAGGAAGCCTAGAAATCAGATTTAATAACTAAAGATTTTAATACAACTGTCTTAAATATACTCAAGAGAGACAAACAAGAACAACAGTAAAAAAAATAAATAAAAGAAATCAGAAAATTACATATGACAAAATGAGAATATCAATAAAGAGACAAAAATTATAATAAGAGACCAAACTATAATTCTGGAACTGGAATTCAAATAACTGAAATGGTAAATTCACAGGAAAATTTCAACAACACAGATGAACAGGCGTAAGAAATAACTGGTGAACTTAGAAACAGAATTATTGAGTTGTTTTTTTTTCCTGCGGCTGTGGAACAGGCAGTAGGGGAGAGGTGGTTGGTACATCCTGCTGTGCTCCTGACCATTCTGCTTCAGTGGGCTACGCAGCAGCAGGGAGTGCCTTCCTCATAGGACATCAATGCAAGACTGAACAAGAAAAATGGTTTCTTCCGTCTCAGCCATGGAATATCAGTTACACAGAAATACCACTTTGGAAACAGTCTACAAGTAAGCCTCAATGAGCTCATACAGTCTCAACAGATCACCCCGCAACTTGCCCTTCAAATTCTCTTTCAGTTAAATAAGGTTATAGATACAGTATTGGCTCAGAGGATCAGGAACAGAGCCAATTTCAGGGGCTCTCTAAATATGTACAGATTCTGTGGTAATGTGTGGACTTCCGTATTGAATGATGGTAAATTTAGAGAGGTGACAACTTATTAAAGTGGATAAGTAAAAATTGTAGAATGTGACGGTAAAACTACTGGCTCTAATACCACAAAATGAATAGAAAAAGATAGTTTTGTTATGCTATTTTCTGTTATTATTCATCACTTTTTAAAGAGAAGCATAAGAGAGACATTTTTATTTATTCTAGCATTGCAGAAATGACTACACTGTGCTGTACAGTTAAAGAATCAGGTAGGAAGAAGCTCATAACTCCTTAGCCTCTTGCATTACCTTTATTATACAGCATGAAGAAAAAGAACATTTTTTAAAAGAGAAATCAAACATCATTGTCCTCCTGATAATGTTTTTAATAAACACATATTAAAACTCAAAAAAAACCCAACCCAGAATTATTGAAATTATAAATTGGAGAAATAGAAAAAAATAGTAAAAATAAAATAGAACTTGTGGGGTATCATCAAATAGATATAATATGCATTACGAGAGTCTAAGAAGATAAAAGAGAGAAAGCAAAAAAAAACACAGAAAGATAATTTGAAGACATAATGACTGAAATTTTTCAAATCTGATTAAAATGAAAATCTACAAATTCAAGCTGAATAATATCTAAGTAGGAAAGACTCAGAGAAAGCCATTGAAATAAAATTGTTGAAAGGCAAAGACAATGGAGTATCTTGAAGGCACAAGAGGGAAATTATACATCATGCACAAGTGATTCTCAATAAGGTTGTCAGTCAATTTATCATCATAAACTTTATGGCCAGAAAGCACTGGGATGACAGATTTAAAGGGCTGATAGAAAACTGTCGATCTAAAAGTATAGATCTGGCATCATTCTCTTTTAAAAAAAGAGGAAGAAATTTACCCATTCCCAGATTTTAAAAGCTGAGGGTTTGTCAACATAAGCCCTTATACAGAAATGCTAAAGAGTATTCAAATGGGAGAATACATTTGCAAATCATGTATCTGCTAAGAGTTTGGCATCCAGAATATATAAGGTACTCTTACAGTTCAACAAAAAGCAGCTCAATTCAAAACTAAGCAAAGGACTTGAATATACACTACCTAAAGAAGATATACAAATTGCTGATCTGTGGTAGCACAGCGGATAGAGCATAGGTCTGGAATGCTGAGTTTGCCAGTTAAAAACCCTGGACTTTCCCGATCAAGAAACATACAACAAACAAACAATGAACAACTAAAGGGAAGCAACTATGAGTTGATACTTCTCTCTCCCCACCCTCTCCTCTCTATATAAAATCAATAAATAAAATCTTTTTTAAAAATAAAGAAGATATACAAATATGATCATTAGTCATTAGTCAACATCATTAGTTATTAGGGAAATGCAAATCAAAATTGTAATGAGATGCCATTGCACATTAAGATGCCATTAAGATGGTTACTATTAAAATAAAATAAATGGTGGCAAAAATGTAAAATTGAAACTCTTGTGCATTGCTGGAAGAAATGTAAAGCTCTGGCAGGTTTGCTCAGTGGCAGAGCATCGGCCTGCGTGTGGATGTCACAGGTTTGATTCCCAGTCAGGGCACACGGGAGAAGCACCCATCTGCTTCTCCACGCCTCCCGCTCTCGCTTCTCTCTCTCCATCTCTATCTCTATCTCTCTCTTCTCCTTTTGCAGCTATTGCTCAATTGGAGTAAGTTGGCCCTGGGTACTAAGGATGGCTCCATGGCCTCGCCCTTGGACACTAAAACCTAACTCCAGTTGCAACGGAGCAATGGCCTCAGATACGCAAAGCATAACCCCCTTGCTGGTTGGATTCTGGTGGGGCACATGTGGGAGTCTATCATAAGGCAAAAGAGAGAGAGAGAGAGAGAGAGAGAGAGAGGGAAATGTAAAATGATGCAGCCCATATAAAAACTACTACTTGTCAATTACTCAAAGATTAAACATAGATAGTGCCATATGTTCCTGCAAGTCTATAAAAATATAAAGTATATAGCAAAAAATTATAAGCAGGAACTCTAACAGATGTTTGTACACCAAATACACATTGCAGCATTATTCCAAAAGATGGAAACAATTGAAGTACCAACATTTTGTTTTTATGAATGAATAAACAAAATGTACTATATGTATATATAGAATATATATAGAATAGGACATTCTTCATCTGTAAAAAGGAATTAACTTCTGATTCATGCTACTACAGGGATGACCAATGAAAATATGCTGAGCAAAATAAGCTAGAAGAAACAGAAAAATATATCATTCTAGTTATATTAAGAATCTGGAATTCAATAAAGGCAGAAAATATAGGCAAATTATAGCAACAGAAAATAGAATACTGGTTACCAGGGACTGGGAAGAAAAAACATGGCAGTAATTGTTTAATGAAAATAGAGTGACTGTTTAGGATGATTTTTAAAAAGTTCTGTAAATGGGTAGTGGTGATAGTTATACTACATTGTTACTGTACTTAAAGTCACTAACTTACACACTTAAAAATGGTTACATTGGTAAATTCTATGTTATGTAGTTTTCCAAAATAAATGTATTTTTATAAAATGGGTTCTTGATTCACACAACAGGAATAAATCATGTGATTTTACTAAATTAAATGAAAGAATACATATTCTATGATTTCATTCATATGATCTCTGCAAAAAACAAAACTATGGAGACAGAAAACAAATCAGACATTGCCAGGCGTTAGAGGAGGGAAAAATGATTAAATACAAAGTGGGAGCACAGGGGAACTTTTGTGGTAAAAGGACTATTCAGTATCCTACAAGCTAGTAGAGTGGTAGTCAAACTGGTCCCAACCACCCACTAGTGGGCTTTCCAGCTTTCACAGTGGACAGTAGTAGAGCAACCAAAGTATAAATAAAAAGATAGATTTAACTATAGTAGGTTGTTTTATAAGGATTTATGGGCCAAAGTTTAACGAAATCCGATATAAAGTACTTGGTAAGTAATTATTATTATATGCTTTTACTTGCTATAACTCTGCTTTATAAATTTTATAAAGTAAAGTTATTTCCCTACTTTATAAATCCTCATTACTGTGGAATTGGTGGGCGGTTAGAAAATTTTACTACTAACAGATAAAAAAGTGGGCAGTAGGTATAAAAAGGTTGACTACACGGGGCTAGTAGGTACATGATTCTATACATTGTTAAAGTCCACAGAATTGTGTACTAATCGAGAGGTCAGGGTATCACAATTAGCAGACTGTGAATATATATACAAACGTATAATGCAACTCTACAGAAGGTGGTGAAAAAATATAAAAACTGACTGAAATAGCTTTGGAAACTGGCATTTGACTGGAAATTTGTAAGGTCAAAGGTTGAAAAAGTCTAGAAAAAGAACATAAACACTACTCTATTTGGTCAGTTTGTTTCTCATGATGGAATGGTTTAAAACTTCTGAAACTGATTTACATGTATACTAGGTTTAAACAATAATAAATGGTGGTCGTTGGGAGACAAGTTTAACACTTTCAGAGGCAAGCTACAAATAACAATGAGAGAAGGTTTGAATAAATCTCATGCTACTGGATTAGAATGAGAAACATCTGTATGAACTCATGTTTAGCTTAATATATATGCAATAGATTATACATAAACAAATATATATGTGTGTGCTACATGGCTTAGTATCACCTGGCTCTGTTCGCATAACGACCCTAGAATCAATGAAGTCCCAGGAGCATCAAACATACCCGGCACCCAGAACATGGTTTCTAATACTATTCACCAGTAAAAGGAACTAGAGCTCCTTAGAGAAGTAAATGATTCTAAGGACACAGCAGAGAAGATGCTGGATGAGCTCAGACCATATTAAATGCCAGAAGGTAAAGAAGTACTCAAAAAATAAAAAGATCGGGGCGTGCCAAAGACACAAAGGTGCTAACCTGAAAGACCTCCGAATGGCCCATGCTAGAACAATTTAAGCAACAAAATAAATAAAGGAGTATTGGATTATAATTTAGGTATAAAGTTAATATTTGTGAGCCCATACTGTTATGGTTAAATAATTGAATAATTTATAAAATGGGAGAGAAAAGACAAATCTTTACAGAAGATTTTAAAATATTCCCTCTTTAGGAGGAGAATTTAAGCCTAACCAGGGTGGGCTGAACTTGATGGCATTCCTCCAAAAAACAGAGTAAAGAAAGCAGAAAATGGTCTCTTTACCTTGGAAAAAACTGGCCTATACTAACCAAATGATAAGGTTAATATCACCACCAATGCCATGTGGTTCCCTGCAATCCTGATAAAACTATCAGTTGGGTGCTTTCATCTTTGTAACAGTGTTTCTAGAAGCCCATATCTCCAGTCTAAACATGAGAAATACATCAGGATGAATAAAAATTGAAAAATTGAGCCATTTTACATAAAATTTCATCACAAGTAAGGACAGATGGTGTCACACAACAAAGGAACAGATAAATAAATAAATGTCACATTGTTTCCTGAATTGAATCTTAAAAAAGAAAAAGGACTTGAGTAGAAAAAGTAAGAAAATTCTAATAAAAGCTGTAGTTTTACTATTATTTATTTTATTTTATTTTATTTTTAGTTTTACTATTATTAATGTACCTTTGTTTAGTAATTTGGGTTTTACTATAGTAATGTAAGATGATTACATTAAGGGAAATTAGATGAAGACTGTAAGTAAACTTTATGTACTATCTGTGCAACTTTTCTGTAAATCTAAAATTACTCTAAAATAAGAATTTATTTTATAAATTACATTTAAAGACTATACTTTATGCAAAAACTTGTAACACCTAACCCTATTAGGCATTTGAAAATATATATATAGAAGTTTATCACCAATTTTCAAAAGGTCAGAGAGAATTTTCTGTATGACTGATATTAAAACATTTTAGTGAGTGATTATTGTCGTGTTAAAATTCTATTTAATGCTGCTTACATGGTAAAAAGCATTTCTTTCATCAAAAGCAAAATATTGTCTGACCTATAGTGGCAAAATAGAATGTTGACCAGAGGCACTGAGGTCTCAGCTTTGAATCCCCAAGGTCATTGGCTTGAATGTGGGCTCATCTGGTTTAAGCACAGGCTCGCTAGCTTGAGCACAGGGGTGCTGACTTGAGCATGGTAGCTGTCTTGAACCCAACGTCACTGGTTTGAATTCAAAGGTTACCGGTTTGATCCTAAAGTTGCTAGCTTGAGCAAGGATTGATTCACTGGCTCAGCTGGAGCCCCCTCCCTTGGCGCCCCAGTTAAGGCAAGCATGAGAAGCAATCAATGAACTAAAGTGAAGCAGCTACAAGTTGATGCTTCTCATCTCTCTCCTCCTGTCTGTCTCTCTCCTTCGCTTAAAAAAAAGGCAAAATACTGAATACTAATAGATGTAACTTATTAGCTCAAATTATGAAATATTAGATGGGACAGAAAGAAAAATGAACTTACACTTTATGGTGTTTAGTGTATAAAGGAAGTTAGAAAATAAAAATGGATTTTTAATTTTTAAGTCAGAGAATAAAGCTTAAAGAAACTTTTGAAAAATAAAGTACACAAAAAATACTTTTAAATAGAATTATACTTCAGTCAATCAGTTGACAAGTAGGTAGAACAAAAAGGTGATGTTTTTCTCTCTCCCTCTCCCTCTCTATCTACCTTCGTGTTGCTCTCTTCCTTCCTCTCTCTTTCTCTAAAATATTGTGTACTTCATAAATGATATATATTCTGTTCTCAGAGATAATATTTTCTTAGCATTCTTCTCCTTTCCATATTTTGAATTCTGAGTCCTTGAAGATTGCTTTTTGATCATGGTGCTAACTGAAGGCTAATTGAGTCTTACATGAAATGAACATACTCTACAGTGTACTGTAAGTTTTGGATGTTTTTGTGTTTATATACATGTTTGTATTGAAATTAAGATAGAAGGACACCGAACAAAATGTTAACAATACCTATTAGTTAGTATTATTATCTAATAATATAATGTGTTATTATTTTTTTATAAATTTAAAATTATTTCAGGATTAAATGAGGTAATACCTGCAAATGCTTAACACAATGTTGACATCTTGCCAAGTGTTCAATAATTTGAGTGAATTAATATTTTAAAATTGGAGAAGCTAATTTGTACAGTGACATAATCATAGTCGATTCTGTTGATTGTGAAAGATTTAAAAATTAGTGAAATATTTATAATAATGGAGCAGATGTGTTTTATGCTGAAAATAATTATTACATTATATAATTGTTTTGAAAAGATAAATTGCTGTTCAAAAGTATAATAGTGAAAAAAGAATTAAGAAGTAGATCAGAGACAACTTTATGATCAAGTGGAGAAAGTAGTACTAGGAAGATCTGAAGAAAATTAGACGGGTTCACAAATGTGAGAAGCTAGAGTCTAAGCGAATACTTTCAAGCTCTCATATTCCAATCACAACCGTGTTGAGTGTTGAGCTTTCCAGATGCCTGTTTCTCAGTGAACTCTAGCAGTTGGAGAGAGAAGAATAAAATGAAAAATGACCACACAAAACCAATAAGGGCATATAGCCAGAACATGAAAACATTACTCTTTCACACCTTGTGGTAATCTTTTGATTACACTCATTCTGTTTTATCATTTCTATAAAAACATATTTTTACATCAAAATCAATTTCCGGTTAATCATCATTTCTCTATTCTAGAACCCAATGAAAAAATTTTGCAAATGTGCCAACTCAAATGTGTTTTTTTGAATAAATTAAATCCACAATTGAAATATATTTCTTCACTGTGTTTTCATTCTATTGAATGGTGGAAACAGGTAAAACTATTTCAATCTTTTTCAACTGAGATAAGATCTATGTATTTCAACCACATAGTCATGGTTCACCCATTACACCATGGGCAATGTGATATCAGACTACTGAAGAGAAAGCTAATATATTTCTGTTTTTTGTAATTAGAACACAGACTAGAGGGGAAGGGAACCAAAAATCATTAAAGCCTGAAGATTTGTCTAAGTATATTTTATTTATGCTGGAATAAACTGAAAAAGAGACTATGAAAATATTATAGAAAACTGTTTCAAAAAATAAAGCAAATGTTTTAGATATGTTTTAAAAGAACCAGGGCTCGAGTGGCTTTCACTCCAATAAAGCTCAAGACCTTAAATTTTACTATTCAAACATTTTTCAGATGCATGTGGGGAGACTATTAGTGTTCATGTATTTTCACTTAGCTAATATTATAGTAGTTTACAAGATGAATGTAAAATTCTCATAAAGTACAATTTCCATTGAAAGCCCATAACATTATTTTCTGAAATAGAGATTATATTTAGATTCTTACTATTTGACTATTTGGTGGTGGTTGTCATAGTGGTTATAGTGATCTTTTTTTTTTTTAATGTGCACTTTGAATTCTATGCAAAATCAGCACAGCCTTTAAATTAACTTTCCCACTCAGCTCCTCTGTTAAAAAAATAACGGCCTTCTTCCATGAAAGGATGCAGATGGTGAAATCTGAAGATTAAATGTAAACTGTTTTCTCACATCTCTGTGTAGCTGACCAGTACTGAAGGCTCATGGGTAACAAGAGCAGATAAGAAAGGGAGCGCAAAAGAATCGCCTTGTGCTCCAGCTCACCCACATCCAGTCCATCTGCTTGCAGGGCCACCTCTTCCATCTGGACCAGACTCCACTGCTATCAACAATTCTCCCACACTGACACAGGTATCACCAACTATCTCTACAGCTGTGGGCTCAGCACCTCTCGTTGTTATCAGTGCCACTTGATTGCATTTACAGAGCAAAAAGAATAATTTTTTTTTGAAATCTGTTACATTCATTCTTGCAGGCTCATGAGCTGAGCAATTCAGATTTAAAAATTGTTTTGCAAGTAAATTTCTTCCTATGAAGTTTTCTTGGTTTAACGTTGAATATAGCTTTGTTAACAAATATTTCAATATATTTATTGGATTAACAAATGCGTAGAAAGAGCATATCATTGAGGACAGGATATGGGTAATTAAGTAATTATGTAATCAATTATTATTTTTTTGATTCTCTAAATTACATCTGTCTCTAAACTTTGCTATTTATGTGATACATGTTCACATTCTTGATATATTCTAGATGAGGTAAAGGATTTTTAAAGGCATTATAAATATATTTCTGTTTTCTTATGATGTTATCTTGTGTGAAATAATTAAATGTCATAGTGAATATTATAAACACACTGAAGTTTATATATTTGTTACTCATAAAATATAACAATGGAGCATGATGTTGAGCAAATAAAAATATGCAAAAGGGTTTAAGTTGATGGTACATGGGTAACTAGTGGACATAAGAATGTTTAAACTTTTTCTGTAATCAGAATTCTATTCCATATAAATTTCTGTATATTTAAATAATATTTAAAGTACTTAAAACAAGTTAATTTACTTTTAATTTGCAAGTAAAATCAATATTTCAAAGTAATTAGTTGCTTTTAGCATATGCCTTCAAATTTATGGCATACCTCAACTCACCCAATAGGAGTGCCTGTTAATCAACGTGCATTCCATTTTAAGGAATTCATTTCTAACACCATGTTAGTAGAGATGGCAACAATCTTTAGGAGATTATAGGAAGCAAATGCCTATGAGTCTTTACAAAAGTGAAGATAAATTTTAAAAAAATATATCAGGAGAGCTCATGAAGGAGAAATTTTATATTAATCCATTATGTAACATGATATAACTTTAAATACAAATGACTCATAAAATTTTACTTGGTACTTTTCTGGACAGGGACAATGTTTAAGTGTAGTATAAAAATTTCATAAATCATAGCATTTTTAACCTATTAAAATTAAATTTTATGTTTGGAGAAGTCCAGGTATAGCAAGTAAAATATCAATATCCAAGTATCTAAAGAGAGAGAATAACTGATTATTTTAAAAAAGGGAAAGAAAATAATTGATTGTAAAAATTTTTCTTAAAAAAAATGACAAAGGTAAAATCATTCATCAGTAGTTATATGACATGAAATATAATATAATTATGCATAGAGAACGTAGAAAGGATAGAACCTAAAAACCTTGAAAAAAAAAGAAAAAGACTATCAATTTGTGCCTTTTATATTTGTATCTTAAAATTTTCCAGAAATGAATGAAAAAAATTTAACATATGCAGATGTAAAATATCGTCCTTCTAAGAAGCAAAAACAAAAAAAAAGTGAGTATTATTTTCCATTCCTATTGAATCTTGATATAATTTTCTGTTCTTTGTTAAATCATTTCTCTAAAGATTTTCATCATAATTTACCACATGACATATTATATCTAACTTATTTTTCAGATTTTGTCATTTAAAAAATTTACCCAATGGACGTTACCTAGAAAGAAGAAAACAATTACAAAGATTTCTTTTATTTGAGAAATAAAATCTTTTGTCAATTCTATTCACACATATTAATAGCCTAATGCTTTGTGAGAAAAAGCGTGACTATTAAGCAGTAACCACATCTCTGTTTTAATCTCCAGAGATAAAAGAGCAGCATATTTATTCAGATGTGAAAACATCTGCTTCATAGTCCAGTCAGACGAAGATAACAAGACCTCGATCATCTAAAGAAAAAGGTAGAGTTTATGTAGAGGACCAGCTTATATGTCCTCAAATTGCAGAGCCTATGTGTACATAATTCAAGTAAAATGTGGCAGAAAACTCTGTTCTGAAGTAGTGTTCCAGTTTCATGAGGTTTTTTAAATCATATTTTATAATTTAAGCTCCTTCAGAAAAAGCAGTATTGAAAATTAAATATCCAGAGATTGAATGTAGTTTGAGTTCTGTACACATACATGCATTACGGAGTAAATAGGAAAAGCGTTTCTTTTCAACTTCTTTGGAAACAATTGTGACTCTCCTGATATCACTATCACTTATTCTACAAAGTTTCAAGAGACAATATTTAGTGAACATGATCTGATACAAAGGTAGGATTATAATTTCTTCTCTACAATAGCTGTGGTTAATCTTACTGTTGAAGGACACTAGTGAGAAAGGCTCCAATGAGAAAATTGTTATGTGTATGCAAGCATATGATATCTCCAAAATAATATATATCTTTTGATTTGGAATCAATAAAAATGACTTATTTAAAAGTATATTTACATTTTTAAAACCAAGTACATAAATCTAATATTTCTTTGTATTCATAAATCATTGAGATAAATTAGGGAATTATTTTGGTAAAGTTAGAATAAATGATTTCCTCAAGAGAACACAGGGATAGAATCGAAAGCAGAACCCAGGCATCTAATTCTCAGTCTATTGTTGGTTCCAATTGGTCAGTATTCAATTTAAATTATGATTTCAAATCTGAAGACATTCAAAAGGTAAGGTTTTTAATTTATGGAGTCTCCTTGTAAACTCTCCTCTTTAATTCAGTCCTCTATTTGCTGAGTTCCTCAATCTCTCTTTTCCTCCCTTCACTTTTATTTACCTGGTGCCTCATTCTTGGAATCCTCTGTTTCTTTCTCCTTTTAACAACTGGAATCTTGGGATTCATGGGTAAGTTAAACAAGACCTGTGGCCTAAATCACTTATCTTTTTCTTAGGAGTCACTATTTTTACTAGTATTTCTCTCCTACTAGTTCCATAGCCATGATCTCCATTTCTACCGAGGAAACCCCTCCTCCTGCCTTCATCACGAATGTAATCATTTGGCCATTTCAAAGTTCATTAAAAGCTTCTGGTGTTTTTTGTTTGTGTGTGTTTTTGTTTGTTCTTGTTTTTTGTTTTTTACATATAATGCCTGAATTGTATCCAGGATATTGCCAGGAATGGTATAATGAGCATTTGCTGCTGGTTGATCATGCTGTGTGCACATTAACTTTCTTTCTCCTCTCTGACATTTTTTTAATTACTGTCAAGTCCTCTTGGAACCTTCATTCTGAAGCTCAAATTTACTTTTCTAATTATTTATTCTTATAAATGCCTAATTCAGTTCAACATATTTTTCTCCTATAATATTGTAATTGCCTCCTAATAAGTCTAACATCAACAGACTCCAAAATCCTGTTGACATTGGCACAAAAACTTCTCCAGATATATTTCTGATCATGTCCTTAAAATGCTGAGAAATCATTAATGGTTTTTTCATTCTCCACTGAATTATGTTAAAATTCCCCTACTTATATTTGCTTTTATAATCATAATCTTACTTAAACCAAACAATTTTAAGTTTTACTCATGTTTAATTAGCTTCAACTTATTCTAGATCACCTGCTGTTTCCCGCACTTTCTCTAAGCTTCTTTGTCCTGGCACATTTGGTCATTCTGTTCCCTCACTGCACAGCTTTCTGCCTACAGCCCATCTCTGCCTATGCATTTCATACCCGTTTTATAAAATATGGATTATTCACTTTTGAGTTAATGTTTGTTAAGTGATATGAGGTGAATATGAGCCATTTTTCCATTTATTCAGTTCTTTAATATTTCTCCAAAGTCATTTAATTTTTAAGAGTAGATTTTTACACTACCTTTTAAAAATTTATTTCTGCGTATTCTATTATTTTTAAGCTATTATAAATATTTTCTCTTAATTTATTTTTAACATTGCTGTTAGTATAAAGAAATATGGTTATATTTCTATATTGCTCTTACACCATGTAGCATTGTAGATCACTAGCTCTTAGTAGTTTTAGTGAATGTCTTCAGATTTTCTCCGTAAACTATCTGGATAGTTTTATGTCATTTCTTGGATAATTTAACTAATTAACACCTTTAAGTTCCATGATGAATAAAATTGGTGACATGCATATTGTCATCTTGTTTCTAATATTAGGGGAAGAGCATTCAGCCTTTCAACCAGAAGATATAGCTTTGAGCATGTACACAATTGCCTAGAGATGACAGTGATTTTAGCAAAGTCTTCTTTGACTCTGTCTTTCCCCGATCTCACTTAAGACGGTTAAGATACCTGCTTGCATTGGTATCACAGCCATCTGTTAGACTCTACTAATTGCTGGCTGATGACTCTAGTTTTTGACGATGTTCTGAGGAATAAACTCCCCCAAAGTCTAATCTAATTTGGCTTGTCTTTTTTTCAGGGGTAGTATTTGAAACCAGTCTTTGACATTTGTATTCACCCCAAGAAGGCTTTTTTTTTTAGCTATGTCTTCCGTTCTATCCAATAAATTGACTCAACTATTTTTAAAATGATTGCTTTCATGGAGATATAAACCTCTTCTTAGCTCTTTACAACCATTCCCTATTCCTCACGTCCCACCTCCACTACAGTCCCTTCAATGTCCATGGTTATCAAGAGCATCCTTAGGCTTAAACTTTCCAGATCAAATAAAATTACTTCCTTTGGGAAAATTTAAAGCTCCTTATCTAATGACATGCTTGAAACAGAGACAGTGGCCCACTTTTCTGGGTAACACCTTTGCTTTATGAGCCAGGTCATGGAAGGAAGGGAGAGTAACTTCTGGTTTTTTCGGCTTGCCTTTCTCCTACTGAGAGATAGTCTGGAATGTGAGCTCAGATGAGAGCAAACAAAGCTCCAATATTCTTGACCTACTCCAACCAAAAGAGCTCTCCTCTACTCTATAGGTATGGGTTGGGTGGAGGGGAGGAGCTCCAACCCCATAGCCACATTGCCTAGAATTTAACTTATGCAACATAGAACTAGGAGGAATAAAAAATGCTGGAGAGATAGCCTTAGCTCATGATGTCTATGTAGAGATATCATAGACTGGGACCTGAGAGGAAAAGGAGCTTACTTTTTCTGGGGACAACCACTTATAGTGTATACTCCATGATGTTGACCTCAGGTGGGGTAAGAGAACAGGATATGACTCAAGTTGTACAGACTCTTACTGTTCTTATCATGATTTAGTCGCTATTTCTTAATTTAAAATATACCTTTAAGACAAGTTTTGAATATATTAAATGTTTTGTTTTGTTTCTTTTCATAATAATTGATTTCATATTGTCTGTTTTGCTAAGCTTATCATGCCACCATTCTGAGAGGGGCATTGTGTATTTTTAATTTTAATGTACTTTTTAGAAGTAAAACCTGATATTTTTATGACATGATATTTGTTTGTCTTTCCATTCTTATCTCCCTAAAATCCCTTATGTGAAACCTATCTTTTGATGTACTGAATAACTTTGGATTACATTACTTTAATATTTCATGTTTACTCCATTTGTTTACTTTAGAAAACTATTGCAACAAACTAGAATTTTGGTGTCTTTTTCACTTTTTTGCCTTTCTTTCATACATAGAGAAAAGACAAATTTAAGATGGACATTAACATGTGAAGTCTTACTGATTGCATCACAATATTCTACACTTTCCAGTTAGTCATTCAACTCTCTGCTGAGTTCTAGCAGCAACACTCAATATTCTTTGTATTACCATTTACATAGTACTCTAACTGCTCACTCTGGGCATCACAATGAGTGAATTTCTTGAGGACAGAATCTTTGCATAATTCATTGTTCTGTCATCAAGTTTCACTAAAAAGTGTTTTCATTAATCAATGTATTTTTAACAAATGATAGATGTCTGTGTAAATTATATGCTGAGAGGAAATGCCTAAAGTGGACACAAATAAAAATACCCCTTACTCTTCACCATTGACTAATATATTAAAATTAAAATGCTCCTTTTTATTCAATGCCATGTTATATTCTCCTTGAGCTAATGATGTTGAGTAAAGTTTTCCAGGCTCATCAGAAATGCCAAACACAGAAATCGCCATTGGACTGCAGAATAAAGGAAGACAATTCCACATTTAAAAACCTAACTCCCAAAGAGGAACCACCTAACACAGGTATGCAGGTAAATGGATTGAAGACTGAGACCAACAAGTGTTTCTCAGTTTCCCTCAATCATCTGATATTCTGCTTAAATTGAATATTCTTATAGAATAAACAATTGTGAAATCCAAATTTCTTCTTTATTTAATTGAACAAAAATAAATCACCTGTCCTTGAGGTTAGATTTTTCTATATGCATAATATTATATTTTTTAAAGTAGTACCAGTTCAACAGAAAAACAAACAAAAAACCTAGGTTTTCATTACCAGACCCTGTATTCATTATTTGGACCTTTATTATGGGTATGTAGATCAGGTACTAAGTTTAGATTATCTCTGTACCTACAGATTTTATTAAGTCGAAAGCAGTAATTTTCAAACTTTTCTACACATGTCACATATAAGGTGATTACAAAAATTTGGCAGCGCTTCAAAAAATATATTATTGTCAATCTGACAAAAAAATTAAGTATAATTTTGATTCATTCATCCCATACAGCTATTGATTTTTTAGCTGTCATTTTTTTTTTTGTATTTTTCTGAAGCTGGAAACGGGGAGAGACAGTCAGACCGACCCCCGCATGCGCCAGATCGGGATCCACCTGGCACGTCCACCAAGGGTGACGCTCTGCCCCTCCCAGGCATCGCTCTGCCACGACCAGAGCAACTTTAGCGCCTGGGGCAGAGGCCAAGGAGCCATCCCCAGCGCCCGGGCCATCTTTGCTCCAATGGAGCCTTGGTTGAGGGAGGGGAAGAAAGAGACAGAGAGGAAGGGGGGGTGGAGAAGCAAATGGGCGCTTCTCCTATGTGCCCTGGCCGGGAATGGAACCCGGGTCCCCCGCACGCCAGGCCGACGCACTACTGCTGTGCAAACCGGCCAGGGCCTAGCTGTCATTTTTTACTTGACAATCTAAGGGAAAAGAGGCCAGTGCTCCTCAATAAATAGTCAGGTACCCCATGTTTTACAATTTCTTGTGACATCCCAGTCTGCCATTGCGGTTGAAAATCACTGGTCTAGCCTGACCAGGTGGTGGCACAGAAGATAAAGCTACGGCTTGGGATGCAGAGGATCCAAGTTTGGAATCCCGAGGTTGCTGGCTTGAGCACAGGTTGGCTGGCTTTAGTGTGGATCATAGACATGACCCCATGGTCTAACTAGCTTGATCCCAAAGGTCGCTGGCATGAAGCCCAAGGTCACTTGTTTGATCCCAAGGTTGCTGGCTGGAGCAAGGAGTCACTTCATCTACTGTAGCCCCCCCGGTCAAGGCACATATGAGAAAGCAATCAAAGAACAACTAAGATGCTGCAGTGAAGAATTGATGCTTCTCATCTCTTTTCCTTCTTGTCTCTCTGATCTTATCTGTCCATCCTTTGTTCCTCTCTCTCTCTCTTTCTCTCTCTCTCTCTGTCTCTCTTGCTAAAAGAGAGAGAGAGAATCACTGGACTAGATAGTACAAAGAAACACTTCTCATTGTAAAGTTCTTTCAGTTTGAGTTGTGAGGAAAAATATCAATCTTCTTAGAAAATTTCTTTAAAATTTGTAATAATATTATTCATAGACTTGGAGAAATATAAGTAATAAAACTCTTTAACCAGGCAAGAGCATTTTTTAGTAATCTGAAAGAAACTTATCAGTCTCATAAAGCAAATGGTTTAAGAAGGACTAAGTAGGATTTCTCAACATCTCCACATCTTTTCAGGAGACACACTAACTGGTCTGGCAATATCTTTTGTTTTCAAGGAAATAAGATCAGGATGTGTGAATATAAATGGTCATGTGATAGAAACAGTTGTTATTATTTTTCGGATGAACTTAAGAACTTTGAAGACAGTAAGAAATTCTGCAATGAAATGGACTCCACACTTGTTAAGATAGACGATGAAAAAGAACTGGTGATGTATATCTTTGTTTTCCACCTCACACCGTACAGGGGTGGGCAAAAGTAGCTTTAGAGTTGTAATAAAAATAACTAATACAATAATTAGTAAATAAAATACAAGAAAATGGTTTTTCATATACAAAATTATAAACCTATCTTTTCTCACCTGTATTTATTTGGCCATTAGTTATTGGCTAAATCTCAATGCTTCACAATATTTGAGTGTCTCAGCACTGTGTACATTAGTAACCTAACTCAGATCCAAAGTGCTTATGGTAAAGTCAGAAACACAAATGGAAATTAAATTATAATTTTATTTAATTCATCTAACTCCTCCATAAGTAGAATTTCCACAAGAGAGCAAATATAAAGTCAAAAATGATGCTGTTAGAAAAATATTTGCCTTAAAATACGTTATTTTATGAAGAATTGTATATCTTATATTGATAATTTTATAGAAGTTTAGCTTCAGCTCCTCTTAAAAAAAGCATCTTACCACTTAAAAAAGTTATAAAATATAACATTACCACTGAGTTAGAGGTAAAAAGAAAAACAATATGAATTTAAAGTTGATGGTCAATTATTTCTAAATTCTATTAAAATTTTAATTCGGACTAGCTTCCAAAGAAAACTGAACTGAATTATTTCATAATCTTTATCATTTTATTTTGCTTTGAATACAAAATTAATTTACTATTATTTCTGAGAAAATCAATATATCTTAATAGTCCATGTCAAGATCAATTTTTAAATATTCGGTCAAAGTAGATTAAAAACACTAGATCACTCTTAGTGATTGGATAATCTAATTATTCATATTTATGGCTTTCAACAACTCAAGAGTCACTATAAAAGAATATAAATTTAAAAACCATCCAGAAAACAAAGAAAAATTTGAATCCAGAAAATAAACATTTGTAAAGTCTGAATTAATCTTATTATTAGTACAACAGATAACTGCCTGTATGGCAATAGATGTTAACTAGACAATGTGGTGATCATTTTGTATATGTACAAATAGAAGCTTACTACATTGTATACCTGAAATTAATATAAACTCTTATATCAATATATTTCCATTTTTAACCAGAAAATTGCAATTGCTGGTAATAAAATAAATTTTTAAAAATCCATTTTGCTTACTGACAAAGAGCTTATATAAAAATATATACATTGAAAATTGGCCAAGTCCCAGATAGACCGGTTGGTTGGAGCATCCTCCCGAAGTACTGAGGTTTCTGGTTCAATCCCTGGGTCAGGGCACATACAGGAATAGATCAATTATCCTGTCTGTGTGTGTCTCTCTCCCTTCCTCTCTCTCTAAAATTAATAAAAAGATAACGTTAAAACAAGTGGCCTGCTAAGGGAGCAAATGTGATATTTCAGATTTTCTATCTCTGTTTATCATAAATTAATAATGACATTTTAGAGATAAAAATATATAAGATTTAAATGAATGGTGACCAGATTTTTAGAAATACTTATATAACTATACTAAACCCACCCTGAATTCTTACAGAAATATTAGAGAAAGAGTGAAAAGTGTGAGCTTTCACACCTGGAGCCCAAAGCAGAAATCAGACTTTCCTCAGACCTCATTTTTAAGCTACAGCCATAGTATTGAAAGCAAATTAAAAGATTTCAGTAAGTCTAAATAAATATAGGTAAATTAAGAGAGTAGTTTTTTTGTCACAATTATGCCTCTATATTTAAAAAAATACCAAAAACTGAGCTTCCATTATTTTACAATTTAAATAAGATCAGGATGAAGATGATCTCTATATTTTTGGTTTTTCACAATAATAAAAATCTCAACAAGATTATCTTTATTTTAGAATTATAAAAGGATTCTTACTCATAAAGCATGTTTATTTTATAACAGAAGTTCATTTGAAGCCAATTACACTCTCTCTCTTGGATTGGGTTGTACCGTAAAGGAATCAGCAGTCAATGGATATGGGAAGATGGCTCACGACCATTTACAGAAATGTAAGTCTCTAGAATAGAAGCAAAGTAAGAATTTCTATAATCACAGATTTTGGTTTACATTTCAGAAAGTGTACAGGGAAAAATGCACACACACATATATATATAAGCATGTATACATACATATATATGTACATACACGTACACACACATATCGTAACGACTTAAACTCAGTAAATGAAGGAGTCTTTACAGCTTTTTCAACTTCATGCCTATATTTCTCTTAAGGTACTCTTTCACAGACCCTAGGGCACCGAGAGTATATGTCTATAAAGTAAGAAAAACCTATCACCTTAAATTTGCTGAATATCTTTTATTGTGTCTGCAATAGTGAATGAATGTTTTACATCATTTATATGCTTCTATTTTATGTTAAGCTATTTTGAAGATTCTAAGACAGGAAACTGTGCAAGGATGACAACAGAAGGGAAGATTGTTTCTTCTTATGATTACAAACGCTCGCACTATGTATGTGAGAAGAAAATTGGTTGTCTTGTGACCTAACAATGAGAACACAACAAAAACAACAGAAGACTCTTGGAAGTTCTAGGGTTTCTGTTTCATTTCAGATATCTTTGATTTTCTGTACCAGTATTTAAGCCTCTGCTTGATTTGAGGCTGGAATAATTGGTACATCATGAAGAGTTATGTCAGACACATAGTCTGCCCCTCTGCTGTGAAGACCGCCAATTGACAATGAGCATGAGCACAGGTTGGTGGGGTAAAAGAGTGTGAGTGATCCTGATGGAGGTTAGGAAGCAGAGTTCTGTATACCCTATGCCTGCAACTCACACAGACTTCTCAAGCAGTCCTACAAAATCAGTCACTGTAATGCACGTTGCGGCTGGGAATTATTGCCAACTGTCATTAAAGTTATTATTCTGTGAGGGTGTATGCATTTGTTTCATTCCTTACTTTTCCAGACAACGATAATAGAGTATATTAGAAAGAGAATAGTATTTTAAATTAGATATGAGTTTAAGATCTGCACCACAACGAATATGTGTTCTCTGGCAAGTTTGAACTTCGGAGTCTTAGTTTTCTTATTAGTAGGAAAATTATAATGCTGTTTTTGCAAAATGACAGTACCATCAGCAGTGTATAAAAGTTCCATTTGCTTGCACATTTCCAGAATTCAATATTGTCAGTTTTAAAAATCATTTCAATAAGAGTGTAGTATAATTTAATGGTGATTTTTAATTTGTATTTCTCAAATAAATGTTGCTAATCATCTTTTCACGTTTTTGTCAACCACATATCTTCTATAATATAATGTTAATTAAAATATTTTTAAATTTATTTTGGGTTGTTTGTTATGTTATTATTGAGTTACAAAGTTATTTATATATTTTGAGTACTGGTATTTTATCAGACATGTTTTATAAATATTATTATATTGTCTTTCAATTTTATCTTTCATTTTCTTAATTCATTCTTTATAACAAGGTTTAAGGAGTTTTTTTGTGTCCTAAAAAATTTTAAATTAACCAGAGGTTGAAACTTTTTGTCCTATGTTCTCTTCTAAAAGTTAAAGTTAACATTAAATTCTATACTTCATTTCATGTTCATTTCTGTATATGATGCAAGTACAGGTTGAGTTCTTTTTTAAAAAATTTTGCATATAAATGACTATTTCAGCACCACTTTTTAAAACAACACTATTATTCTATTGAAATATCATAGCATTTTTGTCAGAAATCAACTGACTATATGTGGATGGATCTATTTCAAATCTCTATTCGGTTTCATTGATTGGTATTTATCTTCTTTCACCAAGATCTTGGTTATTTTTTAAATTTATAGTCTTTGTGTGTTTACTTCAATTTTATATACTTATTTTATTTGTTAATTTATTTGATTGAATTAGTTCTCCAAACGATACATTTTTCAACTGTACAACTCAATATGACACAATCTACATTCATGTCTGGGACACGTGGGTGCTGCGTATAAAAATCTTTTAAAAAATTTTGTACTAAAAAATTTTTCCCTTTTCATTGAATTTATTGGGTTAACAAAATTATGCAGGTTTCAGGTGCACAATTCTACAACACATCATCTGTATACAGTATTGTATGTGCACCACTGCAAGTCTAGCCTCAGTTCATCAATCACCATTGATCACCCCGTACCTCCTCCACTGACCTCAACTGCACCTCACTCCAGAAGTCAGCACACAGTTGTTGGAGTTTGTGAATTTTTTCTCTTTTTTTTCCTTTTTGTCAATACCTTTACCTCCTCACCCAGCCACCACAACCTACAACAAACCTGTTCTCTATGAGCCTGGGTCTATTTGATTTCTTATCTTTTTTCAAGTACAGTTTACATACAATGTTAACTTGTATTAGATTCATGTGTACAGCATATTTTATAGTAAGTTGAACTACAATACAATACTTTGTGTTTTCTCAAAGGTGTTTTAATTTTTTTTCCCCCGAAAAGTAAAGTTTCCCTAGAGGCCATATTTTGATTATAATTCCATACCCCAGTAAAAGTAACAAGGGCTGCTGGAGAAATGGCTGATTTTAAGATGGGGATAGGAAATATAAAAGGTGAGCCTGGAGCATTCTGTGGTGCTGGACAATAGGAAGTGCCTAACATAACAGCGTGTGTCAAAGGGTGGCGCAGTGGATAGAACGTTGGACTGGGATGCGGAGGACCAAGGTTCAAGACCCCGAGGTTGCCAGCTTGAGTGTGGGCTCCTCTTGTTTGAGCAAAGCTCACCAGCTTGGATGCAAGGACACTGGCTTGAGCAAGGGGTTACTCGGTCTGCTGAAGGCCCACAGTCAAGGCACATATGAGAAAGCCATCAATGAACAACTAAGGTATCACAACAAAAAACTAATGATTGATACTTCTCATCTTGCACCCTTCCTGTCTGTCTGTCCCTCTCTCTGACTCAATCTTTCTCTGTAAAAAAAAAAAAAAAAGGATATGACAACCAGGTAAAAATTTCCCGTAGCCAAAGCTAAAACAATTTGAGCAACAAAAAATGCATCATTGAATTCTAACTCAAAATAAAAAAGTTTCGGTGAATTCATAAGAGTAAATAATGATTGAGTAAATAAATAAATAAATAAATAAATAAGGGAGAGGAGACAAATCTCCTGTGCTGAAAAATTCTTCATCAGGTAGTTACTCGTGTTTCAAGGAAGTGAGGCTGGACTCCTCACTCCTCAAACCAGTTGTTCTCAAACACTTTGAAGTTGGGACGCATTTAAAATCCTAAAAATAATTGTAGGCGCACTATATACCAATTTCTGAGAAATATGTTATCATAAGTCAAATATTAAAGAAAAAAATATAAAGTCCAAGTGTGCTTTTACTGTAATTAAACAAAATAAATATGACAAAATTAAAATTATTCTGACATTAAAAAACATTTTTATGTTACATTTTTTGAGTTATATTTTTAAAATTCATAAAAAAGAGGGGTTAAAAAATTTTAAAAATGACAAAAATGTTATATAGATAGATAGATAGATATAGATATAGAAACATTCTTAGTAAGATTTAGTAAATTCAGCAGGTCCCAGTGAGAATGTGTTAAGTTTTTTCATTCTTGTGTTATGAGAAACATGAGCTTGATGTGTCCTAATGATTTCCTCAATGTTTGGGCATATATTTGAAAGACAAACTCTCACTTTCTTGTCAATACATTAAAGAATTACTCTCTTTTTACTCTTAATTGTGTTGAGTACAGAAAACCCCCACCATACATATCATCTCAACTTGACACCAAACATAGGATAGAAGAAATTTGCCTCCAATCTTTCCGGGGAATATGGGGTTAGTGTAAACAATCCAGCATCACAGCTTAACAGCCTTTTGCAACCTAATCAGACAAGTGAGGTGAGCAGTTAGAAACACTGTCAGCTTACAGCCAATTCCCCATACCTATGTCCCCCAAAAATCTAAACTCCAAAATCCCTGATTTTTTTTGGTCCCCAACAGGCACATATTTCTCTGGAATACCATATGGAGCACCTAGAAATCTTCTAGGGTGCACCAGTGTGCACTCGCGCACACTTTGAGAATCACTGCCTTAAACACTTATTTTACATTTAGTTTTTTTATCTTTTTATTTCTAATTTTACTATTTTCTCTTCTGAATTTTGTTATTTCCTCACTTTGCATGATTTGGTTGCTGTTTTTTCTTTTTCTAGTTATTCAGGGTGGAAGCTGAGATTATTGATTTGTTCAACTCTTCAATATCCTTAGTAATTTATGACTATATATGCTATTGGTTACTAAAAGAGTGTTTAAGTCTTCTACTATTGTGGATTTCTAAATTTTTCTTTTCAGTTCTATCAAGGTTATATTTTATTTTAGATATAGTTCTAAAGTACATAGAACATTATAACAGATACAAGGATCTAACCTTAAAAATATAATAAATACTGATATCTTATATATTTGCTTCAGATCCAGATATCATTAAGAAGGACACTGTACTCCTCCCCAAGCCCATTCACTTTCTGATACATGTACAACTTGTATCTTGAAGTTTATGTGTATCTTTGTTCATGATTTCATATTTGAATACATATTAACAACTCTTATGTATTCCATGACTACATGTGTACTACTATGTATTGATTTATATGACATAATTATGAATGAGCGATATTCAAAATAGAAGAATATCTAAATGATGATTATCACTATGCACGATCTGTGCTGTTATTTTATTCAGCATTATGTCTCCCAACTTCTACCCATATTGATGTAAGTAAATTTAGAACTTCATTTTAAGCTCAGTTCAGAATTCCTTTGTATGAAATCCATAAGAGTTCATTCATTTGTTTCTCTGCTCTGAGACATCTCAAGTATTTCTCATTTTTCTCTACCAATATTGCTGCAATAAACATCTCTGTCAATAGGTGAAATTGCTTATTCTTATAATTGGTCTGGGTTTTTTTTTTAGCATTCAAGTTGTCTTTTATATTATTACATTAAATAAGTTTCTTAAAAATCTAAATACAGTCCTTTTATTGTTGTTTTTGTTATATATAATTTAAATATCTTCTTTAATTTTTTAGTGTTTTTTTTTAGCTTTCTCTGTTTATTTGTTTTGAAATATCATAGACTCACAAGATTTTGTAAATATAGGACAGAGAAATCATATGTATCTTACACCCAGATTTCCACAAAGGTAGTATCATATATAACTTTGAACATTTGCATGACAACTTACATATAAAATGTATGATAATATAAAAACTAGGAAATTACCATTAGAACAATCAGTGGACCTATTACTTTGATTTTATCAGTTTTGTTTGTTTAATTTTTAATCATTATAAAACAGGCATAACAGAAAATTTAGCATCTTTAATACTTTTAAGTAAAATGTTCGTGTTACCTATATTCACATTATTGTGCAATTAATCTCCAATATTATCTTGCAAAACTGAAATTGCAATAATTCCCACTTCCCCCTTTGCCAGAGTCCTCAGAAACCACCGTTCTACTTTCTTTCTCACTGAATTTGACTACTGCAGACACTTCATGGAAGTGAATAAAAAATTACATTTGTCTTTGATTGGCTAATTTCACATAACATAATGTCCTAAAGTTTCATCCACGTTGTAGTATATGTCTGAATTTCCATTCTATATAAGGCTACATAATATTTCATTGTATGTACATACTACTTTTTGTTTACCCATTCATTTACAAATGGAGACCTGGATTGATTCCACTTTTTGCCTAATGTGAACAATGCTGCTATGAACATGATGTACAAACATCAGTTTAGGACTTCATTTCCATTGGATACATATGAATAAAAGAATTGTTGAATCATATGGTAGCTCTTTTTTGAGGAACAAACATACTGTTTTTCACAGCAGCTGTAACACCCCACTCTTCACTAGCATTACACACTGGTTTCAATTTCTCCACATCATTTCCAACACTCATTACTTTCTGAGATATTTTTGCTTTGATAGTTTCAATTGTTCTGCTTTTCCTCCCAGTTTCATTGTGATATAATTGACATACAAAACTTTACAAGTTTAAGGTATACAGAATAATGACCTGACTAATATTGTGAAATGATTACCACAATAAATTTGATAACAGTTGTCATGTCACATAGAGACCAAATATGTGTATGTATATATATGTTTTGTTTGTGATAATAACTCTTAAGATTGCGGATTATTTCACCAAAAAGAGGCTGGAGGAGGAAGGAGAGAGGACTACTAGACCTAAGCTACTCTAAGGGGAACACAACTTGATTACATTCCCCTGAGAAAAGCATTCCATCATTTACCATTAATACACTTGTGGAAAATCAGTTGATTAGAGAAGAAAGATGGCGATAAAGTAGGTGGATTTTCCAACTACCAAATCCTAACAGTTGTATTACAATTTATTTTAAGAAGTCATCTTGAAAAACCAACTTTGGACTAAACTCAGAGGAATCTATAACCAAGTATCACTGAAGAAGCCACACCGAGATAAGTAGAAAGCCCGGAGGGACTCTCACAGCGGGATGGATTGCCGTGAGAGGTGTGGGTCCTCAGCTCCTGACCCATAGGCCCACTTAGAGCCCCAGAGCCAAGAAGAGGTGTCCAGACAGCATTTACTAATGAAAAGAACAGGATTTCTGTCCGGGAGAAAGAAACACACCTCTCTGATGTGGACTCTGTTTAAAGGGACTGCACATAAAACCTCGTTCTAAGACACTTACCTGGGGCTCTGGCGAGAGAGAGCTGAGAGGACTGGAGTTGCAGAAGGAGAGTGTAAAGTGGGAGGCCCAGGGAGAGACATGTGGGGATGGCCACCAGAACCATATGCTGAATCATTCTCCAGTACTGCAGTGACCATCTTTCTTGGGCAGCATCTCCTTTGTGTGGCATCAGCCTAGGAAACAGCAGCTGCTTTGCCCTCGGGAGTTTCTCCTATCCCAAGGATAGCGATGGGTTGTTCTGAGAGGCCAGGAAACAAGGGGTGGCATCAGTGACTCAGTTTTCTGGTGCTGAGACTGGATCTTCCCACCACGCTCTCCTGAGTCTATGACTGGTGCTTCCACCTCAAAAGAAACTCAGCTGAAACTGTCCTGAGAGGGGACAGAGTGTGCCTCTGGGTCTAAGAGGCCACATCAACTGGACTCCTGGGGCCACACTTTACTAGGGTCTGAGAAAAGTCTAGACAGACTGTCACTTGGGGCCAAGGGGCAGATCACACACACCACCCTTCTTAATCCCAGAATTGCTGCAGACTCTAGACTCTCCCACAGGTTTTTTTTAGTGAATGAGCCCAACATGCAGCTAGTAGACAGGCTGCAAGTGGTGAGACTTAGGGAAACTTGGCCGTTTGATTGGAATTTCCCTCAGGACCAAAGTGGGTAAAAGTCATCCAAGGACTTCAGCTTGGTATTTCCATGTACACCTGGGCACAGCAGAAGCAGCCACAAACTCTGAATTGACTGTGGCTCCAAGAACGTTGCTGAAGGCCCATCACAGGCAGTTTTTCCCACTGGTCTGCACTGGATTCCTGCTTAGGAGGCCCAGAGCTGGTACATACAGAGGCCAGCTGTGGAAAGCATTGGACCAGGACGTAACAACCCTTACTAGAGAGGTATTCTAAGGAAAAGCTCGTCACACCAGGCCCAGCTAAGGAGAGTTCCACTCTCTCTGATCAGCACCAGCACAGTGGCTCTTGTGCATTGGAAAGGGAAGAGCTTCATACTCAACCATCCTGGGCACTGGATATTCTGTCCTCTTAGTCTAGAGTCCTCAAGGGGAAGGAAGAGAGGCTTGAAGTTTGGATATTTAAGTGTGGGTCCCTATGAGTCTATTGATGGATCTGGTCAAGGAGCTTAGGCACATTTGGGAGGGACAGAGTCAGCCCCAGGAGAGGACTTTCTCATTCTCCTCCCTGAGACTGAGGTCTCAACAGCTAAAAAAACTTCTGCATAATGGATTGTCAGCCACACTCAGTCTGAACCTACTGCTCGTCTTATTGGTGAGAAATAAAATTTGACTATCCAGCAGTGGCTGAGAGATAAAGATTTGGAGTGGGGGGCCACATTGTCAATACTAAGCTCCTGACCAAGAGACTCCTGAAATATGGAGTCCCACAAATGTTTCATTTACAACCTGAGCTGCATTAAACAACTAAGCATGCAACCTTTAGAGGCGTTGTTTGAGTGAGGCCAATCTGAGCCCACACTACAATCCTACTACAGAAGAATCTCTGGGAATATCAGGCAGCTGCAAGAAGATAAGGAGGAGCTGAAAAGTGGAGACAAATCTCAAAGAGCATGGGGCTTTTAAGAAGCTGTTATCATCCCTAAGCAGGAAGAAGCTGATCCTTATACAAAAGTTGGTTCCTGGCCCTGGCCGGTTGGCTCAGCGATACAGCGTCAGCCTGGCGTGCGGGGGACACGGGTTCGATTCCAGGCCAGGGCACATAGGAGAAGCACCCATTTGCTTCTCCACCCCTACCCCCTCCTTCCTCTCTGTCTCTCTCTTCCCCTCCCACAGCGAGGCTCCATTGGAGCAAAGATGGCCCGGGCACTGGGGATGGCTCCTTGGCCTCTGCCCCAGGCGCTAGAGTGGCTCTGGTCGCGGCAGAGTGACGTTCCGGAGGGGCAGAGCATCGCCCCCTGGCGGGCAGAGCGTCGCCCCCTGGTAGGCGTGCTGGGTGGATCCCGGTCGGGTGCATGGGGAGTCTGTCTGACTGCCTATCCCCATTTCTAGCTTCAGAAAAATACAAAAAAAAAAAAGAAGAAATAACCTGTTTGAAGAAATTATAGCTGAAAATTTCTCTAAATTGATGAATGAAAAGTCACACAAGTTCAAGAAGCACAGAGAGTTCCATTAAAGAGGAACTGAAGGAGGCCTATAGTGAGACACATCATAATTAAAGTGTCAGAATTAAGAGACCAAGAAACAATTCTAAAAGCTACAAGAGAAAAGCAGTTAATTACCTACAGAGGGGCCCCCATAAGGATGACATCCTACTTCTCAACAGAAACACTTGAGGCCAGAAGGGCCTTTAGAAATATTGAGTGATTGGCAAGAAATATTTAAAGTGATGCAAAGCAAGAACCTACAATCAAACCTTCTTTTTCCAGCAAAGCTATCATTAAAAATTGAAGAAAAAATAAAAAGCTTTCCAAACAGAAAAAACACTCAAAAAATTTATACAACCAAAATAGTACTGCAAGAAATGTTAAGGGGCCTACTGTAAAAAGAGTAAATAAAAAAAAAAAAACGTGAAAAAGATGATTGTAAACTTAAAGAATAAAATGGCAATAAACAACTACATATCAATAATAACCTTAAATGTAAAAAGATTAAAATCTCCAATCAAAAGACAACAGGTAGCTGCATGGATAAGAAAATAGGACCCACACATATGCTGTCTACAAGACACCAAACTCAGAATAAAAAGATACATATAGACTAAGAGTGAAGGGATGTAAAACAGTGTTTCACACAAATAGAAATTTTAAAAAAGCTGATGTTGCAATACTTCTTATCTGACAGAATAGACTTTAAAACAAAGGCTCTGGTAAGGTATAAAGAAGGCCACTACATTATGATAAATGGAGCAATCCAATAGGAGGATATAACCATTGTAAATATTTATGCGCCTAACATAGGAGCACCTAAATATATAAAGCAGATTTTGATGGATATAAAGGGCTAGATCAACAGCAATACTATAATAGTACGGGATTTTAATAACCCACTGACATCAATGGGTAGATCCTCCAGATAAAAAAATTAACAAAGAAACAGCGGCTTCAAATGACAAATTAGATCAACTGGATTTAATAGATATCTTCAGAACCTTTCACCCCAAGGCAGAAGGAAAACATTCTTTTCAAGTGCTCATGGTATATTCTCTAGGATAGACTACATGTTAGGACACAAAATGAGTCTCAATAAATTTAAGAAGATTGAAATCATATCAAACGTTTTCTCTGATAACAATAGAATGAAACTAGAAATCAACTACAATAGAAAAACTGAAAAACATTCAATCACTTGGAGGCTAAATAGCATGTTATTAAATAACAAATGGGTTAACAATGAGATCAAGGAAAAATAAAAAAATTTCCTTGAAACAAATGAAAATGAACATAAAACAATTCAAAATTTATGGCACACAGCAAAAGCAGTCCTGAAGGAAGTTTATAGCATTATAGGAATATGTCAAGAAGCAACAAAAAGCTCAAATAAACAACTGAACCCTGCATCTAAAAGAACTAGAAAAACAAACAACAATAAAGCCCAGAGGATGGAGAAGGAAGGAAATAATAAAGATCAGAGCAAAAATATAAATGCCATAGAGGCTAAAAAAACAATAAAGAAGATAGATGAAACCAAGAGCTGGTAAGTTGAAAAGGTAAACAAGATTGATGAATCTTTAACCAGACTCATCAAGAAAAAAAAGAGAGAGGATTCAAATAAATAAAATTAGAAATGAAAGTGGAGAAGTAACAACTGACACCACAGAAATACAAAGGATTTTAACAAAATACTACGAAGATCTGTATGCCAAAAATTGGACAACCGAGGCAAAATGGATAAATTTCTAGAAACATATAATCTTCCAAAACTCAATCTGGAAGAATGAGAAAACTTAAACAGACCAATTACAACAAATGAAATTGAAACAGTTACCAGAAAATTCTCAGCAAACAAAAGTCCTGGACCAGATGTCTTCACAGGCAAAATTTTTCAAATATTCAAAGAAAACCTAACACCAATCCTTCTCAAGCTACTTCAAAAAATGCAAGAAGAGGGAAGACTTCCTAGTTCCTTTTATGACGCAAACATAATCCTCATTCCATAACCAGGTAAAAACACTACAAAGAAAGAAAACTATAGGCCAATATCCCTGATGAACTTAGATGCTCAAATTCTCAACAAAATATTAGCAAACTAGATGCAGTCATACATGAAAAAATCATACATTATGATTAAGTGGGATTTATTCTGGGGAGGTAAGGCTGGTACAATATTCAAATATCAATCAATGTGATTCATCACATAAACAAAAGAAAGAAGAAAAATCACATGATAATATCAATAGATGCAGAAAACATTTGATAAAATCCAGCACCCATTTACGATAAAAATCAGCAAAGTAGGGAAACAAGGAACATACCTCAACATGATAAAGGCCATCGATGACAAAACCAGGGACAACATTATACTCAATGGGCAAAAATTAAAGCAATGCCCTTAAGATCAGGAAGAAGGCACTTTTATTCAACATAGTTCTGGAAGTCCTAGCCACAGCACTCAGACAAGAAGAAAAAATAAAAGGCATCAAACTTGGAAAAGAAGAAGTAAAACTCTATTTGTTGATGATATGATACTGTACATAGAAAATCCTAAAGTCCCAGTCAAAAAATGAATAGATATGATAAATGAATTAAGCAAGGTGGCAAGATAAAAAATTAATATTTGGAAATCAGTGCCATTTTTATACACCAAAAATAAACTGTCTGAAAAATGAATTAAGGAAACAATCACTTTCACCATTGCAATACACAAAAAAATACAGTACCTAGGTGTAAATTTAACCAAAGAGGTAGAGCATTTGAACTTGGAAAATTATAAAGCATCTATCAAAGAATACAAGGAAGATATAAACAATTAGAAGAATATACCTTGTTCATGGATAGGAAGAATATACCTCATTAAAATGTCTATATTACCCAAGGCAATCTATACATTCAATGCAATTTCTACTAAAATACCAATGGCATATGTGAAAGATATAAAACAAATATTCCAAAAATTTATATGGAATTAAAAAGAACACGAATAGCCTCAGCAATCCTGAAAAAAAAAAGAATAAAGTGGGAGGTATCACACTACCTGATATCAAGTTATACTACAAGGCCATTGTACTCAAAATACTTGGTACTAGCATAAGAACAAGCATATAGATCAATGGAACAGAACAGAGAATCTAGAAAGAAATCCACACTATTATGGACAATTGATATTTGACAAAGGAGGTAAGAGCATACAATGGAGTAAAGACAGCCTCTTTAAAAAATGATGTTGGGAAAATTGGACAGCTACCTGTAAAAAAATGAAACTAGACCACCAACTTACACCATTCTCAAAAAACAAAAAAAAAAACTCAAATTGGATAAAAGACTTAAATGTAAGCTGTGAAACCATAAGTATCTTAGAAGAAAACATAGGCAGTAAGTGCTCTGACATCTCTTGAAGCAATATATTTGCTGATTTATTTCCACGGGCAAATGAAATAAAAGACAGGATAAACAAATGAGACTATATCAAAATAAAAATCTTTTGCACAGCTAAAGACAATTTGAACAGAATAAAAAGACAAACCACACAATGGGAGAACATATTTGAAAATACATCTGATAAGGGGTTAATAACCAAAATTTATAAAGAACTTGTAAAACTTAACACCAGGATGATAAACAATCCAATCAAAAAACGGGCAGAAGTAATGAATAGACACTTCTCCAAAGAGGACATACAGATGGCCAATAGACAGATGAAAAAATGTTCAACATCACTAACATTTAGAGAAATGAAAATTAAAACACAATGAGATATTATTTCACACCTCTCAGAATGGCACTCATTAACAAAACAACACATAATAAATGCTGGCGAGGATGTGGAGAAAAGTGAACCCTCCTGTACTGCTGGTGGGAATGCAGACTGGTGCAGCCACTGTGGAAAACAGTATGGAGATTCCTCAAAAAATTAAAAATGGAACTAACTTTTGACCCAGCCATCCCATTTTTAGGAATGTATTCCAAAAACACCATATCACTGATTCAATAGAAGAAATGCACCCCCATGTTTATGGCAGCATTGTTCACAATAGCAAAGATCTGGAAACAGCCCTAGTATCCATTAATGGACGAGTGGATTAAGAAGCAGTGGTACATATATATAAAATGGAAAAGTATGGGGCCATGAAAAAGAAGGAAATCTTATCTTTTGTGACAACAGGGATAGACCTGGAAACTATTATGTTAAGTGAAATAAGCCAGGCAGAGAAAGAAAAATATCATATGACCTCACTCATTTGAGGAATCCAATAAATAATGTGAACTGAGGAACAGAATTGAGACAGAGGAGGGATCTAAGGGACCAGAGGAAAAGAGGACAGAAGGAAAGGGGATGATAATATGGGATAAACCTGAAGAGAAGGGGGGGGGCTTCAGGCGGAAGGGGGAAAAGAAGATGTTGAGAGGAATACAGGGGAGGAGGGGATGCATTCGAGACACTAGAATCTATGTAAACACAGTAAATAAAATCAATTAAAAATCAAATCAGATATGATATCCCCATCACACACACAAAAAAAGGCATAAAGTGAATACAGCAAAATCTGATCTAAGAATTATAATATCATGATCTGATGAAAGCCTGTGACCACCTCTGATCTGTTCCCTCGTCACCCTTCACCCCTCACATACTCAGTGCATTGGTCATGTAGCAAACTTTCCTATCCAGTTTTCCAGCGTAGACAGGTACCCACTAATGGCATGCACACCTGCGCATGATTTTAACTTTATGTACATGGAATGACAAAGCATGTCCTTTATCTCAACACTCTTTCCCCACTAGTCATTATCCATGAAAGCAGTCTTGAGACCCAGAGGGCAAAGCTCAGACCATGAGGAAGCCAAGTGCAACTCCTTCCAGGGTCAAGCTGCTCTGAGCTGTGAGGGGTCAAAACTGACTCCCTCAGAAGGGAATGAGCTTCCTATTCCTAGGGCTAAGCAAACAAAGCTCTAGCAGAGAGGCAGGGGAAATGGACTCAGGAGCCACTGTCTGTCCATAAGACCCTTCATCTTAGGATCTCCCATGAAACCTTAGGGTCTCTCCTGTACACACTAGATCTCCCATGAAATTCTCAGGGAAGCTGTAGGGTTGGTCCAGCCCAATGTCAACAGATGTGATACATGTGCCAACAGAGAACAATTGTTTGTAACAATGTTCTGGAAAAGATGCCCTGAAAAACTCCAACCCCCTGGTTCCCAAAGCAATCAAAGCAGCCCAATGCACCTGGCCCCCTCCCAGGCCTGTATGTGAAATTAGTATCTTCCTCTCACATAATCATTCTTTATTCCTTGGCTACAGTGTCCTCTCCCAATTTCTGTCTCTGATAACCCAAATTTCTTCTGCTCCCTCAGGCTCCAAAAGGGTCAATAGTGCCCTGTCTGCCCACCCTTGGCACCCACCCAGGCATAGAATATAGTCCATCAACACAGCCTCAGGCCCTGCACATTCTGGCCCTGAACCCTTAGTCTGGGCTCACCTCCCAACACTCAGGCCCTCTCCCTCTGCTCCAGTAATTCTGCCGTTTTACCCTACAAATACTGAACTTCTTATAACGTCAGGGCCTTTGCAGTTTCTCCCTCTAAGACGCATCCCAATCTCACAGTTGACTTCTTCCTTCACTGAGTTTTGGCTACAACATCATGTGCTCAGAGGCCCTCCCTGACCACCCTGGCAGTGCACCACCCACTCCTCGGGGTCTTGTCTCTGTATTGAATCCTTCTAAGCTCACCTCAGTGCCTGGGATTATTTTTCCCCACCCAGGTCCCAAGTCAACCCTCAGTGATCAAGGTCCTAGAGATGGAAGTAGAAGAAAAGAGTTACCTAAAAGCGTGAAAGCAGACTTGTGTCCCAGTTTTTCCTCTTTGGCCTTTAAACAAGACAATATATTCTGCACACCTATTGCTATAGCACATATATACCGAAACCATATTGGCTTATAATAATGAGTAAAAATTATCCCACTTGGGTCATAAGACTAGTGATCTGAGCTTGATTATTCTCCTCTGAGGCTGCATTAAGGGAAGGCTGAGACTTGAGTACTAGAAAGGTTCTTCCATCTCTGCTTTGCTTCATAACCAGTTCAAGGAAGACCTGTGTCCCAAACTCAGCAAATGCACAGCAGGCCTTGCAACAGAACTATGGAATGAGAACCTCTGTTCTGTCTAGAGGCCAGCATGGCTAGGACGTGCAACAAACTTCCCTGAGAGTAAGGCCAGCATGAAAAGCAGCTAGAATCCTGATAATATAACTTGGGCCCCTTGGGCGAGCCGAACCTGAGGCTGACATGGTTTGGATGGAATTGGGGCCCAGTAGAGCTAAGTTTTAAACCATCAGAACAAGGCACTAGCTTGAGCACTGATGCCTGTCTGTGTCAGTGTGTTCAGCACAAACTAAGGAAGGAAGAGGATTCTAGAAGGAGAAATCTTAAATGTGCACAAACACACATGGGCACACACAAGTTCAGGACAGAATAGTGCAGATAAGGGGGTGGGGGGAGAGGCTATAGGAAACTTGTAACCTAGCGCAGTGAACAGAGAAGAGGGCTGCTCCATTCAAATAGTAGGTTTTACCACGTTATTGGTGTCTTCATATTATTTGCAATTCGCTTTGAAACAAAAATAAAAATATAAGATACATTAGGCACTATTAAGTGGTTTAATGCATGTGTGAGTCCACACAGCATTAAATATAGCACAACAACCTATTTGATGTCTTTCAAAGTTTTCATGCCATTTATCTTTCCCTTAGGAGGTAATCCTCAGTGTTATCATTGCCTTTTCCTTATGTGTGTGCAGGGCCTTTGAACACACCATATTTTAGGACCCATATAGGTGACGTGGCTGGGTCAAGGTCACAGACTGTCAGGGCAGAGCAGACATGAAGACAGAGTTTTTTTTACTAAATGTGTGTGAGTCACCACCAGAGACAGGCTTCCTGTAAAGCTATTCAAGCAGACCACAGGGAACCTCAGTTATATGAGCCCTTTTATATCCCACATATAATTCAGGGTTCTTTTTCTTTAAAAGTGTCATTTAAAGCTAAATGAGTTTTTCATTTTATGCTCTACAAGGTATGGATCAGCCCCAACCCACACCACACCAAGCCTGCTTCTCAGTGTCTTCTCTGTTGCCTTTCAAACCCAAGATGTGTTGTCATCACTTGACATAGGCCTTCAAAAGCATCTGCTTGCAAAGTGTTGCTGCTGCTCCTCATTTGCCGTTTCTTCCCTGTTACTGCCCATTTAGACATGTGTTATGCAAACGACATCTACAGAAGTCTATTCTGTGAAATGCTTACATGCCTCTGTGGGCGTTCAGAATTAGTCACCTCAAGGTGTGCCTTTATTGCTTCAAGGGCAATAAAGACCTTGCAGGTTCACCAGAAACTTTTACCTCTAGCTTAAAGAATTTATGACTGACCAGGTGGTAGCACAGTGCATAGAGCATCAACCTAGGACACTGAAGAACTAGGTTCGAAACTCTGAGGTCCCCGGATGAGCATGGGATCATAGAGCTGACACCATAGTCGCTGACCAGAGCCCAAAGGTCACTGACTTGAGCCCAAGTTTGCTGGCTTGAGCAAGGGGTCACTGGCTGGGCTGCCACCCCCTGGTCAAGGCACATACAAGAAAGCAATCAATGAACAAGTAAGGTGTCACGACTACGAGTTGATGCTTCTTATCTCTCTTCCTTCCTCTCTCTGACTCTGTCTCTGTCTCTCTGTCTCCCTCTCTCACTTAAAAAAGAAAAAAAGTTTAAGTTAGAGAACTGGCCCATAATTAAACTTATCACCAGAGATCATTTTTATGACCTATCTATAGGGCAGAGCAAACTTCTAATTACTGAACATCTATCTTCTTATCCTCCTGTGTATGGTTTCTTCTCTGAGTCCCAAAGTGATTTATTTCATCCTCAGCCTGGAGGGCCATGTGTACCTCATCTTAACTTTCTCTCGCTGAGCCTCTCATGAATGTAGGCTCCCACACATATGCATGTAATTACATCTGGGTATGTTCTCTTGCTAATCTGTCTCACGTCAGTTTAATTATTAGAGCACACAAAAGCATCTCAAAGGGCAAAAATAAAAGAAAGTTTCTTCCTCCTACATGACTATTTGAAGATCTTCTTCATCTTAAAAATAAAACCACATCCTCTTACTTCTCCCATGGACAGTGCTCAGGAGTCTCAGCTTGCAGAATGGGAGAAGTCTCATGAGAAGCTCCCCAGCCATCCACCTAGGGGCCAAAAGAACAGCCTCCTCTCTTGGCCTCTGGAACCTCTGTCCCCTGATTTCTCACCTGTCAGGCTGGAGGAGGTCAGAGTTGCAGGCTTCATCACTCGGCCCTGACTCACTTGCTGTCCACACATCTCCTTCCTGCTCTTCTGGCCTTCTCAGACTTTCTAGAGCACCCAGTCACAAGACTAAAGGGACAGACCTGCCCTTCCCACTACAGTGCAGAGAAGCCCCAAATCTGATAACACTAGAAAAGAACATGAGAGCTTCCTGGGGGTGGGATATTGGAACCCCTTTGGGCTTCTCACCTTCCTATCTGGCACAGGTGGCTACAAGTGACTCTCGGCAACCCTGGGCTTCCAGGTACTAACACCCCAGTATTAAAGGGGATCCCCGTTTCCCTCGGAGTTACATGACAGGTCTTAATGATTTTGAAGAGCTGCTTGAAAAGTTATGACAGTCATAATAATTATTGCTGTACTTATTATAACAACTAACATTTACCCAGCACTTACCACATACCGGGCCCTACCTAGTTTGCTTTACATGTAATAACTCCTTTAATGCTCACTATAACCCAGGAGAAAAGTAAAATGTTTATTTCATTTAATGTTTTTACTTTCTGTTGTTTCTCTGTTTTAACTGCAAGAGGAGTGCGCGCTCATTGGAGCCAAACAGTACAGAGATGTGTGAGTGACTGCTGATGCCGCACTGCACCCCGGGTGGCCTGCTCCCTGGTAGTGCGCTCCACCGCTGCTGTGTCAAAGGGGGCAACATGGGGGGCGGGGGAGAATTCCTCAACCTTCCTGGCCTTCGCTTCCGCCTTCTGTGACCAGGAGTGATAAATGCCTATCTCTCGGGGTGGTCCTATCTGACCCTAGAGAACATATGATCTTCCCACTGCGCTGCAGGAAAGACCGTCGTGGAGAACCCGTCACATGCCTCATTATTCTCAGGAGGAAAAACCCACAAAACTCAGGTGATTTTCTTGAAAAACCAGTTTTAACCTAACTGGTTGGCATTTTGAGTTTTTTGGGCTTTTTCTTTTTTTAAAATTTTTTATTAATTTAATGGGATGACATTGATCAATGAAGGTACATATGTTCAGAGAAAACATCTCCAGGTTATTTTGACATTTGATTATGTTGCATACCCATCACCCAAAGTCAAATTGTCTTCCATCACCTTCTGATTTTCTTTGTGTCCCTCCTTCCCCCCACCCCTCACTTTCTCCCCTTCCTCATCATGCCCCCCTCCCCATAACCACCACACTATTGTCCATGTCCCCTGAGTCTCATTTTTATGTCCCGCCTATTTAAGGAATCATATAGTTCTTAGTTTTTTCTGATTTATTTATTTTTTGGTATTTTTTGGTTTTGCTTTTTGGCTTCCCTGAGAAGAGTCTGGAAGGAATTACCAAGTGTTAATAAAATCTGATAGACTTTGGGAAATTTCTAAGAACTTTAGGATTCCGTTTACCATTCAGCTCTAGATCAATCAGCCGCCTTGAAATAAATTCCAGGCACTTTTTGGGAATTACTGATGTACTTCACCACTTTAGCAGTGTGAGGAAATGGAGCTGACCTCTGGCTCCATGTCTCCGTGGCCCTTCCCACAGGCACAGCTGATCACTGGCCCTCACCCACCACAGAGACACAGCCCAGGACAAAGACCATTCTGGGGTCAGAGGGCCCCCGAGCATCTGCAGTCCTTCCCCTGGGTCCCGGTGCCCGAGGTGTCCACGCCCTCAGCTCCTAAGTAGCAGGCCCTGGGTCTGGCAGCCAGGGCATCACTGAGGCAGAGGAGGGTGAACTCCTGGAAAGGGTGGGCTTACAAGTTTTCCTCTGCTTTGAAGATAGCCCTTGAATGGTCCTGAGGGCTCACAAGTAGTCCCAGAACCCTGGGCCATCGGCCTGGCATTGCCCGATCCCAGGCAAGTTCTGTCTCCTACGTGAACAAGAAGGTTCCATCCTCCAAAGAGAACAACACATATGTGATCAGCCCCAAACTCTCTCCCAAAAGGGAAACTGGCATACCCACTGGCCTCCTTGGAAAATCCACTGGGATGTCTGACTGAGGTCTCAAACTCTCCTGGCTTTCCCATTGCCACTCAGGGCTTGTTTACCTTTCCAGGTGCTCAGCCCAAACACCTGGAGCTGTCTTGTTCCCTCCCTGTCTCTCATGCTCTCATCTCATCCATCAGCCAATTCCAATGGCTCTACCTTCAGAATCACCCAGAACCCACCCACTCCCCACCCCTCCACTGTCCCACATGGGTCATGTGGTCACACCACCCACCACCAGACCTCCTTCTCATGGTTGTGGCACCCACCCTGGCTTCACTCCACAGCCTACTTTCTGCACACAGCCAGAGGGTCCCTCTCAGAGCACGGCAGGTCACATCTCTCCAGCACTCCACACCCTCAGGCTGCTCTGAGGGTGTGGGCATCCAGGCCCTACCAGACCTCATGACAGGGCTGGCCTCATTTCTTGCCATCTCTCCCGCTTGATCATCCCATTCCAGTCAACTGGTCCCCTGTCTTCTCCACTTACCAGGGCTATTTCTGTCTTGGTCTCACTGGTCCCTCCTTCGAGAATGCTCTTCCCTATGTCCACATGGCTATACTACTTCCTTTAGGTCTTTGTCTCAATGTCATCTTCTTAGTGAGGTTTTTTCTGACTTTCTCCTTCTACTGCACTGATCCCTGGCTGGTCTCAGTCTGTCTGCATGTGACATGCTCCCCCAACCACCTGTGGGACTCAGGAGCTGTCCAGACTGCCAGAGTTTGAATCTTGGCTTTGCCATTTATCAGCAATGTGACTTGGGGCAAAGTCCTTATGGAGACTCGCTGCCTGGTAATGTCCTTTCTTCTGCAGCCATCAAGTGATCTAAGTGTCTGTCATTGGAAGAAACCTTAGCCTGGCCACCCAGCCTTGCTCTGGCAAGGCAGCCCTGATTCTTCCAGCTTAATTTTCAGAAAGGTATGTACAAATATGTATTGGTAAAGATTTTACTGGCAAAACCAAAAAGACTAGTAACATACTATGGTGGAAGTAGGCACTCTGGAATATTGTTGCTTGGAGAATAGTTACAAAGCTCTGAACACTAAATATCCATTAAAATTTAATGTACATAATTTGTTACAGACATTGCACTGCTACAAATGTACCCTTTTGCTATGCTCTCTGGCAAATGATACTGGATTTAGTGCTATTCATTGAAACATTTTTCTATAATTGCAAAATTTAGGACAAACTTAAATATCCATTGAAATAACACTGGTTAAGAAAATTTTTATACATCCATCTATGTAATACTTGCAACTGGTTATAAAAAGTGATATGGAACAACCTGAAAGGTACATGTTTTTAATTAAAAAAATAAGTAGGACTAACATTTATAATTATATACATGCTAGCAGATAGCATGTATATAGCTATACTTTCTTAGAATATCTCTGGATTAATAGCTATGAAACTAGGTACATATTTGCCTTTGAGAAGGGAACTAGGTAATTATGTGATAAATGGAGAAAGTTATTTATTAATCATTTTTGTGTCATATTTTAAACAGTGAAATACATTAATTACCTGATCAAATAAATTTAACTCAACTATTAAAAACTTTATGTAATATAATTCATTCAGTCAAAACAAATTTGTTTCATGTCTTCTTATTTATTAGTTCTGAAAGTCTCCAAAAACTAAGCTTATTTTACGATTTACTTAATTTGATTATACAAAACTTTTTATTTCATTTCTGCCCAGGAGTGTTTGAGAGATCATAATTCTTGACAAATAAGGCACAGTTGGCTAATTTGAGTGGATACCCAGGGATTCTTTCTCAATAAGTATTAAAGAATATAAATATTAAGATTTTGATTATAGTCCTGCTAATTACCAAGACAGGAAAATTGTTTTTCACAAATGAATTTAAACTCTCTAGAACAAGCAGCAGTAACAATAGCTTCTGGCTTGATGTGTCCACATTTTCCATCTGACATAGTCTGTAGAAAATTCCTGCATCAGAAAATATATTTATTTTAGAAAGGCATTCCTTAGACAAAATCTGATTATCACAAAATATATGTGTGTAATTATTTTTAAAAACATAAGAATGTGGCTGATATATAGTTACAAAATCAAAAAAAAGTAACAATTATATATAAAACTGATGGAAATATAACTGTGTACAGTTGGAGGTAGAGAATGAGTGGATATAACATGGGATATATACATGGATAAATTGTGTACACACTAATTTTTTTCTTGTGAGACTTCTGAAACATCTGGGAATTGACTAAATATAATAAATCTATTTTATGACACACTATAACTAGATAAAAAAGAATTTCAAATTTCCTATGCCTCAGATTACTGTGTGTAAAGCATGTCTCTCTTACGCTAGCCTTACTTTGAGTATAAATGGATATATTTACATTTAAAATGACAGTGCACTTCTTTCCCACTGAGGTCAATATCTTCCAGACTAAACAAATCATCAAAACATTTTAAAATTGACTGACCAGGCAGAGGCACAGTAGATAGAGTGTTGACCTGGGATGATGCAGACCCAGGCTCAAAACCCCAAGGTCGCCGGCTTGAGCTGGAGCTCATTGACATGACCCCATATTTGCTGGCTTGAGCCCAAGGTTGCTGGCTTGAGCAAGGGGTCACTGGCTCAGCTGGTGCCCCCGGTCAAGACACATATGAGACAGCAATCAATGAACAAGTAAAGTGCTACAACTATGAGTTGTTGCTTCTCATCTCTCTCCTTTTCTGTCTGTGTCTTTCCCAGTCCTCTCCATCTCTCTGTTGCTAAAATTGTGAAATTGAGCAACAATAGGAAACATGGTTTTAAATGATGGGGCAATACTGCAATATAAATAAGAAAATGTAACTCCTTTTTAATTTCCCCCACATGTTTCTGATTCTGATAATAACTTATAATTTCAAAACAAATATTATCAAGGAGAAGTCTTTCATTTTAAAATTGTGCATATTATTTCAATAATACTCCTCTTTAAGGTATATCCCATTGTCCTCAGTTACTCTTTCACAGGGTTTTTTCTATCTCTATAATTTCTTTTCTCAGTAACATATTCTGGTGTCTCCTATCACATTATCTTAAACATTTGGGTGTCCAAAATGTCAGGCCTTTGATTTCTTTCTTTTTTTTTTTTTTTGTATTTTTGTATTTTTCCAAAGTTGGAAATAGGAAGGCAGTCAGTTAGACTCCCGCAAGCGCCCGACTGGGATCCACCCGGCAAGGCCACCAGGGGGCAATGCTCTGCCCATCTGGGGCATTGCTCTGTTGCAACCAGAGCCATTCTAGCACCTGAGGTAAAGGCTAGAGAGCCAAACTCAGTGCCCGGGCCAACTTTGCTTCAATAGAGCTTTGGCTACAGGAGGGGAAGAGAGAGACAGAAAGGAAGGAGAGGGGCAGGGGTGGAGAAGCAGATGGGCACTTCTCCTGTGTGCCCTGGCTAGGAATCGAAGCCAGGACTCCTGAATATCAGCCCGACGCTCTACCACTGAGTCAACCGGCCAGGGCCAGGCCTTTGATTTCTTGATGATTCAAACTTTAATCTTACAACATCACAGTATTAACACTATCTGATAGATGCTAAATTTGCATTCCTGGCCCAGACTTCTTACTTGAACTTCATAATCATATATCAAGCAAAATGCTCATGTTACATCCGCATAAAGATCTAATTGGTTAGCAGATTTATGAAACATATCTAAACTGAATTTCAGATATCCCCATCAGAGTTCATGGCAACATCCTCTTTTACAATTCCTAAACTAGAACTTTGAAACCATCCTTGAAATCTCTGTCTTTCACACAACTTTGAGGTACATTTAGAATCATTTCACCAGCACCAACCCTGACCATCTTCTTGAAGCTACCACCAGGTCTCACCTAGATGACCCTAATAGAATCTTAACTAGACTGCCTGCATCTGAACTTACACCCTCCACAAGAATACATAAACTAGTCTCTGATTATCCAGAGTAAGTCTTTAAAACAGAAAGCCTGCTTTTGTCAGTCTTCAGCTCAAAACCCTCCATTAGCTTCTCATCACACTTCCAAAAAATGTCAATGTTCTTACCATAATTTCTGATGCCCTATATGCGCTCACCCTGCTCACCTCTCTGAGCTGCTCCTCTCCTCCATGCTCACTCTGCTCCAGCACACAGGCCTCCTTGCTTGTTCCTCAAGCATACTAACTACACTGCCACCAGGGCCTTCACAACAGCCCTTCATACTGCTTGGATGAATACCACCAGGAAGCCCACACAGCTTGCTTGTTCATATCTTTGTACCAACATCACTATGTCAAGGTGGCTTCCCCTGACCATCCTATTTCGGTGACATATCTTCCTCTTGTCATAAAACTCTAAAGTCTCTTAGCTTCATACACAAAAAGGAACTTTGTAATATATATAAGAAGTAAGGGACTAGATACCGTTTCTCATCTTCTAAGATGTTATATAATTTACTTGGTATATTTGGGATGTCATCATTCATTCTTCCCTGCCACTACCACCCCTTAAGTAGCAGAATATGCTTGCATGTTTATTCATTACTATAGCTCGAGTCCCTAGAAAAGTGTGTGATATTTCTGGGCATTCAAATAACACCATATCAATTAGCTACTGCTCTCATATTGTCCCCCATGTTATAAGGTTTAATTATAACAGTAATTTTTCTTCATTTTTTAAACCACCTCCCTGACATTAACCAACAAATCTATTCTGACTTACTAATAATACAAGACAACAAGAAACTGTGTGGATTTGTGAAAACTAATGGCAGAAATGACAAAATGATGACCAGATTAGAGATTCAATATTGCTAAATGATTACTTGAAAATGGATCTTTGTTTTGTTCTTAAAGAACACCAAGTAAACAGCTACAAACTTCACTTGAGGGCTGGGTTTTGAAACTTTTCTGTCATTGTTAGATATTTCCTCTTTCCTCCAACCACAACCTGTCACCACAGCTAGTATCACAGAATATACAAGGGAAAGATACAAAAGGAAAATGCTATTTTACTGTGTCCGGGCCCCTCATTAAAGAACATGAGAAAAAACAATGTTCTTTGGGGCTTTGAGTTTGCATTTATTTGCTTAGCTGAGAAGTGAAATCAAATAAAATTAGAGATATTCCCTATTCCCCAAGAATCTTTTCCTGCTCTTGGTTTATAATCTATGAATAAGTTACTGAGAGAAAATGGAGGGGGAGACTATGAAATGAAAACTTACAGTTTCCGAGATATCGTGGAGTTATCCAGCCACAGCCATTTAGGTGCAGCTCCTTTTCTATGCAATCCAACCCAAAAATTGTAGTTTATCTTTGATTGAATAAAGTTCTGTGGGAAAATTTGAACTATTAGTATTATTCATATTATCAATGACTATACTATACATATAGAGATTTCTTAAAAAATACTGAACAAATGTATCTTCAAACACCCATAAGATAAGTAGAGCAGGCACTCATTCTGTCATTGCTTAGAAAAGAAATGGAAGTAGAAAGTCCTCAATGAATGAATCACCCAGGTTTTTGTGACTGGCTGAAAGATATCAAGAAAGAGACATGATAGACTTAAAAATAAATAAGTAAATAAATAAACATCTCCACATATAATGAGATAGATCAGTAAATATGAGTGCAGTAAACTCAGAATTTTTGTTTCTCAGAATATAACAAAGAGCATGGAAAAAGAAAACAAGTTTTAAGTCTGGTAATAGCTGCAGTAATTTATTTTTTAAAATAACCAAAATATTTTTTAAATTACTAAGAACAATTATTACCCAACAAGAAAGAATGGGCAAAAATAAAGAACAGATATTTCTCATGAAATAAAACATTTGGTCGATAAATTTATATAGGTGCCAAGCTCATAAGAGATCAGGAAAATGCAAATAAAGGCTTCAAAAATATATTTTACAACCCATCAATAAACAACAATTAAGAAAGACCACCATTTATAGGATGGTAGAAGTGAAATAAATCTTTTTTAATTTGTTGCAAAAATTATATTAAAAATAAGTTAGAATTATTACAAAAAGTTGAATTTTTATAAACCCATCTACCCAGTGATTAAACACTTAGGTGATTTGTGACAAAAAGAAGAGAGGGCACACGTGAAACTCTTCCACAGGGGTCTGTATAAGAATCTTTAATGAAGGACTGTTCATAACAACAACAGTAAAAAACACGTAAAGAATCCAAATTCCCACACTTTAGAGAATGATCTAAAGTCTATATAATCAAGTGGCATATTATACAACAGTAAACATAAAGAAATTATAGCTTAAAGTTTTAAAATTGGTTATGTCATTTATTTGCTATATAAACTTAAGATAAACATTTTTGAGCATTTTCCATATCTCTATCATAGAAAACATATTTGATTTGAAGACTGTGTGAACTGAAAATGTATGCAATGTGTCTGGAACATCTTTAACATAAAATATTGTTCATTATTTGTAATTACACCAGTTATTATTTTATAATCATAAATTTGTAATATACCAATCATTATTCCAATAGGTATATTTTGCTCAGTTCAACTAATTTCTAATGGATGCAAATGTGAAACGATAAATTAATTTACTTTCTTAAATACAATAACAATGCAATTATTCTGTCTCTCTTTTCTGACACCATGCCCCAATATTTTTCAGTATAACCAAATTGTATAAGAGGAAAATTTTCATAGTTTATCTTTTAACACCTAGGAAAAAGATCTGGAATTATAGAAACATGTCAAAATATACTTTGTCATTTATTGGTCTCTGAAGAATAAAATTAAATATTCATTAATTTTTATATTCACATTTCTTTTTGCTAGATGCTAGTGATATACCAAATGTAAAATTCAATCTCTGATTTCAAATATCAATGGATTTAATTCATTGCTTAAACTGCACTCTTAGACTTTATAAATCAGTAAAAGACTGAAAATCTTAAAACATTAGTGTGAAATAATATGTTCTACAAGAAAGTCTCTCACAGGATTTGTAGAGTATGTCAGTATTTCAGTTTTAGAAACTGAAACAAGGCTATTATCAAATGAGATAATAGAGTATGAGCTTAGCTTTTGCTCTAACTGCCAATATTTTGAGAAAGTGCAAAAGAGCTAGAGTAGCTCATGAAAACACAAGGGTGACTGATATAAACAGCTTCATTAAAACTCTATAGTTCAGAGATATGAATGGCAAGAATAAAACTGAAGAGAGCAAAATTGAAAATTATAAGAAAAATATGTATTATATAGTTAGTTTCCTCACAGAATAAAACTTATATAATTTAAGAATTGATTGATAACAAATGAAGTTAACCATATTTCCTCATGTATAAGACGCACCTTTTTTGGAAAAATTTGTGTTCTAAAAACTAGGTACCTCTTATAGTGGTTGTAGATTTTTTCTACTTGCATTTTCTGCTTTTTCGCATATGTCTTTGTACTCATTGTTTTGCACTTATTACCGGTACATTACAGTAAGTTATGTTTTGCCACATTCTGCCTAGAAATGGAGCATAAAAGACTTTTGTGCAGTGCAGAATTCAAGTTAAAAGTGATCCAATTTGCAGAAGTCAATGGAAATTTTGCTGATGAATGTAGGTTTGGTTCTCCTCCAAATGAGAAGTCAATCTGAGACTGGCTATGGGTAGAAGAAACCCTACTGAAAACGTCATGGCAGAAGAAGACTGTGAGAGGCAAGTCAGCAAAATGGCCTAATTTAAAGAGAGAACTGAAGATATGGATTGAAGAGCTAAGGGCAATTTGAATTCCTGTGTCCACAAAGATGGTTCAGCATGAGGCAAAAGAATTGCTGATGAAAAAGAAGTTATTGATTTCAAAGGACAACACAATAGGTGCTCAGATTCATGAAACAGAATGGACTAAGCATGTGTACATGCACTAGACTTGCCCAAAAGATGCCTGAAAGCTATGAGCAGAAGCTCCTTGAATTTTATCATTTTGTCATTCAATGTAAAAAAGTCATATCAGTTTGAGTTGGAACAGATTGCAAATATGGACAAAGTCCCCCTTCAATTTGATGTCCCAAGTAACAGAACTGTTGATAAGAAGGGGGTGAAAACTGTAACTATGAAGAAAAGTGGACAAGAAAAGAGCCACTATACAGTTGTTCTAGCTTGTTGTGCCAAAGGAACTAAGCTGCCTCTTATGCTGATTTTCAAATACAAAACAATGCCCAAAGAAGACATTCCTAGAGGAGTGATTGTCCATGTTCATGACAAGGGTTGGATGGATCAGAATGTGATGATGATCTGGTTTGAGAAAGTTTGGAGAAGAAGACTTAGTGGGCTCTTACGCAAACCTGCCCTATTGGTGCTTGAGCAGTTTAGGGCACACATAACCAAAAAACAAAAAGAAGATTGCTGCAGAGCAAGAAGCAAAACTTGCTGTCATACCTGGAGGCTTGACATCCTAGCTCCAACCACTTGATGCCAGCATTAGCAAACCCTTCAAAGCTGCCATGAGAGATGAGTGAAACCAATGGATGAAGTCTTCTGGGGACAATTTGACACCAGCAGGAAAAGTGAAGAAACCAAGTATAGAAGAAGTTTGTACTTGGGTGAAAAGATCCTGGGATAATATCAAGATTGAGATCGTTGACAAGTCATTTAAGAAGTGTGGCATTTCAAATGCCATAGATGGAACTGAGGACAAGGCAATATATGAAGACAGTGATTCCTCTTCAGACACAGATGAGGACAAGCTAATAATGGATAGGAGTTTTGACAGTGGTGAGAATGTTGTATTAATTTTATGATGAATAAAACTTGAGTTCAACAATTTTATGTAATATATTTTTCTTTCAAATTTTGGGCCCAAAAATCAAGGTGCATCTTAAACATGAGGAAATATAGTAAATTGTCAAGATATTTATAAATTATATCTGGAGTTTCTTATTCTTTGGATGTCATAATTTATTATTTAGTGCAGTTATTTCTCGTAAAGATAAATTAATAATATAAGAATTTTATAAATGAGAAATATAGGGCTTTTAACTCATACTTCATAAAACATGAATAAAAATGACATTGTTAAATCTAAATATTATAAACAGAATTAGTACCTAGATTGAATTACTTGAAAGAAATACACAGAATCTGACAGATTGACTTTATATTCCCAAATATTTTAATAGATGACAAATGTGATCTAGATTTTCCCACAGAAGCTTCTTTTATTATTCCATATTATGAGTAAAACATAAATTCATTTTTGAAGAATAATTGCAGCTATATTTATTCTCTTTAGTTTTTATTCTATATCTATCAAGGCCTATAACTCATCTTCCCTAACAAGTATGATCCCTTCCAAGTATTAATGGTGGAAGAAAAAAGCCCAGTAAAATGAAAGGTAGTCTTTTAGACCACTCAGAACATTTAAGATACTTTCCTATCTGTGCCATGGATAAATACCAATGGGCTAAATACTGAACAGTTGATGTATATTAAAATATGAAGGTGAAACAGAATAGAGTCTGAATATTATTCCATGGCACTAACAGCAAAGCTATTTCTCTTGGTTTAAAACAATTTTTCTGGCCTGGCCTGTGGTGGCTAACTGAATAAAGCATTGACCAGGAAGACTGAGGTCACTGGTTCAAAACCATGGGCTTGCCTGGTTAAGGCACATATGGAAGTTGATGTTCACTATTTCTTCCATCTCCCCTTCTTTCTTTTTCTCTCTCTCTCTCTCCCCCCTTCTCTAAAAATGAATATTTAAAAATCTTAAAAAACAAACAAACAATGGTTCTTTCAGGTCTCTGTGACACTGTGTCCCTCCTCTAGAGGTAAATCTTCAGTAGTACAGTGTGTCCATAAACTCTAGGTGCACTTTTGACTGGTCACAGGAAAGCAACAAGAGATGATAGAAATGTGAAATCTGCACCAAATAAAAAGAAAACCCTCCTAGTTTCTGTAGGATGATATGGCAGCATATGCGTATGCACAGATGATGACGTAACACCGTGTACACAGCGGAGCAGCCCACGGCCAAGCCAGTCGAGATGTGGACGGTACAGAGGAAAGGTCAGTGTGTTCTGTGACTCACTAAATTCAAATCCATGACCAAAGTTCAACGTGAATATAGGCGCATTTAAAATGAAGCACCACTACATAGGAATAACATTACTCGGTGGGATAAGCAGTTGAAGGAAACCGGCAGTTTGGTGGAGAAACCCCGTTCTGGTAGGCCATCAGTCAGTGATGAGTCTCTAGATGCTACACGGGATAGCTACCTAAGAAGCCCTAAAAAAATCTGTGTGTGAGCCCACATCAAACTGCACTGAATAGGTATCAAACTGGGAGAGTTTTCCTTTTATTTGGTGCAGATTACACATTTCTATTCTCTTTTGTTGCTTTCCTGTGACAGGTCAAAGTGCACCATGACTTCACAGACACACTGTATGTACAAGTGCTCCAAAACACATTTACAAAGTAGTATTGGAGAAAAGTCTAATTCACCAATGACTCTAACTCAAGACATATGAACTTCTCAGGAAGCACTCACTCAGTTTTAATAAGGTGAACGTACCTGCTTCTCTTTGCTGTCAATCTTAATAAGACTAGAACCAAGGTCTTTGCATGATTTCACACTCCTGTCCCAAGTTTTCTCTTCTCTTGAAAAATAGTAACAGTCTTTTCCACAACATGACCATTTTTCTTGACATGGGTTAGAATCTTTACCTTGAAAACAAAAAACACCATTATCTATACCCTTTAGAGACCCTTCTTTTTATGTGTTGCATGTCTCACTTCAGACTGTATGACCTGAAAATAAGTGATTTCCCTGTACCTTCTAAATCTGGGTATTAGAAATAGCTCTTATGCCAAATTCTGTAGATGAAAAACACTGTTGAGCTAGACAGTCTCTGACAGAGCCAACACCATTGTGAGGATTGTGCTGAGGATTCTTGCCTTCTCATGTACAAATGAACTGCAGCTATATTGCACAGTTCTCCTCGAAGAAAACAAGTCATCAAAGTGAATATATGAGAATGGCATTAATTCGAAAGCATCTATAGTGGGTAAAATTTATCCAGAAACATAAAATACTTAAATAATCAAATTAATATGTTAATATAAAAAGGGCTTTTACTTTGTGAATGTCAAGCTCTCAATTAGCTATAATAAAAAAATGAATGAGAAAAAGTGAGCAAAAATAAAGGTCTGATAAAGTTCACGTAAGGTTTTAAAATTACATATTACAGTGGGACAGAAGGGGAAAATTCCATGAAAAAAGAATCTGTGAGCTGTCAGTTTAAGTATTCAGTACATACCTGGACAAGGTGGTGAAACTGAGGGATTTGAGTGAACTTCGACTTCTGCTGAGGAAGCATTTTTGGATATGTCTTTCATATTTCGTATTTTTTGCTCAGAAGAGAACTGAAAAACTGTAATCCATATTATAAAATAAAAGCCATGAATGGCTTTAGTAGAACACTTTATTGTGATTATTTACTCTTAAATGACAAAATGAATGACATTGACTAAGCAGAAGTACAATCGGAAAATAATGTAATGTTAAAAAGTTTTGCCCTGGCCAGTTGGCTCAGTGGTAGAGCGTCGGCCTGGCGTTCAGGGGAACCCAGGTTCGATTCCCGGCCACGGCACACAGGAGAAGTGCCCATTTGCTTCTCCACCCCCCTCTCCTTCCTCTCTATCTCTCTCTTCCCTTCCCGCAGCCAAGGCTTCACTGGAGCAAAGATGGCCTGGGTGCTGGGGATGGCTCCTTGGCCTCTGCCCCAGGCGCTAGAGTGGCTCTGGTCGCGGCAGAGTGACGCCCCGGAGGGGCAGAGCATCGCCCCCTGGTGGGCAGAGCTTTGCCCATGGTGGGTGTGCTGGGTGGATCCCGGTCAGGTGCATGCGGGAGTCTGTCTGACTGTCTCCCCCCGTTTCCAGCTTCAGGGGAAAAAAAAAAAGTTTTGAAGTCTCAAATAAAATGGACTTTGAAATAAAACTATAACTTTCTGCATATTACTTATTAAAGTATGTAGCTAACATTTATGAAATAAAAACATAAACTGGATATAGAAAATTAGTTTTTATGCCATCTACTCTTCAAATAAAGATTTCAAAACTTATAAAATTTACTATTTTATTTAGCATTTATATTTGCATATACAGTTAAATGCAAATTTGTTATTGATTTTAATTTATTGTGTTTACATAGATTCTAGTGTTGCTCCAAATGCATCCCCCATTCCTGTATTCCCCTCAACATCTCCCCCCTTCCCTTCAGGTTTATCCCATTCTATCATTCCCTTCCCTTCTGTCCTCTTTTTCTCTGGTCCCTTTGATCTTCCTCTGTCTCAATTCCGTTCCTCAGTTCACATTGTTCATTGGATTCCTCAAATGAGTGAGGTCATATAACATTTTTCTTCAGTTAAATGCAAATTTAAGTTTAGGGATTTAGCTCTATGTCTAGTACAAGTTTATAATGAATTCATTGAATATACATAGGGAAACAGCTCAGAAGGCTACTACTAATATGCAAAACAAAGATTAAAATTCTCAGGAAAATAGCAGTATCTTCCCAAAATTCATGAATAAAAAATGTAAAAATGGAAAGTAAATGGCTTTATAAGTGTGTGAACAATTTTTGCAAAGTCCACTGAGGTTTTGTTTTGCAACTGAGTATCTTCATTTCCAGTTCCGCTACTACCCACAATCAGTTAGCCAAATGCAATGTCTACTGTAAAAACCTAAGCACATGGATTACACTGTCTCTGAATGCCCTCAGTTACAGTACATACCACTATTGCTCCAACTCAGCAATCCATTCCAATGTTTATATACTGAACCTGAGTTAAAAAGACACATCAATACCTCCACTTCCTCAATACTACCATTCCTCATGGTTAATTGATCCCTTTCTCCTTTACTTTTTGTCTATCCAAGGCCACATTATAGGAAATTAATTTTAGCAAAACTTCCAACAATCTTGCAACATAGTCTTAATTCACATTTAAAAATAGCCAATTCTGAAACTTTTCATCACTCTCCACCTCTTCTCCATCACAGAAGCTTCTGAAAGTCAGATGACAAGTCACAAAACTCTACTGATGCAGATAAAAGTGGATTAGCATTACGGGTTTCATCACCATTTCTCCCTTCAACACTACACAACGTAGTTATTGAGTCACACTATTTTCCCAATTCAACAGCTATTTCAAGTATTTAAATGTTTCCTAAATTATCTAAGGCACTTAGCTGACACCCTCTCAGAAGGTCTCACCTGCTGCTTCACGTTGAAACAGTCACTATCAAGTTCCCCTCACAGTCCTGCTTCTGCTATAAATGCAGTTATGCATCAGTCTCTAATTCTTGAAACATTCTCTTATCTGATCCCCTTAACCATTTTCCAGTCTACTCAGACTGACTTTTCCAAAATTTTGTCTACTCATGTGACATAAGTCATATTGCTCTCTCAAGTAAAATCTTCCAATGGTTATTTTTGTTTTTAGGACAAATCTAAAATTTCTAACACAATATGAAAGATTATCATAAATTGTATAACAGCCAAACCTACCTCTAACCACTTCTTTTATTTGTTCCTAACACAGAATATGTCCTTTATTTATGTTGTTCTCTACCTAGATGAGTGTTCTCTACCTGAACTTCCCAATTCCCACCAGTATTTTATATCATATCAATTATGATGCTTTTTTTACTTCAACATGTTATAGGCCATTCATCTGATATCTTCATGTTATTATCCCAGCACTAATATTTTATTTTCAAAATTGCTTCAGGATTTTGTAGCATAGCTCATGTGGTTAGAGTGTTACCCTAATACACCAAGTTTTTGCTTTTGATCCCCATTCAGGGCACAAACAAGAATCAAACAACGAATGCATAAATAAGGGAACAACAAATTGATATTTCTCTCTTTCTTTCTCAAACCAATTAATAAAATTAAATTTTAAAAATCTGCTTCATTTTTTCAAAATCCACCCTTTTAAGTTGAGTTTATTGAGAACTGACGTTTTGAAATGTCTCTACCTTTGAAGACCCTTAAAAGATACTCAACATTGTTTGTTGATGAGTGAACCAAAGAATTAATAAACATTAGAATAAAGATATTGATGGCAAATGTTATGTACAAATTTTTTAATTGATTTGGAACATATCAAAACTGATATAGAAAATAGATTGAGTTTATTTTCTTTGTGATTTAAGCAATACCACATTATGATAAGAAAAAGTAATATTCAAATAGATTCTTCTAATTCTCTAGTCATATGGAAAATCTCATTCTGTATGAAAAATAACTTTGAAAATACATGTAAACTTCACCATACATACAGCAAAATTTTGTGCAGTTATAGCTGTTACACTTTTTAGAGTGGCATAAAAACTAAGTGACAACAAAATAATAAAATCATCATCATCAACACCTACATCATTTCTGACATTTCTACAGAAGGTTATGGTTTACAAAGATTCAGCAGAAGGTCCGTAGTTACCATGAAGTACCTCATTTATCAACCTGGTTCATTGTTATGGTCATTTAGAAATGTGTCTGTTACTTACACATATATCCTAAGATTATAATCAACAGCAGGAGAAAAAAGCATATAATTCCCAGGATTATCACAATGATTTGCAATGTGAATTCTGTGCAAAATAAGAAAGCAAAATATATAGTAAGCATTAGGAATAGCAAAGCCTCAGAATCAGAACAAAATAATAATTTAGTCTAGAATTTAAAATTAATAATGCTATTTACTGTGATCACAAATTGAATATTACATTAACATATACCCTTTGAATTGTAGAGAATCAAGGATGTATGGACACAGTTATCTTGATTTCATTTTTTTTCATCGCTATTATTTTCATAACAAAAGTTTTACCTCTACTTTTATTAGTTGGACGTCTTTTGTTCTGCCTCTTTGGATGGTGCAATTGTAGCTCCGCATATGTTACTCCCTCTTTATTCATTTCTGAGGGCTGCAGGCAAAGAACACAGCTAGAATCCTTGCAGAGTTTTATAGGGCATAATTAACAATATTTAGAAAGGGTTCTACTTGTATGAGGAATAGGAAACTGAAACTCAGACACAGACAACAGCATGGTGGTTACCAAAGGGAACAAAGGGAAAGAGCGGTGGTGGGGGCAGTAGTTGCAAAAGGTGAAGGAAGCCAAATATATGGCAATGGAAGATGATTTGACTTTAGATGGTAGGCACTCAATAAAACGTATAGATCATGTATCACAGAAATATAGAAATGTGCACTTGAAACCTATATAATCTTATTAACCAATATCAACCTGATAAAATTAATTTTAAAAATTAATAAAGAAATAAAAATGGCAATATTCATTATGAAGTCACAAGGAGAGCTAATGAATGATAAGAATGATAGAATGAAGTAAACATGTTAAAGTAAACATTTATCTTAGAATATTATAAAAACTAATTTTTTTAATTTCTCTTTGTGAGACCTTTCAACAGACGTCCTACACAATTAAATAATGGCCCAATACAGTGTATGGCATGTTATGTGAAGCCTTTGCTGTTTTTAAAATAATTGAATTCATTTCCAAAATTTTAAAATTAATATATTTTATACTCACATAAAAATCTAGATTTATACCATCTTCTGAAATATTAAATTCCATCTCTTAATGCTTGTGTTATTCCAGATGGCAACTATGTAGAGTAATCTTTGACACTAAATAGAGTGATTGATTCCACTTTAGGATGGGCACACACACACAAACTCCTCGCCTTGCTGTACTGGCTTATGTCAGACCCTACTCAACCATTTATGTTATTCCTTGAAACTTAGAGTCACTGGAGTCATAACTTCTCTCTTAAAGTGCCAAAGAAAGGCAGGAATAATAAGACTCAAGAAAAGGGCATTTAAAAAGTCACATTAAGTGAGAAATGTATAACTTGTAATTCTAATAACTATACTGTACAATGATTTCTTTTCCTATTTATAAGAAACAACCTCAAAGAGTATAAATAATATTTTCAAGGTCTCTATAACTAGTAAATGATAGTCGTTAGTTCAAATAACTATATATAATAATATATTATAAATATATAAAAATTCAAAAATATATTAAATTAGTTTCTAGTTCATATACATATATAATATATATTGTTATAAATATTTAATATTTATATATTTATTATATCATAACACATTATATATAAAACTGTATATTTACTTTAAGTATATATAATATATATAGTTTCTATATTGATTTTTATTCAAAAATGTAATTGTTCACCTGTACTTGCTTTATAAATAATAAATCCACAAAAAATGCATAACAATCTCTCTCCTCTAGAATCATAAATAAATAATTAGTGATTAAAGAAGAGAAAACATTTTTCCCCAAACAATATTTTGAGAAACATTATTAAAAAAAAAAGGCAACAAAATTCTTTTTCCTAGATTTAATTATTGGTTTTTAAAATATCTCATTTCACCCTTTAATTATGCTATAACTTGAGAAAACTTGATTTTTTAAAAAATCATCAAATAATGATAAAATGTATATATGTACATTACCATTTGTTTTTCAATAAATATTCTTTCAACCAAAAGTATAACATAAATTTTGCTTTAAAGTTATGTTTTCTTATCTATCTGGTTTTTGTTTAGTTGTCTTTTAATTAAATCTTCATATTCTTAATAAGATAACAAATTTGTAAATATAGACCTAGGTTTATTTTGATGGCAAAATAATCATAATATCAAAATATTCAAAAATTTTATATTACACTTAAAAATGAAAGAATTTATGCTTTGGATAACTCCTTCCTCATTTAAGCTTTGGATCACTCATTGCAGCACCTATTGAGGTAAAAGGGCACAAAAAACACTGGCTTATATAATTTAGAAAAATATTAAATATTCTCCCAAAAAGAGGATGATTTAAAAAATCATATTCTGCATAGCAATATTTTGACCCCTTCTCATTCTGATCCACTTATGTCTTCACCTATAGAATAAAATTAGCATTAGATATTAATTAACATGAACTCCAAGGTCAACTCTTTCCTGCAACAATCAGAAACCCTCCCAACTTCTTACATAACTTCCCTATAGCAAATTCAACTTTACCCCTCTTTTCTCAACAGCATGCCAGCATAGACTTGGGTCACACACCCATCCTGGCTGATGATACCTGCGTATTATCCCAAGGCATAGGCTTTGAGATTTCACCAACTGGAGGACAAGCTTGGTCAGGAACACAGCTAGCTTGTGCTGGCTCTGCTGGACTTTCACCTCTGCTTTGAGCCTCGCAAGTACTAGTTGATACGTATGCCTGGCCATCAGAGAGACCATGTCAGAAGAAAGATAGCCACATCTAATGTGACATTAACTATTTACACACAGAAAGTTTCCACTGGTGTCAGTATCTCATTTACTCTTACACTCTGTCAGACAAAAATCATAGGTAACAAAACGCTGTATTTTGTAGATCAATTCAAACCTGGGTTTCAGCAGTATCCATAAAGCTTTAAAAAAGAAAAAAGAACTATCACAGAATCCCATGAGATTAGCAAATGATTAATGAGAAAAAAATTATAATTATAAAAATAAAAAGGAAAATATTTATATTCTACCTGCCATGACTTATACTTTTAATAGAATGAAGGTAAATTTCCAATTCTTATCTGTTGTAAGAATAAACAGCAAAATGTGCATAAACATTGACATATATTTCTGACAAATATGCTAAAGATACCCAGATTGCATGATAGACTGCAATAAATATAAATACATACAATGTTGGGCTGACTGGTGTAAAGAAGAGCAGATTTCTACTTATTTCTTAGGTTCTCTTCAATTGTCTGAAGAAACAGACTTTATCTTTAAACAATAAAAATGAATACTGAAACAAAGAGTTATGCTTAAAGTATTAAATGGATTTGAATGTTGTCCTTTAAAGCAGTAGTCCCCAATCCCCGGGTCAGACCGGTACTGGTCTGTGGCCCATTTGGTACCTGTCCGCAGAGAAAGAATAAATAACTTACATCATTTCCGTTTTATTTATATTTAAGTCTAAACGATGTTTTATTTCTAAAAAATGACCAGATTCCTCTGTTACATCCATCTGAGACTCACTCTTGACACTTGTCTCGTAAGTTCAACAATTACATTTAAAAATACCACAGTTTTTACGCCAGTCACAAATTTTTTTGTGCATTTATCCGTCCCACACTAAAGGCCGGTCCGTGAAAATATTTTCTGACATTAAACTGGTCCGTGGCCCAAAAAAGGTTGGGGACCACTGCTTTAAAGCATCAACATCAAATCATCTGTTCCACTAGTTCAAGGGTCCTAAACCTATGGCTCACGAGCCAGATGTGGCTCTTTTGATGGCTGCACCTGGCTCGCAGACAAATCTTTAATAAAAATAATAATAACATGAAAAATATAAAACATTCTTCATATATTACAATCCATTCATTTCCTACCACTCATGCTCATGGTTTTGGGTGGCTGGAGCCAATCACAGCTGTCCTCCGGGACAACACCAAGTTTTTATTGGATAATGCATAACGTACACGGGTCATTGTATGGCTATCATGGAATTACATTTTAAAATATGTGGCGTTCATGGCTCTCTCAGCCAAAAAGGTTCCCAAACCTGCACTAGTTGTAGCAAAAACTATCAGAGCACTTTTAAATTTTATTGTTTTTTTAATTCAATGAGCAGTTTTTTGAACTATTTAATCTTATATGTAGGTGCTAAATGGAAATGAAAGCAGGCAAAACCTCCCAATGTGCTGGTGCTTTAAAAATCATCACAGGAATATGCAGTAATAACACAAATCCACTCCCATGTCAGCCACACCGTTGGAAGTCTTTTCAAAGCTCTCGTCTGTGGTTTGTGGCTCCTTCCTCATCACTCCCACAGCAAAACTGTCTCTCTCACCCTTTCTAAATAACAGTAGCAAGTTTGAGAGACTTTAGCATTTTCCTTACATCTTTGCCTTTGACTTATTCTGTTCCTTTGCTAGGGTCTATTAATAACTGATTGCTTTCAGGGAGAAGGGTTCTGACATAAATAAGACAAAAAGCATTCTAGAAATTCTCCATGCAGGAGTGCTTTCTCTTCAAACAGGAGCTTTCAGGCATGGCCAAGGACTATGATCTTAAAGGCTCACTGGTATAAATTACTCCACTTGGCTGCCTTACGTATCAATCTATGTCTTCCATGTCAAATTCTCAAATACAAAATGTGTCATTTAACAGAATTGTATGTGATAAATGTATTTATTGCTACAAATAATATGTGCTTTATTTTGTTGAAGTATAATTAGGACAGTACTCTGACTTTGAATGAGAGTGAAGAAGTATGGTTTTTACACTCTCAGTGCTGTGATGTGGTGGAAAGCTAAGTGCTGACTGCAAACTGTGCTTCGCCTTCATCAAAAGCAGCGTGAGTGAAACCACTGACCTTGGATGTCCATCACTTCCAGCAGCATCACACATTCTTCTAAAGGGAGTCTGTTGGAGACACGGAGCTTTAGGATTGGGCTGTATTTAATAACATTTTTTATGTTAGAAACGAAGTGGAAAATTCACCCTAAAAGTTAGCATATATTACAGTAATATGGTACTTCTGTTTTTTAAATAAGTTGTACAAACTTACGTTTATCAATGTTTAACAGATCAACTGATACATATATATCCCTAAAAACTGGGTAAACCACCAATGATAAGCAATTTTTAACAATTTTAGTTCTTAGGGCATTTAAATAAGCTTACAGTTTTGTCATAATTAAAGACCATATAATAATTTTGTGAGGGAGTGGCAAGATGGCAATAGAGTAGGCGAACGTACCAAACTCCACCTCCCAGAACCAAAGTGGATTACCATTTAATTTTAAGAACCATCATCTGATAAAACCAACTTTGGACTTAACTAAGAGGACTCTTCAACCAAGAAAAACTGAAGAAGCCACACTGAGACTGGTAGGAAAAGCAGAAATGCAGAGAGGGCTGCCCAGCTCCTTGGAGCAAACGGCAGCCTGGAGAGACTCACATGGCAGGAAGTGAGTTTAATGGAGAGGTGAGGGTCCTGGACCCAGTAACAAAGCCCCATCCTGTAGCCCCAGAGCCTGGAAGAGGCATATGGACAGTATTTAGCTGTGAAACAAGTCAGGGTACTATTTGTGAGAGACAGATTTCTAAGACCCAGGATTCTTCTTAAAGGGACCATGCAGAAAACCTCTCTCACAATCACTCACCCAAGGCTCCAGGAAACAGGGAGAGAGGAGAAGACTGGAGCAGCAGGAAGAGAGTGTAATCTAGGAGAAACACTTTGAGGAACAACCACCCTAACCCTGGGGCTGAGTCACTCCCCAAATCTGAGTGAATATTTGCTGTGGAAAGAGCAATAACAACAAAGGGAAGCAGGACACCAGCCAAACAAGTTCTTCCATGGCACTCAGAGCAGAGTCGCTTAGAAGTAGGAAGCTTTCAGGCCTACAGTATAGAGTGTTAGAGTCTGAGCTACAGTGTCCCGGCCCACACTTTTGAGGGCTTTCCCGAGGGCGGGCGGTGGCAAGATGCAAAGGATGAAGCCAGTGGGCCATAACTGAGGTAGGGTGTGAGCTCAGTCTTTCCCAGCAGGGGTGGAGGGGCCATTAAAGTGGTCAGACCCAGCTTCAGGCCTGCCTGAAATCTTACCTCTGTGGGAAGAGCGGGAGCTCTGAAAGGGGCGGATACCCGCTGCTGAGCAAGGGCGCAGGTGCGCAGACTCCCCAGGCCAGTGGAACTGAAGCTTGCCTCCCATTGTGTAAGCCTGCTTCTCCTACTGGGGTGGGGCACAAGCCCAGAACAGGCAGAGTTCCACAACTGAGTGTGGGCACACAGCACACGCTGGCCTGCAAGTGGGCTCCTCCCGTGGGGGCGGGGCAAAAGCCTGGAATCAAGCAGAGACTGTAGTGGCAAAGGTTCTCACCCCTGTGGTGCCAAGGTATGAGGCAGGGCACTGTGCATAACCCCACCTGAAAGTGCGGGGCGAAGACCAAGGCCACCAAGGCTTGTAGACCCAGGCACATGACCACAGACGCTTCCATGGAAGAGAGACAGAAATGGCAGTGACAGCCCCAGTGGACTGGCAACAACACCCATACCAGAATACCCTAGGCAGCTGCGGCAGAGAAGGTGGCAGCCCTGCAAACAAATCACAACTAGGTAACACAGAGGGCACTCCCATTGGACTCCAGTGGCCAAAATATTATTATACACAGACAAAATGGGAAGGCAGAAAAATGCAACACAAATGAATCAAGAGAAATTCCCAGAAAAGGACCTGAATGAGTAGATATAACCAAATTACTGGATGCAGAGTTTAAAACAATGATTGTTGGGATGCTCAAAGATCTTAGAACAACAATACATGGACATAACGAACACCTAAATAAAGAGATAGCAAATATAAAAGAGGACATTGAAGTAATAAAAAAGAATTAGTTTAAAATGACAAATTCAATATCAGAACTGAAGACCACAATGGAAGGAATTAAAAGCATGATGGATTAAAATGAGGATTGAATCAGCAAGTTAGAGGACAAGAAAAATGAAGGGATGAAAGTAAAGCAGAAAAAAGAAAAAAGACTCAAAATGTCTGAGAAACTCTAAGAGAGCTCTGTGACAACGTGAAGAGCAATCACATCCACATAATAGTGGTTCCTAAAGAAGAAGAGAAAGAAAAAGGGATAGAGACTTTGTTCAATCATATCATAGCTGAAAACTTCCTTAAATTAATGCAGGAAAAAGTCTCACAAGATCAAGAAGCACAGAGAATTCCATTAAAGAGAAACCCAAAGAAATCTACACCAAGACACACCGTAATTAAAATACCAAAGCTAGGTGATAAAGAAAAAATATTAAAAGTTAGAGAGAAAAAAAAGCTATCACCTATAAAGGAGGCCCCATAATTATAGCATCCTACTTCTCAACAGAAACACTTGAGGCCAGAAGGAAATGGCAAGAAATATTCAAAGTAATGCATAACAAGAGCCTACAAACAAGACTACTTTATCCAGCAATGCTATTGTTTATAATCGAAGAAATAAAAAGCTTTCTAGACAAAAATAACTCAAGAAATTCACTACAACCAAACCAATGCTGCAAGAAATTTTAAGGAGCCTGTTGTAAACAGATCAAAGGTGAAAAAGAATATAGCAAAAGAGGAATACAGCTTTAAAGAATAAAATGGCAATGAATAACTACATATCAATCATAACCTTAAGTGTAAATGGATTAAATGATCCAATCAAAAGAAATAGGGTAGCACCATGGATAAGAAAACAGGACCCATACATATGCTGTCTACAAGAGACATACCTTAAAACAAAAGTATGTCTGAAGGTAAAAGGATGGAAAAAAAAAAGTCATGCAAATGGAAATGAAAGAAATATTGCTGTGGTAGCAATATTTATATCAGACAAAAGGGACTTTAAAACAAAGGCTATAGTAAAAGATAAAGAAGGTCACTACATAATGATAAAGGGAGCAATCCAACAGGAAGATATAAGCATTATAAATATCTATGCACCTAATATAGGAGCACATAAATATATAAAGTAGACTTTGATGGGTATAAAAGGAGAGATCAACAGCAATACTATAATAGTAGGGGATTTCAGTACCCCACTAACATCACTGGATAGATCCTCAAAAAATAAAATTAACAAAGAAACAGCAGTCTTAAAGGACACAATAGATCAACTAGATTTAAAAGATATCTTCAGAACTTTTCATCCTAAAGCAGCAGAATTTACATTCTTTTCAAGTGCTCATGGTACATTCTCTAGAATAGACCACATGTTAGGGCACAAAAGTGGTCTCAACAAATTTAAGAAGATTGAAATCATATCAAGCATTTTCTCTGATCACAATGTCATGAAAATAAAAATCAACCACAACAGAAAACTCAAAAATTTTCAAACACATGGAAACTAAATAGAAGGTTGTTAAATAACAAATGGGATAACAATGAGTTCAAAGAAGAAATAAAAATATTACTAGAAACAAATAATAATGAGCATACATCAACTCAAAATTTATGGGACACAGCAAAAGCAGTCCTGAGAGGGAAGTTCATAGCATTACAGGCATACCTTAAGAAGCTAGAAAAAGTTCGAATAAACAACTTGACCCTGCATCTAAAAGAACTAGAAAAAGAACAGCAAGTAAAGTCCAGAGCTAGTAGAAAGAATGAAATAATAAATATCAGAGCAGAAATAAATGACATATAGGCCAAGGAAACAATACAGACTATCAATGAAATCAGGAGATGGTTCTTTTAAAAAGTAAACAAAATCGATGAACCTTTAACCAGACTCACCATGAAAAAAAGAGAGAGGACTCAAATAAATAAAATTAGATATGAGAGTGGAGAAATAACAACTGACAGAACAGAAATACAAAATATTGTAAAAAAAAATAATATAAAGAACTGTATGCCAAAACACTAGACAACCTAGAAGAAATGGACAAATTCTTTGAGATGAATAGTCTTTCAAAAATTAATCTGGCAGAATCCAAAAACTTAAACAGATCGATCACAACAAATGAGATTAAAACAGTTATCAAAAAACTCCCAACAAAGAAAAGTTCTGGGCCTGATGGTAGAATTCACAAGTGAATTCTACCAAATATTCAAAGAATAACTTACTCTTATCCTTCTAAAGCTATTTCAAAAAATTCAAGAGGAAGAATGACTTCCAAGCTCCTTGCATGAGGCGAGAATAATTCTGATTCCAAAACCAGGCAAAGACAACACAAAGAAAGAAAATTATAGGCCAATATCCCTGATGTATTAAGATGCTAAAATCCTCAACAGAATATTAGCAAACCTGATTCAATAATATACGAAAAAAAAATCATACATCATAATCAATTAGGATTTATTCTGGGTGGCAAGGCTGGTACAATATTCACAAATCAATCAATGTGATTCATCACATATACAAAAGAAAGGAGAAAAACCACATGATAATTTCAATAGATGCAGAAAAAGCATTTGATAAAATCCAGCACCCATTCATAATTAAAATTGTCAGCAAAGTCAGAATACAGAGAACATTCCTCAACATTACAAAGGCCATCTATGACAAACCCACGGCCAACATTATACTCAATGAGCAAAAATTAAAGAAATCCCCTTAAGATCAGGAACAAGGCAGGGGTACCCCCTTTCACCACTCTTATTCAACATAGACCTGGAAGTCCTAGCCACAGCAATCAGACAAGAAAAGAAACAAAAAGCATCTAAATTGGAAAAGAAGTAAAACTATCATTATTTGCAGTGATAATATTGCAAAATCATATTTGATATGATATTGTATATGGAAAACCCTAAAGTCTCAGTCAAATAACTGCTGGGCCTGATAAATGAATTTACCAAGGTGACAGGATATAAAATTAATACTCAGAAATCAGAGGCATTTTTATACACTAACAATGAACTGTCAGAAAGAGAAATTAAGGAAAGAATCCCCTCACTATTGCAACAACAACAACAAAAAATACCTAGGAGTAAATTTAAACAAGATTAAAGACTTGTACTTGGAAAATTATAAAACATTTATAAAAGAAATCAAGGAAGATACAAACAAGTGGAAGCATATACCATGCTCATGGTTAGGAAGAATAAACATAACTAAAATGTCTATATTACACAAAGCAATTTATAAATTCAAAGCAATACCAATTAAAATACCAATGACATACTTCAAAGATATAGAACACATATTCCAAAAATTTATATGGAACCAAAAAAGGAGAAATAAAGTGGGAGGTATCACACTTCCTGATATCAAGTTATACTACACGCCATTGTATTCAAAACAGCTTGGTACTGTCATAAGAATAGGCATATAGATCAATGGAACAGAACAGAGAACCCAGAAATAAACCCACACCTTTATGGACAACTGATATTTGACAAAGGAGATAAGAGCATATGATGGAGTAAAGACAGCCTCTTTAACAAATGGTGTTGGGAAAATTGAACATCTACCTGCAAAAATATGAAACTAGACCACTAACTTACACTATTCACCAAAATATTCTCAAAATGGATAAATGACTTAAATGTAAGCCATGAAACCATAAGCATCTTAGAAGAAAACATAGGCGGCAAGCTCTCTAACATCTCTCGCAGCAATATATTTGCAGATTTATCTCCACGGGCAAGTGAAATAAAAGACAGGATAAACAAATGGGACTATATCAAACTAAAAAGCTTTCGCACAGTTAAAGACAAGAAGAACAGAATAAAAAGATAAACTACACAATGGAAGAACATATTCGATAATACGTCTGATAAGGGGTTAATAACCAAAATTTATAAACAACTTGTAAAACTCAACTCCAGGAAGACAAACAATCCAATAAAAAAAAAATTGACAATAGAAATTAATAGACACTTCTCCAAAGAGGACATACAGGTAGCCAATACGCATATGAAAAAAATGCACATCACTAATCATTAGAGAAATGCAATTTAAAACTACAATGACATATCACCTCACACCAGTCAGAATGGTGCTCATTAACAAAACAACACAGAATAAGTGCTGGCAAGGATGTGGAGAAAAGGGAACCTTCCTGCACTGCTGATGGGAATGCAGACTGGTGCAGCCACTGTAGAAAACAGTATGGAGATTCCTCAAGAAATTAAAAATTGAACTGCCTTTTGACCCAGCTATCCCACTTTTAGGAATAACCCCAACAACACCATAGCACTGTTTCAAAAGGAGAAATGCACCCCCATGTTTATGGCAGCATTGTTCACAATAGTGAAGATCTAGAAACAGCCCAAGTGTCCATCAGTGGACAAGTAGATTAAAAAGCTTTGCTACATATACACTATGGAATAGTACTCAGCCATAAGAAATGATGACATCGGATCATTTACAACATGGATGGACCTTGATAACATTATACTGAGTGAAATAAGTAAATCAGAAAATACTAAGAACTATATGATTCCATATATAGGTGGGACATAAAAATGAGACTCAGAGACAAGGACAAGAGTGTGGTGGTTACCATAGGAGAGGGGGAAAGAGAGGGGGCCGAGGGGAGGTGCACAAAGAAAACCAGATAGAAGGCGATGGAAGACAATTTGACTTTGGGTGATGGGAATTCAACATAATCAAATGTCAAAATAACCTGGAGATGTTTTCTCTGAACATATATATGTACATTGATTTATCATTGTCACCCCATTACATTTAATAAAAAAAGGAAAAAATAATAATTTTGTATAATTAAAGAACATATAATATGTTCTAGAAAATGTAGCAAACAATATGGTTTTAAATATTTTATCAATAGTATTTACAGCAAGATAACAGAGAAAGTATAAACAGAGAAAGTATTATTGTTAGGGTAAACATATATCACATCTATGGATTTTTTTTAAATTTTATAACTATTTAGAATAAAATACAAGGCTATTATTAATTGGTTGATTACAAAGGTATTTCCCCAAAAACTTTATCTATCTTTAAAACATACACATTATTTTGTACCCAATGATTCAATGTATTTTGAATGTTTCTTATAAACCTCTTTCACTTCAACTTTTTCTTTATTCTGTAAGTTCCCAGTAAGCTATCACTCATTTTCTAAATATTTTCATCTACCAAGGATAACCCATATCAAAGAAAAGAAAAACTAAAATAAAAAAGCAAAAAAATAGTAGGGTAGTTGAAACCAAGATTAAACCCCAAGGTGAAACAAAGGAATAAGTAAATAAATGAGAGAGAGAACAGAGAAAAAGAAAACTGGAGAAGCTCATGATAACATAGGTAAAGAGAACAAAACAGAATGATGACGAGACGTAGTTAAATTAGTATGAACTTTATACAAATGAAGCAGGGAGAGCGCATAAAATTTGGAAATAATTTTCCAAATAAAGTCCAAGAAAAAGTAGGTTTTTAATTTTTATTTTTTATATTCTATATTGCTTGTATATTATTTTACTTAGTTTTTTTTATTTTAAAATTGGTAAAAAATTGAGAATAGAGAAATTATGAGTCCAAAATTCTTGGTTATACTAGAATGTAAGGAATAGGGACAAATGATTTAGTTAGGAAATATATTGAAATCTTTGTGAATAAGAAATGAAGGAGATGGAGGTAGTTTGTTCTATTTCAATTTCTTAGTATATTCTATACATAATTTTTGTTCAATGACTAGTATATTGGTACATTAAGTATCAAATTATTTGTGAACATTTCTGTTACAGTTTTGCCTTTAGTAACAAGATTTAGGTCTTGATTGGCTATCTCCAATTGCTACCTCTATTGGCAATTTTATTACTCTAGCTTCTTTTATTATTATTATTATTATTATTATTATTATTATTATTATTACTATTATTATTATTAGGTGAGAAGCACAGAGGTAGCAAAAGACTCTCATGAGCTCCCCAACAAGGATTCATTTTGCAAGCAACCTACCAGGCAAAGCTCTGCCCATCTGGGACTGATGCTCTGTTGCCAGGCAACCAAGCTATTTTAGCACCTGAGGTCAGGCCATGGAGCCATCCTCAATGCCTGGGTCAACCTGCTCAAACTATTTGAGCCATGGCTGTGAGAGGGGAAGAGAAATAGAGAGAGTAGAGAAAGAGAGAGAGGAGGAGGAGGTGTAGAGAAGCAGGTAGTCACTTTTCTTGTGTGCCCTGACTGGTCATCAAACCTGGGACTTCCACATGCCTGGACAATGTCTGAGTCAAATGCCCAGTGCCAGCTTCTTTCTTTTTCTAATTATTATTTTCTAATGAAATTTATTGGGGTGAAATTGGTTAATATATTCATATAAGCTTCAAGTGTACAATTCTATGGCACATCATATATATTGCATTGTGTGCTAGTCACCACCCAAAGCCAACTTTTTCCTGTCACCATATGTTTGAAACTCTTTATCTTTTACTTCCCCACACCCCGCCTTTCCTCTGGTAACTACCATACTGTTGTTTGGGTCTATAAGGTTTTCCTTTGTTTACTTATTTGTTTCCTTAAGTTTTATATTCCATACATGAGTAAAATCATATGGTTCTTGACTTTTTCTGTCTGACTTATTTTGCTCAGCATAAATTTCTTAAGATCTATCCATGTTGTACTAAATTACAATATTTCTTCTTTTCTTATATCCAAGACATGAGCATAACCAAAGTGTTTTCTGGTGGATGATAGGATAAAGAAGATATGGCACATATATACAACAGAATACTTACCTTAGCTCCTAAAGCAAAAGTAGAGTCTTTAGTTCATTAAAGCTGTCAGCAGAAAGAGCTACAATAAAAAAATAAGGGTGTTTCCTCTATTTTTACTCTATTTCTCTATCATATATCCTATCTTAAACACTTATAAAGTAATAATGACTTATGTTATGTTTTATACAGGAAATGCAAAATAGACTTTCCTATTTAACAGTAATCTATTTTAATGCAATTTTGATAGAAGTTTTAATGCAAAAAAAAGCCCTTTCTAAAATTTTAAATAGTTTAAAAATGTAAAAAAAAAACTTTACTATTACTTGAGATGTTTAATCAGAAGTGAGATGACCAAAGTTTTAAAATCTTATAGAAGAAACACCTACCTTAATGGTGGTTTTCATTTATGATATTCAAATTTTTACTGTATGGAGTGGAAGCTTCCTTTCCATCTATTTTGTAAGCATAAATTCATTGTAAAATAGAAAAGCATGTGAGGATTAATATTAACTGTATTTAGCTATCAATGTAGAGTTTAAAAAGCTCCTGGTAAGATGGTTGTTTGAAATCAATAAAATTTCTAGACTGATCATAAAGAATAGTGAAAAGGCTCAACATTGCTAAAGATTCTACAGATACTAAGAAATAATAAGATAATATTATTAACCATTTTATACAATTAATTAGATAACTTAAATGAAATGGGCATAATTTTTAGAAGTCACACAGCTCACTCCAGAAAAAACAGATAACCTGAATAAGCTCTATGTTTATTAAAGAAATTGATATTGAAGTTTAAAACTTCTGCACTAAAACAAACAAAAATAAAATAAAATAAATTCTGAGGCCAGACAGCTTCACTGGAGAATGCTACTGGGTATTAAGGAAAGAAATATCACCAATTCTACACAAATTCTTTTGAAATTTTTTAAAACTCATTATTTGATTGTCATCAGTTACAGTTTACATACCTATCAGGATAGTTATAATTTTTAAAAATAAACAAACAAAAAATGCTCCAGAAAATAGTAAGTGTTAAGATTGAAATTCCTGTACACTGTTGGTGGGAATATATAATGGTGTAGTCATTCAAACGCCACAATTAATAACCTGAAATCCTTTATGTTTGCCATGAAGGAAACCCTTATCTTCTGTAGCTACGATGCTGACGTTGCTGAAAATCAAACTCAGTACCCCTTGCTGAAAATTAAGTTCAGTACCCCTTCTTGTTCCTAGCTGAATCGCAATACAAATTGAACTCTCACCCTCATAAGGTATATACTGTTAAAGTGAAGTCATTGATTTGAAGAGAATGCAATCTTGTAAGTTGGAAAGGGGCTATGTAGAAAAAACACTGGTGAAGCTGTGGACACTGAGCCCATAAATTCAATGGCCAGTGGAAGAGGCCTCCTCACCCCCTTTAGAAGTGGCCTCTCCAGCCCTAATGGTAACAGCTTTCCCACCCACACTGATAGCAGCCTCTCCATCACTGTTTGAGGGGACCAAGCATTCACTGCGAGAGCAAACTAATAGCATCCCCTGAAGCAGATGCCATGCCAAACAATACTGGTTCTCCTTAGGATATGTGCCAATACCTCCCTTTGCTTCTATATCTATAAGTAGACTCAAGTCCCAGCATGCCTTTAAATAAAGTATGTGACCTATATAACAAGATGAACTACACTCCAAAAGAAGACTTGACTTTTCTATTGTATACACACAGAAAATTTTTTAAATGTTTGAGAATAAATACCTAGATAGAAAGTACTTTCTGTGATCACTAAAAAGGAGGAAAACAGCCCTGGCCGGTTGGCTCAGCGGTAGAGCGTCGGCCTGGCGTGCGGGGGACCCGGGTTCTATTTCCGGCCAGGGCACATAGGAGAGGCGCCCATTTGCTTCTCCAACCCCCCCCCCTTCCTCTCTGTCTCTCTCTTCCCCTCCCGCAGCCAAGGCTCCATTGGAGCAAAGATGGCCCGGGCGCTGGTGATGGCTCCTTGGTCTCTGCGCCAGGTGCTGGAGTGGCTCTGGTAGCGGCAGAGCGACGCCCGGAGGGGCAGAGCATCGCCCCCTGGTGGGCAGAGCGTCGCCCCTGGTGGGCGTGCCGGGTGGATCCCGGTGGGGCGCATGCGGGAGTCTGTCTGACTGTCTCTCCCCGTTTCCAACTTCAGAAAAATACAAAAAAACAAAAAAAGGAGGAAAACAAACAAATATACAACATAATCAACAGTTCAAATGCTATAGAAATGTTTACCTGAAACCTAGGTACTCTTTTGATTAATGCCACCCTGTTAAATTTAATTTTCTACATAAAATTAAGAAAAAAATTAAAAAATGAAAATAAAAAAATAAAATTATTTCTTTTCACTCTAAAATAAATCAATTAAAAATAAAACATCCATTCACAGCAGAATGGGTGACCAATAAGCAGCAGAAAAGCTACTCTCCCTCACAGGTCATAGTGAGTACATTATTTAAAGCAACAATAAAAGAACATTTGCGCCTATTAAAAAGTGGGTAACATAAAAAACTACTTAAGTTTTGGAAAAAGTAGGCATACATACATGTATGAGCGCAGTTGACAGCATTTGTAGTAGGTAAACATTTGTTTATATTTAAAGATTTAAAAGTTGAAACTAAAAAAAAATAGTTGAAACTACTACTATTTGCAATAGTAGTTTCTCTTTTAGATTTCTACTTTATAAAAATATTCAAATATATTCACAGAAATATATACATAATGAAGTTTCATGTAGCATTATTGTAGCAAATTCTAGAAAAAGAATGAGAACATACAAACCAAATTGATAACAGTGTACACTGGAGAGATGAAAAAATTAAAAGAGGTTGTGGCATCAGTTTTTATTCAGTGTGCTTCTATATTGTTTTTATTTTTTAACTGTTAATTCTTATGCTAAGTATGAAACTTTCTGAAACCTAAAAGTGATAAAAGTCACTGAAATGACACTTATTCTGTTAAAAAGTACTATTATATTTCCTAGAAAAAAATATATATGTAAGTAGTCATGTCATGAACAACCTTGATATTGGAATGTGCATTTTCTGAACACAAATTTAAAAATAGGCCTGACCTGTGGTGGTGCAGTGGGATAAATCATCGACCTGGAACACTGAGGTTGCCGGTTCGAAATCTTGGGCTTGCCTGGTCAAGGCATATATGGGAATTGATGCTTCCTGCTCCTCCCCCTTCTCTCTCTCTCTCTCTCTCTCTCTCTCTCTCTCTCTCTCTCACTCCTCTCTCTCTAAAAATCAATAAAATTAAAAAAATAAATTTAAAAATAACTCAAATGTATTTGTCATTTCTTCACAAAATATATAAAGGATATGATATGTTGCAAGGAAATCCAGCTAAAATAGAGGAAAAAGGAATATTACTAATACCTTTAGAATGGTAATATTTATTCTTCTGTCAAAATAAATTCCACTTGAAATCAAGTAAAAAAACTGTTCATTAATTCCCATCCCATGCAAATGAAACTCTGACACTCAAATTACACGTTCTCTTACACATGCAACTAACATCACAAGTAAACCAATGTCAAGAACACAGAGTATTTACTTGTATCCTGCAGGTAATAAGTAGATGCACAAAATTGTCACTACTTCATTTATCATTACCTAGTATGAGATCAAAATTAGAGTTATTGTTCTCACAAATAAAGAAAAACTTCTTAGTGCAGGAAGTAGCAATCACTTTGGCTGCTGTGATATACACACCATTGTTTATATTTAAACCCTGTAGTACTCTATTAATGAGTAAAAAAAATAGCCTAATGATCATATATAAATCATACATTCAGTAGATAAACTAGCATAGACAGGAAATTACACATTTAACTATTTCTCTGTTTTCACTGAAAAAACATTTCTAGAGCTCCACCATACTTCAAAGCCCCAATTAGATATACGGTATTGTGCTGTATTTATCTTCATTCTCTGTCTAGCAGGGGTCTCAAACTCGCGGCCCGCGGGCCGCATGCGGCCCTCCGAACAATGTTGTACTGATTGTTTTTGTTTTCAACTGCAGTGAGAAAAGTGTTGCGTAACAGTTGCCTTTTGTAGACCTAGTGCGGCCTGCCTAACGGCTGTGATCTTGCTCTGCAGCCCACATGCTGAGTTGAGTTTGAGACCCCTGGTCTAGACAGTCTTCATTATCTCTAGCAAAACACACCCCATATCACAAACAAGTATACACTATCAGGAAACAATTTGACAATGAGTTGGATTGGACTCAGAGTCCTTGAAACCAAAACTTTCTAGTTACACTCTAAATATTTGCAAATCTATAAGAAAATTAATAATATCCATATTGACAATTTTTAAAATTTTTGTTAAGCAACCATCAGGTAGTATGTGTTGTGTGCTATGGGTCAGCAAAAAGTGAGGGACACTACACTCTGGACTGGACACGAAATGGCAAAAAGAAAAACAGCAGCATGGAATCAGGTGACAGTCCACAACTCACCAAGAAGTTAGAAAATCCTGTGTCTGAGAGAAGAGAGAAAAGAATAATCCTCTCTCATGGTCCATGGTAAAACTCCTAGTTTTCTTTATCTCACTTCTGAGTCGTGTGTGTGTGTGTGTGTGTGTGTGTGTGTGTGTTAATGTGGTTTTGCTTCAGTGTCTGTCTTTGGCCCTGTCTCTTTTAATAATCTGCAAAATCTCAGTAAATGACCTCATCCACTGCCATGCTTTTCTCTACCACTTATATTGATATAAGTCCCAGGTTTACATATCTAGACGTGATCATCTTCCTAGTCGGCAGACTCTTGTATATAATGTCTCACCAGGCATATCACAAGAATTCTCCACACATACTGAAACCTCACTACCTAAAGCTAATCTTGTTGCCATTATAATTATCCAGCTGTATTTTACATCCATGGGTTAATATATAAATATAGACAGACGATTTAGAGAAATAGTACCTTCAGGTTTTTTCCTCCTTCTCAATCATATCCTAAAAATGTCAAGATATAAATCCTGAAAAGTCCTTCATATCTTTCTTGCTCAGCCTGGGACAAGTATAAAACTAATTTACTAAGAAAATACTATAAGTGATTAAAGTAGAAGTGAACTTACAACCAGATGTTTTTTTCCCAGATTTGGGGGAGCAGAAAGGTAGAAAAACAGAGTACAAGATGAGATGGGAATGTATACTAAGAATAGCCCTTTGAACATAATGGAACTGAGAATACAGGAAACTCAGACATCCTGTGTGGGGTTGGAATCACAATGGGATAAGCTTGACCCATGACTAAGGTGAGCTGAACTGAATGTTTTTTTACAAATAAGATTTCCATGTGAACAAGAGAAGAGGGGAAGGAGTGAATCTTAATGTGAAAAAATACATATATCTTCATCCTGAGAATAGATTCTACTGGGGAAACATTTAATCAAAAAATATACCTGTGAAATGGGAGGGCTAACTGGGACTTTGTGTAAAGATAGGAACAGAACCTGACCAGGCAGTGGTCCAGTGTATAGAGAGTCAGCTTGGAATACAGAGGACTTAGCTCAAAACCCCAAGGTCGCCAGTTTGAGTGTGGGCTCACCAACTTGAGGGCAACATTGGATCATAGACATGACCCCATGGTCTCTGGCTTGAGCCCAAAAGTCGCTGGCTGAAAGCCCAAAATTGTTGGCTTGAGCCCAAGGTCGCTGACTTAAGCAAGGTGTCACTACCTTGGCTAGAGCCCGCCTGCATCAAGGCACATATGAGAAAGCAATCAATGAACAACTAAGGTGCCACAACGAGAATTGATGCTTCTCATCTCTCTCTTCCTGTCTGTTCCTATCTGTCCTACTCTCTATCTCTCTCTGTCTCTCCCTCTTAAAAAAAGAAAAAAAAATAGATATGAACAGCAGTTTCTCTTATCAGAGGAAGAAATTCTCATATTGACCAAAGGGTATTGGTAAGCATATATAATATTTTCATTATGAAATAACACAATAAACAAGAACAGGTCTTCAAGTGTGGTCCTGGGACCAGAAGCATAAGCATTACCCAAGTATGTTAGAAATGCAAATTCTTGGGCCCCACCCAGAGTCACTGAACCTTGGAGTTGTAGCCTAACAGTCTGTTTTATCAAGCTCTCCAGATGATTCTGCTGGTCCCTGAAGTATATAGTTCACTGGTACCAACATCTGAAGCAAATGAGTCATAGCTGTGAAAAGTGCCTAACATTATATCCATGGGTAAGACTTTTAAAGACAAGAAGCTAAAAGGTAAATAATCTGAGGTTGAGCATAGAAGTAAGGTTGTACCTGAACAGAAAATTCTTTCTTAATCTAGATACCAAATGGGAAAACGTTGAATCATTTATGTGGTATCTCTTTATATATTTGTAGAATGAGAGCCAGGCTGAATTAAATTTTATGTTTCTGCCTTCATCTCAATTTTTACAATCATTTTTTTTTATTTTCAATTATAATTTACATTGGCCATTATAGTAGTTTCAGGTGTATGTCCCTGTGGTTAGACATTGCATAACTTACTGAGTGATCACTTTGATAAATCTCATACCCATCTGACACCATACATAGTTTTTAGTACATTATTGACTACATTGCCTATGCTGTACTTTACGTCCCCGTGACTATTCTGTAATATCCAATTTGTACTTCTTAATTCTGTTACCTCTTTCACCCATACCCCCAACCCTCCGCCCAATTACCAATGCAATGTCTGACATATAAAAACCATTAGAGAATTAGTGAATAGATAAATATTTTTGTGGTTGAACATAATAGAATTTTAAATTATGCTAAGCACAAAAAAACTTTATTCTCTTGAATTGTTGTTTTCACACTTTATTTATTTGTACTAATAACATATGATGTTATTTCCAGCTACTCATTGTTGAAAATTGGGGCAACATGAAACATCTGAAGAAAAATATACCTTAAAATCCCCTGATAAAATTACGTCAATATGTTTTCTTTCCATCTGCTTTATGTACATTTTATACATAGTAGAAATAACGCATTATTTACAATCTATTTTTTTAATTAATATGTAAATGATATTTCTCATAATATTGAATACTTCATAAAATAATGTTAAAGTTTGCATACTTTCAATTGTATGATTTTATCATATATATCTTGTTTCCACTATACTTGGAAACAAGACTTTCTCTTTCATTTGGCAATTTAAATAATGCTTAAGTGAAAATCTAAATGTGTAGCATTTTGTTTGCAACTATTATTTCCTGAAAATAGATTTCTAAAATTGGAAACATTAGCTCTAAAAGTATTTCCTTTGTAAGACTATACATATATTTTGCTAAATTTGTTTACAGTAAATAAATTTCCTCATAAAGTACCAGTTTATGAGAATATATATATTACTTTATTCTTACCAGAAGGACATTTTTTTAAACTTATAAGTGCCTTGATTTTAGAACTTGGTTTGTGTGGTGTTGCCATCTGGTGGCCATAGTGAAAAATTACAAAATCAGAAGTGAAAAAGATCCATTGAAAATTAGTATGCAAAATTAAAGTGTCAGAAAATACCACAGGACTATAAGTTTTCAAAAAGCGCTCTCTTATTTGGCTTTCTTAAAACTCTCACTAACTGTATAAAATAAATCTTAAAACCATTTTAGGTAATACTAATTTATTTATTCATTCACCTGAATTTCTGGAGCACCGCTCACATGGTGTTATGAAGTAAAGACGGAGATAAATGCATGACCACAGGGATAAAAACAAACTGATCTCAGGGATAAAAGCAAACTGATCATTGCTAACTTAACCAAAGGCTTTGTGTATGGGAAATAATATTTACTCATATGTGTAATTTGAATCATCCGTATTTTATAAAATACATGATATCTAACTGTGTAGGTGATTTCTAAAATGGCCTGAATCATTCTCCTCTCTTTCTGATATTCATGTCATTGTGTCATCCTCTTCCCAGATTTAGGAGCTGGTTTCCATGTCTCTCCATCTCTTCCCCACTCCCACAGAAACAAACTGTTATGATATCAATATCGTATTATATGAAGAGGTCATTGATTTTTCCAGTCAATAGCCAGTGAGCACCTGAAGCCAGCCGACAGCCATGTGAATGAGTCTGCAAGCAGATCCCAGTCAAGCCTTGAGATGAGACCCCAGCCTGATCAGTCACCTAGCTGACCATGCCTAGCTGCTCAGCCAGAAAAGTGCACGATAAGTTGTAGGGTAAGTTATTACACAGAAATAGCTAGGTCACTAAGACAAAGAATTTGAAAACTATTTAAATGTTTAATTTAATTTCAAAGGAATTACTCAAATTAAGTCCCATACAAAATTTTATCTACAATTAAAGTGTTAGTTCAGTGAACTCTTTTGAGTAACTCAACAGTTTTTTTTAATCATTTTTAGCAAGAGAGAGAGGAGAGGAGAGAGATGAGAAGCATCAAATCATATTTCTGTCACGTTACCTGTTCATTGATTGTTTCTTATATGTGCCTTAACTAAGAGGCTCAAGCCGAGCCAGTGACCCCTTGCTCAGCCAGCAGCCTTGGGTTTCAAGCCAGTGACTTTTGGCCTCAAGCCAGCAAATGTGGGATCATTTCAACGATCTCATGTGCAAGCTGGCAACACCACACTCAAGCTGGTGAGCCCGCACTCAATGCTGTGACCTTGGGAATTTGAACCTGGGTCCTCAACAGCCCATGTTGACAAACTATCCACTGTGCCACCGCTGGTCAGGCTCTAAATGGTCTTAAGTAGCAAATATACACAAGTAAAATAATTACAAAACCTATTGCTGTTGTTATATTTAAACCTATCCTAAAATCTAACAGTAATTTTTAAACTTTTCTGTTTCTTATTCTTATACATTTTTATATTTTCTAGTCTATAATTGTACTTGTACTATTCAATAGTTGCATTACTATGCCCTTTGATACTTTCTTGGGTTTGCAATAATGTCCCTAGACCAAAAAGCAAAATATTTCACAAAATAGTTTACCAAACAACTGATTTTCAGTCAGAGTTTGGAACCTGTTTGCTTCTCCCACAGTGATTTCATTTGAGTTGCTGGCCATCAAGTTAGCTCTTGTTTTACAAAAAATAGAATATTTTAAATTCTCAATTTTCATATTGGTTTTAATTATAACCTAAAATCTTCATTACAAGTGATATATTTTAGTCCTGATTGGGTAGCTCAGTTGGTTAAAATGTCCTCCCAATACACCAAGGTTGGCAGTTCAATCCCAGGTCAGGCACATACAAGAATCAACAAATGAATGGAACAATAGATCATTGTTTCTCTCTCTCTCTCTCCTTCTCTCTCTTCCCCCTATTTCTCTTTCTCTAAAATAAATCAATCAATAAGTAAAAACAGGAAACCAATTCATTTAGATATAATACACTTAATACAATTATTAACTGATAAAACATTTTAAAAATATAATTTTAGTTCCACTTCCAGATTACAACTCTCTATGTCTACAAACTTTTCAAAGTATAGATTATGATGTACTGTGTAAAATGTTCATTTATTTTCATTAATTACTATTATTAATACTCAGAGTGTCACAACATGCCTCCAGAAAAGCCCCTTTAAGCTGACTTCTCTGTATTTTAAATGTTGCCGTATTTGCTGATAACAAATGTTTTCTCATTTGCTGATAAAAATGAGATATTCCTGGTCTAATTTAATTTTTCCCTCTTCAAAACATGAAATTTCCTAAATTCCCAAGAGTCCTAGTTATTTCTCTCTTCCATAAAAAAGCTTTTTAATAACTTCCTTTTGATCTTAAAATGGACATCCAAAATTATCTCATCAACTGGCCTCTGGTCACATCTCCAATTTCATTTTCTACCACTCTCCTTACTATCTGTAATTTCCTTTCACACTGACCTCCTTTGAGATCTCAAGTGCACTAAGGTAGGTATTTGATCTAATTCCCGTTCTTGAGGATTTTTTCAGTTTAGTGGAAGAAAGTACTGCAATTAACAACAACAAACACATAGTTATCTTTTAGTATCTCTGGCACCTAGCATAGCACACAAAACATTGGTGATGGACCTGCAATTTCCAATCTGTGAAGAGCAGATTAGGATGATAAATTAAATGAAGAAATTAATGTACAAATTAAAGCACTATTGCAACTGTGTTCAAAAAAACTTCCAAATATTAGTTTTACTGGTCAAAAATATACAGGCATATAAAATTATTGGAGATGACTGCATCGCAATGTGGGACACTGCTTAATAGAAACACTGAAAAAGATGAGTTTAAGAAAATCTTTTCAGTCCTGGCCAGTTGGCTCAGTGATAGAGCATTGGATAGGCATGTAGATGTGTCGGTTTGATTCCCAGTCAGGACACACAGGAGAAGCGACTATCTGCTTCTCCATCCTTCCTCTTCTCACTTCTCTCTCTCTCTCTCTCTCCCCTCCTCCCACAACCATTGCTCGATTGGTTCAAGCAAGTTGGCCCCAGGTGCTGAGGATGGCTCTGTGGCCTCACATCAGGTGCTAAAGTAGCTTGGTTGACAAGCAGTTGAGCAATGGCCCCAGATGAGCAGAGCATCACCTGGTAGGGGGCTTGCCAGGTAGATCCCTGTCAGGGCACATGCAGGGATCTGTCTCTGCCTCTCATTTAATTTAAAAAGAAAAAAATAGGCAAGATAATCTTTCTTGTATTTCCTCTAATGTAATCAATTCACAGACCCAAGACTCAGCTCCAGAAGTGACTAGGTACATTATAAGAATTACTTCTTTTTTGCCAGTTAGATTTTATAAGTAATGTTTGTGCATATCAGATGCACAAAGAAATATTTTGATTCAAAATAAAAAATAACATTCTAGAAGCAGTTAAAATCTGTGACGACCTTGGGAAACAATAAGGTATATTTCCCTGAGAGTGTTCAAGCATGATAGGTAACTGCTTGGCAGGGACATTATAGAGAGAAATTTATAATTTATTAGATCATTGAACTTGTAAAAATCCTATAAAACCTATAATTTTAGGATTTTGTGAAAATAGATGCTTAAAACATCATATTTCTTATTAGAAGTTCTGGATTATACTTTCTTCCTTTTGTCTTGAGATTTCATTTCTGTGTAAATACCCCCCTTAGTCATTTCTGGAAAACAGAGAAGTATATTGAAAATATGGGGAAAGGAGAATTTCTTCCACTATGATTCAAGAAAAAAGATCACTACAATTTCTACATTCTATACAATATATGAGAATTAGCTGTCAATAAAAATCATATTTGAGTAAATGTTCTCTCCCTTTTATGAAAGGTCCTTTAAAACACCTTCTTAAGTCAAGTTTATGTTGGAATTCCTCATCACCTGTGGTCTTTTGTAAGCTTGTGGGAGGTTACTGTGCAAATGATGAATGGAGAAACAATTTAATTTTCAGGGAGCAAAATGACAAGGTGTTAAGGCAAAAAATTATCATCGTGAAGAGAAATGACATTAAAATAACAGGTCAGAATACACAAAAACAGAGCTGTAAGGGTAAAGGTAGGCTGAGAAGCTACCATTTGACTGCCTGAGAGATTTAAGACCCTTTTATTTTGAAGCCACACATCACATGAGATTCCTGGTTTTTTATGTCTTGTTTTGTTTTGAATGTTAAACCATCTGTAGCACATTCTCTGTACATTGTGACACCAAGTTATAGGAGCACAATTTGTAATGAATGTGTAATAATAAGTCCAAAATAATTCTGATTTCTTCATTCTGTTTGTCCGAAATGCATTCCTACTTCTCCAACAACCTGCTTATATTTTTAATTCAGTGTGAATTTCCTTTCCTGTGATATGAGGAACCCATTGAAATTTGATTTTTTTCTTGTTCACCTGTCTCTGTTCATTTTTTTTTCTAAGTGAGAGGAGTGGAGCTAGTGAGGCAGGCTCCTGCATGTGCCCCCCCAAGATCTACCTGACAAACCGCATCCAGAGCCGGTGATCGGACCAACCCAACTATCCTCAGCACTCAGGGCCAATCAATGTTGGGACCAACCGAGCCAATGGCTGCAAGAGAGAAAGGGAAAGAAAAGGGGGAGAAGATGGGGGGGGGAAAGCAGATTATCGCTTCTCCTATGTGCCCTAACTGGGGATCAAACCGCAGATGTCCCCAGGCCAGGCTGACGCTCTATCCACTGAGCAAGCCAGCCAGAGCCTAATTGAATAAGCTTATTAAGCCTTACTTTCATCACCTATAAAATGATGATAATGGTATTATCTCAGGATTGCTATAATCATAAAGTGAGAAATATATGTGTATTAGTCAGAGTCCAGAAAGGAAAACAGAAATCTATGTATTTAATTCAGGGAATTGTTGGAGAAAGTGACAAAAGATACTAAGAAACCACCCAAGAATCAATAAGGAAAAGAAGAGTCTAACAATACCAGGAAGCTCCTCCTACCCACTAAACCAGGGATAAAAGAAGGTGGTTCTTGAAGCCAGGATTACTGGCAGAAGCTGGAACCAGGGAAGCGTTGTCCAAAACAACATAGGAACAGAGAAGAAATGTAGCTGTAACTAGATATGAAAACTGGAGTAGAAAGGGAGTAAGATTATCCTGGCTTCCTTTTCCCATGTTTCAACTTCCTATTACCATTTTCTATTGACAAAACCCACTTGAACTTGAAGCCTGGTTTTACCGAACACATCTTATGTATTTTCAGATTCTCTGCCTGAGCTTCATGTCACTCAGGTTCTTAATCATTTTCTTTTACACTGTTGCATCTGAAATGATCACTTAAAGACAAGGCTGCCTGTTTCTACTGTCTTTTTTTTTTTTTTTCATTTTTTTTTTTTTTTCATTTTTCTGAAGCTGGAAACAGGGAGAGACAGTCAGACAGACTCCCGCATGCGCCCGACCGGGATCCACCCGGCACGCCCACCATGGGGCGATGCTCTGCCCACCAGGGGGCGATGCTCTGCCCATCCTGGGCGTCGCCATGTTGCAACCAGAGCCACTCTAGCGCCTGGGGCAGAGGCCACAGAGCCATCCCCAGCGCCCGGGCCATGTTTGCTCCAATGGAGCCTTGGCTGCGGGAGGGGAAGAGAGAGACAGAGAGGAAAGCGCGGCGGAGGGGTGGAGAAGCAAATGGGCGCTTCTCCTGTGTGCCCTGGCCGGGAATCGAACCCGGGTCCTCCGCACGCTAGGCCGATGCTCTACCGCTGAGCCAACTGGCCAGGGCTGTTTCTACTGTCTGAAGTCAGCACCACACCACAGGATATGAGAGGTGGATTCACCAGCAGCTTATACATGCTAAAAGTGCAGGTTGCTTGTTTGCATTTGAGATGAACTAGAAACATTGAGAGACAAGAGATGGAAAGAAATTTATACATCAATTTCCAATCCACCCCTCCCTTCCATGTACTGTTTACAATGACGGTGTTTCTGTAAAGCCACATTCCCCATAGTCATGTGACCAGCTTTGTTTCTCATGGGTCAGTGACCAGTTCACTTATGTATTGCCTGGTATGTGTTGCCCAACTGCCCGCACTGAGCTTCCATTTTCCTTCACTTTCACTGTCCCAGCAAGCACTGATAGCATTTTAGTTGTACCTGGGGCTTTGTTAGGTTAAGACCCTGGGAAACTCAGACTGCAAGACTTCACTCCCGAAAATGCTAAGCAGAGCAGAGGAAAAGGAAGGCATAAACCTGAGCTCACATGGACCCCGAGAGGCATATACTAACTTCAAAGTCATTGCCGTCCTCACATCCCTATTTATATCTTAAGTAACAACTTCATGCTTCCACCTATAATGAAGCCCTATCTCCTGTGCCAAGAAGAGGGTTCTCCTCCCCCACAAAGAGAGACCATGCAGGTTAGCAAACTGGCTACCACAAAATATGTCTGTTGCATAAGGATTATTTTAGGTTGATTATTTTTAAGAAACAGAAAACTCAGGAAGTACTTCATTCTCTTCCCCCATAATTGATTAAAATAATTAGACAGAGGGCCTGTTCCAGGAAAAGAGCTATTATTAGAAAACTACAAAGAATATGGCCTGAGAGCAGTGGGCTGGGGGGAGGGGATTGTAAAACTTGGCACAATCTGGAGATGCATATTCTCTCTTGTCCCATTGTCTCTACCTGGTTTGACAAACTTTTGTTTACCAAACATTTGTTTTTTCAGAAAGGACAAGATGGTACATTTCTAGGCTAGCCACAACTATTTTAAAACAGGTATTTTTATTCATGTAACAGTTTTTTACCTACAAATTTCTTCCTCCACTTTGAAGTCCCAGATCCCTAACCTCCTCATCTGAGCTCAGAATAGCATATCAGCTTTGATGGACTGACTTTGTATTTGTGTGGCTCCTCCTTACATCTACAATTAAATGTGGTTTTTCCTCCCTTTAATCTCTCTCATGTTAATTTAAGTCTTAGATCTTAGAAGCTACCATCTGCTTCTCCATCCCTCCCACTCAACCTTCTTTTTTTTTCTTTCTTTCTATCTCCTCCTCCTGAAGCCATAGCTCCATTGGTTCAAGAGCATTGGCCCCAGGCACTGAGGATGGCTCTGTGGAGTCTCTGCCTCAGGTGCTGAAAATGGCTTGGTTGCAAGCATGGCCCCAGATGGACAGAATATCAGTCCCAGACAGGAATTGCTGAGTGGATCCCAGTTGGGGCCCATGTGGGAGTATGTCTCTCTATCTTCCCTGCTCTCATTTGGAAATGGAGGAAAAACATCCTAGAATCTAGAGGGTAGGAGAATATTTTCTCCCCTATAACATAACACCTAATTATTCATTTTATCTACCTCAAATATTAGGTCACCAAATAATATGCAGTCATGCACATTAGCTCTAAATGTGGTCCTTCCTAGTTTGGGAATCTGCATTGCAGTGATCCTAGTAAAACTTTCTGTACAAACTGACAGTGGAAAAGAAGAAGAAAAAATATGTAACAAAAAGAGCTACAATATATTCCGTAGTAGCTCATAAAAGACATAGTGGATATTTATCACTTTCTACTTCCATAAATCATTCATTTCCTTCATCAGTCTAATGCCTCAATTGATTGGGATTTCTCATCTAATATAATAATCACTTCCAGCTGGACCTTTCCTACTTTACATACAACTTTTATTTAATTGGACTATCTCCACTATGTCCTCCTTTTCCTTAGGATCTCTGGGCCATTGCTCTAATAAAAGTATTCATCAAACTAATCTTGCTAGACATTTCAGGGAGCTAGAATGCAGCTGCCTTGAAGGACACCCCTTCACCATTACAGATATTCAGTCTCTGCCTCACTCCTCCATTTAATGACTGTTGAATCACTTAAAGTTTAGGTTTTAACTATATTTTAATAAAAAATACAATATCCCAAGAAAAAGTGAGGTCATTTGTGAGTCTTACCATCTTAGCTTCAAACAATTGGCAATGTTCAGCCTTCTTGACTTGACCTTTCCTTCATCTCTTTTTCTTCTTGTGGATAAAAAAGGGGGGTGTCTATGGAAAGTAATCTTACCGGGTGATCTGATCCTGAATTCCTAACTGAGCTAGTCACTGGTAGTCACTCCCCAGGCTGTAACTTCTTTGCTAAAAGACTTCACTTTGTCTTAAGCAAGCCCTGTCCATTGTTTCTGGGCATCTCGGTTAACACACTTATGAAATGCCCTCTTTCAGACCTCTCCTTCTAATACTACTTATTCCATAATCAGATAACCATCTTTTTTTTCCACATTCATTTAATATTCCTTACATTTCTTCATCTCAAAAGCATAAGAAAAACTGCAAACTGTTTTTCGTGGAAGCATTTTTCTCAATCTGTGGAGACCTTTTTTCCAGGCATATCCTCTTTTTGACTAAAATAAATTTTTATAAAAATTCTCTGCAGGTTAGGATGTTTTTATGTCTACGCTACATAGGAGCACTGTAGTCTGTTTTCCAGACATGCAATATCTATTCACAGTACAGACGACCTACTTTCTATGTAATCTGATGGTCACATATTATTAGCATTTCTACATTCAACAGATCTTTCATAAATAATTTTCAGTAATTTATGATTAAATTAAATTCCCTAAGTCACTTGACAATTCAGTGGCAACAATTCAAGCATTTTGTGAAGAGATTTGACTTCTCATTTCCAAAGCAGACATAAGACAGCATGAGGCCAGCTGCCTCTACGTTTCTTCACTAGGTGTGGTATGAATCTCAGTGAAAGGATTGAAGACAACACAGAATTATCTCTCCTGTTACAATGGAAATAATATAGCCTTTTCACTGGCCAATAGTAAAAGCACTGACCTACAGAGGAATTATATGATGTGGATGAAATTCTCATCACCAACTCTTCTGGATGGCTACAATCTTGCCTTTTAGTAGAGAGTTTCATCCTAGCCCAGGATCCTTAAAAAGCAGAGCCCTAGGCAAATATTATGTAACAACACTAAGTGGGGGAAAGTGATGAAATCCAAAGAACCAAAATTACCAGGCAAATGAAAAGGGAAACGAGTCAGGGAAGGAAGAACAGAAAGTAAAAAACTTTCACAAGAAAACAATTTTTCACACATTCACATGAGCGAGCATCTCTGAGGAGCCTTTATACAAACACTTCATCTCTAACAGTCCATCAGCTTAGAGGAGGAAACTAGCAATTCATTGGCAGCATCATTCCTTGTCTCTTGTCTTTTTCTGGTGCAATTTCTCTACACAGGACCTTTACATCCCTGCATTTCAAAAGTGTTACCTGAACCTTTAGGTAACCTCAGGAAAGCCACAGCTTCTGAGGCATCTGGTCAACCTGGGGCCAGGTCTGCTGTGTCTCCTCAGAGGTGGACATGATGGAAGCCATTCCAAAGTCTGATGGTTGCACAGATTTCAATAACCCAGTTTTATAACCGTGGGTACAGAATAAGCATTGTGGGGGCTGCTCTGGTTAGAAAGTGGAGCAAGATCCAGGTGAGACAGATCGGGCTCACAGATCAGGGAGAGCACATAACCTAGGGCCAGTATGCAGCTCAGACATTAAAGATGCTTTAACTTTTATGTGAGAAACTCCCCAAACTTTCTTGGATTAACTTCATTCTCCTATTAACAAAGATCTAAGTTTGACAAGAAGATATATAAGCTTTAACTGAAAAAGCCAGAAAATAAAAGCAGTTAATTTCAAAATAAGCAGAAGAGAGAAAACAATAAAGAAAAAAGATGAGAAAAATACTATAAAAAATGGACAAATAAAAAAATTAATGAATCAAAAAGCTGATTCATCATTTGGGAGCTGATTCTACCTCACAAAAGTTCAGACCCAGATTATTTCTCTGCTAAATTTGACCAAACCTTTAAGGAATGGATATACAAAATCTACTGAAAAATAAATTTCAAAAAAAAGATATTTAAAAATATCTTAAATGAGTTTATTAGGCCAGTATTTCTCCAACAGTTTAAATTGAAATGGGCCCTAAAAAATAAAAATAATATCAGACCAATACCCCTCAAAAATATAAACACAAAAATTCTTAAGAAAACATTATCCAGACAAATCTGGCCATAGATTCTTTTAATGACAATATATGTTGACCAAGAGTGTTTTATAAAAAAGTTTCTTTTGTTTAATATTCAAAAACCCAGTTGATGCATTTACCATATAAAGTGACTAAAAAACTACAACATTATCTCAATAGATGCAGAAAAACTGTATAACAAACTTCTACTACCACTTGTAATAAAATTAAATAATCTAAAATAGAAGGTAACTTTCTCAACTTGATAAAAAATACCTTAAAAAAAAAAGAGAAAACCTGATAGCAGACATCACGAATGATAATAGAAAACTAAGTACTTTTGTTTCTAAGATTGGGAACAAGGCAAAGATGCCTACTATCCTGATGGGTCTTCAACAACATTGTGCCAGAGGTTCTAGCCAGTGCAAGAAAGCAAGAGAAAAACTGATGAAATGAAATAGCACAACTTTCTATCTTCTCATAAGACAGGATTGTTTATGTAGAAAAGAAAAATCCTAAGGGATCTACATTATTTTCAACTATTGGAAATAAATAAATAAAATAACTTTAATTTACAAAAAAGCCTACAAATTTATTTCTATAAATTAACAAATAATTTGATAATATGTTTAATGCCATTTATAATAGCTTCAAGAATAATAAATTTAACAAAAAAATTATAACAGAAACAGTAGAGGGAGAGAGATACAGATAAGAACAAACAGAAAGGGAAAGTGATGAGAAACATCAATTCTTCATTGTGGCACCTTAGTTGTTCATTGATTGCTTTCTTATATGTGCATTAATGGGGTGGGGGGGAGATACAGCAGAGCAAATGACCAATTGCTCAAGCTGGAAATCTTGGGCTTCATGCCAGTAACCTTTGAGTTCAAGCCAGCAACCATTGGGTCATGTCTATGATCCCACACTCAAGCCAGCGACCCCACACTCAAGTTGTATTAGCTCGTGCTCAAGCTGGTGACTTCGAGGTTTTAACCTGAGTCCTCCGCGTCCGAGTCCACTGCTCTATTCACTGCACCACCACCTGGTCAGACCAACATTTTTATAAGATCAATATACTGGCTTGACCAGGCAGTGGAGCAGTGGATAGAGCATCAGACTGGGATGTGGAGGACCTAGGTTTGAGACTCCAAGGTCGCCAGCTTGAGCACAGACTCATCTGGTTTGAGCAAAAGCTCACCAGCTTGGACCCAAGATCGCTGGCTTCAGCAGCAAGGGGTTACTTGGTCTGCTGAAGGCCTGCAGTCAAGGCACATATGAGAAAGCAATCAATGAACAACTAAGGTGTCCCAACGAAAAACTGAAGATTGATGTTTCTCATCTCTCTCCATTTCTGTCTGTCTGTCTCTACCTATCCCTCTGACTCTCTCTCTCTGTTTCCGAAAAAAACAAAAAATCAATATACTGAAGTGCACCACTTTGCTGAGAAAAATTAAACTCCTAAGTTGAAAGATAAACCATGTTCATGAATTCAAACACTCATTATTATTAAGATGTCAATTCTTTTAAATTAATCTACATATTTAATGAAATTTCAATCAGGAAGTTTTAAAGAAATTTTGAGAAAACCAAAGAAAATGAAATAACCAAAATATTTTTTTAACAAATCATCACATGTTATTTTTTTAAATCATTGCTAACTGACTGAATGTAGTAGGTATTATTCCTTTTAAGTACCAAGAGGAAGCTTCACCATTTTCTTCTTTTTTTAACTATATTCATTAGAATGACAGTAAATAAAATTATATAGGTTTCAGATATACAATTCCATAATACATCATCTGTATTTTGCATTGTGTACCCACCACCCAGTCAAATATCCATTCATCATCACACCCTCCACTGGATATCTATATGGAATAACAGTGAACCCCCACCCTTTTCTCACTCACACAAAAATTAAGTTTAAACATGCATCATCTAAGCATATAAATTAAAACTATAAAACTCTTAGAGGCAAACACACAGGAATCATTGTGATTTTGATAAAAGCAAAGATTTCTTAGATAGATCAGTAAAAGAAAAAACTGATATATTAAGCTTCATCAAAAAATTAAAACTTCTTCTTGAAAGACACCATTAAGAAAATGAAAAGGCACCACAAAGATTAGGAGATATTATTTGTAATACATATATCTAACAAAGGATGTGTATCCAAATTATATAAAACTCTCCTACAACTCTACAGGAAGAAGAGAGAAAACCAATTTTAAAAAGTGAACAAAAATTGGATACTTCACAGATACACGAATGGTAATAAGCTCAGAAAAGATACTCAGTGTCAATTTCTTCAGGGAAATGCAAATTAAAAACTGCAATGAGATACCACTACATACCCACTATTATGGCTAAAATTAAAAAGACTGACAATAACAAGCTTTGGCAATAACATGATGAAATGGAACTCTCATATGTTGCCACTGGCAAAGTAAAGTGATACAGCCACATTGAAACACTTTCTAGAAGTCTCCTACTCCACACTTTTGGGTATTTATAAAAAGCAATGGAAACACATGTCTACACAGTTACTTGCATATCAATATTCATAACAGGTTTATTCAAAATAGTGAAAATCAGAAACACATCAATTGTCCATAAATGAATAGACAAACACATTGTGGTGTTCCTGTACAATGGAGTACAACTCAGTAACAAATAGAATGAACAGCTGACACAAGAAAAACATAAATTAATTTTTTAAAAAATATGCTGAGAAAAAGGAGGCCAGACACAAAAAAGTACTTCAGTTATGAAATTTTAGAATAAACAAAACTAAGTTATAGTGACAGAAGGAGTATCACTTGTGGCCTGAGTCCAGATGGGGGCAGAAGGAGAGAAAGAACATTAGAGATGATGAAAAAGGTCTGTATCTTGATTTGATGGTGTTAAGATGTATATGCATTTGTTAAAAAGTCATTGACCTCATGATTTAAATGAATGCATTTTATTGCATGCAAAGTATAACACAATAAAGTTAATTTTTTAAGTGAACGTCAAGAAAGGGTGAAGAATTGTTCTAGTTAAAGGAAGCTAAGGGACATCAGGACTAAATACTCTGCATGTTCCTGAATATGGAGGAACAACACCTATATATAACATTGAGACAGTTGACAAAATTTAAATGTGGACTGTAGATGAAAGCATAGTTCTATGCCAATGCTAAATGTCCTGATCTTGATCATTGTGCTATGGTTATAAAAAGACTACGTCATTGTTCTTATAAAATATTTACATAATGTTCCCAATTTACTATCAAATGAATTGGCAAGGGAAGAGAGAGAGAGAGAGAGGAATAAAGTGCAGAGAGTAAAATATAAATAATAACTATGGATCAAGCTTATATGAGAGTTCCTTATACTATTTTTTCACTTACTCAATAGGTTTGGCATGACAGCAAAATGTATGTTTAACAATGAGAGGTAAGCATATATACTGAGGGGAAATAATTATTTATTTAGTTCTTAATTGTGTTCTCTCTTAAAGCCAGAGGATATTGAAATGATTTACCCTAAAAATAAGGAAAAGGCCCAAGTATTTATGAGTTTTCTCATTGGTTCTGTGGTAGTTTTGTTATAGTTCAGAGAAAAAGAAAAAGAATAATTCCACAGGCCTATTAAGGGGGGAGGGTAACAGTTCTCCAAAGGCAAAATCTCCCCCTCTTCTCTGAGAAGGCCGGTGACGTCTGATCTCTCAAATCATTGTCCAAAAGAGCATTTTCTTCTCCTCCAGATCACCTCTGTTTCTAAGGGGAGAAAGTCCTGCAGTCAAAACATTACTTTGTTAAGTAATCCATAGTGTTATGGGAAACACACTAAAAATGACAAAATTCCACTTTACGCTTCCCTCCTAGTGCATTTTAAAAGTAGAGGGAATGTGTTCTTCTCACAAATACAATTAATTGTAGGTTTTAGAGCAGGGGTCCCCAAACTTTTTACACAGGGGGCCAGTTCCCTGTCCCTCAGACTGTTGGAGGGCCGGACTATAAAAATAACTATGAACAAATTCCTATGCACACTGCACATATCTTATTTTAAAGTAAAAAAACAAAACAGGAACAAATACAATATTTAAAGTAAAGAACAAGTAAATTTAAATCAACAAACTGACCAATATTTCAATGCGAACTATGCTCCTCTCACTGACCACCAATGAAAGAAGAGGTACCCTTCCAGAAGTACGGCGGGGGCCGGATAAATGGCCTCAGGGGGCCGCATGTGGCCCGCGGGCCGTAGTTTGGGGACCCCTGTTTTAGAGCAATAAATAGTTTTTATTTTCATTGACGTTAAAAATGCACAGTGTCATCTCCCAGAGGTCATACTCATTAGTTTAGGATTATTGTAAAACAGAAAACGTGTAGTCAACTGTTTAATTCTGAAGCTTACAATAACATACATCATAATTTTTTTTTTTTTTTTTTTTTTTTTTTTTTTTTTTTAATAAATTTTTATTAATGGTAATGGGATGACATTAATAAATCAGAGTACATATATTCAAAGAAAACATGTCTAGGTTATTTTGTCATCAAATTATGTTGCAAACCCCTCGCCCAAAGTCAGGTTGTCCTCCGTCACCCTCTATCTAGTTCTCTGTGCCCCTCCCCCTCCCCCTAACTCTCTCCCTCCCTCCCTCCCATGTCTTCCCTCCCCCCCCACCCATGGTAACCACCACACTCTTGTCCATGTCTCTTAGTCTCATTTTTATGTTCCACCAATGTATGGAATCATGTAGTTCTTGTTTTTTTCTGATTTACTTATTTCACTCCTTATAATATTATCAAGATCCCACCATTTTGCTGTAAATGATCTGATGTCATCATTTCTTATGGCTGAGTAGTATTCCATAGTGTATATGTGCCACATCTTCTTAATCCAGTCTTCTATTGTAGGGCTTTTTGGCTGTTTCCATGTCTTGGCCACTGTGAACAGTGCTGCAATGAACATGGGGCTACATGTGTCTTCACGTATCAATGTTTCTGAGGTTTTGGGGTATATACCCAGTAGAGGGATTGCTGGGTCATAAGGTAGTTCTATTTGAAGTTTTTTGAGGAACCACCATACTTTCCTCCATAATGGTTGTACTACTTTACAGTCCCACCAACAGTGAATGAGGGTTCCTTTTTCTCCACAGCCTCTCCAACATTTGCTATTACCCGTCTTGTTGATAATAGCTAATCTAACAGGAGTGAGGTGGTATCTCATTGTAGTTTTGATTTGCATTTCTCTAATAACTAATGAAGCTGAGCATCTTTTCATATATCTGTTGGCCATTTGTATCTCTTCCTGGGAGAAGTGTCTGTTCATGTCCTCTTCCCACTTTTTTTATTGGATTGTTTGTTTGTTTGTTGTTGAGTTTTATGAGTTCTTTGTAAATTTTGGATATTAGGCCCTTATCTGAGCTGTCGTTTGAAAATATCAGTTCCCATATAGTTGGCTGTCTGTTTATTTTGATATCAGTTTCTCTTGCTGAGCAAAAACTTTTAATTCTGATGTAGTCCCATTCATTTATCTTTGCCTTCACTTCTCTTGCCATTGGAGTCAAGTTCATAAAATGTTCTTTAAAACCCAGGTCCATGATTTTAGTACCTATGTCTTCTTCTATGTACTTTATTGTTTCAGGTCTTATATTTAGGTCTTTGATCCATTTTGAATTAATTTTAGTACACGGGGACAGGCTGTAGTCGAGTTTCATTCTTTTGCATGTGGCTTTCCAGTTTTCCCAACACCATTTGTTGAAGAGGCTTTCTTTTCTCCATTGTGTGTTGTTGGCCCCTTTATCAAAGATTATTTGACCATATATATGTGGTTTTATTTCTGGGCTTTCTATTCTGTTCCATTGGTCTGAGTGTCTATTTTTTTGCCAATACCATGCTGTTTTGATTATCGTGGCCCTATAATATAGTTTAAAGTCAGGTATTGTAATGCCCCCAGCTTCATTCTTTTTCCTTAGATTGTTTTGGCTATTCGGGGTTTTTTATAGTTCCATATAAATCTGATGATTTTTTGTTCCATTTCTTTAAAAAATCTCATAGGGATTTTGATGGGAATTGCATTAAATTTGTATATTGCTTTGGGTAATATGGCCATTTTGATTATATTTATTCTTCCTATCCAAGAACAAGGAATATTTTTCCATCTCATTGTATCTTTTTCGATTTCCCTTAACAATGCTTTGTAATTTTCATTATATAGGTCCTTTACGTTCTTTGTTATGTTTATTCCTAGGTATTTTATTTTTTTTGTTGCAATCGTGAAGGGGATTATTTTTTTGAGTTCGTTTTCTAATATTTCATTGTTGGCATATAGAAAGGCTATGGACTTTTGTATGTTAATTTTGTATCCTGCGACCTTACTGTATTGGTTTATTGTTTCTAATAATCTTTTTGTGGAGTCCTTCGGGTTTTCGATGTATAGGATCATATCATCAGCAAAAAGTGATAGCTTTACTTCTTCTTTTCCGATATGGATGCCTTTTATTTCTTTGTCTTGTCTGATTGCTCTGGCCAGAACTTCTAGCACCACGTTGAATAAGAGTGGAGAGAGTGGACAACCCTGTCTTGTTCCTGATTTAAGGTAGAAAGTCCTCAGTTTTATGCCGTTTAATAGGATGTTGGCTGATGGTTTATCATATATGGCCTTTATCATGTTGAGATATTTTCCTTCTATACCATTTTGTTGAGAGTCTTAAACATAAAGTTGTGTTTTATTTTATCAAAAGCCTTTTCTGCATCTATTGATAAGATCATGTGGTTTTTGTTCTTTGTTTTGTTGATATGGTGTATTACGTTAACCGTTTTGCGTATGTTGAACCATCCTTGAGATTCTGGGATGAATCCCACTTGATCATGATGTATTATTTTTTTAATATGTTGTTGTATTCAGGTTTGCCAGTATTTTGTTTAGTATTTTAGCATCTGTATTCATTAGAGATATTGGTCTGTAGTTTTCTTTCTTTGTGCCATCCTTGCCAGGTTTTGGTATGAGGGTTATGTTGGCCTCATAAAATGTGTTTGGAAGTATTGCTTCTTCTTCAATTTTTTGGAAGACTTTGAGTAGAATAGGAACCAAGTCTTCTTTGAATGTTTGATAGAATTCACTAGTATAACCGTCTGGGCCTGGACTTTTATTTTTGGGGAGATTTTTAATAGTTTTTTCTATTTCCTCCCTGCTGATTGGTCTGTTTAGGCTTTCTGCTTCTTCATGACTCAGTCTAGGAAGGTTGTATTGTTCTAGGAATTTATCCATTTCTTCTAGATTGTTGTATTTGGTGGCATATAATTTTTCATAGTATTCTACAATAATTCTTTGTATTTCTATGATGTCTGTGGTGATCTCTCCTCTTTCATCTTGGATTTTATTTACTTGAGTCCTGTGTCTTTTTTCCTTGGTGAGTCTTGCCAAGGGTTTGTCAATTTTGTTGATCTTTTCAAAGAACCAGCTCCTTGTTTTATTGATTTTTTCTATAGTTTTTCTGTTCTCTATTTCATTTATTTCTGCTCTGATTTTTATTATCTCCTTTCTTCGGCTGGTTTTGGGTTGTCTTTGTTCTTCTTTTTCTAGTTCCTTAAGGTGTGAAGTTAAGTGGTTTACTTCGGCTCTCTCTTGTTTGTTCATATAGGCCTGAAGTGATATGAGCTTTCCTCTTATTACTGCTTTTGCTGCATCCCAGAGATTCTGATATGTCGTATTTTCATTTTCATTTGTCTGTATATATCTTTTGATTTCTGCGCTTATTTCTTCTTTGACCCATTCATTTTTTAGAAGTATGTTGTTTAGTTTCCACATTTTTGTGGGTTTTTCCCCCTCTTTTTTGCAGTTGAATTCTAGTTTCAAGGCTTTATGATCAGAAAATATGCTTGGTACAATTTCAATTTTTCTAAATTTGCTGATATTGTCTTTGTGGCCCAACATATGGTCAATTCTTGAGAATGTTCCATGTACACTAGAGAAAAATGTATACTCTGTCGCTTTGGGATGAAGTGTCCTGTAGATGTCTATCATATCCAGGTGTTCTAGTATTTCGTTTAAGGCCACTATATCTTTATTGATTCTCTGTTTGGATGACCGATCTAGAGCCGTCAGCGGTGTATTGAGGTCTCCAAGTATGATTGTATTTTTGTTAGTTTTTGTTTTAAGGTCAATAAGTAGCTGTCTTATATATTTTGGTGCTCCTTGGTTTGGTGCATATATATTAAGGATTGTTATGTCTTCTTGATTCAACTTCCCCTTAATCATTATGAAATGACCATTTTTGTCTCTGAGTACTTTTTCTGTCTTGTAGTCAGCATTATTAGATATGAGTATTGCTACACCTGCTTTTTTTTGGGTGTTGTTTGCTTGGAGTATTGTTTTCCAGCCTTTCACTTTGAATTTGTTTTTATCCTTGTTGCTTAGATGTGTTTCTTGTAGGCAGCATATAGTTGGATTTTCTTTTTTAATCCATTCTGCTACTCTGTGTCTTTTTATTGGTAAGTTTAATCCATTTACATTTAGTGTAATTATTGACACTTGTGGGTTCCCTACTGCCATTTTATAAATTGCTTTCTGTTAGTTTTGTATCTAGTTTGATTCTTCTCTTTTGTTTTTCTATCATTTGTTTTTGTTTGTTTGTGTTCTATACTTCTTTCCTCTGTTGCTACCTTTTTTAAGTCAAGTGTTTTTGTGGTGGTTTTTTTAAGGGTGGTTACCATTAAGTAATGAAAAGGGTACCTACCATATTCATAGTAGTACCCTATCTTATAAGTATTTCTGCACTTCATCATCCTTTGCTACTGTTAATCTCCATCCTCTCCCCCCTTTTTTTTCCTTTGTTGTCACAGTTTAAGTTTGGTTTTATTGTGTTCTTGGTGGAGCTGTTACTTGTGGTGTTGTTTTCTTTTGTTCTTTGAATCTGGTTGGAAAACCCCCCTTAGTATTTCCTGGAGTGGGGGCTTTCTGTTGACATATTCTCTCATCTTTTCTGTATTTGTGAATGTTTTTATATCTCCTTCATACTTGAAGGATAGCTTTGATGGGTATAGTATTCTTGGCTGAAAGTTCCTCTCTTTCAGGGCTTTAAATATTGGGGTCCACTCTCTTCTAGCTTGTAGAGTTTCTGCTGAGAAATCTGATGATAATCTAATAGGCCTTCCTTTATATGTTGTACTCTTCTTTTCCCTGGCTGCCTTGAGAATTTTTTCTTTGTCATTGGTTTGTGTCATCTTTATTATGATGTGCCTTGGAGTGGGTTTGTTGGGGTTAAGAAAACTTGGTGTTCTGTTTGCTTCTTGAATTTGAGGCTTTAGTTCCTTCCACAGGCTTGGGAAGTTCTCGTCTATTATTTGTTTGAGTATATTCTTCATTCCATTTTCTTTCTCTTCTCCCTCTGATATACCTATTATTCTTATGTCATTCTTTCTGATGGAGTCAGACAATTCCTGTAGGGCTTTCTCATTTTTTATTATTTTTGAGTCTCTTTCTTCTTCTCTCTGTTGTGCCTCAAGTTGTTTGTCTTCTATTTCACTAATCCTATCTTCAATCTGGGCTGTTCTGTTAGCTAAGCTTGTTACCTCGTTTTTCAGCTCGTGAATTGAGTTTTTCATTTCTGTTTGATTTGTTTTTATAGTTTCAATTTCCTTGGTAATATATTCTTTGTGTTCATTGAGTTGTTTTCTGATCTCCCTATATTGCCTTTCTGTGTTTTCTTGTATATCTCTGAGTATTTTTAAGATTTCTATTTTAAATTCTCTGTCATTTAGCTCCAAGGCTTCCAATATGTTAAGTCTTTTCTCCATAGATTTTTCCACATCTATTTGTGTTACCTCTCTTTCTTTTGTATCCATAATATTCGATTTCCTCTTTCTTATCGGCATCTGAGGGTGGTCTTATTGATAGCACTAATTAGAATTAATAAAGAGTAAAAAGAAAAAAAAATAAAGGGTAAAACACCCCACAAAAAAAAACAGTAATAATTTATTATTTCCCCCTTTTTTTCTCTCTTCTCTTTCCCTCCTCTCCCCTCCTCAGGGAAATATCGTGCCTATAATGGAGGGCCTGATTTGAGGTGAAGAGTTCAAGGGGCAAAAAAAAGGGAGTAGGGACCTACTATATGCAAAAAAAAAAAAAAAAAGGAAGAAAATCTTAGACAAGCATAAGATGATTTGCTTGTAAGTGATGGTCAACTAAGAGATATAATGAGAGGGATAAGAGGGAATCAGAAAAAAGGACCAAAAAAGAATAATAAAGAAGAAAAAATAAAAATAATAAGTAAAAATCTGTTGTATTAAGTGGAGCGAAGACTAAATACAATGGAGACCTTGGGTTGGGAGGACCCAAAATGCCACAAAAATAAACAAACAAGAGAAAAATAAAAATAAAAACAAAAGCAAAAAAGTGAAATAAAGCCAAAAAAAAGCCTTGAGTCCCAAATTAACTAATTTTTTTGTGATTGAGGATTATATGGGAGGAAAGTAAAATGAGAAAAGAAAAAACGAATAGAAAGGAAAAAATAAGAAAAAGAGAAAAACGAAGGAAGAAATAAAATAGGAGGAGAAAAAAAACAAAATAAAGCAAGACAAAACAAAAAACAAAAAAAAAACAAAAGAGGAGAGAGTGAGAGTTAAGTGTTTTGGAGTATAACCTTAAAGGAGGGTGAGGATGAAGAAGAAAAATAAAATGCAACACTCATGGGTAGTGTAGTTCAAGAAAGGGGAAGCATAAGATGGGCAGAGAATAGAAGGACCGAGGTAGAGGAAATAAAGGCAAAAAGATAGAAGAAACAAACAACAACAACAACAAAAAAAAAAAAATTAGTGGATCAAGTTGTAAAGTCTGTGGGTTTTTCTTGATTTTGAGAGGTTAACTTCTTCCTTTTTCTTTTCTCTCCCTCTTCCTAGTCGGTGACTCTGTACCCCAGGCTCTGCCCCTGTGTCACTCTTAGGTAGGGATTTGCAGTTGATGGGATTCTATGGCAATGTCATATAATTGGCTTTAGTCTTGCTGGAAGTAAAGGCTTGTTGGCATTTGCAGGGTCCAACGATGAGAGAGTTTGCTTTCCTGGATTCTCTCTCCTAGTCCCCCCTTTCTGAATTAGCAGCCTGGTGATCCAGCTATAAGGCTGCAACTGCTTCTGCCTGGGGAATAAGAGGCTCAAAGAGCTGGGAAATCCCCACTCTATCCCCACTCAGTGCAAGGCTTTGGGAAAGGCTCTGAGAGTCAGGGCCTCCAGTGTAATCAGGCGGGGGTGGGAGTCAATTGTTGTCAAGGTGACTGTTCAGCGCCTATCATTTAGTTGGACCTCTCAACCCAGGCTTTCCATTCTTTGTAGCCTGTTTTTGCAGGGAAGAAGAGGCACTAGTCTCTGCTTACGACTAGTGTAGTATAGACCTTATTATCTGCCAAGTCCTTCTTGTTAGCGTTTATCCCTGAATATGGAGGCTCTATCAATCAGAAGTTGCCCCTGCTCCTTTAGCGAGAGGCACTAAAAAATATCATGCCTCTTGTCTTGGATCGCTGAACTGAGAGAGATCTTATCAATTAGAACCGAAGGTGCGCACATTTTATGGGTTGAGCTAATTTCAGTGATTGGGTCACAGCTGTGCTCCAGAGAGTATTTCAGGCTGCCTACGCGCCCCTCGCCCAACGCTTGATTGTTAGCTCCAATGGCTGGGTAAGGTGCCCCGTTCACGGAGAGAATCTCCTGACTAGGAAAGACAGGTTTGGCGCCCCTCCCAGACTATGGCACGGGGCCCGCGGCTTCTCAGAGCACGCCGGTGGTCGCCGGCATGGATGTGGCCGCTCGGGGCGCGCGCGCAGCTTCTCAGAGCACGCCGGTGGCTGCCGGTACTTCCCGGGACGCGGCTGGGGGGGGGGGCGCGGCTTCCCAGAGCACTCCGGTGGTCGCCGGCACGGATGTGGCCGCTCGGGGCGCGCGCGCGGCTTCCCAGAGCACTCCGGAGGTCGCCGGCACGAATGTGGCCGCTCGGGGCGCGGCGCGCGGCTTCCCAGAGCACTCCGGAGGTCGCCGGCTCGGATGTGGCCGCTCGGGGCGCGCGCGCGGCTTCCCAGAGCACTCCGGAGGTCGCCGGCACGGATGTGGCCGCTCGGGGCGCGCGCGCGGCTTCCCAGAGCACTCCGGAGGTCGCCGGCACGGATGTGGCCGCTCGGGGCGCGCAGCGCGGCTTCCCAGAGCACTCCGGAGGTCGCCGGCACGGATGTGGCCGCTCGGGGCGCGCGCGCGGCCCCTCAGAACGCGGTTGGGGGGGGGGGGGGCGCGTGGCCTCTCAGAGCACGCCCGCGGCTGTGGGCACTCCCCGGGACACGGCAAGTGCGGGGGGCGTGCGGCTTCTCAGAGCAGGCTGGTGTTTGCTGGCACTCCCCAGGACGGGGCGGCGGGCAGCTGCACGCGTGGGTTGACTCACCACAGGCGTATTCCCTCCTCAGCAACAGTCCTTTTGCTTTCAGTGTGTGTGTGGAATTCTAGGATGCTCCGAAGATAAATTTTTCTGTTTCTAGTTGACAAATTTGTTGAGATTTTGG